>NC_071466.1:3915000-4567500 GCF_028500815.1 Rissa tridactyla | reverse complement strand
CTAATTTTGAAGCTGGTCCCGTAGAGGACCTGCAGAAGGTTGGACTAGATAATCTCAGAGAGCTTTTCCAACCTTAATCACTCTGTGATTCTTTGACTTTAAGTATATGACAAAGAACTGATGAGTGTGTAGTGAACAATAGCATCCTGGCAAAAAAATCTGTTGCAGCAGAAGGAGGCTACCAGCACAATTTTCTTAAAGAATTCCCATTGAAGTTTTGGTAGAACAGTACCTGGAAGCTACAGTTGAGTGATTTATTTCTTTCTGACATGTAAAAAGACTGTTTCAACTGTAACGTTATTCTGAAAAAACATCCTGAAATCTTCAGCCAGAAGTAAAATGGAAAATTCATCACTACCTAATTTTTTTGGAAAAAAAAAAAAAAAACAACCAACCAACTGAAAAGCAGAAAACTGTTGAGAAAACGATTTGCAAGTAGCATTGAATCCAGTGTAATATGAGGGGATACAAGCTATTTTGATCCAAATCTTTGGCTCCCGATACAGCTTCTTTGCACTGATCTGTTAATGCTGAGCTGGTAAAACTCCCGGGAATTCTCCTTCTGTAAGGAAAAATCCTAGCTGGCAGAGAAAGCAAGTATAGCTGGTTTTGCTCCAGGGTACTGAAAAGAAGGCCATTTCCGGGGCAGGGGTGGGAAGCTAAAATAGCTTGTTATAATGGGTACTGGTTTTGACAGTAATGAAGATGACTATCACTTCTCCATACCTAAATATGTTGCATAATGAGACTACCAAAAATAGGCATATATTCCACATAGTTTGGGGAAAAGGTTTCGCCTTTTGGAAGCCTTTAAATGTATTAAAATAATGCTAGAGGAAAAAATACCGATATTACTTATTGTAGGAATTATTTCTTCTGGGAGAGTTACATTGTTTTCTATAGCAATAATTGAAATGGGATGCTGGATTCTGTTTTTTCTTATAACTATATAAATCCAAAGTAGCACAATTATTGAAGTATTTTGTTATGAATATTTACATGGTTTTCTGAGAACGGATTTTAGTTCATACATTTCCAGTCTTCAATCTTCCTTTTTTTTTTGTTTTTTTTTGTTTTTTTAACAGCAAGGGACAACTGACTGTAGCACAGGAAGAAATGATATAATCAGCATTTTAAAGCACACTCCCTTTGAAACTATAGCCTGCTAAACATTTAGGAACACATTTCATAAAACACACGAAAGAACTTGTTTGCTGAGACTAACGAGAAAAACATCAAAACTGTATAATCCATATATTTGTATTTTCTTAGGACACGCTGCTGAACTCTAGGCAAACCTGTCCTGCTAATATGAATAATGTCAGGCTATAAAACACTGCACAATTTTCAGTACAGCCCAGAGACTAAAAATTCTTCCTCTGCCATTCACATTCAGTGTAGTTCTGGATTCCAGATGAAATTCCAGACAGGAAGATTTATGCAATGTGCACAGAGTGCATTAATCCACTGAACTACAAAGTCCATTAATTTTGAATACTGCTATCAATTGCACTACATGACATGGTGATAACTACATTATTACCTTTATAAAAATGCCTTTCCTGATATTGAGGGCCTCATTTTTACCCTGTGGATACTTTGTGCAGTTTTGTACATGCACATGGGTAGGCAGAAATCTCAAAAACATATGCATATATGTTAAATATTTGCATTAATATTTATTACATCTTTAGTATCATAACATCATTATGCTCATTTAATTAAATTAGAGATCCATCAACTTTGTTATTTGTTTATTTTTATTGTCAAACATTGTAAATTAAATTATCCATAAATGGAAACTAATGAAATTGAAGGCTAGCAATAGAAAGGAAAACAACTATTCCAACCCATTTTGGTGAATTTGAAAGTACCAGACTAAGGATCTAAGGAGGAATTCTGGTTCGACCGAACCGTTCAATTTCACGGAGTCAAGGTGTGCTTTTCAGTTTTAGAAGAGAGACTCACGTTGTCTAGATTGAGATGCTTATTACGTTTACCTTAAATGAGAAGGGGAGAACGAGATGCTACTTAACAAGTCAGGGCACATTATTGTGTAGATCAGCTAATTGAACATGAACAAAGAGATCTCAACAGGTTGGTGAGATGGCCTGACAGAAACCCCGTGAAGTTCGACAGAAGCAAATGCAATTCTGACAAATATAAGAATTTGTTTTTAAGGATATTTTTCTCTCTCTCTTTTTTTTTTTTTTTTTTTTTTAAAATTGCTGGGTGGTCAAACACTGGAGCAGGTTTTCCAGAAAGGTTGTGCAATCTCTGTCCTTGTGTGTGTTCAAGACTCAACTGGAGACAGCCTTGAACAACCTGATCTAATCAGACCTGCTTTGAACAGGTAGTTGGACTAGAAGCCTTCCAGAAGTACTTCCAACCTAAACTATTCTCTTATTCTGTGTCTTTGAAAGTAGATTTTATTGCCGTCTTCATCTAACAAATGGATGCTTATAGAAACTCTCTTGGATGTGCAGAGTCACAAGATAAGGCATGAAAAACACAAGCTGATAAATATAAGGAAAATCTTCATCCTGAGAGTAGTCAGGCACTGGAAAATGGGGCAATTGTGAAATTTCCAAGCTTGGAGATATTCAGGACATGGCTGAAAAAGATCTTGAGCAACCTGATCTAATTTTGAGGTCAGCTTTGCTTTGTATGGGAGCCTGGACTCCACCTACTCGAGAGGTCATTTCAGCTAAAAACATTGTATGATTCTGAATGTATAAAATTGCCTTAAATTTTCTTTCCATTTTAAGGGCTTACATGAAAACTTGCCTTACTAGACAAATACTGCAATTATTTTCTGATAGAAATATCAACATCTGGTTGCAAAAACAGAGCAGCATTTCTCTTTTCTCCATACACACATATTCTGTGAATTATTTTACAGCAATTTCTGGTTCAAGTTAGTTATCTGCAAAGATATAAGTGTCTCTGAAATTGTGGCTATATATGACCAAATCCACACAACGCATGAGCAGTAATTAACCATAGATTTCTACTCCACTTGTAAATGAGACAGAATTGGTAGAGCTGGAAATAATCAATGATTGTATGACCTAATCTAATTTTTGCTTTTTTTCTTCTTGGATTATCTCCAAGAGATGCTTATTACATGTTAACTGAAAAAAAATCCCACTTTTTTATTACAGAAACTCATTAAGATGTTGGTCTGTCTATGGGTGGTCAAAAACTTTCAACAGAGTATGTTTGTAGGAGAGAAATGTGGCTGTCAGATGTTTTAAACCACAGCCTGCTTTCCATGCATCTTTTTTTATTTGTTTTCAGAAGGCAAAATTCTAAAAAGTTATGTTTTTCACATGAAAAACTGGGTAGTAATAGAGAATATTTTGCCATCCTGAAAATGCGTCGTCATTTCTGTTTGATAATTGGCTCTTTTTTTTATATATTTTCCAATCCCTTTTGCTGGCCTTAAATCTCCTGTGACATACTGTTGCCAAGGAACCTTCATCTTATCATGCATGAAGCAAGGCAGTGGTGTACAATGGCCTGAGTTGTTTAGCCAGGTGACTAGAGAATGGGGGGTGCAAGTGCATGTTATGTTTAGTGATTATAATTTGATTTCTTTATAACACAAAATATTTCTTCATATATATCCCTGGGAGCAGCATTAATTTATTGCATGTAACTCATCTATTCAAAGTCTCTTCTATGAAAGAGAACGGTAGAATTAAGGCATGAATCTAAAACTTCTTTTTGATTTATTGCTCCTTTAACCTGCATACAAGCAAAACAAAACAAAAACCTCTTCCACATCAAAAAAACGATCCCAATTAAAAATTTCAGACTGGATGTGTAATAACAAGAACAATCCTTCCTCAATCAAATTATGAACCGTATTCTGCTTTTGTAGACAGAGTATCTGTTATGTATGGTGCTGAAAGTGATGTCTTCAACTACGCTTAAGAAAGGAGCTACAAAAAAGTTATGTGGCATAAATTTAATATCAAGCAGCAATGACATATTTAGTCTGATGACGGTGAGGAAAAACTACTAGCAAGATATCCGAGCAGATGGCCTTTTGCCTCCCACATGTCAAGCTTCTTGTATACCAACTGCCACGGTGCCACTTGTCTTTGTTAGTAGGACCCCAGGTTAAGTAAGCATCAGGTTAAGAAAAGGAATTTTTCTAGGTGGATTAATTTCTGAACGCTGAGATGACATCCTTGGGGCCATTTATAGATTTGTTATCCATATTGTACCTTACCACTTCCAAACAACTTAACAGCAGCTGCTGGGGCTAAAAGTCCCATCACACTCTCCATTCTGTGAGCACAAAGAGCCGATATCTAAATATTTCATTGATCTTCAATTGTAGACTATATTTTTACTTGATATAGCCTAAATATGCAGTTTTATGTGTGTGTGAGCTACAGGAAGCTCAAAAGCTACTTTCACAAAGAAATTCGAACCTTCAAAGAGTGATTTATGAGCTTATTTTTATTGCTGTGAGTAATCTTACTAAGGTTAATTCATTAAGCATTAGGTAAATTTAGAGGGGTTAGTGTGCCTCCAGTGAGACTGAAGGGGTTTAGGGGTTAACCTTGGTGTGTTAAAAATATTACATTGGGTCATGAGGGGGGAAGTGAGAAGAATGGAATGGAAAATTAAAGGTTTTTTCCCTCTGTTTAAATATAACATTTCTTTTTTGATTGTGTTTGTCTTTTCCTTTTCAGCTTTGATGATCTCACCTGCAGGCTTTCTGATAGACTGAGCTCTAGTACAGTGAAATAAAGTCAGGGTAAGAAAAGTTGAATTCTTTTGGTGTAAATATATAGAAAAACACCCTAGGTATAGGTAGCACTCCCTATCCTCTGTCTCTCAACATTCTTTGCACACTGTGTTCAAATATCCAAAAATACTCCCTGCCTGAGCTTTGATTTTTAAAGCATCTTTACTGTCACTGTTCTGATACTGCATCTGCAGTCAAAGGAACTGTTGCCTTCAGATAGCTACACGAAATGACTTGTAGCTCTCATAAGCAGTCCATTCTCTCATCCCCTTCCAAGACAGATACACAGGCATTCTTTTTAAATTCCTTACTTGTTAACATTTTATTTGCGCTTTACCTTTCTTTCTTATTTTTATTGACTTCTATTGAGTGAACTAGTAAACTTTAAACCTAAATCGTCTCTGAGCTTAGCTTGCTCTTACTATGTATCTGCAAAATCTTTTTGTCCCACTGGATCGCCACACTTTTTCAAACTCCAAAATAAGGGAAATGCAAAATATGTAACATACACATCTAAATTTCTGAGTAGATACTTAACCAATCCAACGAGTATTTGTATTACTTGGGACACTTTATATCTTGGATTGTGTCTACACAAGGGTAAAAGAAACATGGCAATTTTTTAATCTTGCTCAGTGGTTTTGTGACCTTTGGTCCCTCCTGGCTCACCTGTTTTCAGGCAACGTTAAATAATCCGCCAGTCTCTAATTGTTTTTTTAAGATGTTGGGTGATGCCTACCTTTGCAAAGGCAGTGTCCCCACTTGCAATGTGGATATACCGGCGCCGTGCTACGAGCAGCCCTTCTGTGTTACCAACAGTACACAGGGGTATGGAATAATGTGGTTCAAAATTATCAGCAGACACAAAGGGGGAGGTTCAGTGGGAGAAGAGAAATCAGCTACAGACCTGAGCTCTAAAAATATGTTGAAGTGACTGCAGAAGAGTCATCTGGCAGAAGAATCTCATGATTTAAAAGTGACTTAACAGCCATCAATGATAAATTATTATGCAGTAACTGCTGGTCATCGGCTTGGGGGTCTGTGGGGCACTGACAACACATTACAATAATCTCCCTCTTAAACTTCTTTCCCATTTTTCTGTTTGCTGTAGCCACACACCTTTTCCTAATGCCACTAAAACATTCCTTGAGACACTATGAACTCTTTTTTCCTTACAGCTGGGTAAAATTCGCAGTGCACACAGATCTCTAAATACAGTTTAGAGATTATTATATTATATTGTTATATTAGATTAGATTATTATATTATATATATTATTATTAGATTAGATTAGATTGTTATATTTAGAGATATTATATTATTGCAGATTATTAGAGATATATTATTGCAGATTACAATAATATACATCAGTATTACAATAAATGTGTTGATAATTACGCAAATAGTTCGACAATCATATCTCAGTTTGATACAATATTGGGTTTTCATCTGTGAACTCAGTGAATTAATTACACCTTTTGGGTTTAGTGTAGATTGGTAAAAAATGTCCTATTTCATATACCAATCTCACAGTCAACGAAATTACCATAAAAAAACTTACTTTTGGGCAGTGCAACACCACCACAAGAGGTGAGACAGAATTATGCAATTAAATCATAGCTAGAGAATATTATGGATTTACATTGCAGAATAATCAGCATCAGAAACATTAGGCACATTCAGAAACCTTTCCTGCTAGTATCTGTGGCGTGACTCAAACATATTGCTAGTAAAAATGGTGATAACATTATCCAAATCCCACACAGATTTCCACTGTTGTGAGAGTGCTCCAGGGGCACATTTAAGGGTAATCAGGAGCAGCACACAGAGGAAACTGAAACAAATTGCTCACTGCTTTTTCCTTCCACATGTAGGCCCACAATTACTTCCTCTTGTTTTATATTCTGCATTATGTGGGATGACATCATTGAGTAGGCTTACAATTTATACTGATGGAAGTGGTAAACTAGATACCGGAGATAAACTAGGTTACTGCCTTGTCACAATAAAGGTCTCATCTTTCATCACAAAGGTACCAAATTGTCCCTCAAGAAAGGAAATACTGGCAGTGGTAATTTATAAAAGGATATTGTTAAAGAAACAAGTTAGAGGAACTCTATTCAGTCCTGCCAAGTCCCAAGCTGTTTGAGGTTTTCATCAGCCAGTGTTTGCTGGCCATGTTCTGCTGTCAAATTGGGACAAATCTCACTGATTTCTATGAATTTATTCAGTTTGATGACACACTATAAAGTGTGCAGGTTATGGATGACATTATTCTCCTCAAAGAATATCGCTTTTGCATCACTGTCTCTCATCCTCCAGCTTTGCTTCTCTATAGACTCCATACCATCATGAGTGGTTTTGCTCGATCAAAATTAAAACAGGACACATCTGTTTTGTAGTAGCTTCAAGGTATTTGTATAAAATTATATCTGAAGCACCAGAATATCTAAAGATAGAAAAGCTAACGAGAGAATAAAGAGGATGTTTGTCCTCAGTGCAGGACTTTTTCTAGTTGGATTTCTTCTTTTTTTGAGCTCTTCTCTACTGTATTTTAAGTAATATTCCATGGAAAATCTGCTCCACAGTTCATTGCATTCATTAAGCCTTACACTACAAAGAATACTGGAATATGGTGGAAGGCGATATAGAAATGTGACCCGCACTGCTGACGGTCATTTCAGTTCCTGTTCTGCCTTTATTAGCACTAAGATTTTAACTTCAGTACCCTTCTCACATTTCCTTTTGGATGCTTGCATTCTTTTACAAAAATGAAATCTGTAGTTTTTTCTCCTCCCTTCTATACTTAAACTGTATCATAGATTTGCTGTGACATCTTTGGCATGTTTAAAGTGAATTAAATGCTTTCTGTCCATTGAACAGAGTAGTGAAAAAAAACTATATATTTGGATCATGACTTCCTTCGCATCACTTCTACTAATAATATGAATTTTAATTTCATTTTCATTTATAGCAGTATAAACTTGAAGTAATGCCAATGACTTCTGTGAGTTTACCCTGGATTTTCAGCGAGTAGAGGCTCTGACCCATGGACATCATTAAAGTTGCTCTGGATTTACCTCACAGTAATATATCAGAGAATGAATCTGAGATTTGTTTACAGGAGTATAAAAGGGTAAGTTTGCAGAGGACAATACAAGGACCAATTTAATTAACATCAGCAGCATCCCTGAGAAACTGTTGGGTTGGCTTTGACTTGCTGAGAACATTTTCCGTACAAGCTGAATGGATTCTTGGAAGAAACCAGAAAGTGCAAAATCCCCTTTACAAACGCTAACAGTCCATTGTCATCTCCCTGACACATTTCTATTAAAGTATTAAACACATCTCAGCCCTTAATGACTCTTTCAACAAAGAACTGCCAGTCCAAATAGCCATCTTTGGGGTCTTGTGTATTATTATATTTTTCCTGAGTTATCTCCCATGGCATAAAATATTACTTATCATGTAGCAACCTGAACAGCTATTAAAAACCCATCTGAAACAAAGAATGAAATGAGGCAGCTACACCTGTTTATTATGTCCATTTCCATATGGCATCGGCTACCAAACCCACCCAGTCTTGGGGGCAGAAATAAATCTTGTTATTTTAATGACTAGACAATAAAATAATACGTCCTGCTCATTTTTAATAGTGTAACATCTAATAAAACACCCTTCGAGCTCTGGCTTGGAGGGAGAAATTTATTTTCATATTATTCACAGTGAATTGCTCTTGTTATTAATTACACAACAGCAATGATATTGAATCTGTTGCTCTTTTGGGCCTGTTGTACCCAGTAGGTTGACTGATTTTCCTTTTGCTTTCACAATGAGTTAGGGAAAATATGATAGTTACAACACAGAACAGGATGTGTAGAAGCTGAAGTAGTCCCTAAGAATATCCATTGACATATGACCAACGATGCTTGTGATAGGACAAGGGGTAGTGGTTTTAAACTAAAAAAAGGTAGATTCAAACTAGATATAAGGAAACATTTTTTTATGATGAGGGTGGTGAAACACTGGCATAGGCTGCCCAAAGAAGTGGTAGATGCCCCACCCATGGAAATATTCCAGGTCAGGTTGGACGAGGATCTAAGCAACCTGATCTAGTTCAAGATGTCCCTGCTCATTGCAGTGGGCTTGGACCGTGTGGCCTATAAAGGTGCCTTCCAACCTAAACTGTTATATGATTCTATGATTCTATGATTCTATGTTTCTACTCTACACTGTGTTCAAGTCTAGAAGATTGCAAACAGAAAAAGAAAATCGCTACCTAATGGAAAAAAATCTAAACATTGATAAGGTAAGAAAAATGAAGGAACTGACACAGAAAAGCCATAGATGACTGCATTCTGCCTTAATCACCTTCTGGTTTAATTTTTCTACCTAGTTTCATTTGTGCTTTCTTGAAAGCTGGGCAAACAGTTCCCTTGTCCTACTGGGATCAATGGTATTTTTTGTCAAAGTAAGTTTGATATAGTTCTTAACTAATTGTAAATGCTGTATTATAAACTGAGCATAGTTTAAAAGAAAACAAAAAAACCCACCCAAAACAATTTTTGGTCATTACTCAGCAAAGAAACTGTGTTTTTGACCGCTCTTGAATGGTAAGAGGCTGGAAGAGAGAAAAAAAATAGGAAAGAAAAATAACTAGGAAGATGGAGAATTTGAAGAGTTCTTAAGACAAGTTCTGAAAAATATTTAAGGTGGAAATAAGGGTGGCAGGGCACTGGAAAAGGCTGACCAGAGTGGTGGTGGAATCTCCATCTCTGGAGACATTCAAAACCTGCCTGGACGCATTCCTGTTCAACCTGCTCTAGGTGAACCTGCTTTGGCAAGGAGGTTGGACTAGATGATCTCCCAATGTCCTTTCCAACCCCTGTGATTCTGTAATAAATAAGAGATGAGAAACTTCAGAAAATACTTAAAATGAAGAAGAAATTTGTCTACTTCTTTGCCTCAGTCTTCAATAGTCAGACCAGCTATTCCCAGGGTGTTCAGCCTCCTGAGCTGGAAGATAAGGATGGAGAGCAGAATAACCCATCTATAATCCAGGAAGAAGTACTTAATGATCTGCTTCTGCACCTAGACACACATAAGACTATGGGACCGGATGGGATTCACCCAAGAGTACTCAGGGAGCTGGTGGGAGAGCTCACCAAACCTCTCTCCATCATTTGTCAACAATACTGGTCAACAGGGGAGGTGCCAGATGACTGGAGGGTGGCTAATGTGACGCCCATCTCCAAGAAGGGTCGGAAGGAGGATCCGGGGAACTACAGGCCTGTCAGCCTGACCTCGGAACCAGGAAAGATCATGGAGAGGATCATTTTGAGTGAGCTCTCACGGCAAGTGCAGGGCGGCCAAGGGATCAGGGCCAGCCAGCGTGGGTTTCGGAAAGGGAGGTCCTGCTTAACCAACCTGATCTCTTTCTATGACCATGTGACCTGCCTTCTGGATGCAGGCAAGGCTGTGGACGTTGTCTATCTGGACTTTGGTAAGGCCTTTGACACCGTCCCCCACAGCATTCTCCTGGAGAAGCTGGCGAATCATGGCATAGACAAGTGTACTCTTGGCTGTGTTGGCTCTTGGGGGAAGAGTGGCTGAAAAGCTGCCCAGCAGAAAAGGACCTGGAGGTGCTGGTGGACGGCCAGCTTAACATGAGCCAGCAATGTGCCCAGGTGGCCAAGAAGGCCAACAGTTTTTGGCTTGTATCAGGAACAGCGTGGCCAGCAGGAGCAGGGAAGTGATGGTGCCTCTGTACTCGGCACTGGTGAGGCCTCACCTCGAGTGCTGTGTTCAGTTCTGGGCCCCTCTGTACAAGAGGGACATTGAGGTGCTGGAGCGTGCCCAGAGGAGAGCTACCAGGCTGGTGAGGGGTCTGGAGACCAGGTCATATGAGGAGAGGCTGAGGGAGCTGGGCATGTTTAGCTTGGAGAAGAGGAGGCTGAGGGGAGACCTCATTGCCCTCTACAACTCCCTGAAAGGAGGTTGGAGAGAGGTGGGTGTTGGCCTCTTCTCCCAGGTGAATAATGACAGGACCAGAGGAAATGGTGTGAAGTTGCGTCAGGGGAGGTTTAGATTAGATATTCGGAAGAATTCCTTTACTGCAAGAGTGGTCAGGCACTGGAACAGCCTGCCCAGGGAGGGGGTTGAGTCACCATCCCTAGAGGTGTTTAAGAAACGTCTAGATGTGGCACTTCAGGACATGATCTAGTGGCAGAGATTGTAGGGGTTTTTTGTGTGTGTATGGTTGGACTCAATGATCTCAAAGGTCCTTTCCAAACATGAAGATTCTATGATTCTATGATTCTATACTTATATATGATAGTAAGTTTTTTATAACATAGATAAGAAAGGAGTTTGCTGTTTGTTTGTTTCTAACTTTCGAAAAAAAGTTCTGCCCAAGTGAGAAATGCTTTCAAAGAAAGATAAATTAGGTCCTTGGTATTTTACTGTAAAAAAAATTGTATGCAATTAAAGTGGGTGAAAGAGCACTGTCTCGAAAGAGCTACCCTAAATTATGCATACTGATGATCAATTCTCATATATAACTAAGACAGAGAAAATCCCCGTAATAATTTCCTACATTTTGAGACAGAAGCAGTTAATTATTTTTTTTTTAATTTTTTTTTTTAATATTTGAGAAAGAGAAGCCTTAATCTCTGTTATTTCCCTCCTAAAGAGTCAAAAGATAATATCATATCTATAGAAAAGCAGCCATGGAAGCCAAAGTATAGAACTTGTTTCGTTGAAAGTCTTGGAGGTGGTTGTGGTGAGTTAATTGCTCCTTTATTGTAGAATGACCCTATAAAATGTTGTGGAAGAAGGATAACTGAAAGTTTCCCCTGTGGAGTTCAATATAGGAGGACAAAGAGGCAAGGACTGTACAAAGACCATGAACTTTTCCTGTTTCCATGGTGATACAGTCCCAGAAAAGATGCACCCATTTAAACTAGTGGAGCCTGCTGCATTATATTTTTAAGTAGATTAAACTCTGCTGGTTGTGCATTGGAATGAAGATGAAGTTCCTGAGCTCTGTTCAAACTCTTTCCACCTCTCTCCATTTAGATAACATGAGCTAAGAGGAATCACAATGTAGAAAAGCCACAGAGAGTATGAACATCCATGAAAAGTCTCACATCTTGAGGAAGACAGATTTCAGACATGCACTCTCCAACAATGGCAAGCATTCCTTACACAGTGATTTGACAACTGAGGTTTTCTAGTTAAAAAAATTCTCAGAGATGTTTCTATCTGTTTATTAGACATCATAATCTACCTATGCGGCTGCATCCTGGAACTTAATTGTCACAATTTGCTGGGAACCTCAACAGTCAGGATTTGGCTTTGAGTTCTCTCTCTTATGTATGAACTTATAACAGTAGGAGGATGAACCTTTTAAATGGAGATGACACCTGTCATCACACTAATCATACATGTGGAAAATTTAGACAAGCTACTGGACATCCACGTCCCCCTTCCAAGGATCAAACTTCAAAGATAAGAAAAGCCAAGGTTAAGGAAAAAATGCTCAGTTTACTTAGGTATAGCTTAGGTCATCCCTGAAATCAGCATAGATCTGAGAGGATATTAGGGTCATAGGACAATTATCTCTCATGAGAAACAGGAAGACAGATAGTCATTGTCTGTGGCTAGTGTAGAGGAAGGAGATTATAATATGTGAAAAGATCAATATCTCTACTTAGTTCATTGTTTCTGGTATTCAATAGAATTACGAATTTCCCAGACTCTCTGCTTCAGAGGGCTTTATAAGTCTTCATTGAGAATCAAGAGAGAAGGAGTGACTGTTTTGTAAGAAGTATTCCCTTACTGTCAGCGGGGTGTTTCTGCTCTTCATCGATTGTGTGAGTTCACCCTGCTGTGTAGTTGTTTCTTGGCTTATCCTGTGTTGCTACCATGAGGACACTGCTACCCAGGATGAAATGTGTTACATCCCAGGACATGCAGATGCAAGATCCACGAAGGCTGATGTTTCTATTGTGGGGTTATTTACTATGCCTGTGGTGGAGATCTGTTGGCATTAAGCTCTATGTTACACAAGCTGTAAACAACTTGTCTCCTCCCTTTTCCCAGTCTATAGTATCCCACATCCCATAGTCAGAATCTCATTTTTCCTAGAAGGTAGTTCAGACAATAAACATGTAATTAAACCATGACCAGCTTGAATTTAGGTTTGAAGTTTCTTGTTTCTAGTTGAGATACAAAGAAGGGCTCATGCTTGACAGCTCAACTGATGTTTCACTTCTAACAACTGGTC
Source organism: Rissa tridactyla (assembly GCF_028500815.1). Classification (NCBI taxonomy): domain Eukaryota; kingdom Metazoa; phylum Chordata; class Aves; order Charadriiformes; family Laridae; genus Rissa; species Rissa tridactyla. The sequence continues at coordinate 4,554,448 of NC_071466.1, read as the reverse complement.
TAGTAAAAGGTATCTCCATTCAGGAGATACCAGATGGGCCTGACTTCTGGTGTCCTTAACAACATGCTAAGCACTGAGGTGTTGCTCACAGTTAATGAACTCTGAAATACCCAAGGGATCCTACAAAAACACAGTGGTCCACTCAGAGGCAACCTCTCCACTGGGGATTTACCGCCTCTTACTAAGTATCTTTTGTAAACTGGGGATGACAGTATTGCCTGTTTTCCATCCTTTCTCTGAAACCAAGGTTTCTCAGGACAGCAGTACCTCTCAAGCACATAACCTCTGCATAACACCAGACAGGATGGGGATAGTCTCTGGATGGGGATTCTTAGTGCTTCATGAAACACAGCTCCAACCAGCCATTAGCCAAGACCCTTCCCTGTAGCTCTAATACGCCAGCATTTTATTCTCTTATTGAACTTTGATCTTCTTTAAGTTATTGTGCTGTTTTATTTGTAGTGTATGGAGAATTTAGAATCTAAATGTGATCTTCACCTTTACTTTCACACAGTTTTAATAATAACTGCTAAACCGCAAATCTATCACACATGGGGATCAATTCTTATATCCTTACAGTAGCGACTGTAAAACAAGGAATGTAAAATCACACAACTAGATAATCAGTAATTACAAATAATTCATCTTCATCTCCAGCTTTCACAATTAAAGTGTTAGTTTGGGCTCAAAGAGCTGAGGTAGAGCAGTAGCTAGGAGATATTTGCCTCTTTTGTTCATGCTTCCATTAAGTAATTTCTAATTTCATAAATTAAACACACTTCCATCGTTAAAAGTCCAAGTTCATTTCTAACAAATAAAATATAGAGACAACATTTTAAAATATTTAGCAATAGCTGCCTGAATTGAGCAACTTTCTCTTGGTGTTTTAAAGTACTACCCAACAAGCATAAATATAAAGGTGCAGCCTCAAACAGAAACCAAGGACAGACTGAAATATCCTACTAATCTACCTCAGGCAAAAGCCTGTCTGAACAGATGGGCTTTGCTCTATGCCTTCAGGTTTTGCTGCATTACTGGTGGAAATTAGTTCCAGAGGGGAGAGGCTTCTCTTGAGAGTTTTCCGTCACCTGCCCCGAGATGTTAAACTCAGTAGCACAGAAGGAAAGAAGCATTTCCCCAGAAAACTGGGACCTAAAACATCTTAGAGACTCTCATGAGTTTATTGGCATGTAGTTTGCAGGGGACTCTTGAGCTGTAATGACAGCTTGTGCTGTCCACAGCTCATTCTTCCTTCGCAAGCAGTGTGGGAGAAGCTGTCCGGAGCACTGTGCTCACAATTGTTCTATATTCGCAGCATCATACTCCAGACCAGCCAGAATTACCAAAACAGACTGCTGAGAAACTTAAGAAATTTCAGCAGCTGAGAAATCTGGGTATGAAGATTGGAAATTAGGTGCAGAGAAGCTGCACACTGCCACAAAGCAAGAGAGGAGCTAATTTCTGTAGAACGAAAATAATTTTAGTGTTCCGACTGTCTGGAATTTTTAATAATTGGTGTTCCATATAGCACCCGTTTGACATAGTCCTTGATCTTGTGAAGACTCATGGGGTTTAGTTATTTGCTTAAAGACAAATATAAGTGGAAGTTGTTGTTGGCCTTTTATGTGCATCTGCCTGACACATTTATCTGTAAGCAGAATTATTTATTTCTTCCTTTTATTTTTTAATCAAAGTTTTCAGTATAAAAACACGTTCCTACTGTTCATTTTATATACAAGTTATTCTGAGCGTGATGCCATTTTAATTAATGGTTTTCACAAATGGAAAGACCATAATCAATTAGGGCTATAAAAAAAGCATTTTAAAGCAGATAGAATCAACACAATTTTTCAGAAAATCAACTTCTTTTCAGTAAATGGTGTATTGATTTTACAGCTTCACATGCGTATTGTGTCACTTAGAGAAAATGTCTATTCCAAGTGTCTGCCTACCTCTTGTGAACACCCATCTGAAAACCTAAATAGTTTGCCAAGGTCTGGTCTAATTTATTTACATTACATGCTGTCAACAGCAGTAGGTGGCAATCACCACGGGATCAAAAAAAAAAAAAGGCACTTTGAGAGCAGATCTAAAATGGTGAATGGAGATGGGGTTTGCATACAAGATGAAAATGGGCTGTGAATGAAGTGGACTGAAAACTTGGGATTGATTCTGACTTTTATTGGGTCCTCATAAGGGTGAAAAAGTATTTTCAATCTTAGAGTTGACTAGGCATCCTATTTAGGAAGGCTATGGAATTTAAGAGAGTATAGTGCTTTCTTAAGATAATGTGAAGTTTGTGGGCTGGTTGCCTAAGGAATGGACGTCTTGTTATCCTCAGGGATGGTCACAGAAAGTTGACATATGATGGTGAGTGTGGGGTTGTCAAGTTGTGGATGCAATGCTATGCTTTGACATCAAGGATCATCTGGACCATGTTCTTAGTCATACAGTTTAGTTTTAGGTAGTCCTGTGAAGAGCGGGGATTTGGACTTAATAATTCTTATGGGTCTCTTCCAACTTGATCTATGACTAGGACATCTGAGTCAGATTAACAATGGGGATTACTGGGAACGACCAGGAGTACTGTTCACTTGGCTGAGTACCAGATTTCACAGCGGCAGAAGGTACTGAGCCTTCAGACCCAAGTTGCATGGCATCAAACCCTGGACTTTTGAAAGATCTTATATGAGTAGAAAAAGCACAGTGCCCACCTGATCAGGATAAGCACTTAAAATGGAAGAAGCCATGATACAAATATCTGCTGTACCTAATAGGGATCAAGGATGTGAAAGTGAGGCATATCCCACGTGCACATTAAGTATTCAGGCATCGAAGCTGTCAGCTATGCTGAAGTGGGGTATTTTTCTCTTATTCTGACTTGTCATTTCTCTTCTGGACCTGTGGAACTACCCTAGTCTGTCAGTGCTGGTAGATGTTTCTCTGAGGACGTTGTAAGTCAGGCAAAGCTGAGTGCAGCAGGGTAGATGAGGTGCTCCAAAGGGAAAATCCCCAGTTTCACAACAGGTGGATAAGCTGGCAGAAAGAAAATGTGCATAATTGACCCCTTTTCTGCATACCAAATCAGGTGGGAGCACTAAAATATATTCTGAAGATATGTTTCTATCATATTCTGTGGGTTAAAAAAATCAAAAAAAGCAGCAGTGAAATCTTGTCATCTCTCCCAGTTCTCACTGTAAGGGACAGAGCTGCGAACCCAAAGCACAGCTTAGCGTACTGCCATGTTAAAGAACTATCTCATTTTAAAACTAGGAAATGGAGGGTCGTTTTTTTTCCATAACGTGCAGTTTTGAAACTGTACCACTCAGCTTCCATGGTCTTTTTATTTCTCTCTCTCTCTCTTAGTCTCACAATATAGGCTTTATTCTCTTCTCACTTTTTTATCTGCTTTAAAACAAAATGTAACTCTGCTGGCTTTGGCGGACTTATTCCTGAGTTATACCCTGGAGTAACAAAGTGAATGACAACCCAATATGAAACATATGATTGCACAGAGTGAATTCCATATTGGCCTGCACCCTGCATAATTGACTGAAGTCAATCTAAGTCATGTAAGTTATTGCCTAATTTTTTGCATGAAAGAAAAAAAAAATAAAATAAAATGAAAGAGCCCACGTCTAGCCTTGTGTTTTATCCTAAGCCAAATGGGTAGACAGCTTGCATTTGCCAGCCTTCTCAGAAAGAGCCTAAAGGGACCTGTTTGCCAACATTTGATTCCCTGGCAGCAAGCTTTTTGTACTTTTGTTAATTAGCCAGCACAGGGTGTTTTCAGTTTCTCTGGAATACTCTAGCCAAGGGCAGACTCTATGGACACACATCAGAAAAAAGCCACTGACTCTACAGAAATCCACTGAAGAATCCCATGCTCATTGCTTGGAGGATTGGAACAGATGCACTGAAGAGAGGAGTCCAGGAACACAGATTTTTATGTATGGTTTTATCAGAGTTTAACAATCCTACAGTGGCATTCGTTTGACTTGCCAAGCAGAAGGCAATGGTTTCATCTGTATCAGGCACTCAGGCAGAGCAGCTTGTTAGATATTATAAACAAATATGTTACAATGGAAGCACACTTTAATTTGTTAGAAGGGGGGCTAATTTTGTGTCAGAGCAGTCTGAAATATCAGCGCTTATTTAAGGAGATATAGATGCGTAAGCACACACATTTTGAGATGCAGGCGCCTCCTTCCACACAAAATAAGCCTAACTTCTGAACTGCTACCCAATAGTACTCTGCTCTTCTTGACATGTAAATTTAAACATCCTGTCTAATAATCACGGTGGCCTAAAGAATACAAGCTGTGGCAAAAACATGAATATATTTAAGGAAAACTTAAAAAAAAACAAACAAACAACAGATATGCAACTTTCTGTGTATTTATCAGAAGTTACATCTCACTAGTGCATTAAAATATCTCAGTACACGGAGGCATAGAAAGCAATATCTATATATATAGAATAAAACTTGACACAAATGCATTGCACAACAGCTGAAATGCCTGGTAATCTTTCTCCAAGATTCAGACACTTAAAACTGACCAAATCAAGCAAGTCCACTAAATCCACTAAATTTTCCCCAAAATGAGGAAAATTCAGTTGGTTGCAGGAAAATAGTAAATTGCTTTCTACGCAATGAAAGCACACCTGCTACCATTATTGATGTGTCAGTGCTATCTGGTTTTCAATGACTGTTATCTGAGCAGCAATGTTCTCTTCAGAGGCATAAATAGCGATAGAATAATATCTTGAAACATTCAGAATCTCTTAAAAAATAATTAAAGGGAAAGGGAAGTTTCTAAAAGATGCATTTAAAACAATCATAAAAAAAGAAAATTTATTCTGGTCCAGGTCTTCACAGTGGTCCTGTGAGAAAAGGGTGTGCTTATTATTCCAGATTTCTGACTCTAAAGAAGAAAAAGATCTACTTACTTTTTAATAAAATCCACTTTCTTCTCTTTGCACGCTTTCAAATACCTGCCATTTTTTTTCAGGTAATCAGATATTCAATCTGAAGCTGCTTTTCAACACATCAGACAGAGGAGCAGAGTATCACTCAGCGCAAACTGCTCCAACTTGATGTAATCTTTGCCTCCAAACTGTTGCAAACTTGTTGCCTTTGTTCCAGTAATTATCACACTCTAATGAATTTACTGCAGCTGAGGACTGGTTTCCTACAATGTTTTTTTAAGGAATTTTGCAGACAGGAGTGAATTTCAGCCACAAAAAAATGACCACCTAACCTCGTGAGAACAGTAGTTTTCTGAAAAATAGAGATTGTGATATATACAAATGTATTTAGCCCTATGTCAAATGGAAGGACATTTATACCATTATTTAGTCTTATTGTACACCTGTCTGAGAGCTAGAGGTGAAAAGCAATATACAGAAGCATACACCATAACAGGCCAATGGACCAACTAATATTTTGACTTTGACAGTGACCTATAAAAGTGCTTCAGAAGGACATTTAAGTTCTTTGTGACACAGTGAAATAACAGTGAGTGTCCACAAAAGGAGAATTTCCCCTGTTCTCATCATACTGCTGGTTGAAAAGTATGATTTTTCAGTAAAACAGGTGCATGAAATCAATGGAGAACAATTAACTTAAGAATCATCCAAAACCTTTTCAAGACAAAGCACAAAAATTTGTTTTGTCTTTGATTTATAAATAATTTGTGTTAATTAAAATAAAAAGAATTTGAATTTCAAAGCTTTCAAATAGAACACTTCTACAAAAGCAATGAGAAAAAAAAAAAAGGTTATTAAACTCTATAACAGCCACTTAACACTTAACCCTAAGTATTCCGTGCCTTTCTATGCTTAATTTTCCTTCCCCTTGAATGTGCTGTATCAGCAATGGTCTCCATTGATGATTACCAGCGTCTTGTCCCTGGAGTCCAGCTGAGGTTACACAAACTTCCATCAAGTTCAGGGACAATGGCCTGAGAGCAACCATGGCTTTTTCTTTTTAATTTTGCTTCTTTTTTTATTAAGATTTAACCGAGCTTTGTTTCAGAGTAGTGGACTGTGAAACTAGGATAGGAAGATTAGACTTTGCTGGGAAAAAGTTATGTATGAAATATTACTATGACAAGGTTGTGTGGCTAGTTTGTGATGTGTGAAATGAAATCCCTACTCAATGTGCCTAGGCAATGCAATTAGCGCTATCCTGGTCAGGGATTTCTTGTTAGAACTGAAAAGATTTGTCCTTAAAAGCAAGTTCCTGATGCATAATTATTTAAAGCCCAACTTAAAAAAAAATAAAATAATAAAAAACACCCCCAAAATAATAAAATCCTTAAGAAATACAGTCTGATTTATCATTTTTATGTATCTATCATGGGTTAGAGTGAAGGCTCATTTTCAAGAAACTTGTGGCTAAGTTCTGAATTCTTGATCAGAATAGTAAACATACCAAAAGAATGAACTTTGTCTGGGATTCAGTTGCGTGACACAGGTAGGGAAATTCAAGCTGACTAAGAGATTCCCATTCAATTAATTTTTAATAGAGAATACTATCTTAAAAAAACTCAAGAATTGCTACAGAAGAAATTATTATTTTTTTCCTGAAAAAAATAATCACAGAACAAAACAAAAAACAACCTTGAACTTTCTCCTAGGCAAATTGAAGCATGGGGTACTAGGCATAAACTGCTTTCTCTTGGAGAGGGAAGACAAAACTAATAAAAGTTTTTCCCAGCTGAAAATACGAATTTTGTGTCTTCCCTTCTGATGATGGAATGTAGTCTTTTTTTCCTGTTTTCTTCCAATTCATATTCATAACAGAAGAAAATATTTTCAAAAATGGCACTGGTGGAAAACAAATGCATATCTTCCAGCCAAGCATAGCCATCAGAAGCCATAGAAATAGTCTACCAAGAGTGAAGTGGACAGGCTGCTTTAGCAATTAGTGTTTCTCGTAATCTTAATATTATTTAGGATAGAGCTACTTATTTCCTGGTTTCAGGGCTTGAATGGTTCATATAGTTTTGTTCTGACCCTGTGCGCAGAGATGAAACCCTTATTTAGGTTACTATGTCCTTGCTGTAAAGACAGTTTAAAATAATGATAAAAAGATAAAGATAAAAAGATATCAAAAGTTTCTAATAACTTAAGGCTGTGTCAGAAATGTGCCCAAACCAATTTTAAGATAAAAACAGCACAAAGACTGAACATAGTAGTAAATCATGTGTGTGTTTCCTAGGTCAGTAAACTCTTCATATGTTCTTTGGCACAAATTTTACCAGTCTTTCTCTACAGTTCCCTGACACAGTTGGCTGGCAAAATATTCCAAAGGTGTTTCCCAATAGCCAGCTTCTACACCTTGTATTGAAAACCAAGACATGTTACTTGGCATCAGTGTCTGGCAACATTTCCGGGCATGTTCAATTTACTAGTAGCCAAAATGTTGTCACTTTTGGCTGTCCAGATGCTGTGTGTGTTCCCTGGATGTTGTGTGTGTTCCTGCCTGCCTGTGTCCATAAGGGCAGGCAGAAAACACAAGTTTACTCTGATTATCTCCAACTGAAAAAATAAAGGGGGTAGAAAAAAAATGTTTAAAATAAAAATTAAAAATTCTTTAAAAGCTGAAAGCAGGATTGAAATCAGGGCCTCTGAAATCTGAATCTCTAGTCATTGCAAGGTAATCCCATGATTTGGTCCCTAGGACAACCTGGAGGGACAAAGTCAGAGAAATATCCATAACCAAAGAAGTAAAACAGAAATAGAGGTAGGAATTGATCTGTAAAGGGACTATGAACTCCATGTTCGTCAGAGTATCTTAAAATAAGATCTGAAATGAATAATTTCATTGAGACAGTTAAGGTTAGATGGAGAAAATATGTACTTTGGTCAGAATACGGTTAAATTTTTGTCCTGTGTAAGGGATGTATTTCTGTGTATTACTGTTGACACATAATGGAAAAATAAACAACCAGGAAGGCCATTTCATAACACAGATTCTTAGAAAGATAAACTAAATTCCTTTTACTTCTATACTTTTAAATAAAGTATCGTTCTACCTGTTTCTGTCTTTTACAAAGTCTTCTGAAATACTCAGATTATAAATTATCTACCAAAAAGTGTGTTTCCCTTACTGTACATTGCTTAGCTCAGGAGAGCTCTGATCCTTGTTAAAATCTACAGGTGGATTACCACTACTAATAATTCTAATTTATTTGAAGTTTAAAGGATAGCACTATCTTCAAATTAATACAACTGCTTTGTCTGTTTGGACTCTTCAAATTGGGTACTAGATCTCAGAGACTGCGTTCAACCTAACACAAACTGGTCCTCATCTTGGCTGGATCTTTCAGAAGCTAACAAAATATGTATTATCGGGAGGTAAAAACTCAAATATTTCTTAGTTTTGATGAAGTTGAAAAGACAAAACATGAGGCAGCTGCATAAGAAGAGGAGTCTGGATAAATTAAAATGGGAATGTTAAAAGGGAGATGCTGGAGTGTGGTAAATCTCTAATGACTCACAGGGAATAACCCTGAATTCCAAAACAGAGGGAATGCAGTTCAAAGCAATTTCAAAACTGGAAAATGAATAAACATTCAGATGAATCTTGCTTTGAGAATTAATCGCACAGTACTTTGCAAGGAATGATCTGAAACTACTACCGTGAAAGGGTAATATTTATAAGGTGGAATCGCTGGTTGAGAAGAGATTACAAACTTTAATCTAACACAGGTTCCTACTATGGCACATTTACCAGGTAGCTGAACAAATCTTTCATAAGGAACTATTTGTAAACTTGTGACCTTTTCCTTCTTTTCATTCCCATTTCACTTAAATTATCACTCCAAATATATCAAAGGGACTCTCAGCAGTCTGATAGGTTAGCACTACATATTGAATAGAAGATGCATTAATTTGAAAAGAAAAAGAAAATTAATTTCTTAGAAGTTCTACTCTGCAAGGATTTTGTGTCTGCCAAGAGTTTAAAAACTGATACATGCTCAATGGAAATAGTTATTATGCAAAGAATAAAAGATTCTACTAACAGTTTGTTGTTGGTATGCTAATTATGGTTTTCATACTCTACAAATGCTTTACAAACAAAGAGTTTGAACAAGCAGACTAGAGCAAGCTTAAATGTTTTTTGATTCAAGTGATATTCAACAGAATTGAGTGCTAAATAAAAGCTTTTTGTTTGCTTTGCTTTTTTTTTTTTCCCCCTCAAAATAATCAACCTTTCTTAGGAAAAAAAAAAAATAAATCACTCCAAATTGCTAAAAATTTAAAAATGGTGATTTTTCAAGACCTGAAATGGTTTTCATTGAATGTCTCTACTGTATCTGTTCAAGCCATCACTCTGGTAGGACCATTTCCTGCAACATGCCTAACTGTCCTATAACTAGCAATGAATGCAATTAATTCTCTTGCTGCCTCTTGATATTTTCTATATCCTTTCTCTCCTGCAGCCTCTGTTGGAGTCTTTCACCTCAATGCGTCAGATGGGAAAGCCTGGCTAAAGCCCATATAAAGAACCCTTAACTCCAACAGTTAAGATCTCACTAGAGGACACCACAAGTCTTTTATGTATGGCCAACTACTGAAATTGTCTGCAGGTCCCCTTACCTGAAAAGAGTATTGGGTAAATAGACTTCCATGTCTTCACTAAATCATAAATTTTCTTCTGCTTTATGAACTTTATCTGCAGTTGTAGAAATCACTATGAATTATACAAATAGCAATAAAGAGAAAAGAACTCTGCTTCTGCTGTGGAAAACCTAGTTTGGAAAGGACCTCATTACATGATCTAGTCCAAACCTGTGCTTAAAGCAACACCAACTTTGAAAAGGTTTGAAAAGAATTGACTCATAGAATCATAGAATCTTCGTGGTTGGAAAAGACGTTTGAGATCATCAAGTCCAACCATACACACACACAAAAAAAACCAAACAAAAAAAAACAAACAAAAAAATACCCTACAATCTCTGTCACTGGAGCATACAAGAGTCCTTAGAGTGGAGCTCCTATCACCTAAAATGCAAAATCACCAGTGCAGGAAGCTGGGCCCCAATGCAGTTGACCCACATGTATATGTAGAGTCAACTGAGATGTCCCGAGGAGACCCTTCATGGCTTCCAGCTAACGGTCTGGATGAGCATTTTCTCACAAAGGTCCTGGCTCTCCTCTGCCATGATTTGCAGATGCCTTTAGACATCTCAAATGGCTCTACGGGCAAATCCCTTGTCAATGCCATCAAAGTCTGTACATCCATTCAGCTAATCACATGTAAGTATCTGCTTCAAGGAGAGCGCATAGTTCTCTGAACTGACGATACTGGTTATCCTAGAACCCTGGCTCACATCAGGTACCTAATGAAGACAGTGGCATCGAGGTGTGAAGTGAACTGTGAAGTAAACTTCAAAAGAGTTGTCCAGAAAGTTGTCAAGTTTCCTTCTATGTTTTTTTTTCGAAAAGGACTTCCGGAGAACAATTCACACTGCCTCCCTCAGACTGCCATTTTAGGATGGAATTAATCAGTTTCTGAAGATGTCACTCTTCTCCATTAGTTTAGAGGACTAGTTTAGAGGACTAGTTTAGGACTAGTTTAGAGTAGATGTCCGATTTTCATACAGCTGAAATTAAATGAGGTTTATTCCATCTCCTGCCTATGTTGTTCATTAAAACAAGCAGTAGTGTTGGATTGTGGTCGTTGTGAATAGTACAACATGAAACTCTGAGGTTGTTCTAACTAATGGTTTGGTTAATTAAACTAATCCCATTTTGGGGAAGCCCAGGCTGAAGGGAGAAAGGAAAGATGCTCAACTAAACCTCTGAATCTATGATAACAGAGAGAGAGAGAGAGAGGGAACAGACTTTTATTTTCATTTTATATAGGTCACTGTCTTTATATTATAAATTCTTCAGGACACTGACAATGTGGGACAGATTTTAACTCATGCTAAGAGGTTTAACTTCTCAGTACCACTCCCCTGGGCCTCACTACTTTTAGCTTTTTAGAATTCAGGCTTTTTTTTTTTGCTTGTTACTTTCTTTTTTTCATATTTGTTTGTTAACGTTGCAAATGTGTTTATAGTACAAAGCTTACTATTCCTTTCACTGTGTTTCAGGATTGTCTCTAAGGTGTCTATAATTATGTGAAAACAAACTTCTTTTAACAATTCTTGTTTCAAGAACATACAACATTTTCTGAAACTGAAGGTTCCAAAGGGACTAGTGTTTTTTGAGTGATAAATTACATGACTTTTGCATTATAAATTTTACAGCATACCTTGTTTTGTGTTGTGGAAAGATAAGATTGTCTTCTCATTTAAAATATATATTTTTAGGATGTATGAATACATAAGGGAAGAACACAGGTTTGGCATAATTATCTGCTGTTTTAAGTTGTGCCCATGTCTCATTTTTAAAAACTGCTGAAAGATTATTTCCCATGGCATGTTGCCTGAAGTACATTTCATTTTAAATGCAGATTTAAACAAACAGCTGCTTTTTTTCCCCTGTAGTCTTTTAAAAAGCTGCCAGAGTCCCTAACAAAATGTCTTCACCTCTGCCTAAAGCTGTAAATATTTAGACAGCAGCCAAAACAGCAGTAGACCATATACTGCACTAAACATAAGCTGAAGCATTATTATAAATCGAAAAATACTTATTAAAAGGTCTGACCGAAATAAATCGTCGTGCTGTAAAAGTTTGTTTTGATCTAAAAAAACATATCTAAATATGATTATGGGCCCTATAAACAAAGTAACCTTGGCTGTGGGGAAAAAAAATAATTAACAAATTATACCTCCAAAAAGGAAATGGTGGTATTCATCTGAAGAAAAAAAGCAGATGAATGGTCCAGGTATATCTGACCTACCCACTGTTGTTGTCGTGTTACCTGCTTACTTAGAAAAATACTAAAATGCATAAAATATCTCTGGTAGTTTTGTTTGGTAGATAGTGTTTGCCTGTCCAGTCAGGGACTATTTATTTGAAGGTCTCTCCAGACTGAAGCATTGGATCATTTTCTAAGAAAGTAGATTAGAAACAGCAGTGTGACTCTCTCGTGTATCCTGCTCTTACCAGCAAAGCCTTGGTTAAGTTCGTGTGTATTTTGAAATTATTCAGGAAAAATAAGTAACTTGCATTTCTGAGATCAGATCAAAAATCCATTAAAGCCCAGAAAAGATTTAAATGATCTTTGGGTGAGGTGATAGCTGTTAGTAGGGTTATTTCAGTGACTGACCCAATCAATCTAATCCTACAGACTATTTCTCTTTACTCCACCTACTGTCTGTTTTACTTTCTAATGGCTGGGGTTTGCATAATCAGAGCTGAAGGTAAACGTAATGACAAATCATGAAATTTCCTTGAAGATCTTGAACTGAGCTTTGTAATTTAGTAAAAATAAAAGTTTGGAATATTCATACTGAGAAATTTCATGTTAACGCCATAGACTACTGCATTTTATAGTCATAATGACGGTTGGCTTCTTTTGTAAAATATTAAATTATTATGATATTAATGCACACAACCCCCATATATCATGCTATACCAAAAAATCCTAAATCCTCCAAACCCCTTCAAAACCCAACAAAAACCCTCCAACCCCCCCCCCCAAAAAAAACCCAAAAGAACTCAATAACTTCTCAATATTCACAACATGCAACAACATACTTAAAATGACTGCTGTACTTTTCTTCTGGACAATATTAAGAGACACACTTTGCTGCTAGTTTGGTTATAACCACATCTTGAGAAAGAAATCTTTTTGGATTTTCCTTGTAAGAATTATTCCCCAACAGGACACCAAATATGAGAAACAAGAGTGCAAGTCAACACGTGGGCTCTGGAGATATGCTTTTCAGTACTGTAATAAGAGAACACTAAGAAATTTCTGTAAACCTGAGGCCAACCATAATCATTAAAGAAAACTTGATTTTATAATTTTTAGTGGTGTCATTGACAAGTTTAAGAAAAGGCTTTTAAACAAGGAAGTCTGTATTTTAAATTTGGAATTATGAACAATTTACTAGTGTCTTAGATGATATGCATGATTTTTGATGTTCAAAATTTATAAATCAAAATTGAGGTCTGAGAGGACCTTAGGCTGACATAAAAAGCAGTCAACATAACATAAGGAAATTAGTTCTTTTCTGAGTGGTCATAATGTGAATAACAAGAAAATCATTAAGCTGGTAATGCTTTAAGACCTTTGCTTGCTTTTTTGGGGCACATTTATTCTTTTAATGCCACCAAGAATTCATGTGTCTCTCTGCCCTTTATCTACATGTGTGTTTTGTTTTTGTTTTTGTTTTTTTTTTCTTTTTATGTTCCTATCTTTCTTTTTATTGGTGATTATATCAATCAAGTACTGTTTGGACAAAAAAAACAAAAAAAAACCCAAAAAAACACTGTTACACCATCCCAAGAATGCTAACCTTATTTTTGGCATAATAAGGAACATAAGATCCAGAACACATACTGTATGGTTCCCAGAAGGATGTCCAGGAGGAACAGAAAAATCTTCTTTTCCTAACTCCACTGCTCCTCTGCTTACACTAAGCTAAGACGGACCTTCTAGTGGCAGCCACTGAAGCCAGACTGTTGGTTTTGGGTTTTTTGATCCATGTGGAGACCAGGTGGAGGTCTACCAGGCAGTCTACTAGGTGGAGGTCTACCAGGTCTACCAGGTCTTTCCAGTGGAAGACCTGGTATCCTGTTTTTTTCAGCAGTTTGGTGTTAAACTGTCCTTCACAGAATCACTGAATGGATGGGATGGAAAGGCACCTCTGGAAATCATCTAGTCTAACCCCCTGCCCAAGCAAGGTCAGCTAGGGTGCTCAGGACGGTGTCTAGTCAGGTTTTGAATATTTCCAAGGATGGAGACTCCACAACCTCTCTGGGCAATCTGTTGTACCTTCACGGAAAAAAGTGGAAGGCAGTATGGAAAACATTGCTGAAATCAAGATAAACTACATCCACTGCTGTCTCCCTTTCCTGTAATCTAAATTCAAGATTGCTTAATTAAATTCCTGGTATGACACATACTTGTGGTCTTGTCAAGAAAACTATTTAAGAAAATTCAAGTATTTTGATGTTATAGGACATGTAAGTGCCCAGAAAATTATTTTGCAGGTTATCTGGATTGTATGAATGCTATAAGTTTTCAACATAGATATGCATATTTTAAAGAAGTGAGATTCAAAACACTTTATAATGCATATACTGCTTTGATCATAATTCATACTCGTTTGAGGGTAAATATCTCAGTATAAGGAGTTGACAGACTTCTTAATGTGTGCTTTTTAGGAAAAGAAATTTTTGTAAGATAAATATCTCTATAAATCTACCATTATCCATGTGCACTAATGTATACAGCAGGATGAATACATTAAGAACAAAAATCTGTCACTCATACCCCTCTGTCTCTTTTTTCACTTTCCTTTTTAGTGTGGCAGGGCAACTGTATTGAATAGCCCTGTGACTCGGTTCCCTTGTGTGATCTTGTTTTTGATTTTAACACCCATTTTACTTGAGATTTCTCATAATTATAGTGCTAGAATAATTTACCTTCTTCTGAAAATGTGCTGTGTTATGAAGCAGTGTGGAAAAGTGTAACATAAGAAGAGTTGAGTGCTACAGAAAGTAAAAATGACTGTCAATATTGATGGTATTAGCCACAACCTTTTTCTCTGAACATCTTTGATTATGATTATTTCAAGAGCAGTCAAGATACAAAAGGTCAAAATCTGGTCTTAGTTACGCTGAATTAAATACAGGTTAACCGCACTGCATTTAAGTGTTCCTAACAAAAGAACTGAATTTTAATTTGGTTTCCAAATACAAGAAAAGTATTTCAGTAGCAACCTGCTAGGGTGAAGCTTTGGGATTTATTTTTTTTTCTTCCTACTCCTTTGATTCATTCCTTTAAAGTATGTTTATTTATGCATTCTTTTATAAATGCAATCACAGATCATTTTACATTTCTCATTGGGATATCATTTAAGCATAAGTCAAGATCTGCCACATAGAGTCAGATGGTTTAATAGAAAAGATTACTTAAATACCAAAAGAACTGATTAAAACAAAGCCCTGGTGGATTCCTCAGTAAATACTTTTAGAATATTACACATACCTTATAACGTTTTGTTAAGAACTGCAGACGTTGATGGGCTGTGGGGTCAGCAGGTCAACAATCCAGGCACAAAACTGAGGACAAAATAAATCCCTGAACCCAGATGTCTGTTTACATAAGACGGAGCCTTTATTCCCTTATTCTGTTATTGGCAGGACCTGGAATATAATTTCATTTTTTTGTTCCTTCCTGAATATGTGAATTTGTGCTTCTCAGGTGAGAAGCCTATGTGTTAGCACAGCCAGGGAATTTCAAACCTGCCTTACCAGATCTAGCATTAGGGAAGAGATAAACTCATATTGTGGCTATGTGACACAAGGTGGCTGGCAAGAAGCAGCTGCAGAGCGAGGTTATACAGGACATGGAGGTACTTCGATTGGTTTCAACAGTATTGCCATGTAATAACACCGTCTGCAGCCAGCCCAGAAGGAAATTACTGAGCAGTGTTATCCACACTGGTTTCAGTGCTGGTGTGTGCACTTCTCAGAACACATGATTTTTTGAGCCTTTTGCTGGAAAACTTGTTAAAATCTATCCTCACTCTTCCTCCTTTGAGGTTTCTCTTCAGTTATTACACACTGAGCTTTTAATTTTATGAAAAACTGGGTCTAGGAAAATCTGCTTGGCATGAATGAAAAAACTGTGGATGTGTTAGTGTATAGAAACTAGATCATTACCTCCTGCAAGGTTTACTTTAACGTTGTTGGTTAAGTTAATGGAGGGGTAATGGAGAGAATATTTGGATTGCTTGTTTCTGTTACTAATGTAATATAAGTATCATCGTGAAAAAATGATAGAAATGTAATAATAAGACCTGATATAAACTTGATACAAATTAGTAATTTGAAAAATGAAAGTTCTATTCTTTGAGGTATTAACTAAATATAGCTAAGAAATTATTTGGAAAATGAATGAATGTATACAGTGAAAACATTAAACAAACAAACAAACAAACAAATAAATAAATAAAGGTCTTTGGTGTTTCCCTCAAGGCTATGTTTAATAAATAAGACTGCAAATATGAATACATTTAGTAGAGTTATAGTGATTTTGTCCAGTTTTACCCTATTTTGTTATCTGTATTGGATAGATCAGATTTGATTTTATATAAAAGCACTCATAGACTGTTTACTGAAGTTACCCTTTGACTTCCTGTAACTCCTGCATAACTGGTTAGACATTAAATTTGTTAAGTAGTAAGTGCTTAATTGGCTGTATCTGATTGAATGTAATCAGACAGTCAACAGAGTAGAGGACTCTCTTAACCAAAAAGTCTCCTAAATAAGAGATTGTCTGTGCTTCAGCAGCAGCTCCATTAGGGTTGCCATAAGAAGATTTCCTAGTGTGGAAATGGACTTCTGGTTAGTGAAGAAAATCAGAGAACTCTTATTTTAAAAACTGTCTGCCATGAGATTAGAAAATAAGTGTCCGTGAGCTGAAGGATGCAAAGCTGCAGTCACAACCAAATAGACCATTAAGGAAGTTGCAATCCTGTTTCCTATAGACAGAGCAAGTCATTGGAAGTACCTTTGGATACTGTTTTCACTTGGAGTTGTTTTGTGACTTTGGCTAAGAGAAACTTATTTTCCTCCAGTATGCATTTCTAGAGAAAAAAATCCCTTATTGCAGTAGAACTTTTTTCCATTTCAGTGGGAATGGCAGTGTTTTTTAGGCTCTAGCTACTTAACAACTATGTTATAAAATGAAACCTCACAGTTGGAGTGGAGGACTAGGTCCTAATGCAGGAACACAACAGACCTGTCTACTGACAGCACCAGTAGCAGCAGAAGCGGTAATCTGAGCAGGTTAGGGAACAAAGTTCCCTTGTTAACACGTTAAAATGTTAACAGTTAACATGTTAAACTGTCACAATTATCTTCACACTGTCCTCTTTCAATGAAATAATCATCTTTACTGCATGCATAATTGAAAGATGATATGGGAAGGCGGTGGACCAAAAAATGATACAATACTTGTATTAAATTGCATTCCATTGAATCTAACATAGCAGGAACACGGCAACTGAACAAAAATCAATTCTGGAGTTATGCATATGTTGTTCATTTTTCTGCGAGAACAAGAAGCTAATTTGGATTTGACAGTACCATTCTAGGTTTGGCTGTGAACCTCCCAAAGTCTTCAGCTGTGATAACCAGCTAAACATTTCTATAGTTATTGAATATCACAGAATCACAGAACGGTGAGGGTTGGAAGGGACCTCTGGAGATCATCTAGTCCAACGCCCTGCCAGAGCAGGCTCACCCAGAGCAGGTGGCACAGGAACACGTCCAGGCAGGTTTGGAATGTCTCCAGAGAAGGAGACTCCACCACCTCTGTGGGCAGCCTGTGCCAGGGGTCTGCCACCCTCACAGGAAAGAAGTTCCTCCTCATGTTTAGGTAGAACTTCCTGTGTTTCGGCTTGTGTTCTTTGCCCCTTGTCCTGTCACTGGGTGCCACTGAAAAGAGTCTGACTCCATCCTCTTGACGCCCACAGGACTTGAATTTCTGAATGCAAGGTTTTCATTCCTGACGGTACTTGGTAAAGTTAACTGGATCTACTTTTTTCCCATCTTTCTAGGAAGGACACTATGTTAGTACTACCCATTTAGCCTGAGCATTCAGCTGTTCGACATAAGAGAAGAGGGAATAGCATTTCAAAATCCTCAAAACTTCTGAAATGTTTTAGAGTGCCCTGTGAAATATTCATTGCTACCTTACACAAGCTAGTTCATAGTGTGTTAAACTCTGAATACTGAACAATGAATCTCCAGCCCTCCCCAGGAAAATATTAAATAAAATAGTAAGAAGTCCCGAGTATAATAAATACATAAAAATAAAGAGAAGTACTGATTTGCTTAAAAGTTGTTTACCTGATCATGTACAATCATGCAGAGCTCCAAGTCACTAGAAAAACGGTGTGAGGGAAGGGAACAAAATGTGAGAGCACAGGAATGTCCTTTCCAAATAAGATCAGAAGTTTGTATATTTGTGTATTCTGTTTTAGTGTGTCAAATGGCAAGTAACTGAAAAAGAGCCTAAGAATAAGACACAAATATGACAATGTTTTCACAGTATATTTCCCTAGTGATTTCAAATAATCTATAGCTTGGAGAATTTTTGAGCTAGTGTTATCTTTTATTTATTAGGTCTAGAGAGATTTCTTTTCTTATTAATCTAATTGCTTTTTCAACACACATGAGCTACTGACAAAAGTTTCTGTGGCACTGAGTTCCACAGTTACACTATTTTATGATTTTTTTATTTTTTTTTGTTACAGCAGATCTGATTTGTTTTAACTTGGCTACTGAAAATAGTCACCCAGATTTACTCATTTCACATCAATTTTTCTATATTCATTATGATTTCACGGTACTCTATCATGCATATGCTCCATGGGCTCATTCAGTCTGGAAAACTGTGGTCAGTTTAGTCACTTTTGGCTATTTACTACTTAAAATTGGAAGCTATTCAGTACTTGGGATTGACTCAGTCCCTTTTCAGCTTTATCTGAAGCAACAAGGAGACATGGAGCATCATAGAATCATAGAATCATAGAATCATAGAATGTGTTGGGTTGGAAGGGACCTTTAAAGGCCATCTAGTCCCCTGCAGTGAGCAGGGACATCTTTAAATAGATCAGGTTGCTCAGAGCCTCATCAAGCCTGGCCTTGAATGTCTCCAGAGATGGGGCCTCCACCACGCCTCTGGGCAACCTGGGCTAGTGTTTCACCACCATCAGTGTAAAGAAATTCTTCCTAATGGCTAGTCTAAACCTGCCCTGCTCTAGTTTAAAACCATTGCCCCTCATCCTGTCGCTACATGCCCTTGCAAACATCTGGAATGTCTGTCTCAGAAATGATCTCAGTAAGGTTGTATTAGGAAACCTTTCACTGTATTAGGAAACAGAATGTTCTGAAACTGGGAGACGCATAAATATAGATATAATAAAGTAAAAAAAAAAATAAATCACAAAAACATACATGCCCCTATAGATTTTATTAGCGGATGAAATGTGACTTTGAAAAGCATCACATAGTTGCTAAATTTTGTAAGACCAACGAGACCTTCTGATCAGCACTGCAAATAGCTTTCTCTATGTAGTGCCTTAAAACAGCTCGTATTGGTTAAAATACAGGGACACCTGAACTTATGAGACAAATCATTTCAATGTGATGATTCTTATTTAAATAAGGAACACTGAAGAATGGAATTCAAATGTTTTTACAACCAGCTTTGGATCTGAGTTTAGACTAGTTCTTAGAGGGAAATCCTGACTTCCTTGTTCATCTTGCAGGTTCATGAAATGAAATTCGAGAGCAATAGAAATAGGTTTACTGCTTTGAATCTACTGAAAAATAACGCATGTTTGCCGCCTTCTGTACTGCTCCTACCGAGATCATTCAAACATGGACTGTCTCAATTTTGAGCCATGTGGATAGGCATTTATAAGACACTTGGATTGTCTTGAAGTTCACTAGGAGAATTTACCATGGTTGATGTAGTCATGTAAAATGTGCCATCTGGTTGAACTCAGTATGAACTTGGAGCTCTTTACTAAATCTTGGCTTTGGGGGAAAATCAGAGACATAAAACTTGAAAAGGATTTATAAATCATAACAAATTTAAATATGACAGCAGGATGTAGCAGCTTCATTATTATGGCAGGATTTCAGAGCACATTTACAACCTAAATCAAATATATCTCAAGAGTATAATAAGGTAGGGTAGCTGAAATCTTTCTATTTAGTTATTTTTAACACGATTTGTAGATCTGTCATTGAATTTATCTATCTTAATTGAGAAGCCAAAGAAAGGCAGAAATGTCTGTGGATTTTTAAATCTACTTTGGAATGAGTCGACTGTTTTAGAAATTATTTTAACTAAATACAATCTTTAAAATAAAAGTTTGTAAAGTGAAACATACTCCTGCAGCTTTATTCAGAAGATTTATAAATAAGAACTAAAGAAATCTTCAAGAAAAACATGCCCTGGAAACATTCAATGCTTCAATGTTCATATGTTTGAAACTATCTGGCTCATTTCTCCAATCAACTCTTAGTCTAAGACAGAAATACATCCTCTGAAAGACAGGCAGTTTCTGAAACACGTATGGATTCACTCCAGTTACTGCCCAAACCGTGAATCACAGCTTCAATACAAATGAAATCGTGCATTAGGACACTAATTTCATTTAACATTAACCGAGTTCCTGGAATGCTACGGTAAAGACATTATTCTCTGGCCACTTGTGCAAACACTTCATGCTACCATTCCTATATGGGCTTGTAGACTTTGCATGTAACACATCTTCTTACCTTAATTTCAGTATTGATTCTGTCTTATGAAGTCAATGGACCCTATTTTCTAACAGTTTAAGGTCAACTTTCAGCAGAGTTATGATGAAGTGAGTGGCCTAAGGAGAGCTTATGTCACCATATACTAATTCTAATTAATCTGCTGTGGCATTGGCCAAAGCACTTTCTCTGTATCACTGTTTATCTCCTCATTTTTTATTTCCTTCATCTATTTGGATAAAAAATCGCTCCCTCTTTAGGGCAGAGACTGTTTTTTCATGCGTATCTTGTCACGACAGAAACAAAAATAAACAATTGTATTAAACATTTTGCATTCAACTGAACTTTGAAATGGGTCACAATCTTTGGGCTGAGGAATTAGTCTGCTACAGATAAGCTCACTTTCTGCAATAGCAGATAATTCTTATCTTGAACAAGTTGTAATGTCAGCCAATATTATCATTATCACACTTCAAAAATAGGAGATAGCTGAAAGAAAGTAACTTAAAAACAAATAAACTGAACTCAGAAAGTGTGACAGCAGCCTGAAAGAGTAATTATGGGGCTCTACCATCAATATTGCCTCTGTATATCTCAGCTGGTTGATTGACTGGCAAAAATATTTTTAGCTACTTCTGTCATTTTAAATTTAGAAATATTTTTATTTCCTAATGTACTTGGCATTGATTCATTTGTGCTTTAAAATCTTCTTTTTTTCTACTGAGATCCTAATTTGGCAAAATAATTAATTATAGACCAAGGATTAAGCAGAATATTAATTTTTGTGTTTGCTAATAAGGCACAAAACCACTTCTGTGAAGCTGGTTGTGAGCAGAACTAGGGGGGAAATAATTTCAAACAATGATCTATGTAGCCAGCTAGTCTGGGCTCAGGCTAACAAAACTTTCAGGGCTGTCAGCAGGCATACAAAAATAATCTTGATTTCAGTGATGTTGGCTCCCATGTTAGATGTATCAGTTATGGGTTCAAATACTTCATGGAATCATAGAATGTGTTGGGTTGGAAGGAACCCTTAGGGGTCATCTAGTCCAATCCCCCTGCAGTGAGCAGGGACATCTTCAACTAGATCACGTTGCTCAGAGCCTCATCAAGCCTGGCCTTGAATGTCTCCAGAGATGGGGCCTCCACCACCTCTCTGGGCAACCTGTTCCAGTGTCAAAAGTGATTAGAAGAATGATTAAAAGAATTAGTGATTCAAATCAGTAGTTAAAAGAAAGAGAAAAAGAAGGAATAGGAAAAAGAAAAAAAAAACAGAAAAAGGAAAAGAAAAAGAAACAGAATAAAGAAAAAGAAAAAGAAGGAGAAAGAGAAAAAAGAGGAAAGCAACTCTTGAATGCGTGTTTCCCTTCCTAGTCACGCAACCTCATTATAGAGACATCTGGCATGGGATGGGGCAGTGGAGTGTTATTTCTTTGAGAATAGCTTCAAAAATCCCCAAATTTAAAAAGCTCCCTTTACTTGAAATTACCAGTCTTCTAAAAAAAAAAAAAAGAAAAAAAAATTTGTTTCAATAAACATCCATTTAAAGCAGCATTTCAGAGCTTTTTATGTAAGCTAGGAAAATGATGATAAAATTAGTACATAGTCCCAGGCAAGTGTCCTATTTTATATTTAATCATCATAAAACAGTTTTGAAAACGCTAAGACATTTATTCTTGGCCATCATAGAAACCCAAATATCTACATATATATATACACACATATATACACACATATATACTTGTACTGAGACAGGGATCTCATTACTACCTGGCAACAGATGAATTGATGTCTCAAGAACTGGTTCATAAGACTTTATATAAATGTTCAGTCCTCAGGCACAAGACCATTACTATTCAGAATTGTTTCACGAGTTATGTCAGTGAAATAGTCTTTATCACTTAAATAAAAGAAAGCAGTGCCAAGCATTTCCTCTTTTTGAAGAGTGTTTTTAAAGGGTTAAGATGAGACAATTTTAATAAAAGATTGCTCTTGCCTTATACTGCTTAATTCCTTGGAGATCTTCATAACTCTGGAAAAATAACACGGCACCTTAGTTTTTTATACAATAATCCCCATTGATTTTATCAGTTGCACTTGATTAATAAATGCACAGAGTAGCATTTATTAGGGTAAAATAATTGACAGAGAACTTGACTGTATTGAATATAATTTTCATAGGACATTCCGACTTCTCTGGCATCAGAAGTGGACCAAATATAACCCAGGGCTCTGTCTTCTCAATAGTGAAAACAGGTCCTCTTCCTTTGTGATAGTGACTCAGAGAACAGAAATCACGTCTTATGAGATTAATTTTATGCAATTTACTGTCTAAACGCTTTCTAAAGGCAATTCAGAGAAAAAGGCATTCGTAGAGCACAATTTTTTCTCCTCTTAAGATAGGTAATTAATACATATATATATATAAAAATTGCACTTCCAAAATGGCTTTTTGCCAGTAGCTGTAGGAGTCTAGACAACTGGTTCAGTGCAGATACCCACATTTAAAGGAAAGCAAGCAGCCTCAATAATGTCAGGGAAAAAAATGCCTGGGTAAGAATCAGGAAAGCAAATTCCAGGTATCTGCTAATTTCCCAGGGTGAGCTGCGCTTCTGCTCACAAAGGCAGCCAAATCTCTGCTCTCAATGGCTGTTTCTACGCCGTTTGTACAGCTGAGTCAGGGCGATGTCACTGCTCTGTCTCTGTGCTGTGACGGATGGTTATGGGACATCAGTCTGTAACTCCCAAATAGTCAGTAGAAGAAGCTTTTGTTTATAAAGAGGTTTTAATACTAACAAAGGATTAGTATTACAAAATAATAATGTAAAAGAATTAAAAAATGGAAAATTATTTCCTGTAGAAATCAGTGGCACCACAGAAGGTAACCAGCAAAGATGAAGAAATTACAGCAAGTCTGTCTAAAATTCATTTTGCGGGATTATTCTCTATCTTAATTTTTATCTAAAGACTTCTGGAAAATTGTTAATTTACAGATTTACAGAAAACCCATGAAGAAACTCTCTGCTTACTTCAAATGATAACTATACAACACAAAATCCAAAAAATTCTGTGTTGAAAGACAGATACATATAGACAGATATATATAGAATTTTGGCAAAATTCAGAATTACCTTTAGCTCAAGAAACTGCATCATGCTACATGAGCCTGTCTCTCTCTTTTGGTTAAAAATATATGAACCACATCTGCATAGGTGTTTACAAAGCTCCATTCCCTGACAAACACAATGCCCCATGAATAAGGGAATACAAAGTATTTTTAATAGAATATAATAAACTACAACATTCCAGCTCTGTTGATTGGGATAAGGGGGGGAAAGGGAGACAACTCAAAAATTTTATACCAGAAGGAATATAAAAAATCACGATACCATAAAAGAGCACGAAATCTAGCAACAGTCACCCAGCAAAAGGGATATCAGTATGGACTAGTTAAACCTTGCAGAACTAGTTTGCTTTTATCTTCTAACTTCATGACTCTTCAGCCTCATACCTATAAACAGACTTATCAAGACACAAGGTAAACTAAGGAAAAAAAAAAAACTACTGAAGAATCTACGTTTTCATACTTTTTGTGCCTGTGTAATATTTGTGCATGTGTAGAGGAGCCTATCAAACAACAGAGAGCAAAACAAATCTCTGCTGAAAAAGTCAAACTCGTATTAGCTGTGTCTCTTTTTGATGCTAGCTACTGTGCCAGGACACAGAAAGACTAAATCCTGCTCAGGACAGCTTTTACATAAGGATGAAAAGAAACTCAAACCCAAGTAGACAGCAGAAAAGAAAAGGACCGGCATAAACAAAGTGATCTGGGTGATGAACTGGATAAGGTTTTTTTTATAAAGTTGAATACTTACAAGATAAGCCAGTGTAGTTTATTTATAAAGTGAACATTGATGACACGCATAACTTAAATGAAATAAACATGTATTATTTTAAAGTGGATTTTTTACCTTTTCTTCTCCTCCCCTTTATCTCTTTGTTTCCTTGACAGTCATCTTTCTTTTTCTGACGACATTTTGGGTGTTCTGCTTAAATATTTTATAAATGGCACAATTTACTTGGAATTATTTGTAAATTATTTTAAAACGTTTGCTTTTAAATATTTTTAGATAAAATACATGATTGCTACTGTGTCTCTGTTAGTGAGCAGTATCAAACAGTCACGATATTGTTTTGCTGCCTTCTTCTTCACATTATTTTCATTATTTGTCAGTAAATGCACCTGATTATCTCAGACTGGAGAGCTGAGTTTAGTCCTGTCACTTGCAATTGAGAGTCACAGAGTCTGAGTCTGTAGAAGACTGTTCTTTTGGAAAAATAAGATCCACCACAAGCATTGCCTATAGCATATCTTGCAAAAGCAGCATGGGAGCAGAAGATGGGGAAAGATCCCATTTTTCTAACCAGGTAAAATCTAAAAATTATCAAGGGACATAAACAAAAATCAATATGAAAGGGTGGTGTTTTTCTTCCTTTTTTCCCCCTTCTCTTCACCGCAATCAAGAGTGTTAGTTGAATGTGACTTAATCATTAAATTGCCAGGTGTAATACAAAACCTCTTGCAAAGATTCCTCCACACAAACAGGTCAAGAACTTCAATTGTCCCAAAACTAGTTGCATTGCACCTAGTTTAGGAAAGAAGGACTTCTCACAAGCCGTACGAGGGGGAAAAGTAAGAAAACTAAAGTGTCCCACTGGTTTATGCACTCTCCTGGGATGCGGAGAAGTCCCAGCTAACCCCTGTTCAGAGGAAGAGCTTGGGTCCCCCATATGCAGGTAGATGACTGTTGCGTGTGCATGTGTTTGACAGCTATTTTGTGATCACCTTTTCCATAGCCTTTAGCAAAGATGTGATTCTGAACTGTAAACTATTTCCCAGTCAACTCCTCATCCAAAGAAGACAGAGAAAGAAAAATATTTTACTAGATAAACCATGTTTTCTATTAACAGTAACAGTAAAAAAATCTGTAAGAATATTCTGTCTTTTTTCAGTAGCGGCCCAAAATGTGATTGACTTCATTCTGTGAGGAAATTATATGCACAAAAATCAACAATAAAGTAGACAACAGAATGCCGCAAACAATATGAAATGATCATAGCAGCCAGTAACCAATGACAGATAATTTTCTGCAAAATTAGTTTCTGATCTCTTAGTCCTAATCCTCAAAGGAGACTGAAAAATTTCTTGAAAAGTGTAGCTTGAGAGTAAATAATCGTAACTTTAATACTAAATATCATGAACTGAATAAATCACAGAATCATAGAATCATAGACCAGTTTGGGTTGGAAGGGACCTTCAAGATCATCTAGTTCCAACCCCTCTGCCACAGGCAGGGACACCTCCCACTACATCTTGTTGCTCAAAGCCCTGTCCAACCTGGCCTTGAACACCTCCAGGGATGGGGCAGCCACAGCTTCTCTGGGCAACCTGGGCCAGTGTCTCATCACCCTCACAAGAAAGAATTTCTTCCTAATATTTAATATCTAATATCTCATAGCAGAGGTGCTCCAGCCCTCTGATCATCGTCGTGGCCCTCTGCTGGACCTGTTCCAACACGTCCACGTCCTTTTTGTGCTGAGGACTCCAAAGCTGCATGCAGTACTGCAGTGGGGGGTCTCACCAGAGCAGAGTAGAATGGTCGAATCACCTCCCTCAACCTGCTGGCCGTACTTCTTGAAGTGTGGATGCAGTTGTCTTTCTGGGCTGCAAGTGTTCATTGACGGCTCAAGTTGAGTTTCTCATTAACCAACAATTCCAAGTCCTCCTCAGGGCTGCTTTCTATCCATTCTCCACCCAGCCTGTCTTTCTGCATAGTATTGCTCTGACCCAGGTGCAGGACCTTGTATTTGGCCTTGTTGACCTACATGAGGTTTGCGTGGGCCCACCTCTCAAGCCTGTCCAGGTCTCTCTGGATAGCATCCCTTCCCTCCAGCGCGTCAACCGCACAACACAGTTTGGTTTCATTGGAAAACTTGCTAAGGCTGTACTCAATCCCACTGTCCATGTCAACAACAAAGATGTTAAATAGTACCAGTCCCAGCACCAATCCCTGAAGAACACCGCTCACCACTGCTCGCCACTTGGACATCAAGCTGTTGACTGCAACCCTTTGAGTGCAGCCATCCAGCCAATTCTTTATCTGAAGAGTAGTCTGTCTGTCAAATCCATGTCTCTTCAATTTAGAGACAAGGATGTCATGCAGGACAGGGTCAAATGCTTTGCACAAGTCCAGGTAGATAATGTCAGTTGCTCTTCTCTTATTCACCAATGTTGTAACCCCATTGGAGAAGGCCACCAAATTTGTCAGGCACGATTTACCCTTAGTGAAACCATATTGACTGTCACCAATCACTTCCTTATTTTCTATGTGCCTTACCAGAGTTTCCAGGAGGATCATCTCCATGATCTTGCTGGGCACAGAGGTGAGACTGACCAGCCTGTAGTTCCGTGGGTCTTCCTTTTTTTTTCCTTTTTAAAAATGGGGATTATGTTTCTCCTTGTCAATGGAGACTTCACCACACTGCCACAATTTCTAAAATACAATGGATAGTGGCTTGGCAACTTCATCCACTAGTTCCCTCAGGACCCGTGGATGGATTTCATCAGGTCCCCTGGATTTTTGTACCTTCAGTTTCCTTAGATGGTGTCAAACTTGATCTTCTCCTGTAGTGGGTAGTTCTTCATTCTCCCAGTCCCTGCCTTTGCCTTCTGCAATTTGGGGGTTGCTAAGTGCCTCAGCCTTCTCCATATCCTGGGAAAACAAGTTTCCTGTTTCCTTCCAGAAAAGGCACATGTTTTCCCTAGTCTTCCTTTTATCACCAACATAACTATAGAAGCTTTTCTTGTTGCCCTTGACGTCCCTGGCCAGATTTAATTCTGTCTGGGCTTCAACTTTCTTAACCTGATCCCTGGCTGCTCGGACAATTTCTCTGTATTCCTCCCAGTCTACCCGTCCTCGCTTCCACCCTCTGTAGGCTTCCTTTTTGTGTTTCAGTTTGTCCAGGAGCTCCTTGCTCATCCATGCAGGTCTCCTGCATATATTTGTATATGTATAATATATTGCAATTTAGCCATGACACTCCTTGCTAGGTATTCTCACTTCCACAGATACTAATTTTCACATGTTTTTTTTTTTTTTTTAGCAAGACCTGTATTATGGTTGTGGTTGTTCCAATTTGTAGGAAGCAGCATTTGCAAAACATTGTCTACACTGATAAGTGTGATAGGACTGTTAGGGGCTGAAATTTGGCAGGCTATGGTAATCAAACAGAAATAATGACCTAATAAATGAATAGGAATCTACACAGAATTTGACCATGCTTCCAAGCTGATATGAGGTTGTGGAAGCGTTTTTTTTTTATTTCTTGGGATTTATTTATTTATTTATTTATTTCCTGAGACAACCAGCATTAGCTTAATCTGATGATAATCCCATGGCAGGGGGCTGGAACTAGATGATCTTTAAGGTCCCTTCCAACCCTAACCATTCTATGATTCTATGACATGGGAAGTGGATACAATTCAGTGGTAATATCCATAAAGTAAGTATAAATGTCCTTAGCTGATAGATGTTCTGCACTGGTTTGCGAAGCTCAGCTGGCGGGTTTGAGTCTTTCATTCACTGGCTCAGAGACCAGTGACTCTCAGCATGCCCCAGGTTTGTCTGTTGTAGACTTGAGCCCATTAGAAATTCCCACTACATGCACACACCATGCAGTGGACCACAGGAATGAGCTGTGATGTTGATTTGTTCTAATGGAGCAAGTGCTCCTTCAGTGGGGACTGTCCAGTAGTTATACATCTGCAAATTATTATTCTCTTGGTGAGAACACTGATTTACACCTCAAAGACAGCTTGCTGTAGGGAATTTGCCCCACTCCTGGTCTTGTGTTTTATTTGTTTATTCTTCTTCTTTCAATAATGTTAAAATGCACCAAAGGAAATGCAATAAAAGGAGATTTACTTTTTGCAAAGCCTGGTGGCCTTGTTCTTTCATTACAAGCAGTACAAAGTGTAATAAAGTAATTAGAAAGTTCTGTCAGATATTTGAAAAATATTCTGTACAATTTTTGAAAAAGTCTGATTTGGAAGAGTACATTAAAAAAAAGTCCATTAAACAGTAATGAAGTGACGAATATACATAGTATACTGTAAGTTTTGTTGTTTGTTTTTTTTTTAATTTCAAACTATTTTCCAACTTCTCTTAAGTTTTTAAAAAGAGCGACAACTCATCTTACAGAAAGTATGAACGCCGAGTATTTCTCACAGCTCCTTGTGTAACCTTCAGCTAGTGAGTATCTCCAGACCAATCCATAGTTAATAATTCTTCCTTATACCTCTGTACAATAAAATAAAACTCCCTTCTGTCTTTTACAGAATGGAAAACAAAGGAACTGGAACTATTTATCTAACACCACACATCTTTTGCCAGTGAGCCGTTTTGGAATGTGGAAGACAGAGCTTCTATTCTCTGACAGGGTACCAGACACCTTGAATTAAGTAAAGAAATTAAAATAAAAAAAAAGTACACGGGCATCAGAGAGAAAAGGAACGAAAGCAAAATAGCACAGTCTTTAACTGTAAGATGGTGCATATTGTACCATTAAATAAGAAAACTGTCACAGAGATTTGTCATCAAGGCTACATCTCATACACAAAGATAAGTGAATAACCATGAAACATGATAGCTGCAATCTCTGTCTCAGTTTGCATTCTCAGCATAAGAAGTTTTTGCTACAATTGAATAAATCAGTATCCAAATGAAATTGTATGAATTTGCATGACATTACTGGTGTCAAAGCATGATGTTACTGGTGTCAAACACAATTCAAGGGCAAGTGCAACCTACTTAGTAAATTATGTGATTGTCTTTTCCAGATAGCATTAATATTGAATAGTTAGATGAGAAGTAAATTGAAAACTAAACTTTTTCATAATCGTGAAAATATAAAATCTCTGCCTGGAAACATATATGTGGTGATTGTTAATCAACACATCAGATAGTTCTCAAACAGATGTAAACCAATGTCATTGCTGCTTCATATCACAATTTTCTGTTTTACAAAATATTTTTATGTGTGTTTTAAGAATAAGCATTATTCTGAGTTTCCATATTCTTTAATTTTGTCCAGACTGAAAATAACTTAGAGGAAGAGCTAGTTGCAATATGTCAACAACTCTTTTAGTCCACCATAGAAACATGAATCACAATGGTGAGAAGAAGAAAGGATATCTCTAAAGAGCTAATGCAACTATTATCTTATTATTATATAATGCAACTTTTTTTTTTTAATTAGTTGAATGTCTGCACTAGTTATTTTTTTACAATAGAACAAGGTTTTTTTCTCTCTTGATCCATTATAATAATTATTATCATTACTCATTTCCATTACAGGAAGCACCTAGCTGGTCCTTAAAAGATCAGGCTCTATTATTTACAGTATAGAGAAGTAACAAGACAAGACTGTTGTTTTCTAGAGAGCTGATAATATGAGTAACAGAAACTAAATTTATACTAATAAATCAAAAAGCACCAAGAAATATTCCCAGGCACTGGAATTCAATTGATTATGCTGTGAAATTGTCAGAATGGTCTTTAGCATGTTTCTGGACAGGTACAGGTAGCACTCTTCAAAATGATCCTGAAGTATGGATCAGGAGCTATTATGAACCAGGGACAATTCCCAGTCTATGCTTTGAGTTCATCTACCTTTATTTTATTTTATTTTATTTTATTTTATTTTATTTTATTTTATTTTATTTTATTTTACAAGTATTAACAGGGGAAGCTGAAACTCAGAGAAAGCCTTGGACGTATTTAGATTGCTAACGTAGAAATAGACAGAGAGGACTCCATAATTGCATGAAAGGGACAAATGGATATGATACTTAAAAGATAAATCCAATGCAACAGAATTTAGGCTAAAGAGCTCTTCCCAGAGCATGAATGCAAATTTCACTGCACTGAGGGTCTATGCACCATCCAGCCTCTGTTCCCCTTGAAAGACCTCCAGAGTGAGATAGTCCAAAAATGCCTCTTTGAAGTCTTTACCCCTCAGTTATTTTAAGACATCCAAGAAAACCTTTTTACTTTTTGTAATTGAAATCTGGGATGATAAAGTATCATTTTTTCTAGTGTTCCTAATGATTCACTTCTAAATTGCTACCATAATTTTGAGCTTGTCCATTAAGCAGAAGAGTCTCATTATTATCACACCCTTGCTCTTCTCCTCATCTGGGCACAGCAGGAATAAGACTCCATTGGGCTCTACCAATCTCATATTTTGTGGGGGACTGGAGGTATCTCAGGGAGCCATGCACTCACAGATGTCCTCTGGGTTGCTGCCTTGAGTTCCCTGAAATTCACAATTAGGAGGATACAGTTTTGGCTGTTTCTATTCTTGGCATACACCACTGCTGTTTTACCTGGACAGTTACATCACTTTTTCTCTGTTCCTCTGAGCAAACTCATATTGCAGTAGTTTTTAAAGGTACTTCTGCAAAGGCAGTGCAGTAGTGTAGTTAAACGTGGATTCTTCTTTAATATTATGGTCTATTTCCATTTAAATAGTCCTGTTGAACTCACCAGACCTCCTCCTGCTCTAAAACTGAGGAAATTTTAAAACTGTTTTTTCTGAAAAGGGAGAAAGAGGACAAGTCTTATAGCCTTTATCTAAATACTCGATGGTGAAGTAGGTTACAAATTTTGAATACTCTTGGTACGTTGTATGTGTGGGTTTGGATTTTTTTTATTTTCTCACTTAGCTTAGTATGGCATGCCTACTTTGGGATCACCTGCATTAGAAAGCAACCTTCTTCCCTTTCTATTTTATTGTCTAAAGCAGTCATGGTGGATTTACCACTTGAAAAGTGGGTAATCTCTGTGGATGAGGCATGGACAATAGTATATGTTCTGAAGTTGCTAACGTAAAATCCACTTGCACGATTAACATAAAATAATGCATGCTTCTTAGCATTAGAGACACAAGAAGAGATTTAACTTATTAAACTGTAATGAGATGAAGTTTCATTCTCATCTGCCATTTCCTAGTTATAACAGTTAATAGAGGGAAAACCAATTTAATTAAACTTCAAGAAAGGCTAATCCAATAATGTTGTGAAGTGGATTTACCTTGACTACATGTCAGAAATCTTCTCCCAGCTTGCTCCTCTGAAATGAATCTGATTTTAATGTTTTCACAAATTCTCTCACTGGAGTCATGCAGGATTTGGTGGAGGGTCCTGCTAATTCATTAATTTTTATTGAGATACACTTGTGACTTCTCAGGACCATGTGACTATGAGGAATCTTCTGATGGCAAGGAATGACCCTCACAGGGGTACAATACAAAAATGGTTGAAATGGCACAATCCTTCCAGCTCAGAAAATTATAGAGACTTTGTGACCTTTATAGTCTCTGAAGTTTTATTTCTACACAACTATCTACTTCCTCCTTTTGTTCCTCTAAATTGCATTGCATCTCTTTACTGTGTCCAGTTCGGGACTCCCCAGTTAAAGAGGGACAGGGAACTGCTGGAAAGAGTAGAGAAAAGGGCTACCAAGATGATGAGGGGACTGGAACAGCTCTCTTAGGAAGAAAGGCTGAGGGACTTGGGTCTTTTCAGTCTGGAAAAAAAGAAGACTGAGGGGGGACCTTATCAATGCTTATAAATACTTAAAGGGTGGGTGTCAGGAGGATGGGTCCAGGCTCTTTTCAGTGGTGCCCAGGGCCAGGACAAGAGGTAACAAGCACAAACTTGAGCATAGGAAGTTCCATCTCAACACGAGGAGGAACTTCTTTCCTTTGAGGGTGGCGGAGCCCTGGCATAGGCTGCCCAGAGAGGTGGTGGAGTCTCTGTCTCTGGAGACATTCCAAAGCCGCCTGGACGCGTTCCTGTGCCACCTGCTCTGGGTGACCCTGCTCTGGCAGGATGTTGGACTAGATGATCTCCAGAGGTCCCTGCCAACCCCTACCTTTCTGTGATTCTGTGATGCTTTGTGACATCTGTATCTTATTATATACATGTTTTTGTTGTATCTGGAAAGAGTTTCTGTATGTGTAGAAGATTTCATAAACTGAGAACTTACAGCAGGTATACAAAGTATGAATAATAGGAACAGACAGGTTGCAGCCACTGAATTTTCACCGAGCAAAACTAGCTATATTTCTTATCATTGTTACATATTTTATGTTAACTTCCTGCAACATTGTTTTCTGTCTTTAAGAAACAAAAAGAAAGATGATATCAATACAAAGTATCTATTACTTAGTGGTGGAAATACCTAGTAATCTTAAGTATGGAGCAGGAAGGACTGCCACTTAGAAAAATGTGTGCTATAACAGCATTCCTGGCACCCAAAATCACAAAATTCAAGTGCAAACTATGGCAATAGGATAATGTGGTGCCCATACTTCAAGCCATATAATGAACACATGGCTGGACAGGTTCTCCTTGCAGTGTGCATGATGTTTGCATTTACTGCTAGAAATGACCAAGAATTTTCTCATATTACATAGGAGTGTGTAGGTGCAAAGTCACCTAGTACCTCCATTAAAATACTTTAATGCATATAAATCTATTAACTGGAAAAACAAAACAAACAAAAAAGAAACCCACTTTTAAATTGTGGTTATTTCTTAGTAACTAAAGACAAGCAAGAAACAAAACCAATATGTGTTCCAACACTGCAAATTCATGTATTTACTAAGTGAGAAAGCTTAGAATAATGAAAAATTATACTTTTTGCTCAATAAACTCAACAACTCCAGGTGAATGTTACAGCCCTGCATAGAGGACATGGATTCCACCCAGCACTAACAAGGTTAAAATCAGTAGTGCT
Source organism: Rissa tridactyla (assembly GCF_028500815.1). NCBI lineage: Eukaryota > Metazoa > Chordata > Aves > Charadriiformes > Laridae > Rissa > Rissa tridactyla. The sequence continues at coordinate 4,521,167 of NC_071466.1, read as the reverse complement.
GTACCTATTTTGTTTGTATAACTTATCTCAGCCTTCTAATGCTTGCAAAGCATTTTTGAAATCTAATCATTGCAGACACAACATGGAAATAACCTAGCTGGTTCTTCTACTGGTATTAAAAAACTCTGTGTCCTTTCTCTGACCCGCTGTGAATGCCATAGGACTCAAAGGAGAAGAAACAGCTGGCAAGCAGTTTTGGAGGCACCGATATAAGACAGTGGATAAGCTCTGGCAAAGAGATATTTAGGCTTGTATTGGCTGGTATGTCAAACCGTGAGCAGAAGGGGGAAAAAAATCATATTGAACCACCAAGAATGTGGGAATGGAGCAGCAACAGGTCCCCACCGATGGGTTACAGACAGGATGCTGGTATTACCTATAGGAACTGAAAAGAGAAAGAATGAGAATAGAAAAAGAAGAGACAGAAAAGACAGAGTAAAAGAGATTTGGAGAAAGTACTGTTCAACCTTATTCCAATTACCATGCTACTCACAAAAAGAGGGATTTATCTGAAAGTGGAAATGAAACTTCAAGGTGAAGGAAACCGAAAATGCTTGTTTGTCATTTATGGGTTGTAAAGGGTAATTTTTTATTTTTTTTTTAGTTTTACTTTTTTAAAAGAAAGCTATGACAGAGATTCAGATAAGGTCTGCAAATGGTGGCAGATTATCCAATGGCTTTCATTCACAGTTAATCAGCTAAATAAATTGGGGTAGGATTAGATCACCTAAATCTACTATGAACACATTTTCAAAGTTATACTGCACGGCCCATTTGTATCCAGCAGTTCCATTTATGACAGCAATATTCAAAAATAGCTGCAGACCAGAAGCACTTGTATTCCATGAGAGTTTATTAAATTTATAAAATAAAATAAAATAAAATAAAATATAAAATAAAATATTAAAAATTCACAGGTCTGGTAGGTACGGTATAGTTGAATTTATATGAAAAATTAGCATAGTATCACATGGCATCATGATTAAAAGTTAAATTTTATGCAAGATGGATGGATTAAGTCCTATGATAGAGGGATTAAATCTGCTTTACTAACAGATTGCAAAATGCAATTGTTAATTTTGTGCAAGAAGAACTCATTACACAAGGTCACCCAATAATAGCACTCTTGTTCCACTGCTATTTAATATTCCTAGTCTTGATTTAGATGACAATATAAAGATATTTCTGATTAAATGAATGGATAACACAAAAAAAACCAAACCAAAACAACAGTGGGACTGTAAAACATGAAGGACACTCGGTTGCTGTTATGAGAAATCTGAACTGCCAAGCTTAATGATCACAGTCCAAGGAAACATGATGATAAAGCTTTGTGTCAAGAAATAGATCGAGAAACAAAGGAAAGAGTATATTGAGTTGGGACATTATGGCTTGGACCCAAATTATTCTGGGGGAAAAAAGAGTACAACTATGACTAGAGACAACCTGAAATGCCAGTAGCTGATGCACCCAAAGGACTGCTGGAGGAATACCTCATTGTGTGCAGATCAGAATCCACTACACGAACCAGGCTTTAACACAGATATTTATCCTGTATCCAGTTAAAGGAGATGGGCACGATGATTTAAGCGTATGGTGGGCTTCGTGTAGCCTGGAGATCAGATGTCACCCAGAGGTTAACCAGCTAGCTTCGTAATTCCCCCAGCGGCTAATGGAGACAGTAATTCTGCCTCCAGATTTGTACAATGAGGACTTCTGAATAATCCTGAGCTTCACTGTTCAAAACCCATAAACCTTGTGTAAGTAGTACGTTCTCTCTTTCTGCCTAAGAAAATGTAACATCAACTTGTTTGGATTTCTTCATTTGTTGGTTAGGTTGTAGGAAATATTTCTGTGATGACTGTCAGTTTATGCACAACTGCACAACAGATGAGGGGACCTTCCAGAGGATCTCCATACATAAAAGGATGTATTTGCAGCTTGAGATGTGAAAAGCAGATTCCCTAAAGAGCTGTTGAGACTCAAAATCCCTGTGACAGGGAATAGACGGAATCACAACACAGAGATGAAGCAACAGTGTTCTTCTTTCCACTTGTAAGGAGCACATAGAAACCTCTGTACAGACAAATTTTGTACTGAAATATGCATCCTGTCTAGTTCTGATTACAGCCTCCTCTGAAATGTTTAAAAGTTACAGTCTTTCAATACATTATCTTTCACATTTTGTGAATAAACTCCTTTGCAAAAAGTCCTTCTCAGAAGAAAAAAAAAAAAGGGAGGAAAGGGGGAAAGAAAGGTATTTTTCTTCTAAATCGCTTATCTTTGACTTCTATTAAAAAGAGATTCTAGATTTCAAATAACTGTGTAATATCCTCTGTTGAATAAAGCGCCTCTTTCTACCTGGAAGCCTTAATGATGAGTTTGAGGATTTCATTTCATAGAAATAAAACACCTTGTTTCCCTGAAATCTTCTCTTGAACTGACATCCTCTTATTCAATAATGCTTTCTACAGCTGCACTACAATAAGTATTTTTATTAAGCATGGGTAACCCTGAAACATGGTGAGCAGCTTTAGAGTACCATAGATAAATGTTTTTTATTTGACTTGTATTTATGGATTCAAATCATATAGTGTAAAATTCTTGTTATCTATTTACTGAACTTATCTTGCATTGTACTGAAATGCTTTTTAGCTCATGTGTCCTGATACACATTCTTAAGGATGACGGCAACCACAAGGTTGAAATACTGAAGGCCATCAAAGAAGCAAATGTGAAATTCTCATATCTTCAAGCACTTAGAGAATAGAAGGCACCAAACAAATAATAGGAAAGCAACCAGATGCATCTCCTTGAATGAGACTGAAAACAGCACTGAAGCCTACAAACAGAGGAGAATTTGGGCACTGAACACAGCTAAACTGTTCTTTACTAAAACTGTGTGTTTTAACGCAACAGATTGATTTGTAGAAAGCAGGACATGGTTTTTGCAATTGTTTTGTTTTTGTTTTTGTTTTTTCCAGGCACATATCAGTTTACAAAAAAAGGTTTGGTGGGAGCTCCTTTGGGAAGTAGGAGACCAATCTTTCAAATCCCAAACAGCATTAATGTAGATTAATACTTTAACCATGTGCTTGCTGATGTCCTTTATAATAAGCAACTTAGATACATGTCTTCTATAAGGCATTAGCTTTTCGTTTACTGAATAACTGTTTTGCTTTGTGTTTCCAAGAACATTTCCTTATGTTGTTAAGCATGTTGAACATCACCAAGATAACTTCATGCCTCTGACCCATACCCATCTCTTGCCATCTGCATGGGGCAGACGTCATAGGAAGTGTCACCACTCAAACATGAATGTCTCAGGGCTCAAAACTCATCGATGAGAGCAAGCTACTGACAATCATTTTCCTAGGGTAAATTCTGTCTGTCAGCCCTAAGACAAGTTATTCAACAACGTTACACCTAAACTACCTCAGTCTGCTCATTTCTGCTCTGCAGGCAGGAAATTATTTGCCTATGAGATCATTAAAGACCTTTGGGATACTGAGTATACACAGATAAAGGACGTCCAAATAGATGTCCTCGCTATTGAAACATCAGCCTTGAATGACACCTGTAAAGAAAGGCTGGAGCTGTCGGGGGAACCTGATACATTTCAAAATGGAAACTTTTTGCACTCATAGCACCACATCAAATTCCAGTTACTTTAACAAATGCAAACAGCTGCGAAACACAGTCCACCTGGAAATTTTTGAGTCAAGTGCCCTATAACTGAAGTTCATTTATGATTACTGTGAAAGGCTTCTAGAAGATCCTGCACTGCTACCAATGAGGCTGTCACTAAGTTGGAAAAAGAATAGAAAATAAGAATATTATCACAGGCCATTAGTTAAGCAGGTTCTGTGCTGTGGAATAATTCCAAAGTCTCTGGCAAACTGAATGCCATCTTACCTTACTGGCAGATCTCTCAAAAATAATCTGTCCTTTCTTCGTCTCTGTTCAGAAGATAAAGATATAGATTCCCGATGTTCAGAATTTCCTCTCTACCAGAGACCTTCTTCAAGAGGATGACACATGTGAGTGGTAGGGAAGATAGCCCAGGACAATTTGTTCCATAATCCTACAATTTCAAAACTCAATAACTATTTGCAAAAGTATTTATAATGCTTTGACTAACTCTGAACATGACTAACTGTGAGTCTAGAGAGGATGGCAAAGGACTATTGGTGTCCATATCTTAAAAGCACTTTGATCCAGAGAAAATTTATCCCGAACAAGAAAAAAGAAACTAGTCTTTTTGTCTTTCCTTTTTTTTTTTTTCCAGGTAAATAAGGACTTCTGAGGTTTCATTGCAGGTTTGTGTATTGCTGTCTCCTCTCTGAACCACTTTGACTGCTTCTCAATGCATTTGTAAAGGTTCTTATGATAAAGTATTAATTTACTATTTTCCATAAACATGTTTCACAAAGACAAATGCTCTAAAGAAACCCACTACTTGATGAAGATAATAAAATGTAGCCAAATAAATGATTACACTCACAAAACTGCTCATGACTTCATTACCATCTATAGGACAGAAACTAGAAGACAGTTTTCAGGTCAGAAAATCACCAGCTTGCCCAGTAAAACCAGTGGTGGTTTTGCCTTATCTTTGCAATATATTTGAAAAGCAGAGAATGATTTATGCTGTGAGACAGGTTTCTAATTATTGGGATGTTCATCCTGAGAGCACATAGGAGAATTCTTTGAAGATTATGTCAAGATGTCACCAAATACCAAACACTTATTTTCCATGGAGCCTTGGCTGGAAGTCCTCCCTCTCCAAGGGATAAAGATGAAGTTTTTTCACACTTATTTTATGACAGCCTAAAGGGACATTAGGGATTTGTGTTAGCAAAACTAAACCTACCATGAGGAAGCCAGGCAATGATTTAAAATAGAAATATCTTTCCCCCAATCGAAATATTTCAGGTCTGAACCTTTATTTTCTACACAGTGGCTGGTTACCGTAAAAACTCCAGGAAACTGAAAACCTGTTTTTCCTTTAAAAAAAGCAGGAAAACATTTGACCAACTAATTCTACCGTGTGCAGCTATTCAGAATGTTTATGGCAAGCAATAGCTAGTGCAAATGGAGAAATTATTACAAAGCTCATTTCATATTTGAATGCTAAATTAAGACATATTATGTAGAAATAATGGCATAGTAAGCTACAGGTGAGTAAAAGCACGGGCCCATTCCTACCAAATATAAGTAGTAAAAAGCACAGCAACACAGAACCTGCTCTCTGGCAGATCTGTAAATGAAGACATGACAAAAAGCAGAGACACCATGCCATGAGTGACATCTTTTCAAGTCCTGCATAGCAATTCTATCTTTTTCAAACATATTTGAAAAACTGGAGGTTTAATCCCTGTTTGCTGCTGGTACTATGTATGCCCATGTAGAGGGCTTCTAAGAGAACCACAAGCATTAGTAAAATAAAACATGTTAGCAATCCATCCTCTCGGTGGTGGAATCTGACTGATTCATCCCTTGAAACTCAAGTATGGATTATTTCAACTAAAACTGACAGCATCAGCCATCTGTGAACAATCCAGCTACGTCTAACTACTCTGACCTTTTCTCACAGTACCAACTGCCTCGGCAACTCTAGTCAAACCTCAGCAGAGTCAAACCAGAGCCTTTACTCAGCTCCCGCACATGCTGTAAATCAATCAAATACTGTAAGGGCAACACCAGCCTGTTTGTTTCCTTCTCTGATGCTCTAACTTCTTCTTTGGGTGCTTCATCCATCATTAACACAAATATTGCAGGGGAGATTGGGTAGCTCTGAGGGTTATTAATGGGCAACCGAACTTTTTAGGTCAGATAATACGACAGTTTTTCAGAACTGATTAGTGATTGTGGCAGTTCAGCTACAGACAACGAAAAGAGCTGTTCTCCAGATCAAGAATATTCCATGGGGTTTTTTGCAGTGTAGAGTCCTCCCAGGGGTCTTAAAGCAGGTGAGGCAGGGCTGTCAGGAAGAACTTGTGTTTTCTTGTAGAATAACTAATAAGTTTGGGAATAACAGACAGGTCTTAAGGAGCAAGTCTTCAGAGGCAGCTTTCCACTAGTCATTTTGTAAAACATAAGTGACTGTTGTTTACTCCTTTCTATATTCTCTTTTCATACAACCTTCTCCATCACAGTGCGTGGTATGATTACAGACTCTGAGAGATATAATTATGAAATAGAAAAAATGAATATAATAGGGTCACTTATCTAAAACTAGGTGTCACTAATTGGTGACTGTTTTGTCCCCAAATGATAGTATCAAATTTAAAAAGGAGCATCTCATTCATTTGCCCACCCAAATGTAATGTTATTATTTATACAACAATAGACTTGAACAACATGCTTGTAGAGCAGGAGTGGAGTGCACTCCTGTAGAAAACTAGAGAAAATCTGGATTAATCTCATTGGTAAAATATTTGTTTGAAAAAAAATTGTCTAGATATAAGTTAATATTTTTTTAAAAAGCTGTGGTAATTCTTGTTACTGGATATACTCATCAATAAAATATTTTACAACTATTCTAAAAATTCATCTTATATTTGATGCATGAATGAATGCACTTGCACCATATGGAATTCATTGTATATAATGTATCTGTGTAAATTTACATTCTTACGCACGTAAATAAGCATACATGTCCTACATAATTCTGTATCTGTGTGCTTATGTGTGTGTTAGTAATTGTGAAAATATTCCTCTGAAATACATGTTTATCTGGACAAGAAATACTCAAATTTACCCATGACCGGGTGAATCTGGAAGTCACCACTCAGGTGTTCCCATTTCCTCTGGGCAGATCCAGATGTGCTCTGGTTTACGAATTTTCCCTTTTGTTCTCTGTTCACTTGACTTCTATACAAATATTGGGGAAATTCAGACAGGATAACAAGGAACACAGGCAAATAAAGGAAAATTGCCAAACCCATTATGTAATTAGGTGGTTTTGTGTGGAGATTTATCATGACAGTAGAGACTGGGGTAATGGGTCCTTTCTCTACACATGCCTAAATACAGAACAAAGAAAAACAGACATTCCAGGGTTTCTCCAACAGTGTGGAAATTTTTTCCAGATCTCCAGAACAGGTTATTTTCAACTTCCCTCCCCCTCTATGTGGTCTACAATTTGGAAAACAAAACAAAACAAAACCAAAAAAAAGGCTAGTTAGTTTAATTTCAGTATTACTCTCCCTAATTAATGCCATTATTCAAAGTCTGAACTGAGTAAGAAACTATTAATTGTTTCAGTGGTGTTTCTCTGGTGTTCATCACCTTAGTATCTCAGTCTAACAAACATTAATGAATCTATCTTCCTAATGCCCTTATGAGACAGTAACTGTAGAAGAAAAAGAAATAAGTAAATAAAGCCTCTTTGTTCTTAAGAGTATCTTTTGAAAAGGTCTTTACTCACTTAGAGTTAAGGATATAAATCACAAGCATCCACCTGTTTCCTTAAATGTGTGACTCTTATAATGACACATGGTCATTAAATATCCACTGAAGGCCTTTGATTTATTCATCCACATTAGCCCTCTAAAATACAGAGGTGCGACTATTCCTGTTTTATGAAGTTTTTAAGTGGTTGGTTCAAGGTGACTCAGGAAACCACTATGCCACCTTTACCAAAGATGGCTTAACAGATCCTTTAAAAGAGGCAATATGGAGCAGTTTTGAGGAGAATGTGCATGAAATCATAACTGAAGCATTACTTTCAATAATGGTACTGACCTTTTGTAAGTGCTATGATAAAACTGAACAGGATCTGGAAAATATCTACGAGAATCGCAAGTCACCTTGAGAATATCTCTTCTAGATGCCCATTACCTATATTCTAATGTATGTCCCAATTCAGCACAAGTTGTTCCCAAAAGAGAACATAGTGAAGAGTATGACAAGTATGGAAATGTGCTGATTTAGTATTATGACTATACAGCTTTTGTGTGGACAATTCCTCTGGATCCCCTAAAGAGCTTATCTTGCCATGTTATTTCTGCTTGGAGACAACCTGCTGAAAAAAATTGCTTTAAACAGTATATAGAAAATAAAAGCCCAGAAAGGAAGAGTGTGCCCAATGATACAGTTCTGGATCAATGACATTGTGCTCCAGTTTTTTTATGACAAACGCAAGAGGTCTAATGTGGGATTTTTTGTTGTTTTTTTTTGTTTGGTTGGTTTGTTTTGTTTTATTTTGTTTTGTTCTTTTGGGGTTTGTTTTTTGTTTTGTTTTGGTGTGTCCCCCCCCCCCTTAAATATATCTTACTCCTATTAGTTCTTACCCCTTCCTTACAAATCAGTAGAAATCTTTCCTTGAGCTTGTCCTAGGCTTTATAAACTCAAAAGCACAGAAAGAGCAAGGAGAAAAAGGCAATTTTGTGGTTGCACAAGGTACACTCTTTATAGCAGCTCATTCTTGCTGCTATAAAAGGCTTGTTGGGCTTTTTTTTTTTAGCATTGCTGCCATAAAATGTTATTTGAATGGTTTAATGCAGCAGACATTTTAAGTCACTCCAAGCAGAATTTCTTATACATCCTGTTCAATCAACACCACAGTTATCTTTCTCAAAGTCTACTGTACTCTACTGAAGTGAAACTTTTCTTAAAATGATTTTGGAAATGACTAAAGGTAACATTTTCTTCTCCCTCAGAGAACAGTGTGCCCAATTCAGATGCTCACTTTCTCTAAAATAGTTAAAGTATATTCAATTAGAGCCAAAACAACAATTTAATATTCTCCCTTCCTTTCATCTCCAGCATCTTCACTGTGGTAGGGCTGTGGAGGTTTTCTCTGCTTTGGACAATGTACAGGATAAATACAACAGAAAATGTTTACCATAAAATACCTGGAAGAATTGCTGTTATCTTCAGAGATAAAAGGTTATTATTTCAATATCTGTCTCTGTGCAAAAGGGTATGAAATCTTGTTCCAGAAATATTGTAGGAGTAGGACATGGACTGTTGGAGAGGCTCCATTAATTCCTAATGTATAAGTTCACATAAAATCTTTTAAAATATAGTTAATTTCCAGTTAAATGAATATTTGATTTGACCAGCATGTAATTATTTTTGTAACTCATGGAAAGCTCTGAACAATTTGATTTGGGGACAATTTTGTTTCTTAAACTTGCAGTTTCCTTAACCAATAACAAAATTCACGTTATGTTTACATCCTGGGTGATAAATAGTTTACAAAGTAAGATTAGAAACTTCCTCGGCAGCTTGTCTTTAATGCTTTGGTAATCTATCACTGCACAGATCTACAAATACTGAATTTCCAGTAGGATTAGATTGAGTTGCATATTTAAGGGGACAATTTAAAATAAATGATGAATTGAAAGTGGCTTTGAGGTGCTGCTCCTTGTTCTTTGCTCTCCTGCCAGTTTTCCATGCATTGCCCAAGAGAGCCATGGAACAGCAGGACCTGAATCTAAGACACTCAACAGTGTTTATTCTCAGGCAAGAGAGAAGCCCTATTGTGTCAACAGAACTCCTCGTATATTAACCATTGTTGTAGTTTCTACGTGTGCCTGTGATTATTTACTGGATTGAAGCGAGGCAAGGGAAAGAGTAAATCTAATTAAAAAGTTTAGTCAGATGTATGGATTACTCTTATTAAACTTATCGTTAGATTTATTTTTCCTTTATTCATTTAGAAGGAAAACATCCTAAGAGCTACTATATCATTAAATAGTAGAAATACAAAACCAAACTGATGGCATCTCTAAAGGAACGTGGTTTGGAATTTAAGATTTTGTACCAGAATGCAAATATTCCTCTGTACATCAAAGTGGGTAACACTTTCAGTGTCAGACTTTACCTGCCTGACCTACTAATTCATATAGAGCTAATTCCCTTTCTGAGCTCTCTGAGTTAATTTTTTTTTATTCACACATGAGACTGGGATATAGATTTCATTAATGAGGCCTGAGAACTTCTGTTATTCTGAAAGGGAAAATATCGTAAAGAGCTTGGACATCAGAACATGACATATAGCTGCTGTGTGCAAAATCTTTGGTGCGTTTTTATCCTTGAAATGATTCTCTCTGTGCTCTCAAGGAGCTACAAATTCATAGCCTGACAGCCTAATATCAGCCGTGATAGCCTTCATTCTGCCACACTCTCTTGGACAGGGTAATTAATGTAAGCATATGAGAAACCATAATTGACATTCTGATCAATAAAAATCTGCTTGGCAAACTTGCAAACGACATTGAAGTGGGTTCCCAGGAGCTATTCAAACATCAGCAGAGGGGTACATCACGTGAATGCCTTCAGCCGCTCTGCTACGCAACGTGCAAGCTGTGGTACAGCAGGTCATTAAGACTCAAATATTTTTATCATCTCCTCCTTGCAGCAACAGCTGCAGTGGGCTTCTGCCTGAAAAAAAGCAGCTCACACAAGTTCTTTTATCAAAATAACACATAGACCTATATTAGTATAATGAAACAGGGTTTACTTGTCATTTAACATTGGGTTATCAACAGCTGAATTACAAAGCAAAATCATTAAAAGAAGGAAGCACTCTCCTGTTCTATCTGATGAGAGAATCTTGTCTCCCCAAATGCTACAGCCACTGTATCCCACAGAGCACCTATTTCAATTTTGACTCTGACCACAAGAACTTACAATAAAGGCACAGATGTCCCTTCTTGAGGTCTAAGGGAGATGTATAACTCTCTCCTACATGTATTTTTCGTCAGAGTATTAATTTAGTTTTAAAAGGGACCACCTATTGTTTGTGTTGCTAAAAAAAAAAAAAAAGGATTTGGGGAAGGATGGGATTAAAAGATGAAAGAAAAATGTTTAGCAGTGTATATGCAAAGTTGAGTAAACAGTGGTATAACAGCATTAAGTAACACAGCCCTCTGATTTTTCCTGGTAAATGGAAAGGCGACCAACAGATTTCAAATTCTGATCATTGTTAACCAGGCACATTTCCAGAACAACTCCAGTGTTTTTAATGAAGGTATACTGAAAAAAAATCAAAAGTTGCAGTATTATCCATCTTTCTTGGGATTAAGACTTCAGTGAAACACCGAAGTGTGTGATTAGACCTTCCTTGGTAAGCGTACCTAAATGTTTGTTGAATCAGGGACCTGACTGATTTGCTCAAGATCACACTGTGAATAAATACTCAGCAGGGAACCCAGACAGAACAATAACTTAATTGCACCTGAAACAAATGAGTAATGCTCTATATATTCTCCTCTGCTGTTCAACCTGCACCTGAAATCAACCAGCTGTGTATAACCAGGAATAGAGAGAGACCTCTTTTCTGCAGCACATGGTGACACAGATACCAGCTGCATAATTTGCTGTATAGAGATTTTGTTCTCTTGGTCTGTAATTCCAACACTTAACAAAGTACGGGATTATGCTTTTTTTTTTTTTCTTTTACGTGTGTGTGTGTGTTCCTAAACAAGTGGATTTTTTTCAGGACAGAAAGAGGAACTCAGTATATACATAATGTAATAAATGTCAAATCCCAGGCTGCTTTTTAGCAGCAGGACAGGCTGAGGATATCAGTGCGACGAAAGCTGTGCACAGCAGAGAGGTGTTCATGACTCACACAGGTTGCAATCCCAGCAGGTCTCTCTGCTGGGTTCCCTTTGCCTGTCCTTACTGTCTGCTTCCCACACAACCCCAACCCCAGCCTGGCATCAAACGCAAAAATGGTCAAGGAAGCAGTTATTGTGGGGACAGCAAAATCACGGAGGATGCAAATAAGAAGCAAAACAGATGGAAAAGATATAGAAGGGAATTTTATAAAGGTATAAGCTTGCTTTGAAGCAGTCTGGAGAGATATGGAAACAGGGGAACACAGAGCTGCAGTTGACGAGGGACTGGGGGATCCCTCCGATTGACGCACTTGGGACGGTATGGGCTTTAAGGGTTAAAGAGCTGGTTGCAGAAAGGCAAATGAAGAAACCACATAGAACAGAGAAAAGCAAAGCAGAGCTACTTACAAGGCATAAATCAATGTCTCAGAAGGTCTGCTGGCCTTCCTGGGACGGGGAAATCGAGAGTTTCCTTCCTCTCAGATTATTACTGCGAAATGGCTGGTGCCTCAACCTTTACAGGGCCGCTAAATCCCACTCCCTGAGTCTGCTGCATGAGCTCTTAAATTCCAATAAATCAAGAAAATTGACATTTCTAAAAATGTCTCTTTTACCTATCCTGAGATAATTACAGCCCAGGAGAATTAGAAGCATTAAGCATACATGAAGCCTCCTGAAGCCCCTGGGGTATGATTCATCTCGCAATAACCACACCTCTTGCCTGTCTCATCCTGGCTAATCATCAAATATCTCCCAGTTTCTCCGCCCCCTATTCTTCACCCCTCTTCCCCTCCCTGTAGAGGATACCTGTGAAACTGAAAGCTGATACAAAGAAATGGGAACAATAGCTTAAAAATTCCCATTGTTCCGTTTCTGGTGGAAGAGTTTCTGGGTCTTGTAGAGCGAGAGAAAGAAAATCCCCAAACGCTCCTCTGGCTCCTTGTTATCAATCTCACAGCGCTGAAACAATTTAGGTACGGCTGGGAGTAAACACATTTCTGTAACACGGTAACAAATGAAGGTTTGAAAAATGGTAATGTAACAGATGGAGAAAACTATCTGGAGTTTCATTTTATGGAGGAAGCTGTGGGAATAAACACTTTTTAAGTGAATCCGATCTGTAGAGGGGCTGAGTTTCCTAGAAAGTAGATGGTATTTTTATTACTCTTACCTGACAGAAGCCTATAGCCTTGATGTTTCAGTACAGAGGACAATTTATAAAATATGGGGGCTGGTCTTTAAGGGCAGTCCCTCTATATGCTGGCACGTGGCAAAGTATAGATAGAGCATCTTACACTGCAAGGGCATGTATGGCTGAGAGCAAAATGAATTGCAGTGATTTTTGTGACTACCAGTTCCACTTACAAAGTTAATGAATAGAAAGACATGATATGACTTTTGACTACTGGCTGGAAACTCAACTGGTCAGCAGCATCAGCAATCAGTTAACATGTATTTCTCCAAACTCTTGCAGAGAGTTGTTCAATTGTTTATTTATGAAGCAGACAGTAACGCTACCTGCCATAAAGCAAAACTGGCACTTGGAGTGTAACCTAATTCTGAAAGGATAAGAAGAGAAAAAGGTGCATTTACACCATGTAGGATAAAGATTTAAGGACAGCTAGTCTTATCTTCAAGAAAGTAGTGAACCTCCTTTATATGTGTCTTCAACTGGAAATCCACCGTTGCCTGTTACAGTGATTTGGTACTTGCCTCTGAACTAGCTGCCAGTGGACGTGGCTGAAGGGAAGATACTGCATTAGGTAAACCATTCATCTGACCTACAATGATGATAGTTCTCCTAGGAAAACTGAGTTTGGTACATATTCATCGGTTCAGCTGGCTGCAAGAACTTAAGAACTTATTATTACTGTAAAATTAAAAGATACCTAATTAATTCCATCCACTCTCTTTAATATCACATATAATAATTACTTTAGTATTGCATAAAATTGGTACATTTCTGAATGTTAATTCAAGAACTAACTTTTGTCTTCCCTGCCTCTTTCTTATCCTCACCCACATGTTTATGAAGAAGTATTGGCAAGGCGTTTTTCTAAGTTGTTAATTAGACCACTGTGTACAGAATATTATTCCTTCATTACAGGAAATTGAAAGTACGTTCTTTTCCAGCACAGACAGAAGAGTGACTTCAATGCACACTTCCCTCTCTCATTTACTCTAGGAATAGTTTTCAAAACCCACAGGAACCAGGAAGCAGTAACATTGATAATGCAATGACTTTTTTGCAGTTGGACCTCAATAATCAAAAAGCTATTACTGAACTCAAGCTGAGACTTAGCCAAATTTGTTCAATAGCCACATGTCGGATGATTAACTTTATATTACCAGTTTAGATGTTCTGATTTTCAACCAGAACGGTTGAATAATGCCACTTCACTAAATTAGGAAGAAGATAGTCCATTCCTATTTCTGGATCCTGTTGCAAGCCTTTGTGAATGAGGCTGGCAGTAAGATAACAGCACTGAGATATTGGCATTTAAACTAATTTCAGTATCTAAAGGCGAAGTGTCTAGTTCAAGTGAGGCTCCCTTTACCGACAATGGAAAAGACAGAAAAGAAATTCCCAATCTCTGAAACCACAGATGAGGAAAGGTCTTCAATATGAAGTTATTCTTTTCACAGGTCTTTCTTTCTTTCTTTCTTTCTTTCTTTCTTTCTTTCTTTCTTTCTTTCTTTCTTTCTTTCTTTCTTTCCTTCTTTCCTTCTTTCTTTCCTTCTTTCTTCTTTCTTTCTTTCTTTCTTTTCTTTCTTCTTTCTTTTCTTTCTTTCTTTCTTTCTTTCTTTCTTCTTTTCTTTCTTTCTTTCTTTCTTTCTTTCTTCTTTCTTTCTTTCTTTCTTTCTTTCTTTCTTTCTTTCTTCTTTCTTTCTTCTTCTTTCTTTCTTTCTTTCTTTCTTTCTTCTTTTTCTTTCCTCCTTCCTTCCTTCCTTCCTTCCTTCCTTCCTTCCTTCCTTCCTTCCTTCCTCCCTTCCTCCCTTCCTCCCTTCCTCCCTTCCTCCCTTCTCCCTTCCTCTCCTTCCTTCCTTTCCTTTCCTTTTCCTTTCCTTTCCTTTTCCTTTCCTTTCCTTTCCTTTCCTTTCCTTTCTTTCCTTTCCTTTCCTTTCCTTTCCTTTCCTTTCCTTTCCTTTCCTTTCCTTTGTTTTTTTTTTTTCTTTTCTTCACCCCTCCCCTGTTTACTATTTCCTATGCAGCTGGCATTATGTAAACTTTTAACACGTGTTGGTGGTAAAACTCAGACTATTGTACTGATGGCACATTTTATACACCACTGTACTTACAAGAGGTAAGTAAAGGTGATGCCTAGATAGTGAAGTTATAGAACTGCTGTGAATGTCTGTAAATGGTATTTAGATATCGGTGTTGACTATTTTAGCTATATTCTTGCTCTTATTTTAGTGCTTTTTTTTTTTCTGGAGATACCATTTTATGGAAACAAATGAACTCTGCATCTATACACAGATTTAAAACTAATTAATAGATAAGGTCCCATTAAATAAATTCCTCAATATGTGGCCCAGTCTGACTTTGTATGATTGTGCCAGAAATGTTGTACGCTACAAGAACGTCCTTATTATGTCCATTTATTTCAACATTTCCTTTCTTTTTTTTTTCCCCACTTTTGTTTTCCCACCAAGAAAGTTGAGATGAAGTGGTGAAATACTTGAAAAGTGACTAGAGGGTTCATAAACTAGAATACAAAATCGAAATAGGTCAGAATAACACAGAATTTTGAAGGGCTGAGTTCCTTCAGTGTGTTCTTCTATTTTATGATACTGGTTCATGATACTTAGAGTGGAATAAATTATGTGCTGACACGGCTTACTTAGAGTCATGAATTTCACGGTGAGGAAGATGTCTGAAACACGTGGATAGACAGATGTAAATTCAGGTGTGCTTATATATATATTCCTTTTCCCTTCTGGAAAAATAATGCAGGCATTACCATACTTAGCTATTTGATTTAATTCAAAAGTTATCTTTGAAGAGTTTTAAGTGAAGTTGAACTTTATTGTAGAGCTTTTCACTTGGAAGACCTTACTGGAGACATTAGAAAAATCCAGTAAGTTGTAGAACAAACCAACCAAATCAAACGTTACAAAAAAAACATACAAGCAATGGCAAGAACTAAAGTGAATTCTTAAAGTGGTGGTCAGTAAAATTAATTAATTAATTAACTTAATGGCCATCCATGCAAGTCTAAATTTCAGTGTGAGAACTGACTTTTACTATCAGCATGTTGGATGACAACTCCATTAGAAATGAAAGTAGGGAGTACAAAACGAGTAATTCCCTGTGATGGAGACCTTTTTAAAGAAGGAACTGAATTTTATTTCTTGAGGGGTAGAGAGACAGATTATATCTTTTCAATAATGCCAGGTAGGTTTCCTGTCCTGAAACCCCAAGATGCCTCAGTGTCGCCAGAACCTTATAAAATCCTTCCCAATGACTTGTGTGGGTGTTGGATTGTCCCAACAGACAGGAATGTGCAGGGGATAATGACACCGGGCAACGAAGTCCAAAGAGGATTCTAATGATTCTTCTATAAACCTGGAGATAGTTATAGTAATTTAATAAAGGGTTGGACAAAGTTTATTTTATGCATTGTAAAATGACTTTCCAAGCCTCAACTTGTGTTTTTGTAAGATCACATACTAATTAAGCAGTTACTTGAAGCTGTGCTTTCTGATTTTTCCCTAAAATATCTCTGCTTTACATCTTTTGTGTTCAAAGATTCTATTAGAGATTAAGCAAGTTACCATTAGGAAAAGAGAAAATCAGTACCGGCTCGGGAATAATTAATAATATATAAACAGGATTACCTTGAGTAACCAGAAACAGTCCCTTAGTCCTAGTTCAGGGAACCTTCTGTATGCCTTACACATTCAAATGTTAAGTCTAACTCAACAGGAGAAAAAAAATTAGTACCATATCAGTCTGTACAAATTGCCAAGAGCAGCTGAAGAGAGCCTAGAGATTTTAAGAGAAAAGCAATGTTATGAATTGATAAATTTTGGAGCTACCTCTTCTTTTAGACCTGTTAGCCATGTACAAAGATTAGAGTTTTAGGAAGGATTTTACAAAGCCCAGAGAGTCAAACAGTTGTTCAGATCCATTGTCTGCTTTTGAAAATCTCAGCCATAACTGTTTCTTTTTCAGCAAGGTTGTGTGCTATGCTCTGTTTACATTCTGAAATCACTGATGAAAAAACATTGTTTATTTTGGGCCAGAGTTAAAGCTGTAGTAGCATGATGAAATATGCATTTCCATCTGTTTGATCAGAATAATCCTCTTACATCTATAATGTATTCAACATAAGCGTTATGATATCTTTAGCCATTAATTCCCCTGACATTAAGTGTTTGGGATTTAAATATGAGGGAGCAAATTAGTGCACGGTTGCACTTAACAACTACGTTTCCAGCAAAAAAAAATTGTTTTGTTTTGTTTTTTTTTCTTTTGGAATTTCCCAGGTTTTGTTTCTTTCTTTGATACAAGAATGATGAACCAATTTATTGAATCAAAAAAACTGATAAAACAGCGGTGATAAAGCAAATTTTATTTCTTTTTCTAATTTTGAGGTCACCCCTGGAGGAGTCCATAGGTTAAAAGGCACTGCCTGCAAGTACAAAACCAGCATGCTTTTCAGAAAGTTTGCACCGACTGGACTACAATACCAAGAAACATTTCATCTCCCCAGTATCTCGCCTTTCACTGTTGAAAGATTTCATCAATAGCAGAATCTCTTTTCCATTGCTACCTTTATAAAACTTTGGTGTAGATATGTGAAAGTGCCTTCCCATCTCACCTCTCCAAAACGCTCTTGATATCTTTGCTCTCACTCTAAGAGTCACATTCCTTCTGAGGAGAGGATTTAACTGCTCATTTAACATTTTAGTATTTATTTTAGAGCTGCTGTCATAAAACGGGGTGTCAGTACTTTCCTGATTTATTGACTCGGTTTTCTTCACTGTCTTTCTTTCCATTTCTTCATTGTATTACAATCAAACTCTCCACATCTTTGAACTCACAGCTTTGAACTTGCATGAGCAGCACTGCCAAAATTTCCTCCTCGTTCTCCATTTTCTTCTATTTCTCCTACTCTCTTTTCTTGATTCTCCTGCTGTCCCAATTTTTTTTTTCCTGTTGGTATCCTTCATCTCACATAATGTTTAACACCTTCCAATGAAAAATCTGTCCTCTTACGGTCCAAAATCTTCTGTAACAGATTCTTTTGTCACCAAAAAAATAGGACAGGAATGAATTATCAAAGTCCAACTGTACCACTGACTCTAACTTCCACATGTTCACAGAAAAGTTCTGAGGTTTGTTTCTGAAAAAATCCCACCTACCATTCAAAGGCCTTTTCCCCAGAAATAATTTGCATTTCTAATTCGGTCTCTGCATTCAAGGACATAAGAGAGTCATGTAACAAATATGTGATTTCTTGAAATCTATGTTATTCTCACATTAATTTTAATCATTAAAAGGATCCTCAGAGAGTGCTATAGTTTTGGATCATGTTGTTAGCATGCTCCTGACAAAAATAAGCAGCAGCTATGTAATTTACAGGTATGGGTTTATTTATTTCTTTTTACCACGGTGTAAATGAAGCCTTTTGAGATTTTAACAACTCATCTGCTCCTTGCCAGAGGAGATGAGACTGCAGTGAGACTGGCCCCAGAAACAAGTTGCAATTCCCTTTTTAGTCTACCTAAAGCATTGATAGCATCATCAATAATGTCAGCACAGTAATGGGCTTTGTTAGTTAACTCGTGGTTCTCTGCAAGCTCACTGGCTGTGGACTGGGAAAAGAACTTAGCATTGACAATAAAGAACAGCTATTAAAAAAAAAAAAACAAACAACTTTGTTGACAGTATTAGTATTTTAAATGAAGAAAGATAAACCTTATCAGGACACAATGCTCATATCCTGTTCTGCCTCTGGAAGATAGTCCTGTCTTAAACAATTACTTTAATGTGGGTCCTGAGGTTTCCACTGCAGTCTTCTATGGATTCAGTTAAAGGTCACATGTGGTAGGTGACCAATTTTTACTGGTCTCTTGGGTAGTGGCTTAAGACAGGTTTCACTTTGTCACACTAGGTAGGTCAGACTTTCAGGGTCGAAGATAATTACTAGTCTCCTTTGAAAGAGGGGCACTACCAAAGAATAAAAGGCAGGTTTGTGAATGTAGCTAAGAGACAACACGTTAATTGCCCATTATTCAAACTAAAGCACACTGCTTGCTCATTAAGTACACAATAAACAAAGAAAATGGATGTACACATGAAGGGTCAGAAATTCTACAACCCCCACTCTCAAATAGCATGTCACAATATTTTATTTGCTTAGACTACAACAGAAACGCAATAATATAAATGCAGCTCCCTTGTAAAAACACTGCATTACAAAATCATGCTTACTCCTGTGATAGAAAAATAAACTAGTCTAGTTAAATATGATTATTACGATACTAGACCAAATATTATCTGTTATTATTGTGTCAATCTTCTCTTTAAAAACTAGACAAGTATGTATTTTCCCTAGGCAAGTAAATTTTCATAACCATTTCTGCAGCATAGGTTTTTGTTTATAAAGGCTAAATATTAGGTGTTATGTATATACTTCTGAGAAGTTAAACGACTTTTTGCCTCTCATTTACTACCTTTTCCCCTTTCTTTTATTCTCTTTTTATGCTATTGGTAAAAACTGAAATATTATCAAAAATATTTTGATATAATGTGTCTTCTCAGATAGAACTCTCTTGATAAAAAATATGTATCTGGATATTCCTTCCCAAAATCAACTACAATTAATTTACCACTTTCTTTGCAAAAGATATTGGGAAATTACATTTGAATTCTTTTTGTTCACTGTGCTCAGCGTATACACAATTTACCATTTCCTTCATCCAAACTGCCCCTACACCCTTAGCCTGAAACAAAGATTATTTTTTTTCGGTGTTGTGATAACAGAACTGCTCTTAAGGGATACAGTAAGATTTTACAATACTTCCATTTATTTATAGCATCTATCAAGTCTCTTTAAATAGATCCTGTCCTCTGTGTCAAACACAATTCCAGAAGACTACACAAGCATCCGTATTTTTCTATTGCTCCTCTGTAGGTTTGTAGGTTAAACTAACACCTAAAAATGAAAATTTTATTCTCCTTGTAAATAATATTCTATTAAACCAATAAAAAGCTGCACATAAAAGAAATACTGCTAAGAATTGTAGTAATATCTTCTTCACCATAAAACAATACTATTTTGAACCATTAGTAGCCTAATTAGAAGAAAAGCTTGGTACAAAGTAATTTGTTGATGTACTTCAATATCAAAGGTTTGGGAACAATTTGGAAATCTTGATAAATAGAAGACATGCCTGTGGACCTGAAATTCAAATTTGCATTAAGATTTCATCATGAATCACTGACTAAAAGACAAATTGTTTGAATCTCTATCCACCCTTATTTTTTTTTTTTCAGTGTAACGATATTCAGTATTATTAACTTACTTTTTTTTTTTTTTCTTTCTCTTGAAATAAGGGAAACATTTGTCTCTTAAAATATCTCCTCATAGTGTTTGACTCAGATTACAAACTTTTGAGTTTTTTACTTAAAAATATAAAAAATAATGCTATGAAACAGACCACCAAGAGCAGCTAATAATAATGTTCCTATAAAAAGATAAGGACATAAGCAGACTGATGATTTTCTTGGCATATTTCTCCAGCCTGCACAGTTTGCGAGTTTCTTTGACAGAGTTTGCGCTTGAATTAATAGTTGCTGCTGGACCTATCTTCCATTAATTTTCATCTGGAACCTATTTATGTTCCTGGTTTCCCCAATATCCTGTTGGACGATTTAATTATGCAGCATCTGCCAAATAACTTTATTTGGTTTGAAGCCGCCTGCTTGAATTTTAATCATATTCTTATTAAAATGCATTCCTTAGTGACCTTTCAATATCTCTCATGACATAATTTTTTTCCCCCTCTGATACTGCTAAAAGAGACACACAGTGGGCAGATAGAAATCCAGAGAACCCTCATCAGTTCCCTGAACCTTTCAGGGGCTTCTCAGGAGGTTTTCTAAGATCTGCTGGGTCTCACATTTGAGATGTGATACTGAAATTGGTCTGAATAGTGTAAAAAGCTCATGAAACCTGGACATATTGGCAAATTACACGGGGAGAAAAAGTTGGTCTGAAAGAAATAGTGTTTCCACGTTTCCTCAATCTTGAAATTATTTGACGAATCAAAAGTGACTAAAGTTATTTATCAACAACAGAACGAAGACTTTCAAAGAAAAAAACATCAGAACATCTCATCAGCTGACCGGTGGGCCAAGTCACAATAAGCTGCATCTCTGAATTGATAATTTCTTTTAGACTTGTATGAAGAAAACTAACAGAGGGATATTTTTGCAAAATAAACAAGTTTCAGCCTTGCAGGCATTTTCCATTCAACCACAGTAGCTGGTGTGTAGCTCACACGCAGACATTGGTAATTGACTAAAATTAATATTCATTGAAAGGGTGAAAGAAATCAGCATATCATGAACACAGGCATAACAATCCAGGCCCTGTCATGGACTGACTAAAGAAAATGCTGAAATCCCTCTATCACAGCTATCCAGCTGGGAAAGGATTATTGTGGATCTAGCATGCAGATTCACTAGGTTTTCACTGGATATTAGCGTTCAGCAGAAGGAAATAACTGTATTAAGAAAACACGAGGAAACATCTATAACATCTATGTAAGTTATGATTAAGAAAATGCAATTGAATCCAGAATGCCAAATAACTTCCAGTCATATCTTTGAGAACAAATGCCCTCGGTCTTGATTTAAAAGTCTTAAAACTCCATCTAAATGTCACTTTACTCACGTATGCTCTATCTTGCATCTCACCTTGAGGTTCTAAGAAACTCCAGAGCATTTACAGAATGTGTTGCATTGGTACCTAAAATGTCCTGTCCTTTACTGGTCAGTGTTGGTGTCTGACTTTGCTTTTGCAGGCTCGTTTCATGCACTCAACACTATCTTTATAGAGCTTCTGTTCAGTGAACGAAATAAATGCTTGATTCTCAGTGGAAACACCAACAAATATCACAAGAGAACAGTAATTCACAGAGCAGTAATGTGTGGAGCAATGCTAGAGGCAGCTGGCTTCTGACATCCTTTATTTTATTCTCAGAATGAGAACTAAACCACTGGCAAAGTCTTCTGGTTGGTGAAGAAGCCAACTTGGAAGGTTTCCCTATCTGAAACATGTTGCTTACGGCATGAAACAGGAAAACTGAGCAACTGGTCTACACTATAATTAAGTTTGAACAATAACCAGTCATGGCTTGATCACCAGCTTATTTTGTCCAGCTTGGAATTTGCCATAAACCCGAAAGCCTTCCAGTGTTGCTTCAACTGTGAGGAGTACGTTTTGTTCTGCTGGAAAATAAGAACCTCTGATCCAAAAATAGCTGGTCCCTGCTGGCATAACTCTGTTAACTTCAGGGAAGTAGCACAGGAAGAGAACTTGTCCAAGAAAGCCTAAGTGAGAATCTAAATCAGATGCGAGACATAAGTAAAGCTTTCTACCTTTTTTTTCCCCCCTATCACTCTCCTGGGATCAGATCCTCAGCAGGTATAAATTACTATAGTTGCACTAATTTCCAACTGAGCCATGACAATTTGCACAGATTGAGGATGCAACGCTAGGTAGCAATATTCTTTTCCAGGAGCAAATAGAGTAACACTCCACAGTGTTGTCAGAAGAGGCTGCATTTAGTTAATATGAGATATAGAGAACCATAGGAGAGATAGGGCCACAACGCTATCAGTTAATAATATCCTCTAAATAATCTGAAAATTAATCTCACTTCAGGGAAATGAAATGGTCTTTTGATTTCCCATAAATGGCCTTCCTAGGTAAGATCACAAGTCTGACTAGTCCAGCATCCTGCTTCAAACTATAATGAAAAGTGAAGAAGTGGTAAAGAATTGGAACAATAGGGTAAACATGTAGCAGTCTTTCCCCAGGCTGCTTCTGCGGACTCCAGTAATCTGGGATCCAGGGAGAGGTTAGGCCAGAGAAGGAGCACTGTAAACTGGTGGAATCGTGGTAGTTGTAAGTGAAAGACTCAAGTCATGTTCAGGACAAATATATAATTCATTCTCTAAAATTCAGTCACTACAGAATTCAGATTTTACTGCATGTTTTCAACAGTTGCTGATTTTAATGTCTTACATTTATTTTCCAGATATAATTGTATAACAGAAAATAGCATTTGGCATGAGTGTGTTATTGAAAGTGGTTGATGCAACTGATTGATGTTACTGAAATACTTAAACCAACGTCAAAATTCAAAACAAGCTAATACAATGCAAGATTGATTATGAAGCCCTTTATTTCAATGTGATTGCCATTTTATAACAAACACTCTTTAAGTAACATGTATTAAACTATTAACATGCAGTGTATCTCTCAAGCTGTTCAATTTGAAAATCACCTAAAATTTCAGGAGAAAAAACGAAAAGAAAGAAAAACCCCCAAGCACCCAGTATGCTTGAAAGTGGTGAGCTCAAGTAACTGATATATGTTAGAAGTCTTAATGTTTCCTCTGTTGATTCTGTCACCTGGTCTGTATATTCTGGCCTTTCTAAGGCATACTTTTGCAAAGCTTTCAGGTTGGGAAATCCGTCATGCCCTTTTAGGTTCTACTTTTCGGGGGTTTAGCAGACAGTGGTGGCCTATGAACAACGGGATGACTAACACCTCTCCAGATTAGTGAAAATTAGGTATACATATGACTGTAAAATCTGATAAATCCAGTAACACAGGTAACAAGATATATGAAAAATAAGTGGAAAACAGTGGGCAAAATGAACTAGAGGGGTTTTGGATATATATTTTTTGGGAGGGCAGGGATTCTTTGTGTTTTGGTTTTGATTTTTTGTTGTTTTTTTTTTTTTTTAATTTTACATGGCAACCTCACTTGCAACATCACAGTAAATTCATGAAGTTTAGAGTGAAAATGCTGTCCATAACGAGAAAAACAAAGTCAATAATGATAGATGGCTTCGGAAAAAAACTTGAAGAACACTGTTGTTTGCAGCTGAGGAGTGCATCACTATGGAGGGCAGTGAGATAGTGAGAAGTGTAAGAACTAGTTGTCTGAAATAATTCAACCAATTTTAACCATTTAACATTCTGCCATTTTTTTTCTTTCCTTTTAAAAATAAGAAAACACATATTCATTAGATATAGGTGACTTCACTCACTTTCTATTGACATCCCAACAGATATATTTAAACAATACAAAACTCAATGAAACTCGAGAGAAAAATAATATACACACCCTTGTATTCTGATAATAAATGAGACACTAGAAAAGTTTGTTGGCTGTGTTACTGTTGCTCTAAGAGTTATCATCAGCAGGGCTAGACAAGCTTTTGAAAGGCTACATCAAAAAAAAAAAGTTACTTCCACCAAGGAATGCACAGCTTGCTTAAAAGTATAATAAAACAGGTTTAAGTGAAAGTAAAGAAGGAAAATATTATATCTGATGCTTCATAACATTTGGTGAAGATGCTCACGTTTGCTTTAATGTATTGTAGTATGATAATATTCTATATTTCTGATATACTTTTAGGAAAATACTTTAGAATTAAGATCTTGCTGTGCTGTTTCAGCTACTTGGGTTTCCATACAATTTTAGGCCAAGTGCCTGGGATTCATTTTATAGGTAGTATTATATCTATAATGCCTTACCCCCTTGCTCAGAAATAAATTCCCTCTTGGCGCGTATAATTTGTCTTTGGACTGTTATTACCATCAGTTATTTTCCTATTGAAATAAAAGTTCACTGCTGACTGGAAGGACCTTACATTTAGAAGGTCTTCAGCAGTGCTGCCGAATAAAATAGCTTTCACTGGAAGGCTGCTAAAAGGAGCAGAGAAATGAACATGATGCTTGCTACATTATTAAGTGTTATTTGTGTGTCTAGGGCTGTACATCATAGTACAAAAATACTGCATTTAAGCATGCAAAATATAATTAAGATTGGTTTAATTAAAGAATACAATTATACTTGCTCATGTTCAAAAGGCAAAATAAATAAAATGAACCGTTGTAGAGGCCTCATTGATTTGCACAATGACAAAAGTCATTAACTGAGCTGTGGTTAAATGGCACTCATCTGCTTCCAGAGGAAATGGGCCTGTGCTGTAGGTCTGTGATATATTTCAAAGTGTTTTGCTTTTCATGCATGATATGTATGAAATGTGCATTCTGTTGACTGGTAGCACAATCAGCAGGACATATTTTGACAGCTAAATGGCAAATTTAAATGTGACGTTCTTTTTAGTGCTCTGGAATATTTTTTTTTATTTGTTTTTTTTTTTCCCCCTGCATGTGCAATATAGCCCTGCTGAAGGTTTTAAATATCTCACACGGCATACCCATAATGTATCACTCCCTGCATCTAGATAAGTGTCATCATGTCCATTAAATGTAAGTTGAACGTGCTGCTCTGTTATGATGTATTGTCTCAGGAATTTCTTCAGACTTCATCGCACGGTAATTGTCGTACCGATTACCGCTGGAATGCCTAGACAAAGCAAACTCAAGGGACTAGGGACTTTCCCTTGTCTGAGAGAACAGAGCATATTTTATGTTTAAATGGCAAAGTCAGTTAAAATGTTTAACTTTGCATGAAATTTTGTTTGGGGGAAGATCTAACTCCACAGTTTTAGTGGCTAATTAAGAAAAATCTGTTAGAAGATATTACTTTGCAGTTTTATAGTGCTCATTAAGGAAGGGTTTCAAAGCACTTTACAACTGGTTCCTCGGCTAGCAGGAACTGCTCTAATGCACAGATTTCATGAAATTATTTTGATGGAGTTATAACAACATCACAACATATTTAAGAAACCATCCAGTGTGCTTGGTATCGTTACGTCCATTTTACAGAAGAGCGGGATGAGGGAGAAAGAGATTAGAAAGCAATAGTAATCATCTCACCTGTTTTTAGGGGTGGGATTCAGTTTAAGATTAAAACATCGAAATTTAATGATTATCCAGCATGGGGCTTAGTTACACACACCTAAAAGGGCTTATAATGCCTTAGGATATCAGACATCCACAAGGAGCTGGCACAGGAATTACAAGAGAGTTATCAATTTGAGTGGTGCCTAATCATGATGAATCTCAAAGGTACTAGACACATATGTTTATGATGTGATTTTCACCACAGAGATCTTCTGCAGACTGAGCTGAATTATCCTCTGGGTGCCGCTGACTATGTGCTCAGTGCAGTTGCCCAAATGCACACGTCTGGTGCCAATTAGGTTGCCCTAGGGGCTTCCATCCGGCATGCAGCTGCCACTCTGCAAAGTCTAAATCTCCCTGGGTCACCGTCATTTCTGACAGCTCCATACAGTTTTCCTGGACACCCTAAGGCAATTCGTCATTTTGCATTTTGGAGTTGACACCCAATTTACATGCAGACGTCTGTATTTGGTATCTGAAGCTTAATCCCACACTAGGTGTTTACGTTTGAGGCACCTGATTTTAGGTGACTTTGCAGTTAATGAAGAGGAAAAATCACTTTTGGGATAAGAATCATTTGTCCAGCTTGTGCATCTACCATAGGATGAGAAGAATCATAGGTGTCCAAAGTCAAGCCATATAAATTCTGTCCCACTAGACTAAAATAGCACCAAAATTCTCCCTGAAAGCTAAACATCTTCTCTGCGTGACCTGGTATCTGAAGTGAAGAAATGTCTTTTGCAAACCACACAGTAACAGCAAAAGAGGGCAACAAAGCTAAAAAGAACCTATAAGAATTCTACTAAAAGCAGACGAAAGGAAACTGAACACAAAAGTATGTGTGGCTGCAGCATCGATAAGGAAATGAGAGCAGATTTTAGAATAATACAGCGACTGTGAACAGAGATAAATAATTATATATACAGCTTCAGGAAGTTGACACCCACATTTCAAACCTAAAGAGGGGCTTGTTTGTCTAAGAGCTCATTTCATTTTTTGCCGGGTATGACCTAGTAAAATATATTACGTTTTCTTGTAAGATTTGTCTCACTGAATAGCTTTTCAATCAGTACAAGGTCTTATACCTAAGATAAAAGACCTTTAAAACATATAGAATGGTCAGTCAGAAATGGTGTAACCTCCATGGCTAGCCTCTCTGAAACTTTAAACCCTAATCTGCTTTTATATGTTAGCCACCTGACTTCCTGAAAAAGATGGATGAGTAAAACAAATTTATATTTATTCCTTAATTCGTGTCTATTAAAGTGCAGTACAAAGGTGGATCAGTCTTGAAAGGAAAAGTGTTACCTGAGCCGTAAGAAACAAAATTATACTGAAGACAGGTAGAGGGGTAAACTTTTTGTTGTTCTGACTGCAGGGTTAGGTAGGATGCTTGGGATGCTTGTAAGCTCCAAAATGAGTGCGACTGAATTCTTCTTGGCATTTGCCTCAGTCCATCCTATCATGATGTGGATATGATTACTTTCTTTATTGGTCATTACCTCCTTGCTTATACAATAAAAAGAAGGAAAGCAGATACAAAGACAAAACCAATATAAAGATAAGAAATAACTGTATAAAGACAAAACTACCACTGCTTTGTAACACACTATGGAAACAGACATTCTTTCCTTAATTATAATTTGGATCTCAGACTTCCCTGCATTTGGAGGCAGTGAGAGGTTACGAGGGAGCATAAATTTTGAAATTAATACCAGTTTCAATTGGGGAAAATGGGGAACGCTTTTCTTGACTCAGACCTCTCCGTTCACATCGAAGTAATAGTAATGACGTTCTTTTCCATGTTATCCAATACACTGTCTTGTTCTTACGACACACTACACCTTAAAACACTCACTTTAGAGTTTATGTGAGGTTTGACTCTGAGAGTGGTCAAACCGCAGAACATTTATTTAAGGAAATAAAAAACTATGATTATTGACATCCTGGCAGACAAATATCTCCAAAGGCTTGCAGCTGACCTACTACTATGGACTCAATCACACAGAATTTGCTTATACTTCAGTTATGTTCTCTCTCTTAACAAGTGAAATGCATATTTCCAGATCTTTAATGATGCTTTACCTCTCAGCTCAGAAATTACTCAGCGCTGAAGTCTATGCAATAAGGTTGTGGTACCCAACTTTCTAGTAAGTAATGAAAAGATGGTGATACATTCAGACTTGTTTTTTCATCTGGAGGATAATAATTTAAAGATTATCCCAGCATCCCCAGCATTTACTTTTTATATTTTATAGGTAAGTAGCAATTCCTTTGAATACACAAATAAACAAAGTCTTGGGGCTGTCTTGGAAGGAAAAAGTGAACAGACTTGAACCACGTTAAAGAAGATTAAAATTATATTGAAGACACACAGGAAGATAAACTTTCATCATTATTATTGCAGGTTGCTTAGGATATGTATTAAGGGGAAAGCCAGAAGTAGGAAGTCCAAAATGAATATATGTAAATACACAAATAAACCTATTGTTTGGGCACATTCTCATGTCTGTGTTCTGATAGATGCTGTTTCCACTTCATTTTGTAAATCTTTTCCCTACCACAGAAAGCCAGGCAGGGATTTACAGAAACCTACGTGTAGAACAGTCATATGCTGAAGATGACTGGCTTGCTGTAGTCATCTACACGAATTGCCTTCTTTGACTTTAAAGGGAGTATAGAGTGATTAACATACATAGCGGATGTCTACATTTCATCATATGAATCTCACCCTAAATAATGACATAGACAGTCCCCGCAGTACATATATAATACCTAATTTATGAAAAGCATCAAAATCAATGAAATGAAAAGCTATAGGTGTTCCTATTTGGAAAACAGGCCTATCTATGGCTTAACAACCTGTTCAAACTGGTGTATGCTGTGCAAATGTGTCAAACTGAAAAAAAAAAAAAATTAGCTTGTGGGTTTGTTTGCCCATGATGTTTTTTTTGTTGTTTTCATGACATCCAGAAAAAAAAATCAGTAGAAACACCTAACAACCAAAGGCAAGCAAGTGCTGATGGAACAGGCAGCAATCATGGGACAGTATGTGCCAGGCACTAAGAACTCATTTAGACCCGTAAAAGTTTAAAGCATGGAGGGTTAGTGTTTCAGTACCCAGCATCTAGTGCATGATCAGCAAAGATGGTCTAGTAAGGAAGATTATAATAATTCAAGCCTGTTATAAGACACTAACAGTCCAGAATTATTCTCTCTTTACTGCTATTTTATATCTTGAGTTCTGACTTGCTAAGTACCAGCCTAATTTGAGTTCAACTAATCTATCTTTTCCAGTCATTAGTAGCCCAGCAACGATGCAGAGTACATTTACAAAGTTTGCTCTGCTTGCACTTTAAGAAGGATTGAAAGCAGTACAAAGATGAAGCAATTAACAAGAAAGAAAGAAAACAGTGTGTTTTCTTTGTCTCCCAAACACTTGCAAAACTATATCACAAAAGGCCAAGACCAGAGGAGAAAACAGTTTCAAAGGGAGAGTGAAGAAAATTGTTAATCCCCACCCTATTCTTGGGGGGAGTGGAAATCAAATAAGAAAGCAAGTCATTGCAGGCCACAAGGAAATTCCCTCAAGCTTTGGAATTCATTATTCTCAGTTTAATATTTTGCATTTTTTTCATTTATTCTAACTACAAAACACTTAAAAATCTGTGACAACAGACATAAAATGGTTTTAGAAACCATGGAAATTCTGAAGCTGTGCTTTCTCAGGAGCACAGTAGTTTTCTTAACGAATAAAATTAATTTTAACTTCTTGTTATACTTACAGTAGAAATTCTCAAGAATGGCCGTTGCTTTCACTACCTCATGAAGGTTTAAGGTTTTATAGTCATCAGGACGCCATGACAGTTTGTTTTCAGAGTTTACAGACTCTTTGTCCCATGACCATTTGGGGATACCAGGACAACAAACATTATTGAACTCAAAAAGTGGGCAAATGAGGACTCTGGCAGGTGGCATGTCTCCAAAGCTTCCACAGATGCCAGGCATGTAACATAGCCATCTGGCAAAGATGTGAAAAGAAACTCTCTGAAAATGTAGGCCCTGGAAGGGCTGCGTCCCTGGATCTAGGTTTATAGGGACTATTTAAAACCCAATCCCTTCGGTCTCTCGACAGGATACAGTGGGCAGTCTTTCAGTGGGACTCAGCCTGTGATTCAGTCAAGGTTTTGCTAAGCTCAAGATATTTTACAGAACCATTTAGAGCTAATGAAAGTGATGTGTTTTGATGAAAATACACTTTGTAAGAAAAATTCTGATCTTCATAATTGGTTGTTTTATAATACTTTGATGGTTTTAATTATGCAAGAATCAAATACCATTATGAAATTATGGGTTTCTTATAAAGTAATGGAAAATTTAGTTACAACACATAGCCAGTATTCACAAAAGCAGGAAAAAAATCATACTGTAGAGGCTTATTTCCCATAATATTTTGGTAAGATTCAAACACATGCTCAGAGTTATCAATGAATAGCAGAAAATATTTTTATGTTTGCTCTTAGCTAACAATTTATGCAGGATTATAAATATAGTTCAATTTACTTCAAATGTATAGGCATTTGGACAGTGGAGAAATGATCAAAATACCTACTCCCATCTACTGTCCATTATGTCCATATATTTTGTCCATCTATTAGCAAAATATTTCTGTCTCTGTCCTAGACACATTTCTGGTTGGTTTTTAAAACACTTGAATCGAAGCATATATGGTACGCAAAAGTTTTTTGCTTGATCCCATCAGCTTACACTCAGTGTTTTTGATAAATGATAACCTGTGAATCACCATAAGTTTATCATCCACCTGAGACTTAACTCTCCCAAATGCAAGTCACTTTTGAAAATATTGCCTTTATGTCCCTGTGGCTCTGAATGGGGGTATTGACCACTTGTTTATCTACTTAAAAAGTATGAGAGAAAAAGAAACAAGAAGAATATGATGCTGAAATAAAAAAGGGAATTTATAAACATATAATGATCATTATATAGACATCAAATAAATAAATATAAATTAATAGAAAAATATAATGCATTATGAACATCAAACAAAATGCTCAAGCATATCAGGAGTTACTGGCCTTCTTAATAAGTCCAGTATTGCACTTTAAAAGAATCTTATAACCCAGTAGCGATATATTTAAAATTGTCTATTCTGCTAACCTTAGAACAGTAGAAATGAGTAATTACTAAGCAAAAACCTTCTACCTTCTTATGGATATTCCCATTAAATTGAACTTTGCAGAGCACCTGTTCCTAAAATGTCAGATATTTACATCAGCATCTTGATGTTACAGGCCTATATTTTTTAATTTATAGATTTACTGGTGACTGTTTAAAGACTACTATGAAGCAGTCAGATACAGTCATGATGAACCAGAATAAATGACTAACTTGCTAACTATAAATACCTCTTATTGACATCACTTTAATACTCACTCCCATGTGCTGCAAGTAGGATAATGTATTTTCTAATAAGTACAAGATGAAGGTATCTTATTACTGTAATGCAGTAAGATTTAATGCCAATAAACATATGAAAATGTTAGGAACAAGGAAGTTGTTCCAATAGCTTTACTTCAAAGTCAATGGAAAAGGCTCTTCCTCTGAGCACAGCATGATCTTTTTTCAAAATTGATACTGCCATGTGCATGGAGTGACAACTTCTTTCCCTTTGGTAGGCAGAAGAGAATCTTCTGTTAGCTTTCAGGACTTTGGGATGGAAAAAAAACGATGCACTTGGGGATGGAAATCACCCCTCAAAGTCCTTACACTAAGAAATTCAGGGGTCAATCTCCACTAATACCTCACCCTAGGACATAACAGCAGAGCTACTTTTAGTTCCGAACCATACCAGAAAGTCTGCAGTTTCTCAATATCTATAGCAGATAAATGCTGAAAGCCCCTCCAGCAGCCTTTGTGGCACTGGTGTTACCCAGACCGCTGCAATCTATTTCTTGAACAGGGCTCAATCAGTGCTTCTGTAAGCAGAAGGCTTCAGAAACTGTCACTCAACACAGCACCTCTGTTTTATCTTGCTCTTAATTTAACTCTGCAAATGATAAATCAGCTAAAGAGGTATAAATGAAGGCAGATTAACCTTTGAAACTGCTACTGGGAGCTGCTGATTACCTTATTCAAGTCAATGAATCTTCACTAGAATCTGCATCACACACACAGAGCTTATAATACCAATATATTGAATATGCACATATTGTTACATGCCTGCACCATCACAATCTTTTTTCGATATTTTCTTCAAATTTTGAAAAGATTCTTTTTTATTGGCATTATTTTCTTATTTCTTTTATTTCAGTTTATTGGTGGAGGGGGCTCGAGGGAGAACATATTTTCTTTTCTTTAAAGTATAAATAACCTCTCGGTAATCATATGGATGATATAATGTGCAACAACATTATAATATATATGTATTTTTTTTCCCTTCTTCTGTGAGGTCTCCAAAACATCAGTATTTATGTTGTACCCTTCCTAGTGACATCTATGTCAAATGACTTCCTTTAGCTTAACAGGAATGAAACTGAAGTGCTGATTATTAGCCCTCATACTAAATTGCTGCTGACTGACTTTCCTTTTCAATCAGCCTTTTCTCTTAAAGAGCTGCTGATGAAGCCTGACTGAAGACTTTGACAGCTATTCTATTTAAAAACAATTCTATTTATATACCATATGATTACATTTATGGATACACGTGACAGAACCTGGTTTCTTATGATTAGCGAATCTTGCATGAGAACAGGACTTTGCTACTTCTATATTTTCCTTTCAGTAAAATGTCAAATACAAAACACAGCCCTCTCCCTCTCTGAAACCATCATTATTTCAAAAGCTTCTGTAACAGAATGGAACACGGACTGCGGGCCCCATAACCACCAGTGGGGGCTCACATAGAAAAAACAGTGGTTTAGAGATACAGGGCAAGAAAAGGGGAATAAATAAAGAGTGTTTTGAGATGTAGCAATTATTTCTGTACCACAAATCTGATTGGTAATATGAAAGAAGGCAAGATATTAGGGTTTGTTAGTTGCTTCTTAAGTTATTTTTGAAACTGTAATTTGGGTTTCTACTTCACATGAGGTTTGGTTCACGAGATTTGTATGGTGGCACTGAAGACCATTATACTAGGTTTTAAACTCTGGCTCAAAAATTCGATTCGTAGCCCTCAGTTTGGCAACAATGTTCCCTGTGCATCTTTGACACCATTTCCCACAGCATTCTCATGGAGAAACTGGCTGCTCATGGATTGCATGGGTGCTAAAAACTGGCTGGGAGGCCAGGCCCAGAGAGTGGTGGTGAATGGAGTTAAATCCAGTTGGTGGCCAGTCACGAGTGGTGTTCCCCAGGGGTCAGCATTGGGGCCGCTTCTCTCTAAAGGACTAGTTCTTCCACAGACATTAATTTGGGTTAACTTGCAAGCCTGCAGTGCTACCATAGCCTTTGTGCAGCCAACACCGAGCAGCACGGCCAAGGGAACTGCACTTGAATATTGTATCAGACTTGGCTCAGCAGCCTCAAGTCAGTCACTTCTGTCTTAATGGGAGAGCATGGCTAAAGTGGTTGGATGGTGATGGTGTTCCTCTGTCTTTTAGACTTTTTTCTGCTTGTTATGGCCATTTTGCCTCTTACACAGGGCCTGGCCAGCAAGCCAGATGGTTATAATATCTGATAAATGTTCTCAGTGAAAGGAGCGGATGCTGCTGTGCATCGACAACTGAGCATCTGATGTCAAAAGTAATCTGTGTATGCAGAATAACTAGGAGAGAGGGAAGTATAATTGCAGGACAGAGAGAAACAGGGGTGGGGGGGTTCTACAAGAATGATAATAAGAATGATTAGGAGAAGAAATGAAGCCCTCCTCCATGAATAGAGATTGCAAAAAATAGTGTCATTTCCTAGAGAAATTAAACAAGCAAGACAGGACATAATAAAGTGTTAAAAAACAAATGCTGTGTGGCAGGAGGAATGGGGACTACTATTCCCCCCTGGTACAAAGGAGGCCTTCAATCAAACAAGAAGGGACAATTGCTGATTATTTCTAGACAATGAATAATTAGGCTGTGCAATACACAGCTGCATGATACAAAGGGAGACCGGACAGTTATACGACTAACAACACTACTGACTTAATGATCCAAGTTTTGGGTAGGGACATAAAACCCCATAATTTAGACCAGCGTCTGTTAGCTATTTATAGCAAGTCTTTTGGAAGAAAGCAGGCTTTTTCATCTTTTTCATCACATATTTTTGTAGCTACTTCTCTACAGCTACTACTGAAGACAATAGAAGATGAGATGAACCATGGATTTGATACCTTATGACTCGTACTATACCGCCATGAAATGCTACAGCATATTTCACTACAGTATGTGATAGACTTCTATTTTTAGGTACTGCTCATTACAAATATATTGCCCTGGGAATAAGATGTAAAATGATCCAGTTCTGATAGAATTATTCAGAACCTAATAATCTCCTATTAAGTCTCACACTCAAACTCTTAACTGCTTGTCCAGCAAAAGAGACATGAATATCTTCAGAAGTAGTACTTTCTGCCATAAATTTTGTAACTAACAGGGAGTGCATGTGCTGGAGGTACAGAAACCAAGCCTTAAAATTTTCCACAGTCCTCTTCTTTCAGCTTAATGGGCTGACACTTCTACATTGCTCAGCTGGCTGATTGTACCTCTGTCCTGGTCTGACCTCCATGCCACTTCAGTCTGCTTTTGATTTGCCTTCTGGTGCTCAGAAAAAGTCAACTTCTGTACTGCACGTACACCTCAGACACGCTGCACAGAGAACTAATGCAGGCAAGCTGAGCACAGTTTTGATAAACTGTGCTATTTTACCTGTTGTTCCTGGTATTTCCACGGTCCAACAGTTCCAGGAACTGCCTTTCACACACCAATTCTCTTCATGGTGTGGCTTTTCCCAAATACTTCTGTTTCTGCAACTCTTCTTGTTCAACAAAGTTATAAGTCAGAAAGCATCCACGAAATGTAGAGCAGAAGATTTGCCATTTTAGGGATAAACATTACCATTCATGAGCCATGCACTTGTTAGACAACCGTCACGCTAACACTGCTTGGCTAAAAGCAATAGAGCAGCCTAGGTCCCTGAGGACTAGTAGGACCTTTGGACAGTGAAGCACTTACTAAACTGGCAGGACAGTGCACCATGCTGGCTTTAACTCTGTAGGAGTCCAGTGAGCATCACTCCTGTACAGTCAATCAACAGGCAAGCTTTCACAGTGCTCTTGTCCTTGAGTAACCTGAAATGCTGTTTTTTGGCCCTATTCCTCAAAGCAGCCTTTCCATGGAAAAAGACTTGAACCTCTTTTTCATAAGCGCAGAGAGAATTAGCTCTCTACTTCAGCATGAGGGAGTGGGTTCAGTGAGGAGACCACTATCACCTCAAGGGACATAGCAGAGTGGCTGAAGCAGAGTATTAGGGTTTTATTACAGGTCATATTTTTAATCCTTCCTGATCCAAGGAGAGCTCACTGAAATGTCAGAGAGGGCTCAAACATGTTAGCATCCATTACCTTCTCTATGTAACACCTTTGGTCAGCACTGCTTGATGTTCATGTTAATCACTTAGATTAACAGTGCAGGGAGGCTGTGGAGTCTCCCTCATTGGAGATATTCAAAAGCTGTCTGGACATAGTCTTGGGCAATCAGCTTTAGGTGGCCCTGCCTGTGAGCAGGGGGATGGAATGGGTTGGACAAGATGACCTCCAGAGGTCCCTTCCAACCCCAACAATTCCATGATTCTATAAAAGCAACGACAGGGCAGTTTATAATACTTTACTTATAATCAGCATTGCTTGTGGAAAAATGCTTTGTTTTTTTAGTCAGAGAACCATGTCCTACAACCCCTTCCACATCAACAGATTGCACATACATTACCATTCAGTTGTACAATGCTCCTACAAGAAGCCAACATTTTCCCCACTATGAGACAGATAAAAGCATCTCAGTAATTGGGAACCTGCTCTTTCCGCTGTTGGCTTCTTCCCAGAAGAAAAAGGGCTTCCAATTCAGATGACTTCCAATTCAACTTCTTCAGACCAAAGCTAGTAAACTAAGTGTGTAGCCCTGAACAACTCAGTCCTAAACGCACGTAAATCTTCATACAATGGCACAAAAACTAACCTGAGCCACAAAAGACTAATATTGTGCCAAAAATGGTATTTTCTCCAGCATCACGTCCTAGAAAACTAACACCCTATACAGTTACCTAGCACCTGGTGCTGGAGACAATAATGTTTATAATGGCACCTTCCAAATTGCACTTTTCAACCAGTAATTAATCTTTCAAAAACAGAAAGCATGTACAGAAGATTGAATGCTTTCAATTACTCTAATCAAAACCACATTTTCATACATCTATATACATACAAACAATTGAATGAGATCTCTTAGGA
This sequence comes from Rissa tridactyla, assembly GCF_028500815.1. Taxonomy (NCBI): domain Eukaryota; kingdom Metazoa; phylum Chordata; class Aves; order Charadriiformes; family Laridae; genus Rissa; species Rissa tridactyla. The sequence goes on along the minus strand of NC_071466.1, from coordinate 4,485,066 downwards.
ACACATCCTGGCTATTATGCAAAATCAATATTTTTTAGTACAAAATATTTGCGACAAAGTTCTCATTTAATTGCAATCATCTGGGCCAAATTTGTTTTGAAAAGATGAAATGCGCAGGCTTCCTTGATGGTAATTTATCTCTCAGTAATTTGACACAGGATTGGAATATCTGATCATTACTTTGTTGAGCTGGTTTTCAATGATGCAAAGCTACAGTGAATAGTCTAATCTAGCGTTCTGGGCTGTGGATCAGACAGCCTGGATTCACTTTTTCTATGTCCTTTGATCTGCTATGTCATCATAAACAAGACACCTCACTTGCCCGTGCCTCTCCTTCTAGATATCTTTCCATATAATTGTATTTTTTTTCAATTTCTTGTGTGTCCCACATGCTGTCTTGTTTCACTTGCCATACATCCAGTATTTATAGTATGCATATTATACACCGTTGCTTTTAGGCTATAAATTCTTTGGTTTTTACCAAGTAAACATAGTCTTAATAGAAGAGCCCAGTATTAATTGTCCATCATGAATCACTAAATACACACCTAAAGAGACACAAACATAGGATAAACTGGTGAGGAGAGGGGAGTAGTGTACTTTCAGGGGCAAGCTGGGGCAGAAGGAGGGGAAAAGAAGGCACGTGCCTCTCCCAAGACTTATAAGATTTTCTAAAGAACTATAAATGAAACCTTGATTTCAGTGGGAATTTCTGATTTGTGCTATTGTAATACATGTAGTAAGTACCATTAAGTAAGCACAATATCAAGTTACATTCCAGGTTTAATACTTTTAGGCTATAAATGTGGCCCTGATTATATTTCCTTCACTGATTTTTAAAGCATTTATAATTAGCTGCCAGAGCAGTTTTAGCCACTGACTGGAAATCTCCCAGCAAGGTCCCTGTAAATAAATGGTTCAATAAATCCTGGGTTCTTCTCTCCATGGAAAGATTTGCTTTTATGAGAAGCAACGCCAGTAGCAAATAACTAGAAAAATTGCCTTTGTTTATTAAATGGAAAAAAGACACAAAAAAGTGTTTAAGACGTTATACTTGCTTAAACCTTACCAATTTGTTATTCGTGATCCCTTCTTCTATACAAAATTATAGCTTTTCTTGGAGATATGTATTATAAAGATGTTATTTTTGTATTTATTATTATTTTTTATCATGTTTATGACATTAAACAGTGTTCAGAGCACAAATATGGCTCCGTATACAGGGCTTATAATGCTTATTGCAGGTATGCACAAGTACTACTCTACTCTGTCTTAGAGCACATCTGTCTCAGAAAGATCAATACCACAAAGGAAAATAATAGCCATTCTTTTTTTCCCTGGCATGTCTAGGTAGGTCAGTAAAGATGGGATTTGAAGGATCATAGTGAAAATTGTAAAACTGTTTCCCATGTCCCAAGGGAAAATGTGCTACAGCGTAAACATTGAAGAGTTGTGACAAGCCGCCTTTTTTTTTTTTCCTCCCCCCAGCTTTAATTAAGTGAAGACACAAATTAACCATCAGTCAGGAAAAAACAGCAAGTTTATAGTCTGTAACAATCTCTCACCAGACCTACACATACTAGAAGCACCTTAATAATGCAAAGGCTTCTTAACATGCCTGAAAAGCATTCAACATGACTGACATGGTGAAATGTGTTGTAAAAGCACAATTATCTGTGAACATATCAAGTCTGATCAAGCTCTTTTCATCCTTGGTTCTGAATACAAGGAACTGTTTGTCTACACATCTTTTTATGCTGTTCATTCTTTCCCAGAAATACAACTTTTCCACAAAAGCACATGTCAAAACACACATATACACAATAAGTGTATGCATGCATGTATAAAAAAGCTTGGCTACAGACACCCTTGGTGACGGGAAATCTGGGGCCACGGAGCAGCAGGATGTGAATTGCATGTTACAGTCAAAACCTAGGCATTAGGTCAGAGCAGACTTTTTTATTGCAGCTGAAGAGACAAAGTGGTGGTGGTGAGGGACCATGGAACCAGAGCTCTTGTTTGACTGCAGAAGGGGAAAGAAAAAGTTTCCTTGGCCAAAGTGGAGGAGGCTGAATTTTGCCCTACAGGACCTAATTACCCATCACTGTCTCTCTACCCTTTATCCAGCCTCACCGCGAGCTCTGGCAGCAGCTGAGACAGAACTTATCAATCTTCCACTCACCCATAGCCCCTGCTTAACCCCACCTTCACCTGAAGAAGTGAAGAGCTAGCAAATTTCCCCTTCCGCCCCCCTCTCACCAGCAGAACTCTAGGTCGCAGCCCATGAGCCACATTTCTCTGTAATTGTGAGATACCCAGAAGGGCGCTGAAGCAGCAAATGCAGGCAGCCCAGCAGCATGCAGCAAGGTCAAAAAGGGCGCAAACAGCAAAGGAAAACACGTTCAGCATACCTACACTTACTCAAAAGGCATTATGGATTGAACACCTCTAGAAGGTAAGGGATAGAGATAGACATACAACCTACTGCTTTTTATTTCATCAGCATCACCTGCTATCCCACCAAGTCTGCTTCTTGCTCTTCAGTGGGAAACCTTGTAATCATGTCCGTCTGCAGAGAAGGCAAAGGTGACATAAGTACTAGCTGGCAACATTTGTGAAGTGTAATGAGGAATGTTCATGCAGTTGCTGAAGATATTGGTCCTTACTCTTCCAGTTGCGATGGAAAGACCCTCCTGAAATCCCACAGAGGTTTTGCAGGGCACAGCCATCATCCTTTACTCAGAGGGCATTTGTGACAGCAGTGACCAACCACCCACTGGGAGTAAGCTTATCAACTATGTATTTCCACACAGTGTGCGAAAAAAACAGAGGCAAACTGCATGCACTCCTGTGCTGACCAGGTACGGTAGCATTACCCAGCAGCACAGGGGTAGGCAACACAGCAGGTATTCAAATGACATTAAGAGGCTCTATTCTCACATGGAAACAAGCAGTCACTTCAGGCTGGGAATCAAGGCAATCAGGCATTGCATGCTCCCCAGCAAAACCTCCCTGGGTATCTGTAAGCCTGCCTAAGTGTTTCACCAAGGCCTGCAGAAACACGCTACAAAGCTTGTACTGAAATGAAGACACAGCCACACTGGATTGTACTGAAGATCATGCCAAGCAGTGCTCATACACTTCAGGAATAGACACAAGGTAAAGACTAGATGGTTTAGCATAAGAGGGAGGTAGATGGCGGCAATCAAAGGAACAGTACTTGGATGATGGCTGAGGAGACCTCAAATATCTTGACCACAGCTAATCTGCTCATCTCAAACTAGCTAACGATTAACCAGTAGGTGTCAGGGACCACAGCTTGGGAATCTGTGAAAATCATGAGTTTAAGTGTGGGCTCCTAAAAGTTTGCTCAGACATTGCAAATTTGTGGTGACATCTTCTAGTAGAGGGCCTCAAATCTGCCTCTCTGCATCTGCCAGTTCTGCACTAAGGACACTACATTTCCACTAGCCTGAGCTCAGCCCCTGCATCCATGACCTCCCTCTGACTGGGACAGAGCAGTGCAACAAAGAGAAGATGCAGGAAAATGAGCTGTAAAGAAGTCTAGAAACATCGGTGACAGGTCATCAAGAGTTTCCTCCAAACCATATTCTGCAGACATATGAGTTATCCCTCCCTGCTGGACCTGCCTGTGTCCAGTGACCAAACCAGGAGCTTGTCAGGAGAGGGGAATTGGATGACAAGTATCATGGTATTGCACATGATACTTTGGGAGGGACTCTATCAGGGAGCGTAATGATAGGGCGACGGGTAACAGCTTCAAACTGAAGGAGGGCAGATTTAGATTGGATATTAGGAAGAGATTCTTTACTGTGAGGGTGGTGAGACACTGGAACAGGTTGCCCAGGGAAGCTGGCAATGCCCCAACCCTGGAAGTGTTCAAGGCCAGGCTGGATGGGGCTTTGAGCAGCCTGGTCTAGTGGGAGGCGTCCCTGCCACGGCAGGGGGTTGGAACTAGGTGATCTTTAAGGTCCCTTCCAACCCAAACCATTCTATGATTCTATTATTCTCGTGAATCAGGAAGAACAGGACAGCTAGGATCTGGAACAGAAACAAGCCATGAGCTTAACCAAGATCAGAAATGGAGCTTGATTCCACATATGACACCTTCTAAAGGGGATGACACAAGAAAGAAAAAAACCCCCTAAACTCCTACCATCATGTCCCTGAGACAGATGAAAGGGCAGCATGGCACTTCTGAGAGCGATCCATTGAAAGGTCTCCTGTCCTGAGAGAAGATATTCAGGGGTATAATTTTATTTTCGACAACTTCAGGCTGCATGTTTATTGGGGATATTTTGCCCGTAGACCAGGCTAGAGCTAATCTAAGGTAAAACACCTGAAATGTCTGAAGCACATATGTTAAATTTTTGGCATCACCTGCTTCAATCTACTTGATTTGCTCTTGTTGTGTTAAGGAAAGCAAAGCCTGGCCACCAGTCTAAGACCCTGGACATCACTCTGCATATTGGTTAGCTCTCATGCTTAGCTTTTGAAGGAACCAATTAGTTCCCTCTGAGAATAAAGTCAGAAGAAGTGTTTCAGATGGTCCTTTTTCCCTTCCACACTGCTAAGGAGTGATCCATGGTGCTTTTTCCTCCCAACAATGCCATTCATCTGCTGCCACAATCCAAAGCATACAATACGTACATTCGGCTTTTGCCAAATCTGGCACTTCTAGCAAGACGTGACAGAGGACTTAATCTTTTTGAGCTGAAGAAGTATAAAAATATGCCCTCCAAATGCACTTACTAGGACCTGGAAGAGATTCAAATGCTCCATGGTGTAAGTACACACTTCGTGCTCCACAAGGAGTTAGTCCTGCTCAGTGTGGGTAGAGTGTGCAGTTCCACACCATGGCTTCAGTAGCTCAGTTGCAGACACCTTTAGCACCGTCCATGTTTTCTGTCTTCTTGTGCTTATTGTCTGCATCTTCCTACTTAAATAATTGCAGCATCAAACAAAGCCTGCACATCCACAAAGAAAAATTTCTAAAAATGTGAGTTTCAGGAAATGGCTCCAGCAACCTGTTTCTAAGGGATTAATCATAGAATCATAGAATCATCTGGTTCCAACCCCCCTGCCATGGGCAGGGACACCTCCCACTAGATCAGGTTGCTCAGAGCCCCGTCCAGCCTGGCCTTAAAAACTTCCAGGGATGGGGCTTCCACCACCTCTCTGGGCAACCTTTTCCAGTGTCTCACCACCCTCATGGGGAAGAACTTCTTCCTAACATCCAGTCTGAATCGTCCCATCTCTAGTTTTAATCCATTCCCTCTAGTCCTACCATTACCCGACATCCTAAAAAGTCCCTCCCCAGCTTTCTTGTAGGCCCCCTTAAGATACTGGTAGGCCACTATAAGGTCTCCTCGGAGCCTTCTTTTCTCCAGACTGAACAACCCCAACTCTCTCAGTCTGTCCTCATAGGAGAGGTGCTACAGCCCGCTGATCATCCTTGTGGCCCTTCTCTGGACACGTTGATTTCTCTTATTTTTCAGTCTGGAGGGGAGAAACAATTTTCACGTTAGTTGGTACAACTAACATTTCAGCAATTCTACACACCAAGTTTCAATGAATTTTAACTCAGTTCCTATTATAAAAGATTCACATTCTCTAGGAAGGCCCTCCACAAAAGGCTTAAGTGTGTGTTGTAAATATATATTTTACATAAGGTAGACACTCGTATTTTTATCCATGTCTACTGCCCACGCAGAACGTAACCTACCAATATCATTTTTTGGTTGAGTCTACTCATGTTTAGCCAACTATGTGTAAAAAATCAAAATAAACTCAGTAAAATCGTTACTCTGGCAGGGAACCCTTTTCTAATCATTTCCCGGGAGCCCATGCTTTTCATCCACATTAATGGTCACTCAATGGGCAAGTGAAAAAGCAGGGAAACCCTCTTGAGAAAAAAGTATAATTCAAGTGCCAACATCTCTCCTAATAAGTACATAGCAATTTTACACAGAAACCGGGCACTGTAATGAATGCCCAATAAAACAAAATTGCTGTATAAAGTGTACAAGCAGGCATTTGAAGAGGTTCTGAGTGGATGGATACTAGCCAAGAGCAAGTAACAGGGGAAACAAAACACCCAATGATACTTGAGTGAAGTGTTTGCATGGGGCTGGACTGTCAAGTCTACGCTCTTTTGTGCTCTGAAAGATCTGCCATTTTGTTCAACTTGCCGCAGCTGCATGACCTGATGGCAAGAGAAGGTGCTCTGCGTGCCCAGCGTTGATTCCCTCAGCTGATTACTTTGCCAATCAGTCAGATGCAATTTACAATCAGTTTTAAGATTGCTCATCATTTCCTATGACTGGCATGCTGACTCTTTGACAGAAAGACAAATTATGGCCCGTACCAATCAACAACATAAGATGGCTTTGAGCATTCTCCCTTTGTTAAGCAGTGTATATCTCGCTTTCTCTTCCTGGAGAAGTTGGCCACCTTTTGTCAGTGGAAATGGACACATATTGGATGTATATACATTTACCACAGTATCTACATTTAAGATAACACTGATAAATTGAACCTTCGTAAACAAGTTTCATTGATTCCCAACAAAATTAATAGAAAAATAGCAAACTGCTCTAAGCAGCAGCTTGAGAGGCAATAAGGTGGGGTATCTCTAGGATTCACATTCTAGCAGTCTCGGATGGAAGAGTATCTAAATTTTCTTAAATTTCATGATCTCAAATACCATAGTATCCACTAACAGTCATGATGGATGCTGTTAAATGTGTGACCCGCTGCTTTCAGAAAACCTAAATCTAACCAAAAACTTCATGGAGGAAAGGCCTGATGGTCGCATCTTCTTCACTTTTAGAAAAACTGCTATTATTCCCCTATACCAAGGATTAAAATATTAACATCTTGAATACAACTTCTTGCATTAAGTACTGTCATTCCTTAAAATAACATACTCTCAGTTGCAAATGCCCCAGGAAATAACTTGAAGAGGTTACCCTGGCACCAAAGAGCTGGCAAAATCACATTAGAAGTGGACAACAATTGTGAGAAGGTGCTTCTAACTTGAAATTGCTTTGTATCTCCATAAAAAAAATGTGGTACTACTTTTTCCTGCATTCATACTGTGGCTCATTCACTGTGTGAAGAGTTTGAATCCTTTAAGTGGGGATTTTCATATGAACTGTTGGGTAACAAACCCACAAACATCTCTGCTATTTTATTCTAGTTTCTCATCCTTTTTTTCCCTGATTCTCCATTTAGAATCATAGAATCATAGAATAGTTTGGGTTGGAAAGGACCTTTAAAGGTCATGTAGTCCAACCTCCCCTGCAATGAGCAGGTACACCTTCAACTAGATCAGGTTGCTCAGAGCCCTGTACAATCTGACCTGGAATGTTTCCAGGGATGGGGCATCTCCCACCTCTCTGGGCAACCTGGGACAATATTTCATCACCCTCAACGTAAAACATTTTTTCCTTATATCTAGTCTAAATCTTCTCTCTTTTATTTTAAAGTCATTAATCCTTGAAATGCCCTATGGAAAGCATCCTTAAAAATCTACCAGCTCTGTTCTGCTCCCTTGTCCCCGAGGTTAGTTTCCCATGGGGTCCTATTGACAAACTGCTTGAAGAGCTGGAAATTTGCTTTCCTAAAATTCAGGGTCCTGACTTTATTCTTCCCCTGACCAGTATCCCTCAGGACTGCGAACTCCGCCACTGCATGATCATTACAGCCCAGGTTGCCTCCAATCTTGACATCACCCATTAGTTCACTTGTGTTTGTGACCAATACGTCCAGTATCACAACCCTCCTGGTATGGCTGTCTATTACCTGGCTTAAGAAGTTATCCTCAGTGCACTCCAGGAGTCTCCTGGATTGCCTACAGCTCGCCATGCTATTTTTCCTATGTTGAAGCCTGCCAGCAGGTCAAGAGCCTGTAAGTACGATGCGTCCTGTAGCTGGAGTAAGAAGGCTTCATCAATAACCTCCTCTTGATCGGGTGGCCTGTAATAGACACCAACTATGAGGTTCCCTTTGTTGCCTTGGTCTCTCTTACCCAGAAGCTTTCAACCTGCTTGTGGCTATTCTTCACAGACAGCTCTTCACAATCTCTCCTTTTCTTGATGTGGAGGGCAACACCTCCACCTCTCCTTACACACCTGTCCCTTCTGAACAGTCTATAGCCATTGACAGCTGCACTCCAGTCATGGGATTCATCCCACCAAGTTTCAGTAATGGCAACTAGGTATTAGGTTTTTAGCGGCATGGTGGCTTGCAGCTTCTCCTGTTTGTCACCCATGTGGCGTGCATTGATGTAGAGGCACTTCATCTGGGCTGTAGACTGTGTCACCTTCTTAGAAGAACACCCCTTAATTCCTTTGGGGTATTTCACTGGTGTTTCCCTCTTGGCTCCTATGACCTCAGGAGCCCCAGGCTCATCTCTGTAAGACTTCAAGTGTGCTGCAGTGTAGCCAGCAGATCTTAGAGCAATAGGCTGTGGAGAACACTTACTGGCACCCCGTCCCTCTAACCTTGGCGTGTCATCACACAGCTTGTCATGGGCAAGTCTCATATCCCTCCTCCCCCTTCAAGCCTAGTTTAAAGCTCTGCCAATGAGCCCTGCTAGCTTGTGAGCAAAGATCCTATTCCCCCTTTCAGAAAGGTGAATACCCTCTGATGCCAGCAAACCTGGTGCCATGTAGGCCATCTCATTATTGAAAACCCAAAAATTGTGACTGTGACACCAGCCACGGAGCCATGTATTGATAGACTGGGCTCATCCGTTTCTTCCAATGCTGCTGCCCAGACCTGAGAGGAGAGAGGAGAAAACAACCCATCTTCCAGATTTCCATACCAACTGTCCCAAAGCCCTGAAGTCCCTTTTGATCCCTCCATTGGACTACATGTTGCAGCTTCATCATCACCCACATAGGAGAGCAACAATGGGTAATAGTCCAAGGGCTGTACCAGGCTAGGAAGTTTCCTAGTGATGTCCTTATCCTGGGCCTTACGGAGACAGCAGACTTCATACAATCATAGAATCTTCATGGTTGGAAAGGACCTTTGAGATCATAGAGTCCAACCAAACAACCTACAATCTCTGCCACTAGAGCATGCACTGAAGTGACACATCTAGACGTTTCTTAAATACCTCTAGTGATGGTGACTCAATCACATCCCCAGGCAGGCTGTTCCAGTGCCTGACCACTCTTGCAGTCAAGTAATTCTTCCTAATATCTAATCTAAACCTCCCCTGACGCAACTTCACACCATTTCCTCTGGTCCTGTCATTATTCACCTGGGAGAAGAGGCCAACACCCACCTCTCTCCAACCTCCTTTCACGGAGTTGTAGAGGGCAATGAGGTCTCCCCTCAGCCTCCTCTTCTCCAAGCTAAACATGCCCAGCTCCCTCAGCCTCTCCTCAGATGACTTGGTCTCCAGACCCCTCACACGCCTGGTAGCTCTGCTCTGGACACGCTCCAGCACCTCAATGTCCCTCTTGTACAGAGGGGCCCAGAACTGAACACAGCACTCGAGGTGAGGCCTCACCAGTGCCAAGTACAGAGGCACCATCACTTCCCTGATCCTGCTGGCCACACTATTGCTGATACAAGCCAGAATGTTGTTGGCCTTCTTGGCCACCTGGGCACACTGTTGGCTCTTGTCAAGCTGGCCGTCCACCAGCACCCCCAGGTCCTTTTCTGCTGGGCAGCTTTCCAGCCACTCTTCCCCAAGCCTGTAACGTTGCTTGGGGTTGTTGTGACCGAAATGCAGGACCTGGCACTTGGCCTTATTAAACCTCATACAGTTGGCCTTGGCCCATCGATCCAGCCTGTCCAGGTCCCTCTGTAGAGCCTTCCTACCCTCAAGCAGATCAACACTCCCACCCAGTTTGGTGTCGTCTGCAAACTTGCTGAGGGTGCACTCAATCCCCTCATCCAGATCATTGATAAAGATATTAAACAAAACTGGCCCCAAAACTGAGCCCTGAGGAACACCACTGGTTACCGGCCACCTAGACGATTTCACCCCATTAATCACAACTCTCTGGGCACGGCCATCCAGCCAGTTTTTAACCCAGCCAAGAGTACACTTGTCTATGCCATGATTCACCAGCTTCTCCAGGAGAATGCTGTGGGGGACGGTGTCAAAGGCCTTCCCAAAGTCCAGAGAGACAACGTCCACAGCCTTGCCCGCATCCAGAAGGCGGGTCACATGGTCATAGGAAGAGATCAGGTTCTTCTCATTCCTTCATCATTCCTCTTCCCTAAGAGGAGGAGACCTCACCTGTCCTGCTTAGGAATCATCTTCCAAGCACCAATGATTTAGATTACCTTAACTGATATTTTCTTCTTTTGAAGGGAAGCAAAGCTCTGACAGATAAGACAGAAGATTCAAATCAGTTACTCAATTGTACCTCAGTCCTCTGCTCTGTTTTCAGAATTGCCTGGCAATGCAGGAAAATGCCTTGTACAATGAACTTCAGGAGTTAAGTTGCAGACAATCCTAAATCAGGCGGACTTGAGCCAAAAGCTTATTCAGGGGTATTAAAAGAATTCAATGCACTGGTAAGTATTTGGGCCATCTGCTTTATTTGCGGGAGGTGCTTCAAGCTGGAAGTATGCCAGGTAGAGATGTCTTATAACACCCCTTCACCCTATGTAAGCAAGGACAGTCCTTATATACATACACATATATATGGACATATATATATGAGGATTGGGAGAATCAGAGCATCGTGATGCTTCAAACACTGAGGGAAGCTCCAGTGACTCCAGCCTTCCTGAACATCAGCAATACCAACAGCAGCTGTGGCTGCGGTCAATAAGGCATTTGTTTAACAGAATGTTAAGCTGCTTTCCTATACAATCATTATGCAGTTGACTGATTCAGATGTTTTCGTATAATTGTCTTGTTTGACGAGGAGTTAATTCTTGTCTCTGCATTTAAGATAATTTCTCTGACAGCCATATGGACAGGATTTGTTTGTTAAAAAGCCCACCCCTACCGTGAAATGGTTTTTGGAAACAGCAACCTTTTTTTTGGTTTGAAGAAGAGGTGGAGTAGGAGAGGAAAACATCCTTTGCTGTTTATCAGTAATTTGACCAGATATTTTGGTCAGTTTTGTCTCTTGGCTCAACCTGGGCTGGAGACTTTGGATAGAACTATGCAAAAGTATCATGATTTTTCAAAAATCAGTGTACTTTAAAAACAAAAGAAATCACACCTGAAAAATTTCCTGCAAGAATCAGAATCTTGCTACTGCAGACAAGTATTCAAAACAAAGCATTCAAGCCCCTTTGACAAAGCTTCTAGATCTATATGGTAAAGGCAGTCTATAATAACATAACCTAGACAGGATAAAACAAAAGAAAGCATGGAAAGGAGATGTTGTCACTGGGTGAAGCCTGTAGTATTTTTGTAGCAGGCCTTAAGAACATTCAGAGTATTTACAAAAAGATTTGGTATTTAGAGTAGAGCTTGGAAAGTCAAGATGGTTGAATTATTTTCCTATCCTTCATAGCCCTTTGTGGCATGATCTTGGGCAAGTCAGTCAGCAGTTCTGTGCGTCAGCTTCATATGGGTAGGACAAAAATGCTTCTCCCACAAGTACAAAAAAGCCACATACACTTACAAAGGCACCTCAGAAGAAGAGGATAAGTAAAATATCTATCAATAGAACATGATCAAACCTGGCAATTTAGAGTAAAGTAACAGCTTAACCAGCCTTGCCTCAGTCATAATGTGGAAGATGCACGTGCTTGTAACATCCATCCTGATGTTGCCTCACTTAAAAAAAAACTGTTCAAAGGGGAAGTAAAAAATAATATCTCTCAAATTTGAGTGTCAATGGTCTTTGCCTGCTGTTTTCTAAGGATCCATTTCTGCAATATCAAGGAAATACCATGTGAATGTCATATTTTCTGCATACTGTACACAGGCAACCTGTTGTCCTGCCCCTTATCAGAAGAGGATCATTGCCACTAGGCAAGAGATGTATATAAATATTTAAGAGTATTAAAATACTTAAGAAGTTTTTAATTTTACTTGTGTGTCTTAATTGCAAGGACATAACAAAGGTATGTGCTTATGCTAAATTTCCATAACAATGGGTATTCATGTTTCTGTATTAGTATTTGTAGCATCAAAATCAACATTAAAATACACAATTTCTCAGTCAATTTTATTTTCCTATATTACTGTACAACAGTACAGTGTAAAACCATCCAAACCTTACATGCAAATCACTGCACAGTACTATCTCCTATCCCTGCACTTTACTGTACAAGTGTTTTAATATGGAAGACAATTTTTTTTCTCACCCTACGGCTGAGTTCCATCGCTCCCTAGCCTTTACAAGGGGGATCATCTCTGATACACCACATATACCATTTTCCAGATGAACACAATCCTATTAATTATTTCTATTGCAACTAAAGTCACAGACAAGCCAAGAAAATATTGACACCAATAATAATTCTACGTCTCCCACACTCTACAACGGAAAATGGTTCCCACCTTAAGGCTTTTTATGTGATTTATTTTCCGCCAATCTGTTTTTTCATTCCCTGTCCCCCTGAGGCATCTCGCAAGCACTCCTTGAAAGTTGCTCCAGGATCACCCCTATGCTAAAACACTGTTTTACCCTCAGCCATCCAAATCTTAGCTGCTGGCAATTGACGTCTGAACCAGAAGGTATCCAGCTTCCACTTTACTCTCTCAAGCATGAACAAATGCAATCACTGCAGGACGCTGAGCATCCTTGTCAGAAGCAGCAGGAACCTCTGTCCTTAAAATGTTACTGTCGTGCCACTGTCACTTGACCTGGACTCCAACACGCCATGATGGGGTGTCTGGTATCCTGGGAATCTGTCCCAGTCATATTCAGCAAGGCTAAGGAAAGACTATGCCTGTTAAAAAATTTCGTTCTAACTGGTGAGTCTTGGCTCATCTTCTGTTGGCCTTGGTGAACTTGATTGTAAGTAAGAATTTGGGGCAGCAGTCTCTTATCAAATATACCTTTTCAACACTCCTCATCCAAACACACATTCTTTCCTACCAGTTTATACATAAACCCCTTGATTTAGCATGTTGCTTAACCTTCATCACAACATTCTTATAATTTATTGTGTAATGAATAAGGTTTTTATTGTTGGGATAAAATGATAAATGATCTGGGCATCTTTTCTATGAAGACTGAGAGTTTCCTTAGATGTCAGAGATGCCAATCAGGATGAGACATCCATCCTTCTAAGCTCCAGAAAACACTAAATTTCCCCCACCTTGAACAGTTACTTTATTTGAGATTTTTATGTTTTCAGAATTTGACCAAATGTTGCTTAGTTGTTCTTTTTAAATAAAATTCATCACAGTTTGCTCATTGGAGAGAAGGATCCCAAATGCAAAGCGAACTTTTCCATTGGCATTTGCTAAAATGCCAATCATTCCTGGCAAGATTTTTTTGCTTGTTAGAAGATTAAAAAATACCATTTGGGAAAAAAAAATAGTTCTATGTACTGAATTTTAGCCAAGAAAATTTTATAAGGTATTTGAGTAGCACACAGGAAATTCTACAGGTAATTTCAACAGTTTGAAGTTTTGGCTGAGGGTCAGTTTACGTTTTGATGCAGATTGCCTGAATGATTTTAAGCTGTTTAGTCCAGAGTAAAGTCTTTTAGGCAACTACATATATAAGGCTTGTGGTTGGAATTCTTCAATATTTAAGAAGAAATCACCAAAGTGGAGTCAGAAAGACATTTTTCTACTGACACCTTCAAAAGAAGGTGACTCACACAGGGGAGGAAGCAATAATAAAAACAAATAAGTCCTTTGCAGATAAATGTATAAACAAAACAACTTAAAGCTAGAGGAAAATTTGATAGAAATTTAAACTACTGAGGAAGAAACATTAATTGGAATCAATATGTAGTTGTGAAAATGTTTGAAAGACCTAAATAATTACTGCACTTAATGTTGTTGTCTTAAAGGAAAGTAGAAAGGTCAGCTAATTAAATTGTCTTAATGTGAACAATAAGGAGCAAAAGCTGCAGCTTTCAAACGTTTTGGAGTAGTACACAAACAAGTGTGAGAAAGTAAATTATTCAATGCCAAGAAAATTAAACTCAGGAAGGAGAACCCTACACAAATTGACATTTCTTGAAGCACCTAATGTAAACCCCTAAGAAAGCAAATTACCTGTAAAATGAAAATTGATAATTTGCTTGGCTCAAGCTATTTGCAGTTCTTCACATATTGTGGTAAATTGTATCCTAATTCACAAGAGCACTGGCAATTACCAAAGACACAAGACATATTGAACCATATAGGGGAAAATGCTGTTTACTCCCTAGTGAGGTGAAGGAGATCCTTTCATTTGTAGTTTCCCCATCAGTTTTTGACAAAGCATAAACAGCTGGAGATAAAGTAGGTTGGGATTTTGTTTTCTCTGGCAAGCAGAAATATTAGGGAGAAGAAATGTAATAACCCTTTAAGAGGGCTTTTGCTTTTCATTGTTTAGCCTTCTAATATTTATCCATGTGCACACCAAACCATCTCATCTACCATATTCTCATTTTCAGCTGGATTAGCGTACTCCTGGGAATAAGAGACTTAATTGAAAATAGCAGAATGTCAGTTTTAATGGCTTAAATTGGTACAACCTCCGTTCAAAAGATTCAATAAAAAGATTCTGCTACATTCAAAGGGGGTACAGGAGCTCTTGCTGGAACTGTGTAAAAAATAAAAATAAAAAAAAAAATCACAGTTTTGTACCAGTTCCACACCACACACTCCCCCCAAGTGTCTTCTGGCCAGACCATGCTGCAGCTTCTGCTACCTGGTATCACTTAGCAAAAAGCATTGAGGAGAGAAGTACTGACTTGGAGAACTGTGTCTGTCTTTGAGGGAAGATTGCTTAGATTCAGCCTATGAATCCCTTGGTACATCTGAGCTTCACTTAGAAGTGAGGCTTATGAATACCCAATAATCAAAACCATCACCATTCTGTAGTAAAATTAAACAAAAACATTTTTTTTTTTTTTAAACTCATGTTTGTCTCAGAAGGTATGATCCTGCTTTTTTTAAAGGAAAAAAAAGATATCCCTTTAGCTGGAGATTCTGCACCTACTACACATATGCTGCAGAAAAGCACTATATCTGTTACAGCTCGTAAAACACCCATGCATACAAGGAGTGAGGATAAGGATATTTAGGCTATGTTCAGACAACATGGCAGGTGAATTCAGCGGTCTGCCCTGGTGTCCTGCATTCCAGTCACTCCCACTAAAGGAGCCACTGGAGCACACCAGGGCTCCCATTTTTCCCTCGCACCTTGACCCCAGAAGATCTAGACTCAGCAGCTAGGAAATACCCCATTTCAAAAACCTGGTGTTGCTTTCTCATCATCAATTTCAACATTTGATTCTGCTGCTGCAAGACTGGATAAGATAGTTCGTTACTCAAACTTCAAGTCTCGATTAAAACCAGGTACTCATACTTTAGAAAAAAGGAAATTAATCATCAAACAGTGGTCAGACTTGCACGAGTTTTCCCTCCTGGATCTCCTGAATTTTCACACAGCATCTTATTGAACTCTATGTCAAAATGCCAATTTCTTGCTTGGAATGTTGGAAGTAAAAAAGCAAATCAATATCAGGAAATGTCACTCTTTCGACTAAATAGTTATAGTTGCTTACAGAGTATGGGAAAGAATTAATTACAACAGTGAAAAGAAGAGGAGGATTTTTTTCATTCAGAAAACAGATAATTTACTCCTTAAGAGGTTCTACATTTGAGCTATGAAAAAGAAAAAGCAGAGGTTTCTTCTCAATTCTAAAATAATTTTATTTAAACAAAATTATGAGGACTGGTATTTTGTGGGGAGAGGGGGAGTCTTTTTAAATACTTCACTCAGTAAAAACATTCCAATAGTTGCTAGTTTTGAGCAATGACACAATAAAACATTCGTTTATACCTCTTCACATGGAGATTATTTTATGAGATATAATTTTAGAGGATCTTCCTTCTGTGCAAGTGCCACCAAATTGATGTGTATGATGTTAAAAATCTCCTTTGCCAAGAGAATAAGAGATTTAAGGACAAATTAAAAAAACAAAACAAAACAAAAAACAACAACCAAACAAAAAAACCCAAACCTACAACACTAAACTAAACTAAAACAACGACAGAAAAGAAGCAAAACCCAAGCTTGGTTACTAAAAAGGAAATTAAAAGTAAGTTCATCTCTCAGAATGATTCACTGCAAGAAAACTTAGAATAGTGTTATGCAAAATAAAAGCCAGCAGCCAAAGCAACGTTGGTCTTTTCTTCCCAAAGTGGTAAATGGGGGCATTTGGATTCTCACCTCTCGAGGGTTAATTTTGGACATGCCACTTAATTTACCCTGACACAAATCCCAATTGTGTCTCATTCGTGTCTTCTCTTAAAGGCGTGCTTCTCTTTTGTCCTTTTCATAGAAGAGTGCTGGAAGACCTCTCCTATGAGGACAGGCTGAGAGAGTTGGGGTTGTTCAGCCTGGAGAAGAGACGGCTTCATGAAGAATTTATTGTGGCCTTCCAGTGTATAAAGGGGGCTTATGAGAAAGATGGAGAGAGACTTTTTACCAAGGCCTGTAATGCCAGAACAAGGGACAATGGTTTTAATGTGAAAGAGGGTAGATTCAGATTGGACATAAGGAAAAAAATAATTCATGCTGCGGGTGGTGAGACACTGGAACAGATTGCCCAGAGAAGTTGTAGATGTCCCATCTCTGGGTGTGTTCAAAAGGGCTTCGGGCAACCTGATCTAGTGAAAGATGTCCCTACCATGGGGGAGGGGTTGGACTAGATGATCTTTAAAGGTCCCTTCTGACCTCCCTGGTATACTCCCTGGTATACGTAGCTTGGTACAAGGTGATGCCGTGGTTTGTCATAGCAGCAAAACGAAGAGGGAAGCAACCTCCTTGGAAGATGGTATGCCCTTTTGTATGTGTTTGTAAGGGGAAGAAAAGATAGATCTGCACCTTCTAGAGGGCTGCAGTAGTCTCTGGACCATCATTAGCCTGGGAGGCAAATTGTAGGTGACCTATAGTACTGAAGCTAGAAGCACTCACTGAAAATAGTGGAGATGATTGATATAAAACAGAAGAATATATGATTTTTAACATGGTGGATAGTGAACTTCTGGATTCTTTTGCTGTAGCAGACAATAGATGCAGACAATATAATTAGGTTCAAAAAACAATTAGACAAGTTCATGGACAATAAGGATTAGCGATGCACATAGATAATCCCTCAGCTGTGATGCTGGGGATTGGAGGGAGACAGTGGCAAGGGTGGTATACTGTCCCTGTGTGATGTCTCATACCATCTCCTGTGTGAGTAGTGACCTATATGCACCATTGTGGAGACTGTGGGTACTTTATATGTCATACGGTTAAACTCTCACCCTAAAATTATAAATTTTGGGGATCAGAGGCTCTCTGTTATGGTATTTGTATATACATGTCACCCACGATACAGCACCAGGCCAGATTCAGCCACGTTAATTACTAGACAATGCAAATAGTCGATATGGTCTCCAGCTAGTAGATAAAATCTGATCCCTCTGTCGCATCTAATATTCCCTGCAACATCCCTCCTCCCCTGAAGAGACTGTCAAATTTAGCTGGAACTGACTAACAGAAGTGGGAAAAATTCTTGCTCATGACTCTTTTCCTCATGAAATGAGGAAAACCTCCCATCACATCCCCCTTTTCAAGAAACTGCCATGAAACTTCACCAGCAATAAGGAATATGTGGAAGGAGATGAAACTCACCACATAGCAAAATGGGGAAAAAAAAAAAAAAAAAGAAAAAAGCAAACAGCAAATATTTGAAAATCATAAAATGGCATATCATGAAGGAATAACAGCTTGATTTTTGATGTGCCAAAGCACTCTCAAAGCCACAAAGGAACTGTGTGTGCCAAGCTAATAAACAAAGAAAACAGGTTTATACTTTATTATACCTTCCTGAAAATCATGTATATAGGGGGAAGGGGTTCTTTTAGGTCTATTTTCAGGCACATTTAAGTGTTTAATATCAACTCTATTTGTTTCTTTGTGCTCACTGATACGTGTCTTGGCACTTTAGGACTCTGAAAACCAAGCTCTGCATATTGATTCTGTGATTATTTCCTAATAAATACTTATGCATCGTAAAGCCATTGCTCACGCAGAAGCAATATGATATAAATACAGGTTACCAAGTCTGTTAGAGTTCAGCAAGATTCTGAAAGATGGTAAAGTTACAACCAAGAGAGTTTACTTGTATTTAAAAAAGCACCGAAACACATTTTTTCCTAAGCAAAAATGACAGGAGTCTATCAAACTTTTCAGACTTATTCTGTAAAAAATCAGAGATGTCAATCACAAAATACAGAAGACAATCCCTTTTTGTTCCAGCAAGACTTGCTACCCTGGAGTCAGGCTCCTTCTTACCACTTCTCCTTCATCTGTTACTGCTAAGCGTGCCGTGACACTAATTTCAATGGGAAAGTTGTCAACATAATCACAATGCTTCAAGAGTGGGGTTCCTCCAAAAGGAAGGACAAAGCATGAGCAGATGATGACCACAATCCAGGCAGCGGTGACAACCTGACCACCAAGGATACAGTCGCAGCATGCCTGAGCAAGAGGATCCAAGCCTGGCTCTGCAGAGCTGCCAAGGGTGAGGTTCCATCAACATCCGAACCATCATCACACAAATGGGAGGTGGCTAGTCAAGTCAACAGATCAGGACTTGTGAAGGCCAGCGCTGAAGACAGGGACTTCTATAACACAGCTCAGGTCCCAGGGCTCAGCTTAAACAGGACTCTTGAAGAATGGGGAGAGGGTGCCTGGGTGGGATTCCCAGGAGAGCCTGGTCAGGTCAATGAAGGTCCAGGAATGCACTCAGGGTCCTTGAAAACACAACACTTAACTCAAATGCAACAGGGTCAAATTAGTATATGCAGGAGGCAGCTTGCCTGTGGTGTATCAGATGGATAACCTTAACTGGAGGTCTACCTCACTCTACATAGATGTATTTTCTATCATTATTTATTATCATTCCACAAAACCTTGTATGTTGGCTTCTTAGATTCCAACTACCCACATAATTATGGGCAGCAATAGTTAGCACAACTTCACTCTCAACATCTGTAGATAAACATACATAATGCAGCATTTTGGCATAATGATTGCAATAAAAAAGACAATGTTATTTCATTCCATTTTCTCAATCTAGTTGCACAAAACCTACAACACTTATTTTAAAATTCAAAACCACAGTAACCTGCAGAACATTTAATAAAAAAGAAACATATTTGGTTATTTATCACCATACTGAAGACAGTGGCATTGCATTTGCATAACATCTTTTAAAAGTTATTATGCCTTTGCCTGTTTTTAGGTTTTGAACTGTTTTTTAAGAGAAAAAGTATATACTGTATTCATTTAAGCTACTCCAATCTCCTGCTACTTCATTACAGATATTTTTCCTGTTTTGTTCATATCCAGTAAAGCTGTGATTGATTGGAGGATGCTATCTTTATTCTCAGCCCTTAGGATAATTAACCCTGAAACACACACTCAAGGCTTCCCCATTAGTATGTTATACTGTAGGTCTGTATTTCTGAAAATGCTGTACACATTACCCTACAGTCATCCTTGACACTTCATTAACAGTGGGAACAAATGTTTACAGGGGGAGAAACACCTTGTTATAGTTTTTTTTACCAAAAAGATCCCATTCTTGGAATTTCACTCCAGTCCATTTTGAGAATCATAGAATCACAGTATCATAGAATGGTTCAGGTTGGAAGGGACCTTAAAGATCACCTAGTTCCAACCCCCCTGCCCTGGACAGGGACACCTCCCACCAGACCAGGATGCTCAAAGCCCCGTCCAGCCTGGCCTTGAACCCCTCCAGGGATGGGGCATCCACAGCTTCTCTGGGCAACCTGTTCCAGTGACTCACCACCCTCACAGGAAAGAATTTCTTCCTGATATCCAATCTAAATCTACCCTCCTCAGTTTAAAACCGTTACCCTGTGTCCTATCATTATGCTCCTGATAAAGGGTCCCTCCCCATCCTTCCTGTAGGGTCCCTTTAGGGACTGGAAGGCCGCTGTAAGGTCTCCCCGGAGCCTTCTCTTCTCCAGGCTGAACAACTCCAGCTCTCTCAGCCTGTCCTCACAGCAGAGGTGCTCCAGCCCTCTGATCGTCTTTGTGGCCCTCCGCTGCACCCGCTCCAACAGGTCCATGTCCTTCTTGTGCTGAGGACTCCAGAGCTGGACGCAGGACTCCAGGTGGGGTCTCACCAGAGCGGAGTAGAGGGGCAGAATCACCTCCCTCGCCCTGCTCCCCACGCTGTTTTTGATGCAGCCCAGGATGCGGTTGACTTTCTGGGTGGCAAGTGCACATTGCCAGTTTATGTTGAGCTTCTCATCCACCAGCACCCCCAAGTTCTCCTCTGGGCTGAGGACCAAAAAGTTACTATTATTTAGTGTGTTTTGGCTTGTCTACCTGAACAGCAGCAGCCAGATGCAGGTCCGATACCTGCCTCTGAAGGGCACAGTTGGGAGCCAGTTTGGTCTGGAAGTCACACATCTCTGAAACAGAGCCCTGTGCTTCTGATGCCCTTAAAAGAAAAAGGCACACAGGGGCACTAACGTGCATACACAGCTCACGTCTCACTTGTGTCTGGCTATAAGCCATATCTCCATGGTATGTATTACCCAGTAACCAGACTTTGTTCTGGGAGCCAGCGGTCTAACAGACTGGTCAGTGGAGAACACTGCAACTCCTAAGACTCAGGAGACTGAGATTTGGCGATTACTCTGCATTGTGTAGTAAGGTACTGATGACATCAGGCAAGCAAGAAAAGAGTTCATAACCTCTAGTAGAAACAATGATTCTTTACAGAAAGCAGCTGGTGATATTATACTCTACAGAATAGCTAAACCCTTGTGAAAAGAAGGAACTTTGGGGCTTTGGACATTATTTTTTTTTTTAATTTTTTTACTTTCAGCCTACACTGTGATAGCAGCAGGACTAATCTCTGGATTAGTGCATTATTGCTTTGTAAAGCTCAGTGTATACATTTGCAATTCTGAACAGCTTGCAGTGGTCTAACTGTGAAATTCACAAAGATACTGTCATGTTCGGTGAAGGTTAAAATTAAAAAAAATATACAATAATAAGAAGCTTGCTTTTTCTGTCACTTTTGTATTTTTCAGGCATTTTCCATGGACACTGGAAGTGGACATTCTACTTTATTCTTAAAACTAGTGCTATTTATTAATATTAATAGCTATTACAAGACTGTCTCTGGAAAGAGGAACCCTGTTGTTAATGTTCTGAATGTCTTATTTTTATGAAACTTCCCAGAGAAAGATAGCATTAGAAGCCAGTCATACACCATTAGCTTCTTGGTATAGTGATTTCTCATAGGAAAATGCTCTTATTATAGTAATGGGAATTAACACGTTAGAATACAGCATAGGTGAAACCCTTGTTTATTCTGCGGAAGGATGCTGGTAGGTATGAGTCCCTTTTTAGCGCATTTTAAATTTGCATAATGGATTGATTTGGGGGGAGCCCGAAATGAAGAAGAGGAGAAGCTGACCAGCTGGACAGAGAACATGAAGGGGTATCAGACAGAAACAGAAAACCTTTAATCAAACAGAGTTCCATCCCTCTTTTTGCTTTTGAAATACATTTTATAGAGCTTGGTAGACTAAGATACTTTATCTATAACCATCCTACAACACCAATCTGCTCTTCTACCTCTTTGCAAATTTTTTTTCAGATAGATTTGTATTTTTAAAATACATGGACAATGAAAGGACGGTCTTCTCCATTAAATTACTTTTTTTAACAAAACATTTATTATATTTTTATACAGATAATTCATATTTCAATTTATTCAGTGCTCTTCTAAAAGCTGAACCTAGCCCTTTCTTCATGGCTGGGAGGAATGAAGGCTCCCCTTGAAGTTCATGTTCTAAAGGACAGAAGGAGAAGGGAAAAAAAAAGAAGGGGAAAAAAAAGAAAGGAGGGGTGTGGAAAAAAAACATAAAATATAATTCCTATACCAGCCATCTTGACAGAGCTAAGGATCAAAAGGGACTTTCATGAAACATAAATGTGAATAGGGCAAGGGGCTGTGTCTGACCTCATGAAATCTGTGCAATGCTGAAGGGGCATTAATAGGGGCCTGAGGAGTTGCTGCACTTTGGGATGAAATGTTGGGAAAAAAGGAAGTTTAAAGAAGTAAGACAGTAAGCCAATCAATGCTTTAATGGGAATGATGAAAGACAGCATGGTAGTAACAACTTATGATGTCAGACCAGACCAAATTGGAGTGGCAAAAAAGCAGGACAATTTGTAGGTGTCCTTACAGACTCAAGGCTATTTTGTTCATCAGTTCTCTAGACAAACTATTTTTTAATAGTAGAAGAAATTTGCTTACTTATGCCTCTTTGAAGGCAGACAACACGTTAAAGAAGCTCTAGCTGTAATTTGCCATTTTCTGTCCATTTTCATGAGAAAGTCAGTATAATGGAAAGTGATATGAAAGCCAAGTTACTAAAATATGAAAATCACAGAATTAGCATTTATCCTGATTCCTCGGCTGAGGCAGTCAAGAAAAGTCTGTGCTGATCACACAATGTTAGTTAGCGGTTGCAGTTTGTTATTTTTCACTAACTCTCAAGGGTTAACTCCAAAAAAAAAAGTTAAATGACACCGATTTTATAAGACTTTCTTTAATATTGAAGAAATTAGGCTCATGTGCTTGTTTTCAAAGGTTCCTATAACATTGTTTTTTACCCTGCTTTATACGTTGCATGGTTATTTGACATTTAAGTGTCTTTGGATTTAAGGGTTAAAGGAATTTCATTCACACTTCATCCTGAGAGAACTGTCATTACCAAGGTGTTTAATACTTCTAATGTGTACTACACCACATCATGGCTTCTGTATTACATTTGGTATTAACACATCCCAAGTCACTTTTCGCCTTTCAAATTGTTTGTGTTTATATTGATTTTCCAAGTACTTTACCAATAATTTCTCATCTGCAGTCCTCAAGAGGTACTAAATAATATTTCTAAGAGAACACCACATCTAGCTCATACTAAGTGATGTATTCATGTTTTTGATTTGTTTGAACAAATTCTTTGCTACTTTATGGAAAAGCAGGTAATGAAGATTAACAGAAAATTTAAATGAAGCTAGCAAGTCATGCTGGGGACTTCTAAAGTTGTTATCAATTGAGAATATAGTGAAAGATAAGATCATTTCCACAAAAATCTGCAAAGGATTTTGAAAATCAGGCATGTTAATCTATGCTCATCACAGTGATATTTGAAGTCTTGTTTTATAAGGTTTGATGAGGCTTTGGAGATATTTAGAACAATATATTTTACATCCATTGAATTGCGTGTGTGATTCATCATCTGGAAAAATTAGGGGAAACCTTTTTGTGGGCTGCAAATGATGTTTCAGATCTCAGCCAGCTTCAGAGGTACCCATCTCTGGAGAAGCAGGAATTCTAAAAATCAGAATGGAAATGAGACATACATGCAATCAATGGAAAGAAAACCAGGCAGGATGGCAGAAGAGGAGGATAGTGGAAAGTGGGTTTGCAAATGAGGAATTTTGAAGGAGTCCTTGGCATAATACCTAGAGACAAAGACATAGGAGGTCCCTGGAGGATTTAACCACCTAAAATATATATTTTAATCCTTGGTATATGATAATGCTAGAGTTGAAGATATTGGGCAGCATGTAGCAAGGACATCTGAGGTCCCTGAAGGCAATCCAAACCAAGTCTAGAAGCACTATGGACAAATCTGCATGAGACAACCTCCTTTTAGGAAGCACATGAAAGTGACTTTATCACTTCTGGACTACAGCTGCCCTCTGAGCTACAGCATTTGGATGGACCAGCTCAGGTCTCTGCCATGTGCTTCTCTGTGCAGTGTCAGACACTCCTGTGATGCTGCTCTACAGACCTCCTCCTCAAACATGCAGCCATTGAACCCCTTCCCCCCTACCCTGAAAAAAATATCCAGAGTAATACTGCTTTTTTATTTTAATAGATTATTCCAGATCAGAGCCAGCAGGGGACTGGAGATGGCTAATCATTTTTTTTTTCCTTTGTTTTTTTTGAAATATGAATTGAACATATGAATTGAACATATGAATTGATATATGAGAAAATGCTTCAGGTATAGCTCACTTCTGATAGCATCCTAATCAGTTTACCTATCCCATTGCATACATTAAAAAGCAATGCATGTGCTAAGAGTGTTCTGCTGTGCTGTCAGTTGCGTCTGCCCCGCCAGCCATTGTGAGGATGCTGAACGGGCTGAAAGCTCTGAGTAGAGGCCTCTCCACACAAAATACCCCTTCTACTAGATAAAACCTTTGGTGGAAATCAGTCCTCATATTGCTACATCTCACTTCCACTTTTATTTGCTTGTAGGCTTAGACCTCTGTAAAGCAGAATACTGAAAATCCATCAGTTACATAAAGGGTTTGTGTGGCCAGGCCCGACGGTGTAACTCAGCAAGTTAATGCTCCACATGCATTTAATAAAAATCCTCCAGTCACTATGCATTTTAGAATAAAATTATTAAGCTTGAAATGCATGGCAATGGAAACTTTGAGCGTGGTTCATTTATAACTTGGCTACAAGTAATTGGTGGGTTGTTCTTCTCTATTGGTTTTTCTTATTTACCTCTTAAAACAGAATGTCATATCATTAAATCTGCTCCATTGGTATCTGCCATCTTAACAGCATGTTAGCCTCTATGTTTATGAAGTAAATGTGACACTTTTAATTTTCTATTCTTCACTGCATTTACTAGTCTCACAGGGTGATCCTGTGTCATCCTTTTCCAAGTACAATAGTAACTTACCCTGCAAATTCTTTTTTTTTCGCTTTTATTAAAGATTTCAGCAGCTCAAACTATTGCTTTATAAGAGAAGGATAGAAGAGTCTGGCCTAGCTGCATCAAAATCATTTTTTGTTTTTCAATAAGGACAATTTGCATTTTTCAGAGGGTTGGGTTTTTTTGAGTTTTTTGTGTTGTGTTTGTTTTGGTTTTTTTTTTTGTCAGAGAACTATTTAAAAAAATCAAGCTAGAAGTTGCTGAAAACTTTTCAGAAGAATGTTTTTCAGTTAAAAAGACTGCACAGCTTTGCCTGAATCAAAACATTTCATTTCAAAATTTTTCTTCAATTACATTTTCAGTTTTGAGTGTCATGGTTTGCAGCCTGTGCTGACACAGTAAGATGGTTTATTTTAGTTTCATAATTTCAGTACCTTTTAGTTCTGACTTCTATAATATGAAATCTTTAATTGCAGTGTTATATAGAGTGTTTCCTTGACCAGTCTGTTTTGCCTTACGGAAGTCCTGCACCTAGAAAAAGGAACAGCAAAGCCAAGAAGAAATAGTCACCCTCACTGACAACAAGGCAAAACATTCCAATGACGCAAAATGTTGAGAGAGCAAAGTAAACTGAGACTGTCAGGGTCACATCCCCTGCCAAGACTCAAAGATAGATCAGAAGGTCATCTGTGATGCGAAGAAATTTTGTGGAAAAGGGATGCTTTTTAAAGGACTGTGAAAGAAACCCAGACCAGTGTGATTGCTGTGACAGACCAGTAAAATGTTTTTACTGATGAATGAATTAATAGTGACATACAACATAAAAAAGATGTCAGCATGATCTTACACAACAAGGTCAGAAGATGACTAGCTTTCTGCAACCCAGTCAAATCAATTACCACAGCCCACTTCAGAGGTCAACTCGTTGCCCTCACCATGATCCAGGTCTACACTGCAACGCCACACACAGGGAAAATGAGTGATCTGTGACCAGCATGAATGTTGCCTAAACAACACTATGAACAAAGACATCAGTGTGGCACCAGGTAACACAACACCAGGGCTGGAGAGCACAAAATTAATGCACCAGAAGCAGATGAGCGGAACAGTGCTTCCTCTTCTCCAGATCCCACATTGTATGTATGCATGATACAACCGTCAACCACAATCCTTAAATGTATTTTTTTCTTCACAAACTAATATTTTAGCGCTTCACCTTCATCACATTTTTATCAGGTTTCAGCCATCTCCTCTGAGATATGCTCCCCAGACACCTTGGAATTATTAAAGGTAGAAAACAGATATATAGGAACCTTGCAATGCTATAGGGGTCCTGCCATAACATTTCCAACTTAGACATGGACGGAGCCTTAGACATGGACCGAGCCTGCTCAGTATGCTTGCTGGCAGGGCAAGCTGGTATTTTCCTATCCAGATCTTTGATCCTTTTGAAGGAAAAGAGATCCCTGAGTTTTAGCTGACGCTCATTTCTAAAGCTTTTGCTACTAAAGCAATGTACATGCTAACGTACTGCAAATGCTCAATAATATTGAAGTAATATGTAATTTCAGACGCTGTTCCTGACTCATGCTGTAGGAAAACTGTCATTCATGTGTGGCTATTGTAACCAGGTTGAAAGCATATAGAGCTGAGGAATACATGTCTAATTTGTGTGTCCACTGAGTCTGCCAGGATTTAGAAGTGCCGTGTTAAAAACCAACTACTCCCTCCCCCAAGGGTGCGTGTGTTGAATTATTAATAACACAAATGCTTCCCTGCACTATTATTTTATTTCAGTACTTTTGCATAATTATCAGAGCTCTTCCAGGGCACTGCCAGTTTTTAAAAGCTCAGCCATGTTGCATTTTAAGTAAACAAAACATTATAAATGTAGTATTTGTGAATACAAATTTTGAGCAGAGTGTATTTACCGACACATAGCTGAAAAATCTGTCTAGATGTGATAGTGTTGATAGATAAAAGCTACCATGCAACGAAATAAGATGATCCCAGTCTTCAGTTCTTTAATAAAAATATGTACTATAGCGTATTTTTATGTATAGTTTTAAAAATGCAATATTCATTCACATATTAATGTATAAAAAGTAAGGTATAACTCCTGTAAAGTACTTTTGAAGTGCACACAGTATATTTACTGTATAATGAAGCTATCCGTAGTGTAACTAGGAAATGCATTCTGGGATAATCTGTAAACCTGGATTGATTTTTCTCTCTTCTGTTAACTACCTTTACCGTTCATTTACCATAACAATCGAAAAGGCAGTTAAACTGGAAGGAACTTCTCTGGCTCGCTCAGTTTATCTCTCAGTTTGCTGCATTTAATGTTTTCTCTCTTTACTTAAACAGATATGAACCTGAAGGACAAACTATAGCCTCACATTCCTGATTTCAGCGGATTATGTACCTACAAGAGTAAGAACAGATGTTAAAAAAACCTGAAATGGCACAAAGGAAGCCTGTGATGACTTGGTTAGCAGGGACATGCTAGTCATCCACATTTCATGGTAGCATTAAACTGAAGCATCAGGTACCATCCTCCCTTTGTGGCAAGCTCCACATCAAGGGTTATCTGCTTGCTGCTTGCTTGGTCAGGCACCTCATTCACTCATTAATGTGGCTACTTTTTATGTGGTTTATATTTTTCACTATCTTCTTAAAATAACTAAGATGCAAGAATAACGATAAAATAGTAAGCATCTGGATTATGGTGGTTTTTATGCCTTTACAACCTCAAATAATCAATGTATCGTTAAAGTAGCTTGGTGGCTAAGTCCCAATTAAATATCATTAAGTATCATGAAAAGAAAACTAAACCACTGAGAAAAGATGTGAATTCCCTTGAGCAAAGTTTGCCAGCTTCAGCAAGGTCACAACGAGGTTGGGGCACTCAGCCTTTCCTGAGCTCCAATGCTCTTGATACAACCCGGTCTTCCTGCATCTTCCTCGCAGAGCTGTAGCTCCAAGAGAACCAAGGGAAGAAGTGCGATCAGGGTATGCAAAATACACATAAGAGGATGAACCACTTCCATACTGTAACGATTCCATTTGCAGTTTCCACCCTCAGTTCCAAATCATCCATCAGACACATTGTTTTTTTAGTTCTTTCAGACACTCGATTTGTGGAAATACAAATCCCACTGGGACAGGAAAAAAATGCTGGAATAATGGGTACATTTTAATTTTGTTTTCTGTGCGTTACAACAATCATAACTCAGTGGCAGTCCAGTGAAAGCCATATGCATTTAAACACAGTGACTGCGGAAAACAAATCAAAAACTAAATAAGGCACAGACTGAACCAGGAATCAAACAGATATGGAAAGCAGAAAGGAATGCTGCGGAATTGCATGCAGCTTTTCCCTTGTAAAATGAACCACTGTGTTTGAATGTTGGCCAAACATGCTCTTTGTGTTTCAGTTGATCCTCATGCCTTAAGATCATGCGTTATTTACAAAAAAACCCAAACAAACTGTAAAAATGTATGCATCTGTTTAGCAAGACAGAGTGCAAAAACAGGACAGGCATGGTGATGCTCGCAGTTACTTAAAGATCACTGTTTTTTTTTTTCCTCCCTGTTCCTTCAGTTCAGAATCTGGTTGAATAAATAGAAATCCTCAATTTGTATCCAGATCACTATTACTACTCTGTAGATAAAAAACCATAAATTTCAGCTAAGGGGAATGTTCGTGTCCTAGTGATTTAAAAATCTTGATCCTTTGTAGAAACTTCACAGTACAAACCTCCCAGACACATCGTATACCGCAAAAATCCTGCTGTGATTGAGCTCACAGCTGTTCACAGACTGTGTAAGAAACTTCCTGGAAGTAGAGGTGTAGCTTTTGAAACCAGTTAGTTAGTTGTTTGATAGGTTGTTTTGTTTTGGTTTGGTTTGGTTTGGTTTGGTTTGGTTTGGTTCGGTTCGGTTTGGTTTGGTTTGGTTTGGTTTGGTTTTGTTTGGTTTGGTTTGATTTGGTTTGGTTTGGTTTTATTCTGTGGATCATTTTGATCTTCTGAATGTAAAAATACACAGCTCAGTTGTAATCTAAATGAAAAAAATCTGTGGAAGGTATTTGGATTGGCATTGCATTTATACAAGATTTCCTTTACAGTAAACTCACAAACTAAATCTTTGACCTTTTCATCTTTTTCTGTGATAAATTGTTCTTTGAAAACAAATCTGGAACTGCTGTTCCACAGGCACTTAGTAGCGGAAGGTCCTATTAGTGTTTTGTGAAGGTGCATTGCCTGGAACCACAGTATCCTGCTTCAACATTACAATACGAACTTCTTCCTAGAACTCAGAAGTTGTTTTATTTAGTGCTATTAAGTAGATATTTTCAATAAATAAGTCATTAAATAAAACGTTGGGCTAGATCTGAAATCATTTACAAATTCAGACTGAATTTGGTAGATAAATCATTACAGTACTAGGGGAAAAAAATAGTACCAACCAACCAAGAAATCAACCCAATCCTTTTTAAAAAATGAGCAAGGTTTATTGTTTTATCCAGTAGCCTATTGAACAAGACACTTACTTTTGCCGATAAGAGCAATAAGTTCTAAACTTGAATGTTTTGAACCTACACTTGGCACTACTTTATGTGATATTCTGGATAGGGTGGCTCCTGTGTCTTTCCTTGAACTATCTAAATTCGATATGACTTGAGACAGAATTAATAATCTGATAGCAAGTATGGAAGTGGGGATACCTAGGTTTCATTATCTCCTTTTGTCTATGGAATATTATTTTTTCCTGAAAACTACATGGTACTTCCATTCAGGCTGATTCACCTTCTTTACTACAATGATTTTGTTCAGTTCCATAAAATTATGAATCATTAAAAATCCAGGTATTAAATTTTCTAAGGAAAAACCTTAAATGGAAAAATACCATGTTGTTTATTTCCCACTTTTCAATCTGAAGTTCATAATACAACCAGGTATAAGACTTCAAATCGAATTATAACCTTTTGGTCAAGGACTGTGATTTTTGGGTTGTTTTTTTTTGTATGTCTGTAAAGCACAAAGGGTGCTTTGGACAGCAGGAAACCAACAAAAAATAATCTAATATATTTTACTGCAATATAGGATACACAGATATCTGTCACAGTAACACTGATTTCTAGACAATATTGTCTTAATGAAGAGTTGACAGTAATTCCACCGTCCTTATCTGATGCTGGGAAGCTCTTGAAACCAAAAAGACCAACTTCTGATGAATCTTTCTAATTAACCTGTGTGGTGAGCAAAGTCTTCTATTGCCTATCTTGCTGTTAAGTCAAGGCTTGGATACCGGCTGGTTGCTTCGTTCAATGACTACTTAGTGGAAAATTTCATTTATATATCTTTGAGTTTGCAATGAAGTGGATTAAGAGAAGGATCAAAATAATTCTGCTGCCTCATCATTAGAATAGGTTAGGTGGGTGCAAGAAATAGGTTTCATGTTGGAAGGAATAACCAAACTGGTTATGGGTTGGAAACAGTAGAATTTTGGAAGGCTATGTCCATTTTTAATACAATTTATGAGAAAAACTGTGAAAAAGGACCGTTTCAATTGCTCTCTTTACTATTTTTTATCACACCATTATAGTACCTTTGGTTCTGATTTGATGTGAAATGAAATCAAAACTCTTGCTCCACTAAAATAGAAATTCCAATTTTTAAAAAAAGCTTGAGTTAATGATGCTGTTTAAAAAAAAAAAAATAAAAAATTTCTCTTTCCAGCTCTCCGTGTCATCTCTGTATTTCTAGGTTAGTAATTAATTGTCTTGGTTCCATTCTCTAGCTCTAAAATGGGGTGGATTGTAGTAACCTGATGCAAGAGATGCTCACAGACAACACGGTGAGGGAAGTCATTTAAGTACACAAATAGCTAGGTACACTGCACTCTCCAAAGCATTTCATGGGAAACAAATCCTATCTAAGAAATTAGACATCTTTTGAGTTCAAAAAACCAATTAATCTTTGTATTCATAACTGTTCAGAGGCCCCATTGGGCTGATATATTTTTAAGAGTGCTGGCGGATGGCAGGTGGTAGTTTTCACCACTGTTATCAGCTGTGATCTTGAACATTGACAGACAGTTTCTGTAGGCTATTTTTCCCCTTTTCTTAATTACTCAGACTTTGTGAAGTGGCCTTTTTTCTTTAAGCAATCAAGGGGTATTTTTTAGAGAAAAAAGACATACAGTGGTATAGGCTGCAGGAAAAAAATAAACACAGCGCAAACCAGTTCTTAATATATCACATAGAATAGTTCTCAGAAATCTTTTAAAATGAAATGAAATAAATAAAATAAAATAAGATAAAAGAAAAGAAAAGAAAAGAAAGATAACATAAAATAAAATAAAATAAAATAAAATAAAATAAAATAAAATAAAATAAAATAAAATAAAATATAATATAATATAATATAATATAATATAATAAAATAAAATAAAATAATATAAAATAAAATAAAATAAAATAAAATAAAATAAAATAAAATAAAATAAAATAAAATAAAATAATATAAAATAAAATAAAATAATATAAAATAAAATAAAATAAAATAAAATAAAATAAAAATATATTAAAAAAAAAAAAAACAAACACCAAAGATAGAGAACAAAGGGAACAAGGAGATAGGAAAAGTTTAGGCAGGATGTCCTTCCGGAGGAGATGAAATACACCCTTATCTATCAACCCTCCGATCAGCCTTACTTCTCTTCCCCTTCTCCCTGGAGGGAAATAGGAGATTTGCTCTGCTGAAACCAGTGTGTTTCACTGATAAGTAATGCTTACCTTGCCAGGGTCTCCCTGCTTACTGCTCTTGCTGCTTTAACGCTGCAGCTATTTATTCTGCTTTCACTGCAGGGAAACAAAGACTTTGGCTAAATTTCCTTCGATGTCCTGATTTAATCACCTTGCACTAAACTGCTGCATTTTGTAAGCAAAAGAGAAGGCACCAATGAAGTGCATTTTCTCCTTACCGTGTCAATGCGCAGGTTAAGAAATCTCTTTGTAAATCAGATATTTCTTTCACAATTAGAAAGAATCTCACCTGTTCTCTGGTTGACTTGCCAGCAGAATAGGTAGCTGAATGTAATGCTACGTACAGGCACAATATTTTAATTTCTTTCTATCACAGCCTATGAGTGTTAAAGAAAACAGAGCGGGCATTTTCCAATGCTTTGAATGACTTCTTTCTTATAATACACAAATTATAAAATGTGAGCACATTTTCCAAATCTCTGTAAAAAGTCGAGCTTTTCCAAAGCTGAGATGTTTTGTTCTAATTTTACTTTAAATTGTGCTTTTTCTTGAATAGTTATACATATGTTTTGCAATTCAAAAGGAAATATCCAACAATCAACTCTCTATTCTTCTTTACAAAATCTACATCCCATCGGTGGCAGCACGCTACACTTGTCACCATACATATTTGCAGTTTATTTCCATTCAAAGACACGGGTTTCTCATGTCTGGTTTTCAAATTTATTGTAACATCATTATGCTTTACCATGGGCAAAGACTACAAATCATGCTGAAATATGAAATAAGATTTTATGTGACTTTTATTGAACAGGATAATGGGTAATAATTAAAGTGCCACAAACTTGTCTCAAACGTGGCAATAATAATAATAATGGAGTACAAACTCTCAAAAAATGATTCATGGAAAGGCTAACTTCTTAAAAAACAAACAAAGCTGCTAAGTGTTCTTTGTGTTTTACTTCTTTGAGCTGCAACTACTTTGCTAAGTTGAAGAAAAGAAAACACATGAATGTTGAAGTTATGAGATTTTTAAAGAGAGATGATCACACTGAGCTTTGCTCCTGGCTGGAAACGGGGACATGGAGCTGTGGCAGCCTCGCCTGCTTTCAGTAGCCCCTAACATTCTGCCCGTTGTGGTGGTCTTCTGTTTTTTTTGAAGTCAAGTCCCCAGCAGGGAGTTTCAGACACTGGCACACCGGCTTGCTAGGAAGCGTGTGCTCAAACACAGCTTGGGGAAACCCACCTTCGCCAGTAACAAACCGCAGAGCAGTGCAGTGGGATCTGTTTTTTCTTCTGAAGCAACAACGAAGCAACAACAACAAAGTTGTGTATGATTTGATATTTCCATAACCGAGCCTTCCCTGAGAATTTATGTTTCACCAGCAGCTTTAAGACCTTTAGGCTTCTAATCAGATTTGCTATGAAAAAAGAAAAAATGCTTCTAAATATTGTAGTTCTGCAGAAACTCTCTGGATTTGTTTAAATTGCTTTTGAGACTCCCCACATTTCAGTATCCTCAGCTCCCTGAGAAAGATCCAAAGGTTGTTCTAAAGGATAATGGGTTCCCTGAACCTACTTATGGTGCTTTGTAAGCCCGTCTTGCGGTATATGTTTTTTCACCTCCTTAAGCTCTGGCCAAGAGGGTTCTTATACGTAAAGGAGGCAAAATATATCCCTGTAAAAAAATGAGTTTAGGAAGAGAAGCAGTACAAAGACACAACTTGACATCTTTTTTTACCAAGAGCCCCGTCCTGGTCCTTAGCTAGTACATCATTTTTATTGAGTTGTAAATGTGTGGGGTTAAGGTTAAGGAATGTATGTATTTGTTAAAAAAATAAAATATTAAAAAAAATAAATTAAGAAACAAGTTTTAAGGGGGATAATTTATCTATAGATGTAGAAAGAAATATTAAATTCAGTGGGAAAAAAAGCTATCAAGTATTTCAGGAGAAAATAATTTTATATAAGCACTTTATTTTAATTAAAAATCTTACTTGTGATAAAGACTGATGTAAACTGAAAAATTCTTGATTTTTGCCTAATTGTGAGGAATAAGATGAAACCATAAATAAGTTGAATTTTGACTTTTTGTTCCAATAAGTACTCAACTAACAAGACATTTATTTTATTATATTCAAACTAGTTAAATTTCTTGCAACGGTACAGTTGAGCAAAGATCTTGTAGGAACAGTCCGTCTCTCAGCACTTCTCTCCATGACTTGTAAAACCGTACAAAAACTGCAAATAATGCAGAGTTATTTGAGTCTTTTAACATTAACACAGAAGTTTGTATGTATACGGATTCCATATGTCCTTCAGACTATATGTACACCCACACAATTTTCCCTATACAAACATGAAGGCAGATAATCCCAGTCCTTGAGAGATTTCAGTATAAATTAGACCGTTATAACTCAGACAAAGGGGATAATGTGTGAGACTAAAGGTAAACAGTGTTGGTAAAGAAGTGGCTTTTGGATGATAGCTTGACTTTTACTGTTAGATACTGCATTTTTAACCATAGAATATGGAACAGCAAGGTTGGATGTGACCTCAAAGGATCATCTGGTCCAAATTTTGTGGGAAAGGCAGCCTAGATGAGATTAACTAGCACCTATTTGGTTAATCCAAAACAGTTTCTTTGATTCTAGAAGAATGAAAATCATTCAGTGAGAACTCTGAGATAGATCAACAGATGTTCTGGAATAATCCCGTACTCTGGATATTTCATTACACAACTTAAGCAGTAAGCATGAAACTAGAAAACTTTAAAATGAAAGGCTGTAGGGAGTCTAATAAAGTCTACATTATTTCAATCATCACCATGATACTGCCTCACAAACACTGGTTTTATTATTTGCAAAGAGGACAGACTTTCGATTTAAACAATAACAAAAATTCCCAGAACTCATATTCAGGTATTTTGAGGGTAGAAGTTAGTTTATTAAATTTTAAATCACAATTTTCATGCCATGTTATTGCATTAATTATTCCTTTAACTGTTGTGCTTCTTAAAGCTCTACAGAACTGTCATACCTTTCATTAAAGCTGCAGCTTAATTGCCCTTAAAATATTTAAGATGAATAAAAACATCCTTGGCAATGAAAATGATTGAAAATGAAAAATTAATTTAAATAGTCTTGGATGTAAAAAGTGCATTACATGGACTGAAGACTGGAAAAAGGACAAAAACCAAAGGATGCTTAAATGGCACTATTACTTCTTAAAAGTTTGCATGTCAGTGTTTTACAGCAGAGACTGTGTCAAGCTGCCTCTGATAGTTTGATCCAAATCAAAAATCGCTTGACACCAGGAATTATATCATCAATGACCTACATGGGTTTCATATCAGGACTTTGTTTAACTTCATTACCTAGTAATGAGTATGGGCATAAATATAAACCAAAATTTAACTGACAGCATTAAATTGTAAATTTTGCATTTAGCAGTGAGGACAGGTAAGTAAAACTTAGGTAAATAAAAAAAAAAAAAGGTCCACATTGGTCCAAGTAAATCAGGAAATGTCCTTATTCTACTGCAATATTTGGGTCCCAGGAAAATTTTCTTTCTGACTTTACGTTCCTGTGAGTCAGAAAGGTTGTAATACCTTGCTAAACATACAGTGTCTGCTTTTAACATTTCACACTAGCCATGTGAATAAATTGCAAAACTGTAGTTGCAAAAGATAATGTCTTGGTTGTACTTGACGAAGATACATATGTACTTGAGCCCCTGGATAGACTTTACACAAAATACCAGATGACTTTATAGAATCATAGAATCACAGAATGGTGCGGGTTGGAAGGGACCTTAAAGATCATCTAGTTCCAACCCCCCTGCCATGGGCAGGGACACCTCCCACCAGACCAGGCTGCTCAAAGCCTCATCCAGCCCGGCCTTGAACCCCTCCAGGGATGGGGCATCCACAGCTTCTCTGGGCAACCTGTTCCAGTGACTCACCACCCTCACAGGAAAGAATTTCTTCCTGATATCTAATCTAATTCTCCCCTCTTTCAGTTTAAAACCATTACCACTCGTCCTATCGCTCCACTCCCTCATAAAGATGCCCTCCCCATCCTTCCTGTAGGCCCCCTTCAGGTACTGGAAGGCTGCTGTAAGGTCTCCTCGGAGCCTTCTCTTCTCCAGGCTGAACAACCCCAACTCTTTCAGCCTGTCCTCATAGCAGAGGTGCTCCAGCCCTCTGAGCATCTTCGTGGCCCTCCGCTGCACCTGTTCCAACAGGTCCATGTCCTTCTTGTGTTGAGGACTCCAGAGCTGGCCACGGTACTCCAGGTGGGGTCTCACCAGAGCGGAGTAGAGGGGCAGAATCACCTCCCTCGACCTGCTGGCCACGCTTCTTTTGATGCAGCCCAGGATGCGGTTGACTTTCTGGGCGGCAAGTGCACATTGCCTGCTCATGTTGAGCTTCTCGTCCACCAGCACCCGCAAGTCCTTCTCCTCAGGGCTGCTCTCAAACCATTCTCTACCCAATTAGTGTTTGTGCCTGGGATTGCCATGACACAGGTACAGGACCTTGCGCTTGGCCTGGTTGAACTTCATGAGGTTCACACAGGACCACCTCGCAAGCCTGTCCATGCACCTCTGGATGGTATCCTTTCCCTCCAGTGTGTCAACTGTACCACCCAGCTTGGTGTCAATGGCAAAAATGCTGAGGGTGCACTCGATCCCACTGTTTATGACTCCAACAAAGATGTTATAAAGGCAACTAGGCATCTTGAAGACACAGTGCAGTCAAATGATGCTCATGTTCCTATAAAAGCTTCAATTGACTTCTAATTATTGATGAGTCCAAAATTCTCGTTGGGCACTGCCTGTAGTTAAATGTAATGAGATAATAATCTTATCTGGTTTTATTTGTCTAACAGTTAATCCTCTAGTCCAAGTTGTTCATGTAAAGGCCTTTTATCCTTAATGGTATGGGAATTATAGGCCCCTTCAGGGACTGATTCGGCCCATCGTGAGACAGATGCTCTATATGACAGGAGTGACTCATCCACTTACAGGGGGTTAATTTCTCTCTGTTGATTTGAGTGGGAATTTCTGGTATATGGCAGCATGCTATGCTTAATAATAGGTATATTCGTTATTACACAAATGCAAGTAATGTATAGTTAGCTGCTGAATAAGTATACGTAGAAGTACTTTCTATTTATATTGCACATTTCTCAAAGGCGAAAGGGAGGGTGGCTAATATAAATAAGCAACTACTACAGATATTTCTCCCAAATTACTTCTATGCCTTCAAAATTAAAAAAAAGAAAATATCCAAAAAACAAGCACATCTCTCTGACTGATGTTCTGTGTTGATGATTTTGCTTAATTATTCAGAGGAAATGTGTTTTTGTTTTTCTCCCCAGAGGACAGAAGTCTGACTGAGGGTTGCAGGACAAATTCTCCCATGTTCAGTCCAGTCCTGAAAAAAAAATATTTCTTTACTTTAAAAAGATTGTTCCTTTATTATTTTTTTCCCTTAATAAAGAAGAGAGGTTGTCTGGGTTCACGGAGAAAAAAAAAAAAGAATATATTATTTTTTAGTTTGATAGGTCACTTAGGAAAAAGAGTAGAATAAGACTAGATCCTTTATGTAAGAATGCTTAGGCATTTTATCCACTGATCAATTAGTGGCAAATGTACAAACATTTCTTGAAGCACTTACAGTTTAGGAGTTTTCTACTCTAACTTCTGAGTCAGGAAGGCACTATCCACTTGCTTATTTCAGACTCGAGTATGTACTGTAACCATTGGGTATACTCACAATAAAAAATGTGAATATCTGCTCATATTCTATCTACATCCTTTGACAGCCAGGCAATGAATGAGCACCAACTAAATTCTGAGCCAGGGTATAACGGTACTGTCATTGGAGATGGAGGAAAAAGCTCAGCGACTGAGTCACCAAACACAGAGCAGTTCCTCGCCCTAGGATGTATCTTGAGGATATATCAGGTATTAAATTGCTCATTTGATTCTGGCCAGGTTTCAGCTTTGTTTGTCTCATGACATTTTCAGGTGAACCTTTGCTGAACTGTTTACCCTTCTCAAGGTAAATCAGCCTCGGAGCAACACAGTCTGTCCCTGCTGAGGGGAAATGAAGATTATTTTTTTTTTCCTCATGTAAAACAGACAGCAGCAACGTCTCCAGCCCGTCCTCCCCATCCTGGGAAACAAAGCAATCATTTTTACTATTACACTTGCTATCAGCATAGCACAAGTCTGCCAGCTTCCCCTTTTCACCTCTCCCAGCTTTCTAGTTTCTTGTCTGAATGCACTTCATCATTTTCAAATTTTCCTTTTGGTAGATTCAATACTCAAATAACTATTACTTTGCAATGCACACACAGTAACCCCAATTTTCCATTCACTGGATTTTCTTCATTTTCTGAGCAAAAAATAGTACTTCATTACATATCTATTCATCTGTGTGCTTGGTGAAATGCAACGTTATTCCAGGCAGAATCTGGGCGATTTATTTATTTATTTATTTGTTTGTTGGGGAGAAAAAAAGGAGATGGACGGGTGATTAGAAGGGTATTAAAGCACAGGATTTTTGGAAGGAGGGCTTAATATGTCATTATTAGTATCCCTTAAATGGACACCTTAGATTCTCCAATGTAAAATTGGTATTATATGATGATACAGACTCTTTAACAGCAATTTAGGGCAATATTAACAATTATAAATAGTGTTTAAAAGTGTTTAATTGAAAAGCTAACTCAAAGTTCAAGACTCAAGAGGGTGCTTGGTTTTTTAACTCATAAACCCCCTTCTGCAATATTAAGGGCTTTCATGTTGTAAAACTCGTGTTATAAAGTTATTTAAGGTTTTGCATTATTTTTTCTTTTTGTTGTTGTTCTTTTTCAGAAAGAATAAAGCAAAATTTTTTGATACCAAAATGTTGACTGTGCTCTGATATCAGGGACCACACTTTTGCCTAAGGCAGCCTCCCCACAAGTTAATAACAGAAATGAGGAGTGAGGGTAATAGGAGAGAGGACGTACTTTTGGTCAGGACACATTTAGAATCACTGTCATTGAGGACGAGAGGAGACCACAGACGTTCCATTCAAGGAATTCTTCATAGAAGATATTACTCCACCCCTGATACTGAAATAAAACCCAACTTCCTCCTGCAAAAAGTTGATTCAGCATCATGGCTAACGTCCTGACGTGCAGGGTGGGAATTGTAGGAGCCACTGGAGATGCTGGGTTACATGAACAGGAAGTAGGAGGAGCCAGGCTGTGCCTGAAATGAGTAAAAATCACCAGAATTGGCTGGTTTTCTCTAAGGATGCTTTCCTGTTTTGTAGAAAAACTCCAATAAATAATAGAGTTGTATCACATAGATAAATAAATATCTAAATAAATAAAGCTAGAAAAAAAAGAGGCAATATATCCTTAACACATCTTCAAGTCTTTGGAAGCATTCTATTGTGGCTTCAGCTGTCTTTGGTTTGGTGTAGTATTAATGATTGTTATATTTAGATAAGGATTAAGATATACAGCCCTGAAGAGGAATCCATTGGTAATAACAAAGTAATGTTATGTTCTTGCAGGTAATTAAAGGATCATGATATGACGTTGCAATCTTACACAAAATATTTCTGAAGATGAAAACAAATTTCCAAGGTTTCTGATGAAAGATTTTTAATATTGTTTTTTGGAAGTTTCTTTACAGAAGGCATTTTAATTTCACTTTCAGAATAACACACTAGTTCTAAAATTTATTTTTTAGTTTCATACTAGTTTTATGCTGGTTTAGTTCATGAAATATAAGAGTTGGGTTTTTTTTTTAAAAAAAAAACTCATACTAATTGAAATTGTATTTCTAGATGTTGAAAAAACATATATAACATTGTGAATGAGCAGCAATTAACCAAGATGCTTTTGTTAGCTTACACATTTTCATGACATGGATGTATCCTTGTTTGGAGTGAGAGCACAGCTGCATGGCCAATTATGCATCGCAGGATTACAAGTATGCGTTCCGGTTGGGAGGACCAGTAAGGGCCCTAATAAAAATGGACCATGGGTCAAGAGGGAGATTCACACCTCTGCTTTCAAAATACGCACCTCATTTTCTCAGAATGTTGTTGTCTTCCCTCCCCCTCACTGCCCCATAGGCACCAGGGGATAACAGTCTGTATTTATTTAGAAGTCAGTATAAATAAATAATAATAAAGCTATAAAGGGTAGACAGAGATTATTTCCAATACATTAAGTTGGTTGTACTATGGTATTAACACACACACACACAAGGAAAAACAAAAGAAAATAATATGGTATTTGTGGGAGAAGGGAATGGAAAAAAGACCAGAGAAACTACAAAACCCTAATATTTCTCAAAAAACTGTTGCTTACTGTATGAAATAATTGTAATCATAATTTTACATTCTAATATGTTGTCTTTTATTTGTTGTTTAAAAATTTAGTTGATATAGCCATGCAATTAAATATAGACGGTTCATAGTATTATTAGTGAAATTAATGCTAATATGTTAGAACAGCAAATTACTGCTAAAATAAAATGTTCTTTGTAT
This sequence comes from Rissa tridactyla, assembly GCF_028500815.1. NCBI lineage: Eukaryota > Metazoa > Chordata > Aves > Charadriiformes > Laridae > Rissa > Rissa tridactyla. The sequence goes on along the minus strand of NC_071466.1, from coordinate 4,444,815 downwards.
TAACATCATAATGACATTTCTGAATATACTGAACATCACGAGATGTTACATATAGCAACAGAATCTTAAAGTCTCTCCAGGTTCATTTTTGTGCTTGTGTACACAAAAGACGAGGATTTTCCCATAATTCCCACATTTTCATTTGGAAGTTTCTGGCTCTGTGTCGGACCCTTTCAAAAAGATATTCCAACATGCATTAAAAAAAAAAAAAAAGACAGAAAGAAAAGACTTTCCAATTTCAACAAATGGACTGGCTCCTATATCAGCTATCCCCAGGGTGCTCAGCCTCCTGAGCTGGAAGATAAGGATGGAGAGCAGAACAACCCACCCATAATCCAGGAGGAACTAGTCAATGATCTGCTTCTGCACCTAGATGCACATAAGTCTATGGGGCCGGATGGGATTCACCCAAGAGTACTCAGGGAGCTGGCAGGAGAGCTCACCAAGCCTCTCACCATTATCTATCAACTATAATCTTGGTCAACAGGGGAGGTGCCAGATGACTGGAGGGGGGCTAATGTGACACCCATCTCCAAGAAGGGTCGGAAGGAGGATCCGGGGAACTACAGGCCTGTCAGCCTGACCTCGGAACCAGGAAAGATCATAGAGAGGATCATTTTGAGTGAGCTCTCACGGTAAGTGCATGGCAGCCAAGGGATCAGGGCCAGCCAGCATGGGTGTAGGAAGGGGAGGTCCTGCTTAACCAACCTGATCTCTTTCTATGACCATGTGACCCGCCTTCTGGATGCGGGCAAGGCTGTGGACGTTGTCTATCTGGACTTTGGGAAGGCCTTTGACACCGTCCCCCACAGCATTCTCCTGGAGAAGCTGGCGAATCATGGCATAGACAAGTGTACTCTTGGCTGGGTTAAAAAACAGCTGGACGGCCATGCCCAGAGAGTTGTGATTAATGGAGTGAAATCCTCTTGGCGGCCGGTAACCAATGGTGTCCCTCAGGGATCAGTTTTGGGGCCAGTTTTGTTTAATATCTTTATCAATGATCTGGATGAGGGGATTGAGTGCACCCTCAGTAAGTTTGCAGGCGACACCAAATTAGGTGGGAGTGTTGATCTGCTTGAGGGTAGGAAGGCTCTACAGAGGGACCTGCACAGGCTGGATCGATGGGCCAAGGCCAACTGTATGAGGTTTAATAAGGCCAAGGGCCGGGTCCTGCATTTTGGTCACAACAACCCCAAACAACGCTACAGGCTTGGGGAAGAGTGGCTGGAAAGCTGCCCAGCAGAAAAGGACCTGGGGGTGCTGGTGGACAGCCAGCTTAACATGAGCCAGCAGTATGCCCAGGTGGCCAAGAAGGCCAACAGCATTCTGGCTTGTATCAGGAATACTGTGGCCAGCAGGATCAGGGAAGTGATGGTGCCTCTGTACTTGGCACTGGTGAGGCCTCACCTCGAGTGCTGTGTTCAGTTCTGGGCCCCTCTGTACAAGAGGGACATTGAGGTGCTGGAGCGTGTCCAGAGCAGAGCTACCAGGCGTGTGAGGGGTCTGGAGACCAAGTCATCTGAGGAGAGGCTGAGGGAGCTGGGCATGTTTAGCTTGGAGAAGGGGAGACTGAGGGGAGACCTCATTGCCCTCTACAAGTCCCTGAAAGGAGGTTGGAGAGAGGTGGGTGTTGGCCTCTTCTCCCAGGTGAATAATGACAGGACCGGAGGAAATGGTCTGAAGTTGCGTCAGGGGAGGTTTAGATTAGATATTAGCAAGAATTACTTGACTGCAAGAGTGGTCAGGCACTGGAACAGCCTGCCTGGGGATGTGATTGAGTCACCATCCCTAGAGGTATTTAAGAAACATCTAGATGTGGCACTTCAGGGCATGCTCTGAAGGGCAGAGATTGTAGGTTGTTTGCTTGGACTCGATGATCTTAAGGGTCCTTTCCAACCATGAGGATTCTGTGATTCTATATAAAGCCAAGAACTTTTAAAGTCTTTCTGGAGCTGGGATCTCGTGGTCAGCGTTTGTGTGAGAAAAGAGAAACAACAGTTGTGGTTGCCTCTGTGAATGGCTATCCCTACCCCTCATTTCTTTTTTTTCCCCTTCCAGTTTCCTTTTCTCTTTTCCCTTTTCTCATTTCCCTTTTTTCCCTTTCCTTTTTTTTTTTGTCTTCAGCTTGTCCCAGGTATAAAATCTCTGCTGAGCAACGTTATGTGGCTAATTTACCTTTGGGTTTTGCTTATGTGCGTTTTATTTTTGGCAGTCCTGGTTGGTGCATGCAAAGCAGTGGTTCGCCTTCATCTAAGTTAATTGAGTAAGATCTAGTAAATTAAATTTGCTTAAAAAACAGTGTTATAATAGTTATCTGGGTGAGCTAATGAATGCTTAGTATATATAGTAAAGATATGAAAGAGGAAGTAAATTAAGGTTGACACAGAAACTCAATATCTCTAATGTAAAATGGTCTAAGAAGATTGCTTTTACTGTACTTTCATCAACTCTTTCAGGAGAGATTACAAAATTTAACAGAGACTTACAAAAGGTGCCACTTTATCTGATGGCATCCAAAAATTAATCCTCATAAGCAGCCCTGTTTCAGGCCATTTGTTTCCTTTGAAAATGCTGTAACATTTCAGTCAGATACATTTGGATTTACTAAAGGTCTATTAAGACAGACTGGCCTTGTACCTTTCTTGGATACATGGCTTTACTATTTTTTTAGGTTAAAGGACATAAGTAATATTTCATCTGCCTAGAATTTATGACAGCATCTGAAAGACTGCCAAACAGAAAATTAATTAAAATGGCAGAGATGGAATTAACAGAAATATTATAAAATGGAGAAGGGATTAAAGAGAAGGGAAAATGGAAGCTACTGGGTTGGAAAGAACTTATTGCAATACCTCAAGGACCAGTCTGGAAATAACCTAATTTAATATTTGTAATCATGGGATGACTAAAGTAGTCATATTTGCAAATGATGCAAAGTGGGAAAGCATCAGCAGTACAGAGAATTTGGAACATTGTGCAAGACGAACTGTATTGTAAAGCTTGGAAAAAGAGAAATGGGGTGAAATTTAGCAGTATAAATAACAGGGTTATACTTTTGGATAGAAAATGAGGTAGACAACACTACACTGAGGGAAAACCCTGAGACACTGAATATGGCGCAGTATTCTGATTACTCACATTTATGAACAATTAATTCAAACCAGAATAAAGACAGGAAGAAACTAGTAGGATATAGGGGAAAACTGAGATTTTATAAAATGGAACAAAGAGCCATAAAATAGAGAGGGCATGATCCTGTGTTGTATAAGCAAATGTGTCAGGAGAATAAACACCAGGGATGTGAAATAATTAGTTCCCTTTAAGACCAATAACAAGATTTGGCACAGAAAGAAGATGGATATAAACAGTCTAAATAAATTTAGGATGGAAATTAGGGGAAGGCTTCAGCCCATCAAGGGAACAAAATTCAGGGAGAGCTTTCTGATAGTACAAGAGGAGAAAAGCAAACATAATCAACTTCGCAAAGGACCTCACAATGCAGATAATCAGTTTATGACTACATGATGCATGATCATGTGACATGGTACTGGACTGGGATTGTAGTCCTAGTGCCTGCATTGCTGGTTGCTGGAGTTGCCATGTTTGTAGCAACATTAGATTTATTAAAATTCCATAGCTATTCTTTAGTAACTACAGTTGAAAAAGAAGGGATAAGGCAATTATTTTTAATATTTTCTTACAGAAAATTTTCTGTATGCTCGTGTAACCACCCATGCTAAAAATTTCACATTATTTCACATAAATATTTTTAAAGCTAGAAAATTACTGGACTACTGAAAAACTGCACATGAAATAGTTCAGCTTCAAACAAGGTATAGAATTAAATTTGTAGGACTCCTATCGTGTAAGGGATTCATATTCAGGTAACTATTACTCCAGTCTCCTCATAACTATCTCCAAAATAACTCAGTTTAAAACATTCCTAAAAAATAAGATGAACAACAAAATCTGCTTTAAGGACTGAACTATAATTCACAAATTTTCATTCTTTTTCCTGGAGAATTAAACTTCCACTGAAGCCAATGCAACCTTCTCGTTCAATAAGTTTGTCTTTTTCTGTACATTGAGTTTATAGGACTGACCCCAAAAGCAAACACTAAAAAATATGAAGTAAATGCAACAGTTTTTTATCGAAGCCATTAAGGGCTAGAACTCCACTATACAGAAAGCATATCCTGACAGATGTCTCAACACAGATAAGTAACGCTAATAGGCATTGAACAAAGGGTTTAGAATAAACCACTGAAAATTAACAAAGTTAAGCACACAGTTCCCACCACTGTTACATGTCTCAGCTGAGTTTTTCTTCTCAGATACACCAGATATTGAAATTACCTGTTGTGGTGGGTGCTGTTTCTCAAGAAAGAGCGCTGTCAGATGTGTCAACAGTGCATGCAACCAGAGATGTTGTTAAGACAGGGTGTCCATCAGCTACTGGAGCCAACATGCCACCCGGAAATCAAGGAGTCATAATTGACCAATTATTACGCAGGGAGTAACACCTAGTCTGAAGTTCAGATTATTTATCCTCATTTAAAAAAGGCATTACACTAATCTTCCATGACAACTATGAGCTGTCATCAGCCAGTTCTGGTGTTGGGAAGGGGATGTGTTTGGCTTTCCTCTTGGAGAGACCTGTGTTTGCTTCTTCCTTCATAAGAGCACAAGAACTCAGCTCAGCCTCTAGTAAAACAGGCTTTTGAACCAACCTGGACTAAAACTAGTCAGATTGAGTGTGTTTGTGTGTGTGTGTGTTTAACTGGAATCAGTTCCCCAGAAGAACACTATACTACCTAATTATTCAAGTGTTTGCCAACTTCTGGCAAATGAAATTGCTTGTGGAGCTACTGAGCTAGATTATATTTGCAGTTGTGTTATCCAATTTCTTTCAGAAGCAGTTAATTTACCAAAAATAATTTCAGATTAATATAGGTTGTTTTACACTGTATCTAACCAACTCAATTTATTTCGCACAAAACCCTTCTTGAGAAGAGCCTGAAAATCAGAATGTCATTATATTTGGAAATGAACTGCCAACTGCTCTAGCCCAATGCTTACAGTTCTGAGTCTCAAGAGCTTGCAGCATTTGAGGTTGAGATATGGTGTCAACATGGTCAACAATGAATAAATAAATGAAGAAAAATGGTATTTTAATGTTATGGCATGATGAGACCTACTGAGAGTGACCAGCCAGGACCTTGTTCAAGTTGTACTGAGCTTCATCAATGAAATCAAATGTTTTATCAGCAAACTCTGCAATGTGGTTTGTGGGCAAGCGCAACTGGACCGACTGTATGTCAGCTATTTTTCAAAATGACAGAAATAGTAATGGATGATCTGGAATGCCATTATTTAGTGCTAATGAATGATTGTTTGGTGATGGAAGAAAAATCAATTATGACAGCTGTGAGAGATGCTGCCCCTGTTCCATTATTCCAAAAATAAATAGCGAAGCTGCCTGCTAAGGTAGGAAATCAGCGAGCATTCCCTGTGAGAGGCAAAAGTTATAGGCAAAGAAGCAACTGAAACTTGTGTTTACTGCGCGTAAACGGTGGTGGAGCCCCAGGGTAGAAACAGAAGTCCTTGAACTACTGAAAAAACCCACAACTTTTTCCTACTTATATTGCAAGAAATCAACACGCTTTCTCTCTCCAGACAGTTGGACAACATTTCCTTGAGCATCAAACTCTTTTTTTTTGGGGGGGAAACCTTCATGCTTGATCCAGGACGAACAGTGGCTGAGAGGAGATGATGGGTGAGACACCATTATATTTGGACTGCTAAGAATTTAGGGAAAAACAACAAGAACCACCATCATTTTAAATAAAAAAAGTCATTCCACTAAAAAACTAGCAGAAAGGCACACTGGCCAACTTAGGCAGGTTGAGTGCTGAGAGCCGGTTACCTCCTCATTGCCTCCTCAGCCCCAGCTCTTATGGACCAGACCCAGGTTCTGTCCTGTTCAATAGCCTGTTGCCTGTGCTTCACTCCTCTTTTTCTGTCTCACCAGTGCAGAGGAAGAGGAGAAGGACAAGACACAAAAGAGGTGAATTGAGTGGACAGACAATCAGGCAATGCCCACTTATGCATGGGCCACCTCTCTGGCTGGCTGCAGCTGTAAGCAGCTGTCTTTTGTGTGCAATGCCAGCCACACGTGAATGTGTTTGAAGAGCAGAACATAAATGAATGGTCAGGACCTCGACAGACTGATCTAGCATCCACTGATTCAGCTGAAACCTTCCTCTTCATATCAACAGACTGTGACCAGGGTCTGAACATATTGTGTAGACATGAGAAAGTAAATTGCAGCAGAAGTTTCATCTTTAGGATACCTAACCGGACAGGTGTCCACTGATAAATAGTGAAGAAATAGGACAGGGAAGAGACAATATGCTAAAAATAAGTTTATAAAATTTCATGAAACGAAGCAAGTTTAATTTATGAATTCATTACTCTAGTGACAAGCTGCTAAAACATCAGTTGCACTAATGTGTCACAAAACTAGACACAAATTGAAGGAGACTAAACTTTCCATTATCTGAAACTCCCTTGGTAATGGAACGTGATTATTAAAGACAGTTGCTAATATGTCTTACTACGAATTTATCTGGGTAATATTACCTTTGATTACCAATTGAAATTAGTGTTTTAGTTATTTTAGCTCAATTCTATATGACAGCACAGCCAAAGGGAGGTTTGCCACAAAAGTCAAGGGCAGCAGGAGAAGGATGTTGGTGTAGCTATGGGACCTTTTGAGGGAGCTATTACAAACTTTAACGAACATAATATATAAGTTAATGCTAGGAAAAGAATTCTGGAAGGATATGAAAACTCACGGTGCAATTATTACAGCAGTCTCTTCATAAAAAGATGAAACAGAGCCAGGGAACTGACTATCCAACCTCTGCCAAATCTGGAACTACCTATGTCTTGCTGGGAAACTAACCTTGTTGGCAAGTGACAGATTATTTGGGTGGCAGATAGGTGTAATCTAGACTAGTCATTCTTAGACATGGCAGAAGGTGTTAGCTAGCTCAGTACATGCAACTAGAGTTGTTACAAAATACTAAAGTTGGGGCTATTACCCACCATCAGTCATGGAAATCATAATTTATTTTTTTTTTTCCTATGGATATTTTTCACAGTATAAAACTATGTAATGTTGTTGCAAGGTGTAAAGAGAAAAGTTAGAGCATTTTATTTCTTCAAAGGAGACCTATATGTATTATAGTTTCCAAAAGAAAACAAAATAATTTTCTCATTCATCTTGGATAATTCTGGTGGTCCTAAACTCTGAGTGACCTATGACTGAGCCCTGTGACAGTTTACCATAGAAGCCCAATGTCAGTGCAGACAGGAGAATTTGACAAAGAATATGGGGGAATATGCCTTCATAGGCAGAAAAAAAAAGTATATAAATTTTCAGGCCTACTGAGGATACCATTGGACAGCTTTGAAGATATACAATTAACAATCAAGGACAACTACAGATCTCTTGCAAGGTTTCAGTTACAGCTAGGATGAAAGATCAAGCTCTTTCATCAATATTATTTTGTTGCTGCTAACTTTCTTTGAAGTCATTTGTCATGTTGTGACAAGCTATACATAGGTTTCTGAGGACTTATGATTTTCTCAGATTAAAATAATTACAGTAAGTATAGTCCAGGTTTTCTTACAGCAAATACAAGCTAATTGTCTTCTGGCTTAAATATTGCTTAAAAGTGTTTTTATTTTGTTTTATTGATCCCCTAACTGAAGCAATGACAATTAAAAATAATCTATTCAGGATTAACTCATTGTATTTTCCGTTTTCAGTCAAATCAAACATTTTACTCAACACAAAGCAGCCGGCCTTACTTTTGCTGGTTTAACGTTTGCATTAAAATACCTATTTGGCTAGATTTGGAAAAGAAATCACATTTAAGCTGTAACAAACTGAAATGTTGAAAATATTGAACTGCAACAATATTGTAAAATCAAGCAGCCTTCCCCATTGTTCATCTGTTCATTGGAATTAGTGCACAGTTGCAAATACCTCGGTGAATTTTTTCAGCTAATAAAATACAATTTTGAGGTGTTTGCAATTTCTGTAAACGTTACCCATGCCTATAATGTGGTTTATTAATACTGTGTATCTCAGTGGTCTGGTCAGAAACAGTTTCAAAGTTATCACATTTTAATGCAGTTCCTAATCGTAGCCCCTCATCTAGGGTGAGCTTTTGGGACTGGATTAATCCCATCTAATTTTAGAGACCTGCTTGATTTACTGTCAAAGAGGCACATTCACCTCATATGCATAACACAACAGAAGGACCCAGGAATGTCCTGAAGATCTCAAACAGGCCATCTGGACTCAAAACAAGAAAATGCAGGTAGAACACAGGATCCAAAAGACAAGCCAAAGGTCTTTGGCAGAAAAAAAGTTTGGGGAAAGGGAAAAAAATGTCCCCAAAAAGTAAGTGTCATTAGTTCTCACTATTATATTGAGTTTTATGTTTTCTGGAGCATTTTAATATCTGCAGTTTTGGGAGGAAGTGGTTAGAAGAGAACGTTCTCATCACATTCAAGATAAATTAAAACAAAACTAAAATCAAAACAACACAAAATGAAACAGAAAGAGCTCTGGTCCGATTGCTGGGGGAAAAAAAAGCTGGAAATATTAAACTTCAAGGATTAACATCCAGAAGGAATTTAAAGAATAATATGTCTACATTTAGAAATAGCAACAGTGATAAACTAATATAGAATCATAGAATCATAGAATTGCCTAGGTTGGGAGGGACCTTTCAGATCATCAAGTCCAACCATCAACTTAACTCTAACAAAACCCGTCACTAAACCATATCTGTAATCACTATGTCTGCCCGTCTTTCAAATACTTCCAGGGATGGTGCCTCAACCACTTCCCTGGGCAGTGGTTTATGGATTATGGATTGAAAAAGAACTGATGCAACAATGAAATATGGAAAAGAATATGCAAAATTAGAGGCAACATTTGCAAAAAATGGTCTAAAAGGAGATTTTAATGACCAGCAGAAATGCCTTAAATCAGCTGTTGATAAAGGTACATTCATGGAACACCCTTCTTGGGGCTGCCCGTCTAAACACTACATGGAATTTCTGGTAAATACTATACAAGATTTTGCATACTTGCACAGTAAACATAAATAAGATGTAAAGCTTCACCCTCTTTTTTCCTAAAGTCAGGCAAGCATTCCTTGAACAAAGCAAAACCTTGAACAATTTCTTATGCTTAAAATCCCTTGGGTTGGCAGAAACAAGTTGTTAGGAAAACAATTTCAAAACATACATACTCATTTATGGATATATATATATGCAGAATATGTTAGAATATCATATTCTACTGGCTAAGCATTACATTTACGTCACATCAACTTTAATGAGGGTTTGAGGGTCACTTAAGTATCATTATCAGAGCTTGGCCTTGTAAGTGTCTAAAAATGTTTGGTGTCAGCACAGCTTGATTTCATAGTCATCTTGTAAGAATACTTGATGCTAAAACATCCTTATTACGCACTCTATGCACATTTCTAATCTAACAAATCAACACATTACAGGGCTCATTGCCTTATTACCCATTTACAAAATCATGATCCTTCTTCTATGTTCAAGGTAAACCCTGACATGATATCTTACATATAATTATGGTATATAAATGATAAAACTCTTAATCAGCTAGGTCTCTCAAGAGCCTGATTGCTTCTGCCTACTTAACGAGAAGCTTTAATATAGGCAACAGAGCAATGTGTCTAAATATACACCCTTAAGGAAGAATATTTTTCCATACATTTGTAGTGCAGAGATCCCAAGGGTTCTGATCACAGTTTCTCTCTGACAAATTTTCAGTGGCCATAGACAGGATGGAGAAAGGCAGGGGTTTTTTCAGGAATTAGTTTGAAACTTGGACGTTTGATTTCTTATCTAATATTGGATGAAAGCCAAAAGCTAATTTACGGTTCAAACGTTCAAATGGACGAGTTGGCTACAGGATTAACATGAAGCTGTGGAGATGGAAAACCAGAGGGGCCCAAGATACAGATAATGTTTCCTTTGAGTTTTCACCCTCCTTAGATACTGAAAGTCCTTTTGTCCCTGTACCCAAAATTACATACCATGGTAACCCCAATTTACTAAGACCCTACCAGGTGGAAAACTGATAAGTAGTGTGGAGAGTTTATAGGATATTTTGTTTAAATCTGCCTTTTCAGTCTTGGTAGAGTCATGCTGCTTCTCCCAAGAGTAATCGGAAAAATCAGAGTTTTTAAAGATATATCGGAGTTTTTCCACAATAACAAGAAAATGTGATCCATATGGCATCTTAAACTCTTTAAAGTGTTTGCATGCTCCTTTTGAAAACTATAGATATCCTGGGCATGATGTATCTGGTTTGAATCCAGGGGGAGCCTGGGAATGATCCAGGGGTCATGACCATCTGTTGAGCTGTTCAGTCACTTGTACACGACGTGGACAGAGTTCCACCATTTAGACAAACCTGCACACTACGCTACACTGCTGGAGAAAACCGGTAGTGCTCACTGGCAGTCTTTGAGGAGAGAAAACTTAAAGTTAGGCTGATTCCATCTACAATATGGTTTATTCTGCAATTTAACATTTAAATAACCTGTATGATTGATTTGTGCAAATAATTTATTTATTTATCTTCCTCTATCCAGAAACAGGTAAGATTCACTTGTGAAGACTGAGATATTTTAGTGTAATAATGAAAGGACAAAGTTTTGAAAGCAGCTTTGGGAAGCTACTCTTGTTGCCATCTGTGCTCTTTTTTGATTCTTCCATATTTGAGATGTTTCGATCTAGATATTTTGTTTGTTTCTGTTTCTGAATTCTGACCTTACTTGGGATTGCTTTGCTGATACACCGTGAAAACCCAGATCCATTAAAGCCATTTTATCTACCTTAGGAGAAGGAGAGGGAGAAAGGGAAAAAGAACAATAAATAAATAAAGAAAAATGAATCATGTCACAATCTATGTCAAGAACTCTCTTTTTTTTTTTTTTTTCCCCCTGAAAAAGAGCAGAAGGATCAAATGTCACAAGCTTCCAAGAATAATCTCATGATTGATAGGGGTATAAATTGGTGGTTGTCAATCTTAATGAGGAGGTAGCAAGATCGCTGTGTCTCATAGCCAAATTTTACGTTCCTGTAGGCAATCAACATCATTCTAAGGAATCTTTCAAATGTATATATGAGAAAATAAAAAATCTGGAAAACTGTACTTCTTTCAGGATTAACACTAGAATCCTCAATGTCATTATTGTGCCATTAGGATGCTGAAAATTTGCAGATGTAAATCTTCTCTCTCTCTCTCCTCTGACTGTCTCTGACAGCCAGAGAACTCCAGAGGTTTTAAAATAGAGAAGCTATGGATGTGCCTACGGTCTCTTAATGGTGTTTTTATTGGAGGCATGGAGAGCCAGCACTGAAGTTTCACCCATATCTTCTGGTAGTTTAACCCTGTTGTGATTTAAGCCTGGTCAGCAGTACAAACCCATAGACACATCAGTTAGGAGGTGACACTTCCCAGTCTTATTTGCTAACAACATATTTCATCATATAAATCATCCCATTTCAAGTGAGGGATGGTTTCAAACAATGTTTAGTCTAGTTTGAAATATTTTGCAACAATGATAATTCCCTGGAAGGAAGATTTCACAGGCTAATAATTTTCCTGGCATGTACCAGTCACCAGGTATTCCAATCACACTTTTCTTTTCTCTGTCCCACATCTCTTACACTACATCTAATAGGCGGTGCTGCTCTGATGCACAATACTTCCCATCATGGGATCTCAAAGACCTGAAACAAGCATTAACTAGTTTTCAAGACCTTAGTGAAGCTGGAATGTAAATATAGTAATTGAGTGAGATGAATGGATAAGATAGTTTTAAGGACGGCTAGCAAGAAAATATTCCTGGAAAAATACTGGAAACTATGAACAAATGTCTTTTTTTTTTTTGTTAAAATTGTTTCCCTAGGGTGTTTTGATCAAAATGCCCACAGTGTGTGCAAACAGTGGATGCTTGGAGTTGTGAGAATTTCACATCAATGTGTTTTCACAGAGAAAAAATATATTTAATGTAATTTTGATATAAAATTTTAGCATTAAAAAGTCCCAGTGATCCTAAGGTTCTGTGACTACCCAAACATAGAAAGAGCATGTGTGCACTGTGGAGGCTAGGATGCCAAAGCTGGCTCTGTGTCCACTAACGCTAGAAAGGAAGAGAATGAGCCAGAAGAACCAATTAGCTTAATGACACAAAAATGGACCTTCCAGACCTGGTGCTCCTTCCACACAGTATGAAGTGCATTGGATGAATGTGTTGGGTAGGAGCAACACTAATTCGGGGGTCTCTGCTCTGCACTCATCGGTATAGTGTTGGGATACCCAGAAGAACTTGATAACATAGTTGACAGTAAAGTTTGGGAAGAGGTGGAGGTGATCTACTTTTAGTAAACACCAGGTCAAGCTCATCCCCAGGGGATCAGTAGAAGGTTTGAGAAAGGAAAGAAATTTCCTTCTGTGTTTGGAAATGGTGCTGCTGTGAGCTTGGATGTTACAGCAGTCAATAGAGATGTGTTGGAAGAATGTTAAATATCCTCTTTTCCTCCCATAGCTTCTGGAATGGATCTCCAGTATTCATACCTCCAGAAGATAATATTCCATAAGCGCTCTGCAGACTCAAAATGGCATTACACGGGAGTGAAATTTCCCAGGTTACCTTAATTTTGTAGAAGCATTCTCCTCCTGATAAAATAGAAACTGAAGTTTGGAGGTCACCCCTCTGCTGCAGAAGGGGGACCCCAGTATGGAGTTTAGCTCTCGATGTAGCTCCTTTACAGAAGACCTTTTTTTACAGCAGCTGGTTGCTCCCAGGCCCTGCAAGCAAAGGCTCAATTCTTTAGTGAGCTGTCTAATCCCTGGGATTACCTGTTTAGGCTTCAGGACATCAAACGGTTAGCACTACCACTGACGACAAATGTCATTAGCTTTAATTAAAAAAATAGAAAGATAAAGATCTCAGTAATGAAGTGTAGTGCTTCAGTTAATAAAATAGATTATATCTTTCTCTGTACTGCTGTTTCCATGAAGTAATTTCATTTCTATTTAAAGCACAGATTACAGATCAGAAAAGAAGATAAGGAAACTATTTTGTTTCTACAGATAAAGTTAAGGTGTCACCCATCTTTTCTCCTTTGCTTCTCCTAGATGTCCGAATAGAGGATCAGGCAGAGTATTCAGCAGCAGGTGGTGCATTGCAGGTAATTTTCCCCTCATCAAATTACACTTCACAGGATATTAAAATTCCACATAATTAGACTTGTTTCTCAGACATTACAGTTCTACTGCTCTGCACGTTATTTCTATCTCTTCACCTGTTGCTACACCTCAAACTAGTGCTGATCATTCCACAGATCTAAACTCTCCTATGCCATACATAGAGAGATTATTTTTTTCTTTTTCTGGAGTCCAACAACAGTGTTTCCATTAGTCTCTGTAAACTCCAAACCAGGTTTCATGATCAAATTCTAGTCTTCCCATCATTTTAATCTGAATGACATTAATTAAAACAGGTACAGTAGATAGAAAATAAATCAGATGTTCATTTCTACTTCCTACTACAAATGTTTAAACTTTCATACATATCTCAGAATGAGTAATAAAAAATAAAATAAAAAAAAAAAGCTTCTAAGGAAAAACCATGTCTGTCAACATGATTTTTAAATGCAGCTTTAATGAGGAGCAGACTATATATTTCCCATTGAAAAATAAATATTTTTTCTCCACTGGTAATCAGGGTAGCTGTTAAACAGAAACTGCTAAACATTTTTAAATTAACCAATCCAAATATCTTGATTCAAGAGCCATAAAAATTGTAAGAAACAGAACTCTGAATCTGTACTACTGATTTGTAACAGGTAGTGCAACAATACTGAAAGAGCTGAGAGGACAGTAAATAAACTGGCATTCTTGCATTATCTAGGAAAAGATAAGGATTAATTGGGACATTTAGTTTCAATTCAATCTCAGGCACAATCATATAAAACAGTGTGGAATGCCAACCACAGGAGCTCATATTGATAATGAAATCAAAGCCACACAAATGTTTTTATGGATGTTACATACTGTCACACAATGTTATTATTTTTTATGAAATCAAAAGTTTGATTTACACAGAAATGCTGGGCAGAATCCCAGATGATGTTCAAATAAAGCTTAATATAAAATAAAATAATATAAATGACAAAATGTAAAATCAAGTGGAACACATCATTAGATTTTAGAATGTCACCTAAAATGGAGAACCATCCGCCAGTGAGAGTGCTTTAAGTGGGATATCTCAGAGGATTTGTCTCAGTTTAGTGTTATTCACTAAATTTAGAAATTATGTGTAATGAAATATAAAATAACTGTTGGTAAAATTTGTAGATGAACAAGTAATTAAAGCTTTGCAAGTGGGACTTATTTCTATATAGTGTATTTGTGAGGCATACGAAAAATTGATCCTTTATGAAAAATTAATATCAGCCATGTTCTCAAACTAAGCAAGATCCCAGCATTCTCTTATCTGGTGACTTCAAAAGGTCACTAGACTTGAAAAAGAAATACAGATCGTGATATACGATCTGTTAAATTCTGCCATGTATACCTGAAAGAGAAAGGTAAATGTTTGAAAAGGGTTGAGAGAAAAAAGAAAAGCACAAAGCAAAACACACACCACCCCTCCATAGACGGATGGACGCACCTTATGAGTAGCTAAAAACCTCTCTCTGTTAAACTCTGCCTATCTAGTAATATCTGTGACCTGCTAACAAATATGTGTACGGTGAAGAGATTTCTGACAGCTGATTACTCTTTAATTCAAGAAAAAAAATAAAAATTAGTAAAATCTACCAGCTGGAAACCGAAGTTAAACACACGCATATGAGAGACAGACTGCACGTTTTCTAACGAGAGTAAACAGCACCTGGGACTCCCTGTTTAATAATGTCAATGCCTGGATATCTTTCAAAAAGATATAATCTATCTCAAATAAATGTACAGGCTTTCTTCAGAAGAGCTTGGGTAAGAAATTGAGGCACATTAATGAAAGGATCAGATCAGATATTTGTAAGAGTTCTTCCCAGCCTTGGCTTCACTAGTCTATCTAAACAGGGTGGTTTGACTGATGTCCTGAGTGCTCCCAAATTCAACATGTTTAGGGGGAAAAAAATCGTACAAGATTTTGTGACAAAGTTATCTGTTCTAAGGTAGACCTCTATCTCTGAACCGGTCATCCTGCATCTTCTTAGACTAAACAAGAGAAGCACATCATCAAGACATGATCCATCTCAGTGTTTCTGTGGACGATGCAAGAAGGCTGAAGCATCTAGCCCAGCTGCAGAGGTCTGCACTGTAACTACATGCAAATTTGTAAAATGAAGCAACTCTTCCCATAAGAGGGATTAACCTCCATGATGGAAAGACAAATGGGATAAAGACAGGACTCAGGACCAAGGTTTCAGTGGGAAACTATTCACTGCATGAAAATGTGATGGCCTCCAATGGTTGTGATGTCAATTCTCAAGCTTTTCCCCATGGGGAAAGTATCTCAGAAAATATTTCAGTGCCTTCCAATCTATTGTTTTTATGCTTCTTTGAAGCATCAAGACGCTCACCCCAAAGTTATGCTTGCTCATTGTTTTTAAGGTTACCTCATTGACTTTCAGTACAGAAAACTGTTTTAAAGACCTTCAGTTCCTGGAGCATAATTTTGCAGCATGAATTAGAATCTGCACAACCTCGATCACAATATCGGTTCATAAAAGTAATTTAAGACTCCACAGGGTTTCAAAATGCACAAAGAATCATTACTCTCAGGGACCACTCATATGTTCTGAGAGAAGTGTTTATTTATGTGAGTATTTTGTGCTTCATGAGTGACAGATCCATGAGTTCGTCACTCATTCTTCTAGTCTCTCAAGAAGGTGATATTTACACAAACTATTTGGCAAAGCTGCAGAAGTAAAATGATGTCAGTCTAATGTTCTCATGCAGTTTCATAGTTGCCCTTTCTATTATGACAAGTTGGCACGCTTAAGGGTAATGAGAGAATTCATTCCAAGTGGCATACCAAGCACTTGGAAAAGCTGAAGTTACCGTAACTTAACATTTACGTGTCACACATGTTGTACAGTTCTCTTTATCAGTCTTTATCATTGTGAACTAGTAAAGTTATATAAAGTAATTCAATTGTGAAATACAGTAATCTTTTCCAAGGTTTCCGGAAGGAGTCTATGTGGTCCATGTGGATCAGGTAGCCTGATAATTTCCTGGGGAGTAATTACTCAAACCCCATTACAGACAGAGAAGTGCTAAACATGCACAAAACACCACACTATGCATCAAATCATATCCATTTTCACTCACTCACAGCAAAATAGTTTTAAAGGGAAGGATCCTCAATTTAGGATAAATATATATATATTATATCTTATAAAATTATTATTTAAGGTCTGAAATTATATACAGCTGGTGTTTCAGTTTTTCATTGGATTTGTAATTTAGATTTAAAATATGAATAGAAATAATGGGGTAGAAATGCACCGTCATGTGTGCTGTCATTGGAAATGTTTCTGTTTGTTCCACATGCATACATTTATGTGTGAGCTATGATGCTTTATTCTTTATTCTTTAATTTACTCTTCTTATGCCTATTAATTTATTCATTAATTTATTCTTGTGGTGGTTAATTTCTGAAGTGTCAAAATCACATTGGAAAGCATAATTTAGGCTACAAGGTTCTGCCAATTTTTTTGTTTTACTGCAGACATATGAGGAGAAATACAGTGTACCAGAAACTACAAGTAGGTAATGTTTTCATTAAGTTTAAGAAGTTTATAATTAATTATTCAGACATTAAGTAGAAAAAGAAGAACTCAGTTTCTTTGTGCTTAAATTGTACAAGTACAACTTGTTAAGGTCAAGTACTAGCTTTCAGGCTTTTGGATCTTTTTCTGTGCTGTATCTCCTGGTACCCCATGGTAGGATGGAGACAAAGTGGAATCATAGATTCAGGGAGTAATTTAGGTTGGAAAGGGACTTCAGAGGTCACTTGGTCCAAGGCCTTCACTGTGTTGAAAATCCCCAAACTGGACACAGTTTTTGAGATGCCCTCTCACAAGTGCTGAATATTAGGAAACAGCCGCTTTCCCTGCCCTGATGGATATTCTCTTACTCATGCAGGCCATGGTTTTGTTGGCTTTCACTGCTGTAAGGACACACTGATGTCTGATGGATTCTTCCACTAAGGCTGCCCAGTCCTCTTCTGCAAAGCTCTTTTCTCCAGTCAGTTCCTACCAGTGTGAGTGTATGGAGTTATTCAACCCCAGGTGCATGACTCTGCATTTGCCTTTCATGAATTTATTGAGGTTTCTGCCAGCCTGCCTCTCCAGCCTGTTGAGGTTCCTCTGGATGGCAGCCCTCCAGCGCATCAGCTGCTCCTTCCATCTTGGTGCAGGTTTTTGCTTCATCCATGTTGTTAACAAAGACAGGAAAAAGTTCATAAGCACTCAAAATTCACCTAGAAAACCTGAGCTTTAGGTGCCTTTTGGAGGGCCACAAGGGTACACACACCTCATAGAGCCACAGTCCAGAGCCAGGACACTCGAGGTTTGCCCATAGTCTCCAGAGATAACTCTATAGCATTAAAAGGATAAGTGCAACTGCTTAGCACACTGTATAGCACAGTGTTAATACTAACTACTATAGGAAAAATTATTAGGAAGAAAGAAGGTGAGGAAGAGGGAAGAGAAGAGTCATACCTCACATTCAGGATGTCTGAGAATATTTTTTATTTTTTTTTTACACAAAAAAACTCACAAGTGATACATTAAGAAATGAAGAAAAGCAAGGATGACTGGAGTAAAGAAGGGCTTTGGGAATAGTGCCCCAAACCACAGAAAAGCACAGCGTTCCTGAATGACAGCAGGTACAAGAAGAAAAAAAATCCTGAAAGCCATACTAAACCAGAGACCATAAATCAAAGGAGACATCCATAAAACTAAATGGCTGAAAACAGAGAAGACATTAAGGATATGATTAAGAACATTACTGAAGAGCCCTGGTAGCATGGTAGTACAATTGTAGAGGACAGGATTTTGTCACACATATTTGAAATACTCCATTGGGTTGAAGAAGTTAGCAGTCTAGAAGCTAGAAGCTTTTTTTATACTTTCTTCTAAAGTCAGGGAGAGCAGGAAAATCCTTCACATAAGGACTGAAAAGTTGCCCTCTGGAGGCAAGTCAAAGGAGACGGTACTCCTAACACGAATATCTCAATCAAATTAGTCCTGGGATCATTTAACCTAAACACCTAAATCACTTTTTTAAAATTTTTCAGCTATTTCCACTCATGACCTCCTATGAGGGTTCATGCCCTAAAGTTGAAGTACACTTTCTTTACAACTGTTTTAAAAGAACCGAATTTTAAAACTCACTCCATGTAGCAGGCACAGGTATAACAAACGTGCAGCTTCCAACAACATAAAAGATACGGGACCTAGCATCTTCATGCTTCTTCTGAGATCCTGCTATGAAAATTAAGCTTCTGTATTTTTTAATAGGAATTTCTACTTTCTTTAAAAATAAGTAGCAATGGGATTTATAAGATTAGGCAATCAAGGTTTTAAGTGGTGTTTATAAATTATTATTTTTTAGCCTGGGTGCCATCTTTAAAGTTAAATTTTTAATAACCTTTCAGACTTATAGCCTTACAGAAATAATTTCCTTAACAGTAGTTCAAAGGTTTAATGTCACAGTAAAGTCTTTGAAATGTGATGTGATCGCTTTCATTCTAGAAAATTAGCTTTTTAAAAAATAATATATCAAAGTTAAAATACAAATGAGGAAAAGACATGGACCCCAGCTCCAAAACAGGACAGGAGGGTGGGGAAAGAAACTCAATTATGATAATGTTTTTTTTGAGATTTCCTCCTGTGTTCTCTAAACTTTAACAGTTCCAAAATCTTCACAATCTGGCTGCAAAAATTTATGATTTAGGAATGTAAAAGGGGGCAATGCCTCTGAACGTCATCTCCAAGTGAAGGCTAGACAAAACTTTGACCTTGGGAGCATTTTCCCTCCCCTCCATTCCACGGCTGATGTCCAGCCAAGATCTATTACAGTGAAATCTGCCAGTGAATATGGAAATAAATTCAATGATGAGATACGGTAGAGCTTTTGGAAGGTAATATCCCATTCAAAGCAATACAGTCAGTCTGAGACTAAGCCTCTCCCTAACACTAAGGAGCTACAAGTTTTTTCAGAGGTTTACGATTTGATCAAATTTCAGCAGATATTCAGTTACCAATGCTAGCTCTGGATTTCAAATGCTGCCCTTATTTCTCAGTATAAGGTCACTTTTATTTGCAAAAGTAGAACTATTTTGTGTTTCAAACCCCTTTCCAGAAAATTACCGAACCACTTGGGTTGAAAATGTCTACAGGACTATGCATTCTTTGTCAGGTTTTTGTCTTTTTCTTTTCTTTTTTTCCAAGACAGAAATATAGTCCCACTAATTAAAGTTTGCTCGTGATGTAAATAAATGAAAACAGACTTTTAAAAGATTTATCTGGCAACATCTTTAATAGCTTTCAGCTGACCTATAAACATTTAGAAAGTCCATTCCAGAGCTGATCTACATTCCTGAATGACCTGAAATACACCTCAGTTATCATGATGCTACTCACATTCTCACGAAGCAGGTTGGATGATAGTATATTGCCCAAATAACAACAATGGTATAAAACCGATAACACCAAAAAAGTCAGTCACCTGCTTCAAGTACAGTTGAATGCTGAAATATTAAATGTATGCTCAGCAAGAAAACAGAAAACATGAATTATCCTTCATATTGTCCTGTCTCTCATTTAGACTGTTGCATGATTTTAAGGAATAATTCTGTCACAAACTGATGCCAAAAGAGTTTTCACAGCATTCATGCCAGTGGTGGTGGGCATACACCAAAAACCAGCATATTGCTATTTAATCTTAAGGTTTATGTATGGTCTTTTTTTTGTGGTTGGTTTTGGTTTTTGTTTTTTTTTTTTTCTCTTTGCTTTCCACATTGCAAATAACTGACTCTCTAATATGGATTATCCACAAATCTGTTATCACAAGAACAGCAGGAATGTCTGAAAAACACGTGTAAATTCTAGAGACACTGCCACCTGGCTTCTTTATTTGAACTGCTAGGAAAAGCTATGTAAATAGTGCTAACTAAATGAAAGAATTCAATGTTTATTCAGAGCTAAAACCAGTAGACAAACAGATGGTTAAAGACAGAAAGAGAAGTTCAAAGAAAAAAATGAAATCATATTGGTCAGTTGGATTCATATTGTTCCCACAAAAGGACTGTATAAATAAAGATCACAAAAATAATACTAAAAATATGTTAATACCAAGTTAACACATTGCTTGATATATGAGATTATTATATTTTCTGATTTACTGTCTAAATTTTTGCCCATTACACAGAATTCATTTTTTTCAGTAGAATTGGGCTACTCCACCTACCAAGGCATAAAGAAAGGACTTGGCCTATGGGCCAAATGGAAGGAAAGCAGCTGTAATCTACAAACAAACCAGTAAGACTGTGCTTGTTTAGCATTCTGAATGTTGACGGCAACATGACAAAAGAAAGAGAGAAAATATTTGCAGCTTTATTTTCCGAATTAAAATATTTAAGTCCTCTGAGGTTCTCTTAAACAGTTTTACTTCCTTTTTTCTTTCTTTCCTTCCTTTTTCTTTCTTTTTTCTTTTTTTTCTTTCCTTCCTGCCTTCAATTTCCCCCACCGCCATCACCCCCTTGATATAAAGTAGCCAAGGAGAGGAAGGGTGAAAGAGGAAGAAAGAGGGATGAAAGAGAAAAAGAGAGCAGAAGAACAAGAGTGGTAGAGACTGAGCCATTTCATCTCTTTTGGAATTAGAAGGAACAATCTGTGTTTCTATTCATAAATCAGCAAACTTCCTTTTTAAAATCCCAAATTATTTCTATGGACAATTTTTTTCCATGGAAAAGCAATGTTAACAAAATTTTTTTTTCCCTTTTTTTTTTTTTCACAGTAAGTTTCCTGTTCTTTTTGAGCAAACTATTAGACCTGCTAGGAACAATGCAACAATTAAACCTTTTTTTTTTTTTTAATTTTTTAGCGTGTTTATTCCCACGACAAAAATCAAAAGCAATTAAATACTGGGTTTGCTAACAAAAACAAAGTGAAAATAGATTTTCAATGCAAACTTTTCTGGATGGAAAACGATCAACAATTTTTTCCACTTTCTATTAACAGGCCTTTTTCATCCTCTTTACCCCCTTGTGTCTCTTCCAGATGGAAACAAGTGGGATAATCAATAAATTAAACTGCTCAGCAGGGTTGCCAGATTTTAAATATTAAAATCCAAGCCCAGAGAGGGAAATCATGCATGCACATGTAAGTGTACATGAATAAGTAAGTCCAACGTCTCAGACTCATTGTCCAGGCCATCTAGTGCTACTTTATGCCTGAACATTACCCAGCACACCTGGCACTGGACCTAGCACATACTTGTGATTTATCTGCTTGTTTGCTGTAGCCACTTTTGTGGTTGACATCATCCCGTATAGACAAAAATTTACTTTCTGTGATTGCAACCAGTTGCTGGGAAAAAAAAAAAAAAAAAAAGGGTGTGGGGGAGAAAAGTTATGTAGAGAAAGCATAGCTAGTATGGGGTCTGACTGTATAAAGCAGGATAACCCAGATTACATTAAGAGTTTTGGCAGCTCTCCCATTCAGCTCTCTGCTAGTAAGCATCATCTGGTATGGGGGCCATGAGCAACTGATTAAGAGCTTGCTTTCTTATAGCAATCTTCCACTAAAAATATCTATGAGTATCTACTTTATGTTGAAGGAGAAATCCAAGACTTCTTCTGTAAGTCAATGAAATTCATTGCATGAATTTTGGAGTAGGAAAAAAATAATAACTGAAGACAAGCCAAATTTTGATCTCAGAAGATTCCATGTAAAGCTTAATGGCTTCTCTGGAATAACTTCAAGTTTATGCAAGTGCCACATAGATTAGAATTTCATATTAGATCTGACATTTTTCAACAAAAAATCATTCAAGAAGAAAAAGAAATCATTTATTTTAATGACCCCACACACAAACACAAACTGTACTATTACTTTACAAGTTCATCTCAGCTCTGCATCCCCTTTTGCAAGGCCATAGGGGAGGATGGGTTGCATAATTCGCTCC
This sequence comes from Rissa tridactyla, assembly GCF_028500815.1. Lineage (NCBI taxonomy): Eukaryota > Metazoa > Chordata > Aves > Charadriiformes > Laridae > Rissa > Rissa tridactyla. The sequence goes on along the minus strand of NC_071466.1, from coordinate 4,422,479 downwards.
AGCATCAAACGGCTAGAGCATGCAAAGCAAAATGGGATATATGCACTTCTTCCTAGACCTCTTCTGTGTTCTTTCACATGACTATGCTTAAAGAATGAAGAGAATAAACAGCAAAAGATGTGTTTCTAACTCACTGAGTTTAACCAAATTGAATTATTCTGCCCACGATATTTTGGGGAATGCAATAAAAACAAGAACATAAAATAGACACACCTCACCAGGGCTATGACATATAGTCACTCAGCATCCTGCTATTAGTCATTCTAACTACAAGTAATCTACCAGAGCAGATTGCAATAACAAGGTAATTTTTTACTATCTTTTTTTCCAGTACAGAAGTTCATGCTTCCCTGATCATCTTACAAAAGGGCACGATTGTCTGCAAAGAAGGTCAGGTCTGTCTCTTTTCAAGCACGGGTGCTGTAATGCTTTATCCATTCAGCACAGAATTTAAACTAAGTCACCAGATTTAAAGACAAGCATGTGTCTTTACTCCTCCACAGCAGCATGCATAATGGCTTTCATTGTACTCAGGATCACAGCATGGGCACCATTTAACCTCATTACTTTCTAAAGCATTGTGAGAGATGCTCCCGAGCTCAGAATGGTGCTACAGAAAACTGCCTCCCCACTCTAAGGGTAGCTGACAATTTAAGCAATGTAGGATGAGTGTTATATATTGAAAAGAAAGATAAATCAGTGGTTAGGAGGAGAAGCCAGCAGAGGGGATTTTGTGTTCTCAGATTTCCTTCTGCCTTGGTGGCTGACTGCAAGGAATTTGTATGTAGATCTGATGCAAAAAAGTAGTTGTGGTTTCAAGAGTGAAAGATTTCAAAACATGTCCCTTCACTTTGGCTTGTATCACCTAAAAAGTTTGGGTTTTTTTGTTTTTTTGGTTTTTTTTATGAATCATCAGAGCAAAGGGGAGAAATATAGTTCCCCTCCCCAGTGAAAGCATCGGCTAGAAGACATCGCTCCCATTCCTCACTGTGCCATGGCACCTCCCCAGTGTCCTTCATCGTCCCACACTGCTCAGCACCTAAAGTTCTGATATTCTGCACTGAAAATCTCTGTGTCCATGGAGGTTCATCTTGAGGATCACCATAAAGTAATCAACAGATTTTTTTCCATGCTTATTTCGCTGGACCCATGTAATCTCTGTGAGGTAAAAGGTAAATCTTAACGCATTTTGGTATTGTCCTTCATCCTCCTATTACTCCCCCCGTGTCTCCTTTGGATTTTTAAGAATAAGATAGTATGCATCAGATTCCCTCAGTAATGCCTTAGATTGTAGAATAAAAAGGCGAAATTAGAGGTTTATGGTATATTCTGCACTGTTCTTCTGCAAAGGAGTGCATCTCTCTCATTGTATAAAATAAAGCAAGTCCTTATTACATGAAAAAAAAAAAAAATGCAATCCATTTCCATGGAGGAAGAAAGGATTAAAGATGTAAGAACATGACCACAACTTTCACCGAGACGTGGAAAGCCCACAGAGGAAAAAAAACAAAAACAAAAACAAACAAGCAAAAAGAAACAGAAAACACTAAACAAAAATCTCCAGTGTAAGAAATTTATTTTTTTTCCCCCAGCAACAGAGGAGATTATGTGTGCTGGAGAGAGATGCAGTTTCAGCTTTGCTTCAGTAGCTGCAGCCTCGTCTTTGACAAATTCAAGAAACATAAACCAACAGTGGTGACATTGTACGGGTGAAATTACAGAGCATAAAACAGAGCGATGACATCGGAATGAATATTGTTCCTGACTTGCATTGGAGTAGTGAAGGTGTAAAAAAAGGTTACAGTTTGTCTAGTGCCCTTTGGGACATCCTCATCACCAGTGACAGCACAATGACCTTGTATCAGAATTTTTAGTAGAATGCTGGAGTCAAAGGGTAGAGTGCTCAAATGCAATTATGAGTCGGTTACATACGCCTACGTTCACCTAGCTTGCTTCATCAATGTTCACATTAATTGTATTCACAAGTTACCTTCCTTATCGCTTTTTTTTTTACCTACTTGAAAAGAGCAGAAGTCTTCCTGAGATATGAGTCACTACTATACACTGTCAGCTCTCAAAAGGAAAGGAAAGGAAAAAAAGAAAAAAAAAAAAAGTAATGCAATTTTGCCACTTTTCAGCTCTGGATTAGTTCCAGACCTGCCAATTAACCCCATTGTCACTTAAGTAAATGCCAGCTTCTGCAAAGACTTTTATTTATTAGCCTTTTGCTCATTTCAATATTCACTTATAAGTTAACGTATAAAGTGTGACAGTCACATAAGAGAGTATGTGGCAAAGCATAGCACCAACACGAAAATGATTTCAAAAATTAAGCTGCAGGAAATTGGACATTAACCTCCTTCACAAATGTTGTATATAATAACATGGATTTCTCTAGCAACTTGCATCTGATTTGAGGTGTTCAGCTTCAGCTGTTTTCTTAGAAGTGTGAAACATCCATTGGTGAAACTGTTAAGATAATGTTATTGAGTTTCTAGAAATAAAAAAAACCTCCACAAATCACAAGTCATGTCTATAAGTCTTGGCCAGGGCAGCTACCTCTTTTCAAACACACCTATAATATCCTGCCCTTTTTCCTTGACTTCACTCAGCTTCTCTCCTTGCTGTTCCACCTCCTTATTTTTAGCCCTGTATTCTCATTATATCCCTAACTATGGTCATTTATGTAGTGATTGCTGTAATCCAACCTTAGTATATTGAATGTAATCACTGAATCAAACACTCTTCTTTTCTCCTGAGGGAACATCTCTTAATAAGAGGGCTGCTTGTCCTTCTGAATAATCGGGATACTTTGACAGCATGTCACCTTTTATTTACTCTCATTTTGCTAATCTGTGGTGATGAAGACATAGAAGTCTGTGCCTTTAGTTTGAAAATTCTTCTGCAGTCCTGTGTTATAGCTTTATGATTGTTACAGACGATATTTAATGATTACAAACCCTGTCAAAAGTAAGAATAAATTTGGATAAATACAGGTCAATCAGGAACGGATCTAAAAAGTTTGTTGTGTTTGTTGTTTTTGTTTTTGTTTTTTTTTAATAGACTAATCTTTAATTTAGCATGATACTTTGTTTTAATATGTTTAATTGGTTTTAAAAGTATTTGACTGTATCAACATGGAGAGCACAAATTAACACTAATTAGTTTTCTTCCATTTACAACTAAGAAAATTTTTCCCATCCTTGATATAAGAAACTAATTGGAAGTCCAGGCACTGCATTTTGTGATGGGTATTTAATTATTAGTACAGCTAAATGTTCCTTTCTATCATACAACACAGAATCTCAATATGTTTCTACTCTCAAATCCAAGCTTCTGGCTGTAGTAGTACCTCTTTTTTGTCAGTGGTCCACAAAGATGGTTATAGTCCTCAGAAATAAGTTGGCAAGTCCCATGTGAACGGCTAAAAAGCAAAAGATGATCAATATTGAGTTCTTGAGAATTCACAGTACTTTGGATCTTGTTTCTAGCATAGGTCCTGCTCCTAAGAAAAGCCTCTTGGCCACAACCCTTTTACCAAGGAAAGCACCAAAAGAAAGTGCCACTCATTGTGCAAATAGAATTTACCTAGAAGGTGTTGGCCACAATAGAAATAAGAAGTAGTAAAGTTTTTAACAAGGCAAGTTGTCATTTTTCTTGCATTACTCTCTCAGGATCTGCATCCTTTTCCAGATCTGTGTACCATGAGATACTGGTGATCACAGTGATCAAGTAGGAAATAAGCATCCAGTCCTAACCATGAGCACACTGTGACACAGCAGGCAGGGAGCATCGAGGGATGATCCATCTATAACTAGATGTAAGACCTCTCCCTGTTAGGAACAATATGATGCCATAACAAAGACTTGTTACTGCTCTTTTTACACGTATAGGTAAAGAGGAGCACTGGGGGTTGTTCGTCATGTTCTGTTCAGGACAAAGATATGATGTGACAAACTGAGGAGCAACTTATCTGACATCCTTTGATTCCTAAATTCACTCCCAGTTGTAGTAATTTTCTATGTTTTCCTCAAGGCAGATTGCAAGGTACCGTACAAGATCACATTAAGATAAACATTTCTTTCTCATTAAGTTTTCTAGTTAGAAATATTTTCTTTAAATACAGATAAAACCTTTAAAGTACTAAAAGCAGAAGAGGTACTGATCAGTGGCCTCGTTAGGAATGACTGGCTTCTCTAGCTGTCAAAATGTCAAGTTTCTTGCTTGAAGAAACTAATAAATTTCTGCTTGCCATGTCGTTAGCAGAGACATGAGCTAATTTGAAGAATAAACATTTCCTTTGCACATTTTACATGTTAATCTTTCAAGTTCATTTCAGGTACCCATCCCGTTGCTCATTTTCCATATTGAAGATGGAATAGAGCCAAGTTACTCATTTGTGCCTAGTTTTAGGATTTTTTGATTTTTTTTAATATGAAAAGCCAAGAACTATTATTTCTAAAAACATACAAGAGTATTAGGAATTCTAAATTCTGATTTCACAACTAACTTGGTCCTAGAACACAATGAGTCTTAAATTTTAAAGTAATTCTGGTGAATTTAAACTGTATTCCTAAGGAAAAAAAAATCTACAAAATACAGGACATATTTTATTTTTTCATCTCAGGAAAAAAAAAACACCACCACACAAAACCAGAAAAAGCAAAATAGTTAACAATTGGTTTCTCCCCTCCCTTTGAAGATACTTCAGATTCAAAATTGATTTTCTTTTGAGTGGTTCAGATCAGATAACATCCATGAGTACCTTCCAACCAAACCCACTCTAAGATTCTATGATTTGCACGCTCTAAGTATGAAACAAGTTCACATTTAATTATTCATTCGCTAGATACTAAGATGGATTGATATTTTTTTCAAATTTCAGCAGATGAAATAACTGAATTTTCCCACCAAATGTATAAACCTCCGCACATAATTTCTGAACAAGAACGAAAGTTTATTAACCAATAGAATACAAAAAACACTTGAGTCAATGAAATAATAAGCTTACAGCACACAAGGTGATACCAGAATATATATATTCATTAACCTGAGATAATATCCTGAAAGTCATTAAAAATATCATTGCCTAGTTTTTGTCTGGCTTAAAAGATAAAGAATTATTCTGATAGTTTTATAAGAATGATCAAAATTGATAATTTAAATAATGAGTAGAAAATTATAATGCTCATTAATTAACTCTTTTTGCATGATGTTTATCATCTTGGTCTAAATCTTGGAAGATATTTATACTTTTCTATGTCATCAAAGTTTTAGTATCTCAGAAAAAAACCCAAAAACAACAGAGGTGAATTCCGAATGCTTTGCTTATTTCAGAGATGTAGAGAATTTGCAAAAAGCTTGAAGAAAGTTAACTGGAAACTGGATTTATCCTCATTCCCAAATTAGTCATACTGTGAAACTCCACCCCTCTAGTGCCTCTGATTTTCCTGCTCATGGACAGACAGTCGTACCAAGAACGTGTCTTCACACAGCAGAGAAAGGATTGAGAATGCACACAGGACACTGAACCTGAGCTCCAAAGCTCAAGCAAAGAAAATTATATTTGTGCTAAGGAATGAGAAAAAATCATCAGCAAAAGCCAAAATCTCAGCAACAGGTCCATGGCTCAAAGATTGTCCCAGCTGTTAACACACTATTGAGCAAACAGATTATGCTGCACAGTCTGTGGGAAGCCAGTTGCCTCTGGTAAGTTTCCCTCTCCAAGGACTAGAGCATAACATCCTCAGCCAAAGCAGGGCAAATATTGCCAAATATCTACTACAAAATTCTTACAAAACAGAGATCCTTGATCCCTCAAGGACTGCTAGTGGCAACACTGCATTTCCTAGGAGGAATTTATAGGGCAAGACTGCAGCATTCTGCATTATGCTGGAATGCGTTTCCTGTGCAGGATTAAGACTCCTTCCTAAAAAGATGTTGATATGTCAGGAGGTCTGAAACCACGGTTATAAGTTTCTAGATTTTGCCGTATTGTAAAGCCAAAATTTGCAAGGCAAAAATCATCATAACGACTCAAGTAGTCTGTGCCTGATTTTTATTTGCATGTTTGATGCATGGAAATTAGCAGAAAGATGAAAAACCCAACAGACAAAGGGGTGAGAGGAGGAGATAGTCACAAAGGTTTGCTTTAACTCCAGGAGGCTGAACAGCCCCGGGTTTAATTATGATCAACGGAGAAAGATCAACATCTCCAAAGAGCAATGCTCAAAATTAGGCTCCTGCTCTGAAACTTTCTCCATTTCACAGAGGAATTTCCCTCCACCCATTAACTAGAGCAGGACTCACGGGAGTCTGGCCTCACTGCTTTTGAAGAATATCACTGAAAGAGGTCATTTAGGATTCAGTAAACATATATCTGCAATGACTGTGTAGACAGATGTGTCTCCACTTTCAGGGGGTTTCTCATTTTTGAGATCACTTTTGAGAGCTGTTGGTATACAGTAGCAGTATTTAGGCTGACGACATTTCTGCATACACCACACAGAGACTGAAGACTTTGGTACCTTCAATACAGAATAAAGTATTCCACTAGATGCAGTAATGACATAGCTGGAGCCCTGTAATAAGATGACAGATTAGGATAGCTAGAAAAGGAGAATGAGATCATCACGCAGTTACACATTTTACCTTAGCTTATGGGATGCCTTTAATAATGTTTTCCTTGGTGGGGTTAATTTATAAATGCAGCTTGTCGTCTCTCTGTTCTCACCTAACCCTTCTGGTGGGAGCTTTACATATCAATAAACCTTTCCTGTTCCCTATCTTTTCTTTTTGCGTTAAACCCATAATTTTAAGGTGACTCCATCTGTACTGCTTATAGAGGTGTGTTCTTATGTTGTCAGTGAATTAGGTCATGTTTTGACCAGGAAAAATTAATTTTTTCTCTATTACATTGTTGAATAAGTTAAAATCTCAGTGCAGTCAAATCACACGAAATGTTCCTTTTAACTTTTGGTATAGCGTCTGTGAGGGGTCTTGAAATACCGAACCAGATTGCAGAATGACAATTATAGACTATATGTATTCCTTTGGTTTTATATTTATCTTCGCCCCCTCCCCCCTCTGCAAAACTCAATTAAGAAGCACTTATCTGCCTGTTCCAATTACTTCAGTATTTAAGTGGAGTATACAGCGGATATTTTTCCAGGAGGAATAGTGTATAAGTTTATTAGTGACATCAACAGCATTTTAGAGGAAGAAACATAATACTTCAGAATTTTAAATCTGAGTCTCATTTATGTGTTTAAACCCGTAAGTGTCACTCTCACTGCTGGTTTTAGAACAAAAGAAGACTGAAAAGTCTATGCAACAACAGAAGAGAATTCAGTATAAAAACATTGAGAGAAATGGAAGGAGATACGTTGCAGGATTTATATCTCCATTTCAGTAAGAAATACAAAAGAGAAATCAACCTAGGGTGGATTTGAGATAACAATCCAATATTTGATAAAAAACATTTGCTAAAAGTTATCAAGCCAGATATTTTCCTTTGCATTTTAAAAGTATTTTTTAAAAAGCTAAAGAAGAGATTTATGTAAAAATTAAAAAAGGAAAATTCATTAAAACAAATGAGTGCCTCAATGAATGTTGTATCCCATGCCTCAGAAGTTAGAATTTTTTGTGATGCCACAGTACAGCTATGCATTTCAGCAAGAAAGTTTTGAAAAGAAGAGCTTACCTATGTCACTGATTTCCGTAACTGCATCAATCACATCTTCACTTGAGAGTCATCAATAGATTAATGTTGTCTGGAGGACTACAGTGCCCTGTAATGACAAGTTATAAATCATAAGAAAAAGGCATCTATCATGTTGAGACAGTAATAGCACTGAATAGCCCAAACTGGGCTCCAGAACATTGTGTTCATCTACCATTTCTACACAGGTATCTACAAGTCGCATACTACTTTTGTATGGTGTATCTATATAACTAAGAAGTGGAAAGTTTTAACCTTGACATTAAATTGCTGTGAGGTTTTTTGGTTTGGTTTGTGTGTGTGGTTTTTGCCTTTTTTTTTTTTTTATGGGAGCTAAAGGAATAATAATCCAATTAACACATTATAGTTTCCCTAATTATCTAAAATATACTTTTACATGCCATGTCATAATTTTGAGGTCAAATATCTTGAAGTCTTACTGTTATTTTGATGTAAATTCAAAAATCTTCTCCTGACAAGGTAGTATATAAAGGTAATTCCTCACTTTTAATGTCAAGAGACACAAAACATAGTTAGGAGAGGACTGGATTTGAAATAGTAATAATGATACTCCAGTTTTACTACTGCAAAAAAATAGCATGAGCCTGGAGAGAAAAAAAGAAAATGGGAATGGATCTTTGCAATGTTTAAAATGATATACAGGACTCAAGTTCTCTTCTTTTTCATTCACATCTCAGACTTCAACATTGGTCTTTGACATTTACGTTAAGTGCTCGAACACTGAGTTGATTAACTGTTCTGGGCTGAAATTCAGAGTTTATCGTCTGTCTCTTACACACATATATGGAAATTCAATTCAGGACTGAAAAAACCTTTCAAGATAAAAGTTTTGTTAGAATTGGCATATTTCAGTAGAAGAATTTGTTTTAGTGGAAATGGATTTTCTTCAATAGGAAAATAGCTTGTCAGAAAATTTACAGCCAGCATTAAAAATGAAGCTTCAACTTCTGATGATCCAAAACCACAAGGCATTCTTCCTAAACTTCAAATCACTGTAATCCCAATTCGGCAAGAACTCTACATTCATGACAAGTGTAAGCAAAGTATATATTTTTGGATTTCCAGAACAATCACGGGGATACAGACCCCCTTTTGTTGTGCTTGTTTGTATTTCGTTGAATGATCAATTCACATTTTCAAATCTCTGCCACTTTTAATTTCTTATTGTCTACTTAGAGGTTTTTAATGTTCTCAGACTAGCCATTCAAACCCAGGATTATGGAACTGTAGAATATTTTAGGTTGGGAGGCAACCTCTGAAGGTCATCTAGTCCAACTTCAGGTCAGCTCCTTTGAAATTCTTTCAAACTCCATGTATTTTATAGTACAGCACTCTAGAAATTTCATTAATTGTTCACTCACATTGTGCACACTATTTCATCACAAAGCGCACATATTATTTTACTATGTTACAGGTATATTACATCCCAGGATTAAGAGAAAAATGAGATCACCTACTGAAGCACAGAACAGAATATTACAAACCAAGGGACAGAATTATTTTAGTCTTTAAAAGTTGAATCAAAATTATCTTGGGACTGATGAAACACTTGCCAAGTCCAATGAAAATTCTGCAAATAAGTTCTCTTTTTCAAAACAGAGTATGTTTTATCTGTGTTTCCACCAAGTGATTTAGATTGTTGGTTGGCTTGTTGGCTTCCTCTCAATACCTGACTCTCGGTATTAACTATATAGAGAACCTAGGGTTGCTATGCCCTCATATATCCTCAGCACCTTGAATGGATGACTTTAGTTAGAAAGGATAAACCTGGGCCTTATGTCTTCATGAACACTTGTATTCCTTCTCAGTTCGTAGAATAATAAAGCTGGATACATTTCACATAAGTATTTTTATTTTCTTCCAGATATTTTTACCACTGTAGTTTTGGGATACTCCCAACTCTGAAGATTAAATTTTGCAGTGTATTTTCATGTTATATAAAGGCTAGTTACTAAACATGTGTGCTTTTATCAAATAAGAGATTAAGTCACCATTCTATTTGAAACAAAAAAATAAAAATTATCAGCTTCCAGAGGAAGTTTTGGAACACTTTGATTAGCAAGATGAAAAGTGAATTTGGGCAATATTAATAAGTGGAATCTACATGTTGTATTGTTTTCCACTGAGTAAAGAGGACATGCACAAAATAAAAACTAGAAAAATTCTAGAAATTATACAACTGGTGTTTCTTCTCCAATGTTCTGACATTTTGGAAAGTAGCTTATTTTCCTTCTTTCCATAATCATTGAAATAACTCTAAACAAACTGCTGTGCATCATATCACTCACTTTAGTAATTTGCAGGCATTTACAACCACTAAAAACAGTGCCACCCACAGAGAAGACTGCTGTTGAATTATGCAAGAGCAAGCCACATATTTCAGCCTGACTGAGGAAAGTAAAAGCCATGTTGGATATTAAGAAAACATATCAGGTTCAGAGGTCTGTAATTAATCTTGTCAGTGCACGAAGCAGGCTAACCTGTGTGCAGGAAAACTGTCTTGGCACATTTCTCCTCTACAAATGCAAAGCCAACCATAGGCATCTGGGATTTAAATCCATTTAAGTGATGGGGTATAGCGTTGGTCAAGTTCCTGAATATTATACAGCATTCTTAGGAGTATTAGATATTTACATCATCAGTAAATAACACAGGCAAATGCAATGCAGTTTTATTAGCTGGCCTACACGGAATAATACAGATATTTATCGAAGAGAGTTCCATCGTGCTATCACTGGAAGCAGAGAAATTTGCTCTGCGGTTGATCGCAGTGTGTCTGACTGATGGATAGAAAAGTCAATATAGCATCCATAAATACATTTTTTAAAACAACGTTGTCCCTGTTTTATACAACCAGTGCAATAGCACTTACTTTTAGAACCTGTTAACACTCAAGATACATGTAGTGAAATCGACTGAAAATAAATTAAAATAGATTAATTTCTTTTATTGACCTTGACAAATGTACAAATGCTATATATGATGATTATTATGATCCTTATATAAAGAAAAACTATAACCAAGCATGTTGCAATTAACAGGGCTCTCTCCATTGATTACACGGAGGCTTCACTGAGAAGTCCAACAGTAGGTATTTTTTAAGGAAATTGATTGTAGTGATTAAAGAGAACTAAATTTCCCTTTGACGTTTCACAAAAGAATTATTCCCACTGCAAATATGAGCATCTAGCTTAAATTCCTTAATAGGAACAAACTGGTACCTGAAGGGGACCATTCATACTTACGATTCTTTATTGACTTAAGTGGTCTACATCAGAGGGAACCTAAAAGATAAGGTTAGGGAAGGCGTCTGATTTTTGGCGACTGAAGGGAGACATGAGACATGCCACCTGTGCTACTTGGGTTGGCATGCAGGGAGCTGTTTGGTTTTAGAAAGCTCTTTCAGTATTAAAAACAAACAAAAAAAAACCCCAAAAGCAAAAAACTGTGTTCACAAAACTGAAGTACCATGATTGTGCATAGCACTGTGGTGTTTCATAGGAAAAAATGAACTGTGCCTCTGTTACGTTGACAAACAGAGATTAGTACTGATTTTTCTACAAAGGTACATTTAAAATTATGCAGTTTCCATGTATCAGTAAGCTTGTTCATTTGTTTGGTTTTTGTCCTAGAGAGGAATAAAATATAAAAAAAAAAAAAAAAAAAAAGGAAAGAAAGGGATGATCCTGGAGATAATTAATCTGGACGTCAAGTTTACACAAAAAATCTCCATATTTGGAAATGAACATTCTGCTTCTCACATTCTTTAAAACTTTACATTCTAGTATAAAATAAACTATCACAACGATATGTGGAAATTTAGTCAGACTATAATGCTTTGATTGAGTCTTTTGTCTTCCTTCTAAAATCAACTACAGTTTATAAAGCTTGAAATCATTACCAAAGCTCTAACTTTCACAGTACATCAGGATAACCTGTAATGATATTCTGAACATGGCTGCAAGGTGGACTTCTTAGTGTTGTGTCATTTTTCAGTGTCTCAGCACTTAAAGAATTGATTATCTTAAGACATTCAGCTTCCCACACGAAAAGAGACATGGTACATTTGAGTTTTTACCCATACATGGATCCAGTGAACCAGTAGAAGCATCTATTCAGATACTCGAGAACTGTGCAAAGTAGCAAAGTAATTTTATTGTTTTTTAAATTAGTCACCAAGATGGTAGAATTAGACTTTCCCAGATTTTCCACTGCAATTTCATGCAAAGTTAACACTTGTAACTGATCCTGCTGATAACTGTAGCCTTTGAGCACCTAATAAGTCATCTGAGAAAAAATCAATCTTTTTAGAAAAGTCTCCTATGAGCTCCATCCTTCAGGATTGCCAACCTTGTAGAACAGATTACTTTTAAAATTTCTCCTCCGCTTTCAAAAAACTGAGCATGAACAAGATCTGAAACATGTGTTCTCAGGTGCCAATTTTCCAAGCTCTAACAGAGATAATAAAGTGAAAAGTGAAAAAGATAAGGTAATTACCACTACCTTTTCTTAGCTTTTAGAGCAGGTTATGAAGTGTAATTTACTGCCCGTTCCAATTATTAGAGTGATTCTCTGTTACAGGAAGAAGCCTATGTTTCTTGCATGTACAAATATTTAGATTAGTTTCATGATTTTTGGAAGCAATGATACACTTCATAAGCAATGATACATTTCTACATTAAGGTCAGAACTGAACCTTGAGTTGGTTCTCTTGCTTGCTCCCGGTGATTTCAGTGGGACTGCAACTTCAGTTCCCTTGACACATTGGTCTGGCAACGTGCTCAGTAAAAGCGAAGGAACACAAGCAAGAAAAATCTCAGTTTTTTAAATCAGACACTTTGAGTTCTCATAAAGTGGGACCAGAGCATTCTGGACTGGAAAAGGGTGAAGAGAAGAAGGAGATGGGATCGTTAGGGAACAACCCAGATCCCATGTTCGAAGTGAGGAGGATGTAGTAAAGCTTTTGTTCGTTAAACCCATCAGTTTGCCAATCACTCCTGCGCATAGTTGTGCTCTCGAGTTTAAAAGGGAAAACCTGCATGTAGAAAGTCACCCAAGTATTAAAGTGATGTCAGAGACCCCACACTTGTATGAGCCCTAAGCTGCCCAAAAGTCTTATTAAAAACTCTCCAAGCCTTGAAAACACTTTTTTATTTTGTGGGAAAGGAAAGATTTTAATGGCCCAATTTCTTGCTTCCACAAACATGTTTAATAGCTTCTGAGTTTCTAACACAGGAAAAATATACTTAATGACCTAAGACAGCAATTTAAATAACACTTTTAAACTTTAGCCTGCTCTGTAATGTTTCTTAGTAATTTAATTGAAGCCTTTGTACCTCATTAATTATTAAATGAATGTGTTTTCCTTACAACTTGGGAGTCTTACTGACCCAGTCTACACGGTATCTAAAAGTTGCAGCTACCTTGCACATAGTAATAAAAAGAAGTTATGAAGTGCAGAGCTGACTAGTTATTTTAAAGTACAAGCATTTCCAGGTGAGAATGCGTGGTCACCTTTGGTCATCAAGGGGCTCCAATAGCATGGACAGAGTGAGTCTTGATTTAAAGAACTGCAGTTCTCGCACCAGTGCATGAAATAGACTCTTAGCACAGGCAAGAGAAAAAGCTAAATATGTTTTCAGAGTAAAAATTCAAAGCTAAATATATGAAACAAATTAATTTCTGAGGCTGACAATGGTCCTTTGCATTGCATTCACTGCAGTGCAGGCGTATTGCAGAGATGGCCCCCACAGTCCCCAAATGTAGGGCTAACTTTTGTACAGAATAACTGCAAAAGGGATATAGGCACAGTTCAGTAGAGCTGTACTATATTGTTGCAGAGATAATCTGTTTCTCTGCTCAGTGCTATAGTTTTGAGCACTTTCCTTGAAACTGGGTAAACTGCTGAAACAAAATTGTACAACCAGCTCTTTAGATTTCAATTTTTTCATTTACATGATGTGTTTTTTCTAGTAAACCAATAACTGAGGAAACAAGAAAATCTCTACAGGTAACATTCTCCACAGTTTTACCACTTACTCATGTGAATGACTGGCTGTTTTAGATACAAGGTTGCTGGGAAAAGAGAATAAAAGAGAAGCCGGAGATAAGAGGATATGGTTTCTTTATCATCTTCCAATGTCCTGGTGCAGCTATGCTAGTTGAGACACACATAGAATTTGGAGTCTCACACCTCTACACGAATTGTATACTCAGCAGAGTGTTATATACAACCTATCCCTTTTTTTTTTTTTTTCTTTAGAAATAATTCTTTAGCCAAAAATGAAGGATAAAGATTGTAGGAAACATGTAGAAAAAAAAAATAAAATAAATTATGTGTTATGCCATGATGTCGTCTCCTGGCAACTGATCTACCTGCTCACAATGTCTCATTTAGCAAAATAGGCTATATCATATCAAAAAAATCCCCTTGGGAATCAAAAAGACAGAAAAAATTCCCAATTTCCTAAACAGTGCTTACTTAATATTATATTTCCTTTTCATAACAGACTTAGGAATTCCCAAGCAACTGTATAGAGCTTTGCCTAAGGGACCTGAACTAACTTTTATACTTTACTATTATCCTAAGCACCCTGTGAGATCACCTCTCTGTTCTGCCAGGCACTGAACAAATGCACAGGTGGAGATATTTCCTGACCCAGAAACCATATACTCCAAATAGGGGGAGAAATAAAAGCATTAATACATAATATTAAGATTATTGCCTGTTGTGGTTTAATCCCAGACGTCAGCTAGGACCACGCAGCCACTCGTTCAATTCTCCCCCTTTTCGCCAGAAGGGTAGAGAAAAGAGGGAGAAAAGGAGGGAAAAGGAAAAAAAATATTGTGGGTTGAGATAAAGACAGTTTAATAGAAAAATAATGGAAAAGGAAAAAATATTAATATTAATAATAATAATAATGGTAAAAGAATATACAAGATAAAGTAATACAACACAAGTCACTCTCACCACCCAGTGAATTGGTTGCCCAAACCATCCTGAGCAATGATTGATGATTCCAGTCCCCCTGCAATCCCCTTTTATATACTGAGCATGACATCTATGGTACGGACTATTCCGTTGACCAGCTCATTCCCTTTATGCTCCCTCTCAGCTTCTATGGGAAGCTGAAAAAGTGCTTGACTAATATAACCATCACCTGTCAACAACTAAAACAATATGCGTTATCGATATTCTTTTCATACCAAATCTAAAACACAGCAGTCACTAGAAAGAAAATTAACTCTATCCCGGCTGAAACCAGGACATTGCCATATAGTAACTCAGCTGTGGAACTGGAATGAAAAAAACAGTCATATCAGGTCAGACTAAAAGACATATATCCTAATAGGACATGTAATAAAGGACATATACTAAAACACAGTCTAAACTAGTGCAACTATCCAGCAATAGTTCTCTACACACAGTCATCCAGCCTCCTGTATATCAAGGACTTCCTGAGCCACAGGTGTTGTCTTTGTGTTTAATAGCCCTGGATTAAGTTTTTCTTCAATAATTTAGTCCAAATGAATTATTTTAAAGTCTATGTAACCTTTAGAAATGCGTGTTCCCAATACCTGAATGAGCACTACATAAGCTAGGCATATAAGCCATGTAAGCACATCCACTGCTGTAGACATGAGTGCTATATCATCCTAGGATTTCGGCACCTTAAAGACTGAGGAACAAGACTCTGCCTGCTGGGAACTGATGATTTTTCCTTTCCCTCAAGTGTCTGAATTCCTCATCGCTACGTTATGCAAAGCACCTCCTTCGTAGTACTTGATGTGGTGATTCAGTCAAGGATCACACTTTTAGTGTAGCTGGTGTTGAACCTTTTGATATTTAAGGAGTATCTGGAATACTTCCCAGTCTATACATCTGCCCATCTAATTTAGATTTCGGCAAATAAGGTTTCACTGGGATGCTACAAGGATGATTAAGAGCCTTAGTACCAATACTACACCACTTTCACTCTCTGTCAAACTACCATGGGCCGTACTTTAAAGAAAATCGGGCAGATGGCTGGATGGTCAACAAATATGCGACAAAATACTTCTTCTAGATATTTGCAGTTTAACATGTGCTAGTGTTTATCCATCTGTAGAACAAGCCACCTGCCAGTTGTTTGAGTGATATGACTGGCTAAGCATTGCTAAGCGCTCTGTAATAACAACAGCAATAATAGGGCTAAAAAAAAAGAAAAAAGTTGCATGCAAGGTATGCACACTGATGGCTTTTGCAGACAAAAAGTGCAAATTAAGACTAAGAAGAAAGCAATCTTATGTTGCCAAAATATTTATCCATGGTGTGCATTATCTGTACAATTCAGAAACACGTACACTGCTACTACATTAGACAATTTGCTGACAAGACATAGAAAAGGCTATAACACTATAGCGTCTGTGCGCTTTCTTGGTTACTATGCTGAGGCAGAAGTGCATGCACACATTTTCAAAACTAGTTATATAGCTGATTGTCAGCAATTCATTCTCTAGCATTTCTGCCGCATATCCTTCATTCAATTAACCCCAGAGCCATCAACACTTGGAGGCAAATGCAAAAATAAAATCTTTGCAGCATGCAATGGAAGCAGACATCATTTAGTAATACATGTGTCTAGGGTAGTAATGATACCTCGGTAGAAAGATCAACGGGACTCAAATCATAAATGGACTTGTGACGTTAGGTAATTCTCCGCGTTCTATTACAGATTAGGTGCCTGTACAGGTCTCTAAAAATCCTCCCAGTTCCTGTTTTGGAGAGAATTCAGCAAATTCTCTGCATGGTCTGTTTGAATGTACTTTGAAACTTTCAATACATTTCTATTCATATTAATAAAATTCTGTATCTGCATTCATAAAAGCATTTTTATTTCTGGTAATTTTTCCTCAACCTTTCAGTGCTATCAGTGATATTGCTGGATCCCAGGTGTCATGCAATACCTAAGTGATGTGTAAATGAGGAAATGGAGAAGATGGTGTGTGGTGGCACTAACAGGTTACTTTTCAAGGGTAAGCAAGGTATACTAGCCCGAGTAGATAAAGCACTGAGATCCTAGCTAGTTTCCATGTCCTTCTTGGGATGCTACGTCCCATAGCATGATCTAAGATCACTTGTGCTAGAGTACACAAAAATTAAATATTCTTTTGTATAGGCATTTTTGGCACTCACAGCGTATGCAAATATTAATGGCCTAATGCTCAGTGACAGACTTCTCCTTGTTCCTTTTCAGATTAAACTGAAGATAAAACGAACACTGCCCAACTCCATCTACTCTTTCTTTAGAATAAGGAAGGTTGCAAACAGAAAAATGCCTGAGAGACGTGTATTGCTGAAAGATGAATTCTTTCATAGTAGTCTGCAAAACAGATGTTAGAGGTTCTCCAGCGACATCAAATCAAGCGCAGTGCATTCAGGTTCACTTGGATCTGCATTCCCATATTCTTTGTTTGATACAGATGCCCTGTGCCAAGAATGCAAACTGTTCATCTGCCAAAAGCAGGCACCCACAACACATTCAAATGAAATCTTGAGAAGAACGGGAAAAACAAAAAGTTATGTCCAGGCATACAGAAGCCTCTTTATTATCATAAGCTCTGCCCACTCCTGCAAAAACCCTTCTTAGCTATATATCTTTACCAATAGTTTCCTTTCTAAACCCTATTATATATTATTCATTACTAGACTCAAAGTCCCCAGTCAGGATGTTATTATGTTTTAGAACTATGCTGATGATTTTCCTCAACTCTCTGAATTGAGAGGTACAGGGGGAAAAGACTTGATTGCATTGCCAAGTTTATTGCGGTGTAGAGAGTTGTGAGGCACGGAAAGGATACAGCCGCTTTATTTCTTTTCCTGACATTTTTGGACCTTTCCTGCCAAAATGTGAGAGCAGGATTATGCAGCTGCTAGAGCTCCCCAGTCAGAGGGAGGGCTCTCTGCATTTTCATTCTGCACATCCCTGTTAGCAGATGCTTGGCTTGGTACATTTTATGCTATGCAGATCAAACCACAACAGACAGGTCTTGAATTGAATTACCAGTTTTGCAGCTCCACGGGAGAGGTCTTTGGTTACTAGCAATTTCCATATTTGTTAGCTCTACCCAGTCATAACAAACTCCTCCAAATAAAGAGAGGATTACCCAATATTGATCTGTTGCCTGCCAAACTCTGGCCCAGGTCAAACTGAAATAGTGGAGATGTAATCCTCTGAAATGGGGGTCTTAAAATGAATTTGCAATAATAGTAGTTTGCTAAAGTAGTATTATACTTGCACTGGAAACAGAGCAACAATCTGAAAAATTAGCATAAAAAAATGAATTCTTGTACAGCACAGGAACACAGTGGTCAAGGGCTGAAAACACACACTTTCAATTTTTGCATTAAAGATGCTGAGACAAACTTTCAGTTTTTGCAAGGTCTTGCTCAACTCAAAGAAATTAATATTCAAGTGAGATTCTTCAATGTAACTACCTCATGCATAATGAACATGAATGAACCTCAATGAATATCTGAATTTTACTTTACTATCATTGCCTGCTGCTTCAACAAAAGGAATTTAATTTGCATTGAGGATGGGTGTCCTTTGCCTGGGCTGGTGCTGGACTTTGTGGATCCTAGGGTGGCTCTTATGTCTGGTCTGAAATCACAACTTTACACATATACAACGACTACCTCCCTGTCTGCAAGACATGAACAAAATGTCATTGTGCTCTGAAGTTTGTTTAAGTCTAGGAATGTGTGAGGTCTGAGAGCTGCAAATACAACGAACTGAAAATTCACACGAAGGAAAGACTGTTGAGAGTGAAAGGTGAGGAACAGGACCGCATTCACCAACACAGTATATCCACCTGTACAGCGTCTGGGACAGGTTAGACCTTCCTCGTGCTGTATGAGCCCAAACAGAGCATTTCCTGTAACGAAAATTGTGCCTGTCTCCTCTGGGGGAGTTTCCAAAATAAGCTATTCCACAAATGAGCTTTAGGGATCTAGGCAAGAAACACTTATTACACCTTATGGACTTCTTTCTACAAGTTGCAGTCATGTTATTTGTGTTGAAATATGAGTTTGGGAAAAGAGAAATAAGCAAACGACAAACAAGCAAACAAAAAAGCTCAATCTTCTTTCCCCCAAATATTTAAGGTTAGAAAAAAAAAAAATAAATTCCAATGACAATGTTTATGAGGAACGAAGAAGAGACAAGACTCAGAAAGATTACCGAGACTTGAAGTATCTATTTTGTTTTTGCAATAAAGTTGGCAAACTTCATTGCAAAAGTACAGTAGAAGGCACAGCTACTTAGTTCTCAGTACATTTTTAGGAACAGATAACATCAAAGGAACAAAAAAAAAAAAGAAAGCACAGTGGAAAAGAAGATCTTTTGAGCCAGAAGGAGCAGTAGTATGGCTCCTTCACCAGTACAGGAGGACCCTCTGAACAATGAACTGGTGACAATAAAGTAGCAACTAATAAGGAAGCACATGCAAGGAGATGGAGTTTAGTTTAATTTGGGGAAACAGGAAGATTACCATGATAGTGGCTGCAGCTTTTGCATTAGGTGTTTTAAAGCAGACTGTGTTGCCGTGATGGGAAGCATGGAGACGCATAAGTGAACCAGGAAGAAAGAGATGCAGATTTTTTTCATATGTCTAAAAACACTCTGGGGGCCAACACCAACAGTAACAATAAATCCAATTTATATTATGGAAAAGCCAATGATAGATGAAAGTTATTAGGAAAAGGCTGTCTGGTGAAATCACAATGGATATGGGTAACCGAGTCTGTCCGTTTGGGGCCTTAGTGGATAAATCTGTATACCTAAATCAAAAAAAAACAAGGGCAGAGGCTCTGTAATGTTTCAATATCATCAGCACCATCAGGTTGTTAATATAGTTCCTGCAGATTTAGCCCAAGATGAATACTAGTCTTCCAAACAGTGTCTGGGGATGGTGTGAGGCTGGCCCAGGCCAGGGATGTTCAGAGATGTCCAACAGAGCCAACAGAGGTGCCACCCCCAGTAGAGATTCCCCAGAAGCTGGCCTTGGACACACAGTCCCCTAAAGACACCTACACACACACACACTCTTAGATGAGTGTTGCGCCCAGACAATGTTCATACTCCTGTTACCTAATGCAGTGCAATTTGTAAAATAAATGTGAAAAGGATATGTTTTGTTCATATATCAACAAACAGAATCAGACTTCAAGTCATAAACATCTGCTACGGGGTGGGGGGAAGCAGATAATGTAAGTATGAGTGTCTGAATTCATTTCAGACTCAGAGAGCTGCTATTAATGTTCTTCAAGAAACTAAAGTATTTAAGATAATGAAAAACATATTGCAAATGTTGCTAGTTTCGTTTGTTTACTGCTTTCACAGACTACTCCAAAGAACTTGTTAATGGAAACTAATTGGAACAGGTTCCGTGTCCATGTCCAGTTTCTTCTATAATTACTGAAGTCACTGAATTGGCATGAAACAGCTCCTATTTAATCTGTCTGATTAAAAAGGGCACTTTCTCTTGCTGTACTCATTGGAGTGGAAATGAATTGTTCGCTGTCATGCACCAGGCTGTTCCCTTCATTTGATAAACCAAAGGATTAGGCAAATTTAGTCAAGGAGTCTCGAGGACTTTTCCCTCCCTCTATTCCCTTCATATCATGAGGTGAAACACTGTACTGATTATGAGACCTCCTTTTAATTTTTTGATTACATGAATTAATTGGGCTGTCAGACTGGACTGAATTTATCCCAGTCAATTCTTCAGTAAATTATTTTCACATAAGTATGTTCCTTATCTGAAAGGAGGATGCAAATTTCTTTGTCTTAATGAAAAGCTTGATATAGAATGCAAGAAAGTGTTTCATTCACGGATATCCCTTCTTTCATGATTAAAATGAAAGGTGTGGGGCTGAAGAGCCCTGGTCTGCTACTGTCTCACAAATTATCTAAATATTATCAACTGTGTGAAGTGGGAGGAAACCACTGGGTTTATTTGGCAGTGCACTATACCAATACCAATGGTATTGGCTGCAAAAGTGGGAGGGAGCATGGAGAGGTCAGGCCTGGAAAAGTTGTGGGGTTATCATCTGGGCAATTCAGAAAATCTACAACACGCTGAACAAGCAAACTCGGTTTTCAGGTGTGCTATAAACACAAAGGCCATGTGTCGCGAAGCACTTGGGGGAAGAAAAACCTTTCACATAAAGCTCTGTAGCTGTATGTACCAGAGACGTCATAACAAACCTATTATTTCTAATACCTGTGCACTTTTGGGATGCTCTTGGGACTCTGAAGTCTTCTGCAGCCAACTAGTCTCTGTATCCTCACAGCTCCACCCTGTACCATCCTCCCACCTCCTACACTATATTTCTACATTGGAAACAAAAACCGCAAGGCTGAGGCTGCACAGCAGCTTTCAGCGCGACTCAAAACCTAGGAGAAGAACGTACAAAAAGGCCAAAATCGCTACCATCACCATGAGTGGGTAAATGCATGGCATCACATCACAGTGATCACTGCTGGTGCACATCACCTCTGAAATATGAAATAGGTGATTAGGCAGTGCTGAGAAAAAAAGAAGAAAGAAAAAAATGTCACCTTTTTTTTCCCTGCAAAGACCAAAGAAAAAAGGGTGGGCAGAATAGCAAAACTACAAGAGTTTCAACCAACTTCAGGTCTCACAAAAAGAAATAACCTTTTTTTTTTGCTTGTTTGTTTGCTTTTCTCCACTAAAGATCCAAAAAAGATCTCCCTGTTGGTAAATTAATAGGTGTTTTTTTTCTAGGAAACAGACACAAACTACCTTTTCTGGAATGGAAAAGGTCCCCCTCATTTTTTCCACTTTCCAAAAAAGAAGTCAGTCATGACTTCCATGCCTAAAAATCATAGCAATTGCAGGTCCAAGAGGCATGGGCACTTAGAGAAGCAGCTAGAAGTCCACACAAAGGAAGCATAATGTAATTTTTAGAGGTGAGTCGCCGGCTGCAGAGGTGCGGGACCTACCAGTTAACATGCCAAGTATGGATTAGAAAGGAGTTAATGTTATTTTGTGGCAGAATGCCTTAGCCTCAGCATGATTTGATAAAACACTTGCTCCCCTTAAAATAAAAGGCCTTATCTTAACTTTAAAGACTCAATTTACTTCAGTGTGTCAAATGTACTTAGAATATCACCTCTCCTCTTTCAAGCAGCTTATCAGCATCCCAGACACCGACTCCTGGAGACAAAGAAGTCTGTGATATTCAAGTTGACTCTTTTCTGAACAGGACTAAAACTCAAGCTTTCTAGGAACTGCGGGTGCTTTTGTTTCCTTGGAGATAGAGTGACCACCAGACCACTGAGCTGAGCTCCTGTGACCCCAATCTAAACAGCTGTCACGCTTTCCAGCAAAAAGAGGCTGGAAGCAGAGACACAGATGTAGTAAAGCAACCCCATTCTCTTCCAAACGCTCGTGATATTTTTCATCCCTTTGCAAGAAATTTGGTCAAAAAACGCTCTGATGCTTTGTGTTTTGCTCTGCATTATTAGAGAATAACTTGGTTGCACACACAAAGCCCGACAATCAGGGACTGTGTTGTTAGATTTTTTTGGCTACAGTTATCCAGCTTTCATTCCCTTGGGAAGCCATCTCAAGCATGATCATGCTCCTCCTTGCAAATTTTTTTGCATAAACGCATCTTCCATGACTTCAGCCAATCACAATTTATTTGTAGGGTTGTATTAAAAAGAGAGGACCTTATCTCTTATATTCTCCCCAGAAATGGCTTTTCCCCTTTTCCTAAAAGTATAAACAGAAGCTAGACAAGTTTTCCTGTTCAATATTTGGAGGAACCAATTCTGCGATGTATCAATTGCCAGTGAGGTTCTTTCTGAGAGTGCCGTTAATAGTTTTCTGTCCCTGTCCTTGTTTCTCCCCATCCTGCCAAATTCTTTCATGAACGATTCTTTTCCTATTTATGCTCTTCGGATCCCTAAGGAAATAGGGAGCAGAACTCCAACAGCTTGTTGGGCCATTCATGACGGTCATGCTTAGTATTTCCTGCTGGCTGTTTGTGATGCTTAGTATTTCCCGCTGATGTGAGATGTAACAGCCGCAGATTTTAAATGATTTGGATACTTCTATTCCAAATCAGGCAGAAGAAGGAAATGCTCATGGCTCTTAAACCCCCCAAAGGAAACCATGGCTTGATGCAATCACAAACCAAACTTTGCACCATTAGCAGCAAGCTGTGAAATTTTATAACTTAAAGTGCACTGGTATTATCTTATTCCTTAGTTGCAGGAGTGTTTTTTCCTAATAGGACCTTCCCTGCATACTCTTGAGGGCAATAAATCTGCGTGAGTTTTTTGGTAAATAAGCCAGTGGGCTGCAGTTGTGTTGCACTAAATCTCTCTTGCATTTTTCATCTGTTCTTAGGGCAAATTTGTCTCTTAGACCTTCTGTAACTCCAACAAAATCAATTGGACCACCTGATGAGCAATTCAGAGCTGAATTCAAACCTCTGAGACACAAGTGATCCCTAACTAATTAACCTACAAACGTTCTTGTGCATTGACAATTTGCCAAGGTATAGTCTGTACTGAAGATACAAATCCATCAACATTTATGAAGTTTTCTTTTGGTTAAAACTGTATTCTCAGGTACAAGCCTTCTCCCAGAATCAATGCTGAATCAAACCAGTGTCCAACCCTAAAAAGCAAGGATTTGCCCCATGGAACATCCGATGACAGAATAGCAACTTACAAGGCAGTTAATAAACACAACCATTGAGGCTTTATTTTCCTTGCTATGGTTCATAATATTTAATAATGGCAAATCTGAGAGGATTACTGTTCTGAAAATAGCACTTAACACTTATCAGGAGGGGTTCTGTGTTCACAACATTGCAATGCCTTACAGTATAAGCTTGAACAACTTTGATCCCTACCACTCCTAAAAAATTGCTATAAACTTTGACAGCAGACCTTCCTTATCTCTGCACATTCACAGTATTTAACAATAAGGCAGTGAAGATTAATATATATCCCTAGACTCATCTGTTTAACGCTGACAACACCACCAGCAAAACCAGTGAAACCCCATGAGCAACATCAACGTTTTGAGGAGGGGTCACTGAGAGCATCAGTCAAAGGCAACGCCGCTGCAGGAAGCATTTTCACAGGCAAAACCTGATTCTGAAAAAGGATCCCCTTTTCACCCTTATGGCCTGAGATTTGTATAGGTGTTTAAAAGGTAGAGGAAGGGAAACAGAAGCTGCACTTTCAAAATAATAAAGTTAGACATTTATTATGGCACATAGTATGAGGCAACAGGCACTTTCTTAGTAAAACGGTTTTCGATGACTGCTCTTTTGAAATGGTGTGGAAAAAACAGCTATAAAACATTAGGGTTTTTATAATATTGATAATTCTTCTTCATATAAAGACCTCACTTCTTTTAAAGTGCTACTTTCTTGGTCTTCAACACGAAAACCACTTCTGAGTACTACTCACTACAGCCCTTTGAGCAATTCCCTTCAACAGGAGCCCAGTTCCAGTTTCCAGCATTCCCATTCAGATCCGTCATTCACTTTTTTCAGTTTTTACTCTGCTGTTCAAAACAGAATTATTATATTTTAATGGGCAGAGATGAGGCAACATTTGCAGCTGTTAAATATCCTGTAAGTGCTCAGTATGCAAATTGAACACCAGTAACCTATGTTCTCAGTATATTTAATTTCTCAAGTTGTCTTTGGGTATGAACAATGCAAAATGATTCCTCTTTTCTTATTCAGCAACACTGAACAAGATTTCATCATCTGGAAATTCAAAACTTTTAAACATTTGAGAAATCTAATAAATTTGTATCCATTTTTTCTTTAACTTCATTTTGTATTTTCCTCATAAAAAAACAATTTACTGAAAGTTCTCCCAATTCTCAGATGTGACTTTTTATTTATTTAATTGGCAGGTGAGCAAAAAAAGCCATTTTGATTTAGACTCTGATTTGACACATACCCCGTGTCATATCTAACGTCAAATCAGTCTAAAAATCCTAAGCTTTTCCTTTTCCTAAGGAAAACTATGAACAGTAAGAATAGAGGAAATATGAAGCTATTCCAATACCAACATAATGCTATGCTTCAGAGCTTGTCCAGCTGTTCTTGTCTAGAGTTAACAATGGGTCAGAATAGACAACAAAGGAATGTAATTTTTGTTTAAAAATATCATTTTTAAAACTGATAACTGCTTCAGCAAGGCCTGAAGCTTTGTAATTTTAGACCTCAGTTTGCATAACTGAAACCAGTCTGAATTTTGGTACTACCTGAAAACAATAGATTAAAATGATTTCATCATCTCTTTATCATTTCACTGATAAACAATAAAATGGGGTTTGGTATCGTTGATCTACATTTTTCTTACACGCCTAACCTTGAAGTGATCTCCCTGTATACGAATTGATTAGTGCATCTTTATCCCAGGTTTTCTGGTGCAGCACTCCCACTAAAGCCAAATGTAGCCATTTTAAATATTTATACAAATTGCACTGTGAATTAACATGTTTTGCCCCTAGACTTGAAAAGGGGGAGCTGAGAAAAGAAAAAGAAAGCAAACAATAATAATCAGAAGACTGTTAATACAGTTTTACAAGAGTATTAAATTCAAATAAAATATTTACAGAGGATAAGCAATGCTTTTGGTACACTACGCAATTTACATTACAAGTAGAAGCAACTAATCTTCCACACATTCTGGTTTATAATAGCGAAGCATGAACACCGCAATGGAAGGGAACAGAGTTTTCATTATGAAACTATTTAAAAACAAATGTGTGAATATAAGTGATCTATTTGTATCCAAGCTCCAGTAGATCTAAAATGAAAGCCAAAAAAGCAAGATGGTGTTGAACAATATTGCTTTCAAGAACTGATTTATGTCGGGTTTTGGTACTAGAGCTATTCCCAGCTTATGAGTCCTGCATAACAACAACAACAATCTCAAACTAACAACAATGAAGATTTCTGCTTACTTAAATGGCTACTTACTTAATTTTCTTTTTAACAGTGTTGCTGATACCAATTAAACACAAGTGCACATTAACTGCTATATAGATGCTATTACTTTTTCTTTTTCAATTGGTAGCTCAAGAAAAATAGCCAGGCTGCTGTTGTAAAGATTACTGTGAGTACATGCTTTTTCAGCTTGCTGACAATTTGGAGCAAGTGAGAATAAAATTATTTCAGTTGGCGTAAACATACGGTAAATTGATATACCTATTTTTAGCAAACACCAAATTTAAAAAGAAAGCATGTCCCAAATACCAATACATTTTTGAGTGAAGACAATTTCTATTTGACCTGAGAAATGTCGATTTTAAGCAATCCTCAATTTAGGGGAAAAAAATTTTAAAAAAAAGAAAACTCAAGTACAAAAATAGAGATGCCCAACCAATGATGCAAATGCCCAAGCACTGATGCAATGTTGCAAAGCATTCTATGCTTCTGTGATTTTATTGGTGTAAATTCAAGAGAAATACGGATTTACACCAATTAAATCACAGAATCATAGAATGCTTTGTGTTGGAAAGGACTTTTAAAGATCATTTAGTCCGAACTCCCTTGCTATCGACGGGGACGTTTTTCACTAGATCATATAAAGTCATAATAAAATTAAGAGGAAATTAAAAATATTTTTAGAAATCAACAAATCCTTATTTTTCAATGAAATTTCACAGCAAAGTATATCTCCAGCTACAAACATATATGTACACTAAGTGACTGCACAGGATATACATATATTTATGTATGTAACATACATATGCATGTACCTACACACACATATATTTTACATCTATTTTACACATACAATTAATACATATATTGATACTATAAGTTTCTGCTATGTTATAAATGTTATACAATCTCTGTTCCTACATCCAGAAATGCTCCTTTTAGTTTTTCTCTTCCTTGAGTGAAGAGAGCAGTCAACCTGTCTTTCACTGCCGCTTTTACAAAACAAGGGGCCAGGACCCCACAGTTAAGAACACTTTCTCTGCCAAGTTAATTCTTTCTGCTCAATGGGATTATCCCAAGCAATTTCCCTTTTGAGTGTTTCTGCAATAGGGCAGGGTAATTGTACTGTTGATGACACAGTGTAAAGTTTTAATATTTTCTTTAGTCGATCCAGATTCAAACTGCTGGAAGCTACCCAGGCTCTCAGCAGATTCACTGCTTTGCTATTGTTTAAGCCTACAGTCATTTCACTGAAAGACTGTTCTTGTATGGCATTGACCCAGCTATATCTGAAGATCTTCACAATCACACCGTGAGCCTCTAACATTTGAGCTAACGACCGCATTCCAAATATGGCCTTGGCTCAAAAGACACCCCAAAGTGGACAACAGTGGCATTTTTCTTACATTATAGTAAGCTATTCTTTCATTCGTGCCAGCTTATACTAATTGTCCTAGCCTTGATTTAAACTTCTCTCCCTCAAATATCTGCAGAAGATGATCAAAATCAGTAATTCCCTATTTCAGCCAATGTTTTCTATTTTTTTTTTTTCTAAATGCCAAAGCTTCTAGATCTTTAATAAACATTTCCAATTTGAACTCTTTGCCAGCATGGCTAGTAAAGCTGGTCAGAAAGGGAGCTTTGTAGGCTCTCACTTCAATGGTTTCCCATTGATCAACCATCAATGGTTTCTACTCAGTGGAAAAGTAAGAGTTTTTATGAGAAAAAAGCAACAGGAAAATTTTCACTTTTTTTTGGGTCTGAAATATCACTTCTCATAGAAAAAAAAGATTTCCCTTAGCCAGAACTGGCTATTCTTTTCCAAGTATGTATTATTCAAGTTTTGTGCGCTAAACTCCACACAGCTCTGTGAATAAAAAAACCTACTGGGAAGACCCTGCTCCACAATGTCCCTAGCACCATCAAACCAGCACGTTTTCCAATCCATCCATAGTCAGGGGTACTTTTCCACTCTATGATTTGTCCTTTATGGAGATGGAGTTACAGCGAACGCTTTCTTGAAAGGGTTTTTTTTCCCCAGTATATATATAAGTGCCTAACATTTACCGCCAATTAAAATAATAAACAAACAGCATAAACTATATGAATTAGAAAAGGGTATAATTGCCCTTTTCAGTCATATAAATGAGTGGTTGTCTTGCTACAGGGAAGAGATAAACTAGACGGGAAGAGGCAAACTAGACTGGAATTCATTTTCACCTCCCATGGTGAAATCTCTTATTGTTGTTTTTCTGTGCTACAATGGGGGAATACAAAAACTAAGTCACAACAAAGCAATAACACCGCATTGATGTGTTCCCAGAATTGAAGCCATAGGCAAGCGACACCACTTACTGCCGGGCCCCAATTCAAGTCTCCTTACAGCCCTCTGGGCATTGCCAGACTAAATAGCTTTGAAAAGGGGAACAGCACATTAGCAGCCCCTCTGAGACAATCTAAGTAGAGTTACTGCATAAAACCCCCAGTTTAAATTATGTTAATAGAGCTGCAAGCTGCAAAGAAATTATTTATCAGAACTAGCGCAAGACCCTAGAGTTTATGCATTTTTTACATCAGACTTCCATTCCCTCGCTGCAGTCCTGGGTCTCTCCAAAAAAACCTTTATATGCCATCGGCAAAGGGGAATCTGTCATTTATATCATCTGTGCTTTGACCAGATGTGGTCCTTAATGCCATTCATGCCAGGGCTTCTCTGAGTCTGTTCTCTAGAGTGCACTCCAGACCACTCTTTGTGCCCCAGAGTGCACCAAACCCTTCAGTGCAAACCCAGCATGGCCATGACATTGTATGAATGGTGCGTGGCAGATGGCACATACCACATCTGTCCTCTCTGCTGAAACATGCGAGGTAAAATGCTTCAAAGGAATTGCTGCAGTTGCCTAGAGTAAGTCAGAAAGATATTTCTTAAATATTTGGGAACAAGGACTACCTTTTCATTGCGTGTTAATAATTAAGAACTTGACCTTGGAGTACCAGCTACGATATGAAATGACAATTGGCCAAGCCCAGGCTTCTCCTAGTGAATGTATATGTATCAGGAGTCTTCATGGATCAGGCAAACAAATGAATAAACCCAAAAACAGAGTGAGGAAGGGGAAAAGATGTATAAAGTATCTGAAGTGACCCCAGAAAGGTTAATTGGTTTGGTTCTGGGACAACTATGTACCAGTCACACTGATTATGAGAATGTTCACCAGAGGATGCTTCTGCTGGCAAAAACCTGTGCTTTAAGGAAAGAAAATCAGATTGTCTCCAGCCCCAATTTCATCCTCTCTGATTTCATAGTGCACTCAACTGCTTGAAGGAGGGAGAATTGCTCAACAGAATGCCATCTGAATGCCATCTGAGATGAGCGAATGGCATTGCTACAATGGGAAGAGGTTTGCATTCAAAATTTCATCAAGAGAGACACCGAGGCGAGGCAGGGCCTGATTCCTGTCTTGCTAACACCAGCTCAAATCAGCAGGAAGCCAATGAAGCCAACAGACAATCAAAAGCGACGGGGTTAGACCCACGCTAAAGGTGTGGGAAAATCAGCAGAAAGAGAGAAGGGCTCAACATAGCTGTATGTACATTTAAACTCGCAATTTGTGAAAATACCAAGCATGAGAAAAATCAAAGGTAATCTCGGATTATAAATGGGTCCGTTTAGTTTTGACATTAAAAGGTGGGTGTCATCTTCCTGGCTTTTAGGTCTCTAATAATTTCATTCTGCTTTTCCATAATTCATAGCCTTTCACAGTTTATTGAATCCTTCAAGACTACTCACCCTTTCTTTTTCATCTTTTTATTTTAGTTCCAAAATTTGTGTGTGCGTACATGCTTAGGAAGAAATGTAAAAGAGCTACTTAGCATTTGAAGGAGTGCTGCAAACAGTTATTTCAAGCCTTTTGTTCTAAAATAAAATAAAAAAGCCAAGGGAGGTGATTTTTCAAATTTGTTTCAGAAGAGTTTTTTATCGCTCAGGTTTAAGAGAAAGAATTTTCCCCTGGCATAAGCCATCATCAATCTATGGTGCTGCTCTAATTTACACCACCTGAGGATTGAAAGTGACATAAAGTGAGCAACTAAAAAGAAAGAGACCACACGTGACAAACACCTGTCACATCGCTTAATACAGTGTTGTTCAAGGAATGAGGTGACAAGAATTGGTGTAGTGCCAAAAAACAGAGCAGGAGAAAAACTTCATAATTTACTGGAAGTTTTCCTAACTCCTACAATTACTTTGAAAATGCAGTAAATAGAAACACAGAAATACATGTTAATATTAGCAGAAATTGGTTGGACAGTTTTATCATTTCTTTGAAGATGAGCTGCTGCAGGTGAGTTTGCAGAATGGCTTCTGCAATTTTATGCAGCCCAAAGTTCTCTTGTAGGATCTTTCTCATGGATAACTTGTAGTATCTTCTGTTGCCTCAGAGAGTAAAGAGACTCTGCAAACCCAGGTGTCGGATACAACGAGAAGATGATGACAGTGCACACACGCAATGGCATGCAGAAGAGGAGTCACACATGCAAAACTCAAATTCTTTTCAGAGAAAGTGTCTTGGGGAACCTGTGGGCAGAAGGCAGCCTCAGGGTCCATATTCCGATAAAGACCTCTGCTTGGGACACCTTGTGCATTGGTTTGGAAATGAAACTTTAACCTTATGGATACTACAAGAAAAGGATTATAGGAGTATAACAAGATATTCTGGAAGAAATCCCATAGTCCTAAGAGTCTGCAGGCAGAAGTGAATGTGTTGGTCAGTTAAGGCATTCCCCTCCTAATTTCAACATCTGCGGCACCATTATTGGTCTTCATACTTTGTTAACGGGTTATTACTAGTTATAAATGTAATACTACATGGTATGATTTCTCATAAAACAATGTATGAGGATGTACAGTATGTCTCCTTAAAGTTGTAATAGAAAGCAGGAAGCAGGAAATATGTAATTAAGATTGCTAACACTTGTACTAATGAAAGGACCTGGGGGATGAGGAAAGAATGTAAAACTCTCATCCCTCCATCACAGTAGCAGAAACCTGAGTCACAGGGGAATGAATAAGGGGCAGCAGAGGAGAAGAGTCCCTTCCAAGCACCCTTCCACATCCCTTGGAAATAAGAAAAGAATAGTGATGGGGGCAGGGAAGAAAGCAGCAGCCAAGAAAATAAACCATTTTCTAAGAGGAGAGTTGGAGAGTTCAATTTACTGTAAGAGAATGACAAATCAATTCCCTTCCAACCTGACAATTCTATGATTCTATGTGATGGTTTTTGTCAGTGTTAGGTTGACGGTTTGACTTGATGATCTGAAAGGTCCCATCCAACCTAGACAATTTTATGATTCTACGATTCTATAGAACTGACATATTGAAACAGCCAAGAGGCACCTTTATTGATAGATATAAACTTAATAATTAAATAATTATTAAAAGATAACTAATCAAATATAACCTTAGTAATGTTAACCAAACTAAGTATTTTTATTTCTTTATTTATCTGATTGTTTATTTGTTTGTTTGTTTATTGAATGTCTTGTGTTGTAAATTTATGGTTTGACGTAAGCTTTTTCTTTTAGCTTCAAATCTTGTCCAGGATGGAAGATGCCCTTGGCCGACCTGACACACAATTACATATCCATTGATGTAGAGAGTCTTAAAAATAAGTTAAATGGTCATCTTGGCAAGTGTCCAGCTGCTTAGCATATACTACAAACGTGTGCAGCGTGTGCCACCACAGAAGGGTTGTTAGGCAGGTTTGAGGTCTAGCGCACAAAAGTCAGAGAAGAGGGGTCCTCTGGGGTCACTGACAACAGGGAATACTCTCCACATCATGAGCAGGGAATGAGCATTGTGCTTGACTCTAAGAGAGAGACTTTACAAGAGGCCAGATTCTTTTATTGGGGTACTTCTAGCAAGAAATTGTATTTCTATTTTTGTTCTTTTGCTTTTTTTTTTCTTTTTTTCCCTTTTTTTTTTTTCCCCTGGGGCAGGAAGGGAAAGAGGAGAGGAAAAGATTATGCTCAGCACAGGGGGAATAGTCAAATCTTGCAAGTTGTTAACCCAAAAGATGATGATACCTGATTTTCTGTATTTTAAATTCTACATCAGCAGAGGGAGAACAAAGGATCTCTCTGCGTGTGTGTATGTTATTTACTCCTAGAAGAGCACTCAGACTCTTTCTGTACTGCAGCAACGTCAACCCATCAATAAACAAGAATGAAAATAAGCGTGTGTATAAATGTTCCTGGGGGACAACTGCTTGTTTGATTGAAAGAAAGTATCCATCTTTTAAACACCACCATGCAATATTTTCTTCATGCATCACATGAAAAATAATGCAAAGAAAACCTAGTTAGCATTCCTGTGACAACTGCCAGAAGGCTTGTAATGTACAATTTTCCCCTACATCATTTCATTTTGGAGAAAAAACATAAAACCTATTTTTCCATAGTCAAGTGGGGAGCATTATTAATTATAGGATCAAGTCAGCGACAAAAATCTCATCATTCTTAAAACGCCGCAAAAATATTTAAATTATTCAAAGGTCTTGACTGAAAAACCTGAAGACAGCTTCGGGTTGGGTGACAACTATGTCTGTCTGGCCATATGCCTGCTCTGAAAAGAGGACTATATCATCATGGCTTTTGCTACTCTACAGTCCATGACAACCTGTCTGTGCTCATAGTATTTGGACTCAGAGCTGGTTAACACCAGATTTTTGGAAGAGTGGGCAAAGCTGGATCCCTTCTGCCTTTAGACATAGTTGGATAATCATTTGTTTTTTTCAAAAAATGCTGCATATTTTCCTGTCCTCCCAGAAAATAGACCTCTAAAAATATCTTCATCTAGTTGAAAATATCTTATCTAGATGCCCTGTTGAGTTGGAAAACATTGGCCTTATTGAAAATGAGTGTCAAATCTTTCTTAATTGTTACTGTCTTGGTTTTTTTCCTTATGTGCCTCAGGTATCCACAAAAAGGACATTGTTTTGATAGTCTAGTTAATTACAGAAAGAGAAAATGAAAGAAGCAGATTGGCGTGACAGCACATGGACTGTAAGAGTTGTATGGGTCACTCCAGAGGTTCCACTAGGTCAATAGTTCATGCGATCAGTAGTGGAGACTCACGGCACTAGAAGTGGTCACAGTTAGAGGATCGTACACCCAGCAATATCCTCCCACCTTCTGGAAATCTGTCACCTTCTTGGTGACTTGAGCTGGTGGTTGTATGTTTAAATTTATAATCTAGAATCACTTGTATTTTACTTACCATTCTTATGCGGATAGAAAAACATTTAAATTAATAGAATTGAAAAATAATTTCTTTAGAAAGGACCTCTGGAGGACATCTGGTCTAAATACGTGTTCAAAGCAGGATCAGTATTGGAATATTTCCAGAAGAAGTGTTATCTATCTGTAGCAATTTTCAATCACAAGAATTAAAAAACAAAGTGAAACCCTTTGACAATAACTAGGCACCAGTGAATTTCTGTCGCAGTCCATGGTTTTAAAACCTTTCAGAACTTTCTTCTCTGCATATGGGCTACATTTGCATAGTTTCAAATGCACGATATACTCTAAAGCCAAATCACAGAGCTAACTTCAGTTCAGGGCAGAACTGAAAGCAGATAGTATGTTGAAAGTAAATCTATAGAGAAAGAGAAATAAGCCAATACATAAGAATCAATTATTTCAGTCTGACACACATATTGTTTAGCATCATTTATCAACTGTAGAGCAAGTTATAGTCCTGTCACAGCATCAGTTATTTCAGAAAAAAACCCCAAAAAACCAACAAACAACTTCCCAGACCTTCAGAGGCATGCTGGGTCCCTGACAAAGTGCTGTGTCCTGTATCCCCTGGTCACCTATACTGTATTCATGGCTTCACAGATGCCAAGCTTACCCAAAGTCATGAAGAGAAACCCTCACCAGGAAAAGACAGGCATGTATTACATGTAGCAATTTCCCCCTGAACACCTCACGACCGTGCAAATCTGATTCGACGTGCTTCTTTCATAACAGGGCACGGGTGCCCTTCTCCGGGCTATTGTGACCAGACTGTTCAACAGATGGCAAGGAAAAGTCATGTATGTCCTCAGCAGCTAACCCATATGCGGCTTGAAAAGAAAATGCAGAGAGCTACAGTAACATGACAGAATCCATTACTGGCTTTTAATCCTGATAGTGCTGCAGAGACGAGGCATGAGCGCAGCTGTATGTGCCTTCGGGAGAACACTTTGCTCAGCTCTGGTTCAGAAACAGATCATTAGAAGTAAATCAATATAACCTGCCGTTCTTCTTCACTCTGTCCTTTTTCAGAAAACTAATCAGCAGCACAGCGCTGGATATCGAGAGCTATATTCTGGCTGAACCAATCCGCATCAGACTGAAAACCAGCGGAAACCAGCAGCAGCAGCAAAACAGGGAGGATTTATTCTTTCTAAAGAAAAGTGAGGGTAAAAAGTCACAAAAATTATCATGCTGTTTCCAGGCTATGAAAACCATGATGTGACAACCTGCATTAGTAATTTTTGTG
Organism: Rissa tridactyla; assembly: GCF_028500815.1. Taxonomy (NCBI): domain Eukaryota; kingdom Metazoa; phylum Chordata; class Aves; order Charadriiformes; family Laridae; genus Rissa; species Rissa tridactyla. The sequence continues at coordinate 4,388,195 of NC_071466.1, read as the reverse complement.
CAGGAAGAAAAAGCCAGGGCTAGATTTTATTTTGCCACTTCATGCATCTGGAATATGTGTATAATATTGAATATTTCCATGTTTGCATGTTATTAGTAATATGCTGTGTCCTAACCATCATTTGTGATGCACGGTAAATGAGCAGTGTCGTAAATAACTTTTAAATATAGTGTTCTTTTGCCTGCTTTGTTTTATGAGAAGAAAGAAAAGGGTATGAAGAGACTAGGTGGATTCTGTAAGGCCATGCGAAATATCTATTTAACAGTGCTGTGCTGAATTATGGAGCCCTGAGTGCCAAGCCCCTGCCTTAACCATAGCACTATCCTTATCTTTCTGATCTTGTGATCCTACAAAGGTCTCCATTGCTCTGAGCTAGACTTTTTTGCCCTCTGTGAGAAAGATGTTTTAGCAGAAGATTTACTAAACTTTCAAAATTACATACTGAACAAGGTCTGAAGTTCTCAGGAAGGCCACCAGCCCTACTGGAAGAGCTGGCCAGGAAACAGTATTTCACTTCTCTGAAAAATGTCACAGTTCAGGGAAAAATAATTTTTTTAAAAAAAGAATAAAATCACTTGGCAAATATATAGAGAAATTAAATTCAATGATATGTCTTGATGTTCCTGAGAACAAGCTTCTGTATCCCAAAATACATTCCTGGCAGCCCTGCCCAGGTGAGTGCATTTCCACTCTGGGTTCCTGGAGGGTCTCGCCCTCAGCTCATCTGCAATCTGCTTCCTGACCTTCTGCAGACACACACCAGTGTCTGGAGGTATTTTGACTAAGACAGAAAGTTTCTTGGAAGGCAGATTGGCGGGCGAGCTGGCAGGAAACCAGGCAGGTTTGCTGTCAGCCTCGCTCCTCTTGGAATCGACACACTCCCGGGGAACGTTTCACTTTGACAAATCGGCATTTTTCCAGTGGGAAACATTCTGTCAGAACATTTCTGCCCACTTCTGCTGCGTCTTCATCCTTGTCACTCTCTGCCCCAATGAGAAAAGTTGACTGTTGAGTTTAGCACAGATCGGCCGCCCTTCTCTCCAGGCAAGATGTTGAACTTGCTCATCCCCCATCCCTTCCCCTTGGGCAATGCCAGTAGGGCATGGCATAGGAAAAATGTTCTTGTGCTCCTTCTTTGTCACCTACCCTTTAAACTGCCAGAATGTTGACTGCAGAAAGAGCACGCAAGTTGTGTTTTATCCCTTAACAACGTTTATGAGCTTTTCTGTAAGAGAACAGAGGTTGGGGGTTATATTTGTTTACAGTCTCTGGTATAACATGTTATCGCATCAATGTAATAAAATGCGAGCGCATTATTTTTAAATACTGCAGCAGATTTAATTACTGCTACTTGCAAAAATAAATGCCACTTGTTGCCACAATTATGAGGTACAATAGCAGACATCAAGCACTCTGCTGTTCACACAGTTTTAATGAGAAGCCGTTACTTCATTCAGGTTCCCTTTTTCCTCCAAAATGCAATTAACAAACAGTGATTAGTTGAGCCAATTCCAAATTGTATTCAAATGAAAGCAATTTGGCTAGTTTGTAGGTCCAATAGGCCATACTTTCTGAAGTCTCTAAAAGAATTGCGTGTTTCCATCCAAACATGTTCTAGGGTGGCAAACGTGTTCTAGGAGGGGAAAGATAAAAGGTGTCTTTAATACAAAGGCTTTCTTTTTGACAATGCAAATAATTTTCTATAAAAGCATATCATTTGGACCAGCCTAAAAGACTGCCTGAGAAATCTGTGTCTCCACAAAAACTTTCTCTTCTTTGGAGGAAGTATTGTCCCTTAACGTGCAAAATGTTCCTCTTCAGCATAACTACACATCTGAAACCCTCCAGCTGCTGCCGTTTTAACAAACTTCACATAAATAAAGACCCTTTTCCAATAGTGATTTCTAATTCATGTTCAAATTCTGAAAGGAAACATTCAGATGTGTTCTAATAACTTCTAGCCACTGATAAATCAGTGATGTGTTTATATGGATGTGATTTTCTTATCTTCTTTGCAAAACGCTTGGTCAGAGATCTCAGCTTCACAGTAAATACAGAATATCACTACAGTTTAATTTTCAAACAAGTTCAGACCCAGAAGCTGTGGCAGCATAATGACAATTCTGATGGCAGGATTAATGGTTTCAGCTCCTGCCCAGAGCAAGCAGAAAGCTTTCTATTTATAACTGCATTATTTCCATATCATTTATTATTTCTCAGGTATCCCAAGAGTTAAAAGTCTGAAAAAGCAACTGCAAAGTACAAGTAACCAAGAAGGCAAGGACTTCAAAATGCAAAGATCAGTAACTCCTCCAAATCTCCCACAGACTATTTCCACAAACCTAAGAGGGTCGATAAAAATCCCATTGTATTTTATGCAAGAATAAGACTGTTTTCTTTGGAGTCCTGGCCAAATTCTAATTACCTTCAGCCTACCTAGAATTCTCCCTGAAGTATTAATGGGATGTGGTTTTCTTCACTTTCTGTCCTGAATTGTTGTAAAGTGCTCTATTAAACAGCTGCTCAAACCTGGCTATATTTTACTGGGGAACAAAATAATAATGGATTTATACCCAGCACGCATACACAAGCAGGAGGTGTGCTACACAGGTGTTAAAAACACTGCCATCAGAGGATGTTATTAGCTGTGTGGACTGATCACCGGCTGTCTCAAAACAGATATAATGAGAGTTAATAATACATGCAAGGTTTTATTTGTGATTAAGGACATTTTAATGGTTTGCACTGAAATTTATCCCAGGATTTGCTTGTGACTCTGCTTGCATGACAACTAAGTCACTAAAGGTTCACTGAAGTTAAAAATGGGTCCATTTTCCATGTTTTTTCCCCTCCATAGAGCTGCAGGAGCAGCTGATCTGCATTCAGTCGCCCATGAGAATGAAAACTCATTGCAAGTAGATGAAAATTGCGACATAAAAATATTATTTTTTGATGGTACTCTCACTGGATTGTTGCTGTGTTATAATTAAGGTTACAGCTAGAATTGCAATAACCAAACCAAGGTTGAGAGTACTGTTTTTCCTCGACACAGCCACTCATCTCTTACTTTCTTGGACTCCCACTCTCAGTCACGCCTCAGGTTTTGCAATTTACACAGATGTATGGGATAAAGGCCCATCAAATGCTCACAGATCTGTCCTTTGTCTTTCCAGTCCTCATCACTCATTCTCGTTAATGACACTCGCAGACATGGCTTTGACTGTTTTCATTTTTTTCTCCTCCACTCCCTCTATTTCATGTTGCACAAAGAGCTGTGAAACAAAGACTCATCAAAGTCATCATTACACTACATTTATCTGCACAGAACTGCCTTTCTCATCTATTAGCCTTTTTAAACGTTCCAAGTCCTTCTGTGGCTGGATTCCCTCTCATTATTTTGGCTTCCTTGTCACTCGTTGCCGACTATTTCTGGAATTGCCCTCCTCCTCCTTTCCCCCTTCTCAGTTTTTTTCTGGGCCAAATACCACTATGCATAATCTTCTATTTGTTTGAATTCAAACAAAATAGCATTTTTTGTTATTGTTAGCAAAATTAAAATTTTAAATGAGTTATTGTTTGCACTGATTTTCATCTGTACAACTTATTAGTCCTTTTTTTTTCACTTTCAAAGAGCGAAAAATCTTTGCTGGTCAACTATTTATGTATATTTTTAATAAAGTATGAAAAAAAACAGATAACCTGATTTGTTTCCATCAGATTAACTGCAGAAATCCCTTTACAGAAGTCTTTTGTAATAGATCATAGGTTTTTAGAGTTGAAGATCAATAAGTTAACGGTGAAAAAATAAAAATAACATATATGTGTTGGTACTCTTATCCACAATTCTCTCATGGCCCACCCAAAGCAGAGTGTCCCAAAATCATTCCTCTGCCCCATGACTGAGCAGCTACACCATGAGCTGCTCACTGGATTTTGACAAGCTGCCTTCTCTGTCTATAGACGTCCTGCTAACTGGGAGGTTTACCCTGGCTCCACCTTCTTTACTTCCTGCTATTGGATATTTATACACGTTGATAAAATCCCCTTTGAGCTTTCTTTTTTCCAGGCTGATCAGCCACAACCCTTAGCCTCTCCTTATATGCAAAAATGCTCCAGTGCCTTCGTCATCTTCATGGCCTTTACTGGACATGCTCTAATATGTCCATGTCTCCCTTGTACTGGGGAGCCCAACATTGGGCTCAGCATCCCAGATGTGTCTCATGAGACCTGAGCAGAGGAGATGGATCACCTCCCTCAACCTACTGGCAATGCTCTACCCAATGCAGCCAAGGATGTCGATGGCCTGTTTGCCATGAGTGAACATTCCTCACTCATGGTCAGCTTGGTGTCCTCCTGGACCCCCAGGTCCTTCTCTGCCAAGACGCTTTCCAGCTCTTCAGTGTCTAGATTTTCCTGGTGCCTGGGGTTTACTCCTGCCCAGAGACAGGAATCGGCGTTTCACAGATTCACCGAATGGCAGGGGTTGGAAGGGACCTCTGGAGATCATCTAGTCCAACCCCCTGCCAGAGCAGGGTCACCCAGAGCAGGTGACACAGGAATGCATCCAGGCGGATTTGGAATGTCTCCAGAGTTGGAGACTCCACCACCTCTCTGGGCAGGGTGCCAGGGCTCTGTTACCCTTAAAGAAAAGAATTTTTTCCTCATAAGGCTGAGATGTACCACTTGAAACAGAACAGCCACGATAAAAATACAAGCTACCTCTGACTTGGAGCAAGGTTATAGAAAAAATGCCCTTGTCCTAGAATCTGTTATCACCCTCCAAAAGTTCCTTTCGCGGTGTTGGTTTAATGCAAGGCTCTGAGCTTCATCAGTGTTTTTTGTCTGATGTCGAAAGGACAGGTCAGCTACTGTTACGTGGTGATGCTTCCTTGTGAGAAAGAAAAGGTTACAAACCAAGGCTGCTGGAATAACAGTCTGAGCAGGTAAAAAAGAATGTAATTCTTTCCCGCTACTGATCCGTTCATTTTACCTGCACTGCTTCGTAACCTACAGGCAGTCAAAATGTGGAGGATCTATATTATCTGCATACTTAGTGGAAGTCCCATGGGTTTTCCCTGTATTTGTATGGATGACAGGAATCCCGGGCTGCTACCATAGTGGGTGTGGGCTGCAAGGCTTCCCTTGCTGCAGCCGTGGGAAGCTACAGCACCCTTTCACCTGCTGCTACTCTTGCACACTGCAGTTTGAGTGAGATTCTTTTTTCCAGCATTATATGAATACAGAGACTATGGTAGGAGCAGAATTATGCCTAAAAGAAAGACTTTTTGTATGTATATCCAACTTGCTCTTAAATAATTAAGCATATCTTTATAAGCTAACCAATTTCATTTGCTAACATTCAGACTTAAAAAACATGAATGTTTCCAAAATGTTTGTAAATTTTTCAGGCTACTCTATTTTTTCTGCATTGCTTAATAAAGCTTAATAGCTCTTCTCAAATTAAACTAAATTAATATGCCAGCTGTACCCAGTTTTGAGCACACAAAGCCCCCAATGGTTTATAATAAATTAATACATATGGTTATGATACATCTTAACATGAAACTCTCATTTGCATGTTGGATGCCAGAATCTATTAGTTTTGCTTCATAGTTCTTACATTAAGTTTATCTCAAGACATCGCTCTCCCTGCCGATAAGTAAAATTAACTACAGATTAATTTACCGTAAGTGGATTTTCATATTCTGGTTTGTAACCGATGGATGCATGTTTACTGAAGAACTGTTCTAAATTCTAATATTTTCTTATTGCCCCACTAAACTCGTAATTCTTCCCCCCTGTGGGTTTCTCTTATCCAGCTGTGACGTGCATTGATTATTTTTTTCGGTTTAGGACTTCTAACAGTTAATACAGGCACCATTGCTTTAAATTGGCATTGGTTCTGTTGTCACATGGACTCCGGGCTCAACGACAATTAAGCATGTACATAAGTGTTTCCAGAATCAGCATCTCAGCACCAACCTCTCTTTCTAATTTGTCATCTGCTAAAAAGAAACCCTGGAAGCACAGATACTCTCAACCATTTACTGAGCCTTAAGTTCTAGCAGAGACCAGACGTGAAGACATCATGTCTCTTTACAGTGCAGATTTCTTCCAAGATTAGGAAGAAAAAGTCAGATCCTCTGTAGTGTTTCGTATTTCAGTATTCCATTTTGTATTTCTGGCTTCCGTTTCAGATATGGATGTCTTGGGCAGTTTGAAATATTGTAAATATCCTATTTGGCTTTCAGCTTCCGCAGTCTCTCGTAGATCCTGTGTCCTATCTGCCTGACTTGCATGGATGTCTCTCAATATTTTATGGCAATTCAGATGACACTAAGCAATGGGCAACTGAGACAAGCCATCAGTGGGTGAAAGGGAGATTAAGGGTAAAACTCAGCCTGAGACAGAAAACTTCGTTTAGGCATTCTCAAATGAGTGAAGTGCCCAAATTCCCACTATAATCAAAACAGAGATATTCAACAGAGTGATTCCTTTGTCTAAAAGTAAGTCCCTAATGTTATTTTATAAATAGTGGGCTATCCCCCTGACCTCTGCCTGCTACCTCGGATGGTCATTCTGTGCAATATCTACCAGCCATCTAAGTTGCATCTAAGCAAGCGTCTATGCAGCTTGGATAACTAGGGGAATCCAAAATGACTGTTACGTTCATGCATTTGAATCCCAGCCACTGATCCCGTTAGCTCTAGGCTCCACTGGCTGTACTCATGTATTGGTCCTAGCTCATATGGAATTATTTTCCCCCTCATACTGCTGTGCTTTGTATTTGTAGCTAGAACAGTGTTGATGACACACCAGTGTTTTGGTGACTGCTGAGCAGTGCTCGCACAGCATGAAGGCTGTCTCTCCAACCCCCACTCTCCCCACCAACGGCCAGTAGGATGAGGATGGGCAAGAGTTTGGGAGGGGACAGCTGACACAAACTGATTGGGGGGATATTCCGTATCATATGGCATCATGCTTAGCAGTAAAAGCTAAGAGAAAAGAGGAGGAGCGGGGGCATTCATTATTTAGGCATTTGTCTTCCAATGCAGGCACTATATACACTGAGGCCTTGCTTCCCAGAAGGTGGCTGGCCATCATCTGCTGATGGGAAATAGAGAATATATCTTTTTTGCTTTGCTTCACTTTTGTGTGTGGCCTTTCCTTTTCATTATTAAACTGCCTTTATCTCGACCCATGAGTTTTTAGTCTTATTTTCTCCCCCTATCCTGCTGAGGAGGAGGGGTGATAGAACAGCTTGGTGGACACCCAGAGGCCAGCCAAGGTGAGCCCACCACAACCAAGTGCACACGTAGAAATCTAAATGCAAGCATTCCATCCTAGGGGTCCAAACACTTTCAAAGATTTAGCTAAAAGCTATATGTGTTATATGAACTAAGGGTATATGTGTTAAAGCTCTATAAAACAAAAAAAATATACACACACACACACACACCCCTATAGGTATAGGTATATGTATGTATATATGTATCAATAGAGAAATAAAGTTTTACAGTCACCAGACGCATACATGCCTAGAAACGTCCCTTTTGATAGAATAGTACTAATAAAAAAACTCTCCCCACACCATATTTATGCTACACTCATAGGCAGTATTTGAGGGTCCATACAGAATACTAGCAGAGTAACATCAGGTTTCCTAAATACATTTTCTAAATAGAATACTACATAGTGAGAGGATTTTTGTGAAGCTTAACTCTAATCAATTTCAAATATGTCTCGCTTCCTTTGCAGATTATATTCCTTTATCTATCAACTAATTTTGAAAATTTAATGACAGCTATAAAAGATAGGGGCAGTTAAACAAGTTAAATACAATTAGTCTAGTTTTGTGAGTATTAGATTTCAGTGCCAGTGAGTTTGCCACTAGACTGTTATTGCGAAAAGTATCTAAAATACAGTTACAGCACTGTTACTCTTCTTTATGCAAATGAGAAAAACATTAAGTCAAAACTTAACCATATGGATTTGCCCAAGATGTAATTGTGATTAGGATATATTAGACACTTTGTGAGAAGTAATAGCTAGTTCATTAACCAATTAGACAGCTTAATACTTGTACCCAATATTGCATCATATCTCTAATGATTTATTAATTTACAGCATCAAGATCAGCAGCTTTCTCCTCTACAGAGAGCTCAAGTTAAGTCTTCTGGAAGAATAGGCATGTCTGCAGGATTCCCTGAAGAGTTCAAGAGAAGCTGTGCCTTTTTTGGGAGCCAGCAAGCCACAAAGAATTAAACATGTGATTCCACAGCTGAAACTGCAAAATTGTTGAGCACAAACGTTGTAGCAAATATTTTGCCTATTCAACATTTTTATATGGTGGGATGTATTTGGAGGAACTGGGGTTTATTCTGCCCATCTGAAGAAAATGAAACCAGACTTTAAGGAATGGGACCAACACTGAAGCCGCATCACTGACCTGATGAAAAACCTAATAAATTTGGAAATGATCCAGTGAAATCTTTGTGTTTCTGTTCCCTGATCCAGTGACTACTTATGTACTTACTTGAGAGAGTCATCAGGTAAAATAGCATCACAAGAAGCCACTGGGACCAAGACTTTTCCTTTCTAAGGGAATGACTTCCAAACCAGACTCCAGGTTCTCTCATTTCTCATGAATCTTGCTTTCCATTCTGGCTGTGGCCAGATCCACAAGGGCTATAGAGAATGCTGTCATCACTTGCAGCTTTTGGATAGGCACTCTACAGGCAGATATGAATCTTCTCAGACTGAGACGGATATTGGGTCATGATGCTTTAGTTCCTTACAATAAGCATGAAGAAATGGATATTGATGTCTTTGCTGAGCTTTAGAATTTTTGAAGAATTTTTTTCCTTAAATTACTGTGTTGCCTTCAGGGAGTTAAACTGATCAAAACACCACAAGGCTCTGACCATCGTGACAGTTAATCTGAAAAACCTGCCCAAGCACCACCCTAATTCGCTCAGCTCTTCTGAGCAAGCTGAACTCTTCTTATTCGAAATCATTGCTGAGAAGTACTGGCCAAAGGCCAAGAAAAAAAGAACAAGCTGGAGGTTACCATGAAAACTGGTAACTGTGGCTTTGCTTGCATCAGTGCACAAGGGTATTCAGAAGCTCTGTGGTCTTAGAAACAATCTTGTCTTCTACCGCCCCTCTGTTTGGTAACCTTAGCATCAGTGTCTGAGGTGAGGGAAGCTGGGAGATGTCATCACCTCAGGGACACTGGCCAAGAATGAATTTCAAATGATGGGAGGATGGGAAAATGCAACGCTTTTTTGCCAGGCTCACTTACACAAGTAAAAAAGTGGAAGATCATCAGTTTTTTCTAAGACCTGAAAAGAAAGAAGTAGTTACACTTGGATAGTTGCTATATTGTGAGATTTCCTCCTGCTTTTCTAACAACAACCACCATTAAAAAGGACCATTCACCTTTTGTATCTACTTCCTGTAAACATTCAAAGGTCTCCAAGTTGAAAGTAATAATATCCCTTCTAAAACTACATTAGCTGTTGTGAGCTTGATACACTATTGGTGTTGTTCTTCCCTTCACCATTGTTTTCAGACAAACATCTGGGTTTTGTAGCAATCCCATTGATAGCAAACCTTTTGGGGTCCAGGTGGTTGAGGTGTTAAGCTCTTCAAGCAATCATTGTCATTGTAGAAGTAAGGAGATCTATATGCTGTTCCCTATGTCACCAAGTAGCTACTGGGTAATGAAGCCATCCAGTAGACACTTCTCAGAGGTGAAGAGCTGGTAAGGCAGGGGACAGAGTTTGAATGAGGAGATTTTCAGCAGGAGAGCAATATTTTATGAATCATACAGATTATTATGAAATTCAGAGGATGACAGAGGATATTTTAAGGGGGTCCCTTTCTGAGCCCTGGAAGCAGATGACTGAAGCAGTTCTTTCTATTCTGGAACATCTGTTCATTCTGTGCAGTTTAAGATATATACAAATGTATCTTTTAAAAATCAAAATAGAAATTGAGTCACATGCCTTCTAAATTTCACATGTTTTCACATGACAAAAGTGAATAAAGAGCCATACAAATGTTGTTGTATATAAACTGTACACAGCAAAAATATAGAGCTGTAGCTAGCAGGTATGACAATAGAATCTAGTAACCTTTTAGCCTATGTTCTTTGCCATTAGCAAGATTCAAGGGATGCATAGTACTGCATGTAAAAATAAATTGCTGTCTCTATTAGAATGGAATAGCTGAAGTGAAAGGATTTCCAAAAATTACTGATGGCCTATCTGTGATAGAGCCAGTATAATTGGCCTTGTTCCAGCACTTTGTACAGTTTGAGTTTTATCCTAAACCACTAAATTTCATCTGAATAATCATGACTCTTTCAACACCAGAAATGTGATTTTTAAGACTTCCACCGTTTCTCTAGGGAACAAAAACACTTCACATGCCATGCGCCTACATACAACAGTTTGAATTTTAAGCAACCAGCATTTGCAAGGAAATGAAATGCAATCTAAAGACCAGGTCTTTTTCAAAGCAGTTATTTGCAGAATAATAAGGCTTACTGGGAACTGCAGTGTGCTCTGGGAAACCTGCAAATAGTAGGTGAATGGAATATTCATTGTTTGCCTAGCTCTAGTCACTTCCTCCCAAATGTTTCAGCTACACGAGGGAAGTGCTGTTTAGTGACCAAGAACATTAGACAAACCCCAGTAACACAACAAACCGTCAGTTTTAGGTACACTTCGTAGACAAGCACAGGATTTAGGTTCACGTGTGAGACACCTTTCAGAGTTGCGGTTTCCAGCTTTGTATCTTCTGTGACAAAGAGGACCGTGATTAATGCAGTATCTTCCACAATCTGACTGCTCAAAAGAGACGGAAGAAACTAAGTAATTTCCTGGCCCAATGGAATTTTATTAGTTCCCATCCTATCTTTCTTTATTTGCTGATCAAGCTGAGCATTTTAAGAACAGTTTTCCAAACTATTGCTATTAGAGAGCTGCTCCAGAGTTCAGCTCCTCTAATGAAGTCGCCTTCTAACTTTCTTTTTTCTTTTTTTTTCTTTTTTTTTCTTTTTTTTTTTTTTCAAGAGCCATTTGTATCCATTTGTTCTTATTCCAGTGTTGTCCTTTAGTTTAGCTTCCACTTTTCTTGCTGCCCTTAACTTCTTCATGCATTTACACTCTGCTGTGCAGGGCTGAGCACAATCAAATCCAAAGGCTTTGAAAAAGCAAAACATTCAAATCTGCATTTAATTTTAATGTGTGTGTAAGAGACTTGTCTAAGGTAGAATTTAAGTACATAAGGCTTCATATAGATAAACTGAAATCCGTTTTTTAAGGGTAAAATATTTATTTGACAGTTGTGTGTTTTCAAACATCTGTTTAATCCACATTGCAAACTAGTGTCAATACCCACACAGTTGTGAGAAGAACTAATTCACAAGGATGAGATTTTATTGTATGGATGTTTTTGTAATTTTATGCATTTGGGCTAAATTTTCCTGTCAGGTTGTGTGACTAAAGGATTGTCTCCATGAGCACAAAGGAGCACAGAGGGACGGTGACGGGCACAGGGCAGTTCTCAATAACCCCCTCAGAGATATGAGCCCTTGACCTGATCCCTCCTGGGGCTGGGGGTGACACCATTGGGAGACCCCCTCACAGACTGGTGGGTCACTGTTTATGGGAGTTGCGGGATGAAGGGGGACAAGATCTGGGGATTGCATAAGACTTATTAGGGGATGTCTAAGGGAGGAACCAAAGGTGGGGACAGGAAGGGATCAAGGTGAAAATAATGTGGGAAAACAGAGATAAGGGGTCAAAAAGGGCCCCAGTAGGCTGTAAACAATGCATGTGTGTGGCCATGCCCCACACCCGACGGACACCGTCTGTCCTGTCTTCTAATTTAACTCTATTTCTTTGGTGAGGGTCTCTCTGTTCTTCCTCTGTGTGTGTGTATGGGGCACTGAGTGCCAGCAAAGGGGGTGGGAGCAAGGGTCGTAGGGGCCCATGTGTCTGTGGTGCCAATGGAGCGACTGGAGCATGTGCACACCATGTGGGTGCGTATGTCGGAGGGTGATTGCTAGTAAACATCAAGCCAGACTTGGTGGCAAGTAGGATTTGACACTTGGAAGCCAAGTATCGGGGAAGCCGCAAGCCTGGATTGGGAACAGGAGGGACCCAAGGGGCTGTGAGTTGGCTGCTGGAGGGACCAGGGGGGTCCCAGGTAGGGTGTCACGGCCATAGGTCTGAACCAGCTACTGGAGAGACACGTTGCCTATGTTTGTGAAGTGGTCTGTATCGGCAGCTGGAATGGGGCTATGGCCTCAGGGGCTCCACCATCCAGGTGCCAGCAACTGGGGAGACTGGTATCTAGGGGCAGCTACTGGACTGTGTCTGATCCTATCTGCTGGGGGGAACTACACTGCAAATACATGTATATTTGTTTCATCCTGGTGTATGTGCATCCTGATGAGATGGAAGATGAGGCTCTTTGCCCTCATTGTGTTTGTGTGAGTGTTGTGTTTTCTTTCTGTGTTGGTAAGTGTGACCAGGTATATGTAAATGTAAAAATGTAGTGAATGTATGCATATCTGCGTATGCTTGTGCTTGTATGGAATACATGCTGGAATGCAGCCTCGGTCCTCGCTGGACCTGGAAACAGAGCTGCAGCAGCCTCATCTCTGTCAGGCTACTGCATTAGGAAACTCATAACATCTTCCACAGGTTTTTTATTTACCTTTGGCAAACATGCAAAATAATCAAAATGACAAAAGCATTTCTCAAATCTGAATTAGGGAAAAAATACATGAGGTCTTTAAGGCCTGACAAAGGCATTAGAGAAAGGCAAATTAACTTTTGTTTGAGATACTTGTTTTGACATTGTTTTTTAAAAAAGGTTAGTTAAATTTGCCCAACACTATGTGTCCGAAAAGCCAAACAGACCCAGGGAGGCTGAGCACAATATATGTGTATTCATACAAGCAGCGAGGCTAAAATAAATTTGCACAGGGTTGTACACACATCTATCTGATGGCTGCTGGGAAAAGCAGGAGCGAGCGTTCTTGCAGTGCGTGACCCTGAATACGCGCGACGCTGGGCATAAGGGTAATTCCAGCCCCTGCAACCCCTTGGGCAAACCTGCATCTACAGGCACCAATTCAGTCCTGACCCGCCTGGGCTTTTAAAGAGTTTTCTTGGCAAGAAGAACAGCATTTGTACCATACACGGCACTTTATTAAAATGAAGAGATACTACGGAGGCCGTTAGGCACACACTGGGTTTCTATACATTAAACATGCATGTAAAGTGTGCAAGGAAGCTATGCCGCTACCTCAATTTTGCACTGTCAAAAGTTGTCACGTATCAAGCAGGACATAATATGGGAAAAGCATTAGTAATGGTGCCATCTTGTGTTCGAAATCTGAAAATGTTGCATAGCGTTTCCTTGTGATAATCCGTTTGTAACCAACTTTATGAAGCCAGAGTGTATACGAGGCTTCAGCTGGAATTTAAGTTGACAGTCAGAGAAGAAATCAGGTTTTGAGCCTTTATTCTGCAAATCGGTTTGTTTTTAAACATAGAGGATTGAGTTTTAGATAAATGTTAGGGATGATTAATCTAAAAGAAATAAAATAGTACTGACAGTGATTGCCTCAGTCTCCCAACTAGAAGTCTTTGCAGATTGACCTTCTTTTGTGTATTTTAAACTGTGCATAGCATTCCAAATTTAAACTCCATAGAAATTTTGCTGCAAGGGATTGTTATAAAATTTTCAAAAGAAAAAGCCAAGTAAATGTAAAATCTTAGGAACACCAAAAAGGGCCTGCAAATTACACAAATGTTTCCCACCTATTTCCTCACACCTAAAGCAACATAAAAAGGCAACAAAAATACAACATTTTTGCAAACAGAGATAAAGCTAACAAGCCAGAATCAGGGTGATCTGACTGCAAACGCACAGGAAGTCACAAACAGTCCTTGCTTTTAATGAAGGTGATTTCATTTGACGATAGGCTTACAATAGGCAAACTGTGGGAAGAACTATGAAAACATCTCGACATCCAACAAGCTCCATCATATATGCAAAAATCCCAAAGATATTTCAATGCACACACACGTCTCCCAGAATAATGAGAGATCTGGCCAAAGTAAAAGTACATTTTGGGGGGTTTTACATTTTCAACAATTTTTATCTAATGGCAAACAGCCCTGGAATGTGGAATATTTTGCATTTGAGCATTTATTTCATGATTTGTATTTATTTTAGGCATGCGAATAACAGCTTCAGAAACTCAAAGCATATGCAGAGCTTGAGCCTAAATATGAACTTAACCTAATGTCAGTGGAAACGACTCGAGATCCATTTTACTCAGATGTCTATTATTCAATGCAATATTTCAGTTATATCAAGCAATTAATTGCACTATGTGACAGATAAAGCTGCACAAGCTACTGAAAGAAAAACACCACAACCCACTCAAATCAGCTTTCCTTAAGACCTTAAAATAACTAGTTACTTGCTAAAATTTATAATAACACAAAGTTGTTGCGTACAGTTTGCTGATGGATTCAGGGAAAGAAAGAACAGCTTATATAGCTTATTTTTTATGTTAGCTGTTGATGTTTGAATTGCAAATCTCTGGATGCAAAATGTTTTACAATAACTGCTGAGCTGCAACATATCCTAAAGAAGGCTTTCAGTGCGGCAATAAGCAGAGTATGTTATCCTTGATCTGACCATACAATCCTGTTGGACGGCGTTCAATAGCATTTGGCTGGGCAGTATTTTCATTTTGCATGCAGTAAAACGTGACCACTTGCAAACCACAGGCTTTAATTTAGCTCTTTTTTAATGTTGTTAGATACTCTTGGTGTATCCTTGCCATCAACTTTTTATTTAAATATGCATTGTAAAACCCAATCCATATTTCTATTAATATTAATAAGAATGTGATTGCAACAACGATGGAATAATCTACACAAGTTGGTTTCAGTGACAGCATCCTTGATCAACTTCTCCATTGCTCTCACAAATGCTTCTGGGTATTTTTTCCATAATGCTCTCAGGGCATGGGGAAAAGCCGTCTTGCAAATGATTAACCTGATATTTTTCCTTTTTTGAAAGCTGTCATAACATCTACAGATTACTTCATCATGACAGTGGGTAGAAAACTGATGAGTTTCACTCCAGCGCTTACTGCAAATATCAGTCCTTATTCCCAAATCCCTCCACTCCCCACCCAGTTTGTCCCACCAGAGCCCAGATCCACAAATTCCTTTAGTCCCTTAATCTGCCTGTAGACGGACTGCCTTTGTACTCTGTTATTCTCTACAATGGTGTTGACACTCTCAATTAAAAGTGTAAATTAAGAAGGAACAATCTGTGGGATTGTTTTCTTTTTTTTTTTTTTTTTTTTGAGGCATTGCTGTTGTTTTCTTTTTAGGGCCCCTCAAGCTCCACCACAGATCTGAACTTCCAGCAGCTTTCATGAATA
The DNA here is from genome assembly GCF_028500815.1 of Rissa tridactyla. Classification (NCBI taxonomy): domain Eukaryota; kingdom Metazoa; phylum Chordata; class Aves; order Charadriiformes; family Laridae; genus Rissa; species Rissa tridactyla. The sequence continues at coordinate 4,372,705 of NC_071466.1, read as the reverse complement.
CTCCTCTTGGATTCTTGGTCTACTCCCAGCTCTACTCTTAAACAGTTATCTTTTTTATTTATCTTCCTCTTAGATTTATTTAGATAAGTTCACCCGCACTGGTACCTAGTAGAATATATTTAGTGGATCTGTTTATATTTATAACCTATTTCCAGACTAGGCAAACAAAACAAAGTGGTCATATTTTTATGAAACTAACTTATGTTCTGATTTTGGAGCTGCGATTCAATTTTTATCAGGCTATAAATGAAAAATACATTTTGAGATAGACTTGATTTTATGAGTTATGGTTTAAAACAGTGGTTATTATGAATATTTTGTACAACACTGTTTGTGTGGGGAAATTGAATCTCGTATTACTTTCAATAAATTATAAATAAGATCTTTAAGATCTTTCCTTGAGATAAAAAGAAAAGAAAAACAACAAACCACTCTGCGCCAAGAAGTAGGAAGATCACTTCAGTGCTATGGCATGATGGAATTTGTTATGAAGTGAAAAATCCAGGCTCACCGATCTCTGTTACAGATTGTGACCTGGAAGAAGCCACTTAGATACAGAGACTCAAAAGATATGCAAGTTCTGTGCTACTTCCTGCTTCCAGACCCATATAATTTCAGTAGGTAGGACATCTTTAGAAATGATAGGTGCCTGGAAGCCTGTAGCCCTCCAGTAGATCCCCAGCAACACTAAGACAGAGCAGAAGTTATATAAATACCTTCAACACTCATGTGTTGCTGCCTGTTGAAACACACCTCCACATGGATCTAAATGTTTTTTTAAAGATAACAAAGAATGCAAAGGATGACCCGGAAGGTTTGGGTTTTTTAAGCTGTCTTGCAAAATTCAATGGAGGAGAAAGAACTTAAAAATCAATATTTGAATGTAGATATGCATGTGAAAGGGTATTTTCACAACATCTTCAACAAGTGGACCTCAAAGCATTCCCCACAAGGAAAGATGTACTTCTACATGCTTGTGATGTAGCCCAGGAAGCGAGAAGGTTTAGGAGATATCATGCACTAACCTCCCTCTATACTTCACTGCAGTCCTAAAAGCCCACATTTTCTATACCAGCTTCCTCAAGCTGGAACTCCAAATGAACTTAATTCAATTAATAGACACCACAAACCCAGCTCTTTTTGTTAACATCTGTCATCATTTCCTAAAAACAAACAAAAAAATCCAGCAAACAGTGATATCAGCTGAGAAAATGCATTAGCAGAAATTCTGCTCTGCAGATATTTGAAATGCCTGCATTTCTGTTCTGCTGAAACCCAGGTGGGACATCACTCCTCATGACTAGGCAAAACAAAAATCTATGAATTTTACAGTAGCAGAAGAAATAACATGATTGTTCTTTACGTGATCAAAGTCAGCTAGAGAGCGAAACCAACCCATCAGCTCATAATGAGGAGTTTCCATCAGAGAATCACTGAGGATACCGGGCATATGGTGAGAAGACTGAAGAGGAGAAAATGGAAAGGTGTACAGGAGCAGTAATGTATCTTGGTTCTCAAAGTCTTCTGCATTTAAAAAATACATTCTGGCAACGCTCTTTGCCACTAAACTATTGGAGGATGCAAGCTCTCGACGCGATGAAATGTGTTAAAGTTAACAGCCTGCTGACTCATGGCTACATTGCATGGAAATGATCTAAATATTTTATGAAGCACAAAATGAGCAATGAACTCTATAGCGTTTTAACGCTTGCTTACAATTCCAGCAATTACAAACTAAAGCACCGTGAGTCTTTAAAAGGGGTGAGAGAGGGAGACAAAGAAGAAACACCCTGAACCCATTGCCTAATAACTTTTACAAAGAATTCTGACTCAGTCCACGGAGGCTCAAACTCTAGAAGATTATGTTAAGAGGTTACAAGGTGTCAGAAGAACCTCACATCAGAACTACAGCCCAAAATGAAGGAAAACAGATTTACCGGTTTAGGGAAGTTTTTGCATCGTCAGACTGCCTTTCCTCAGGTTTTAGGATGATGTATAACAGGGATGCCACAGGCCACTCTGGTGGTGATTTGGTGCAATGTACACAACAGGATCCTTTGGACAACAAACCCATGCCATAAGCCACAAAGCTTCATGTTGCTTTCTTTGATGCCCATCGCTATGGTGGCTGAGACAGGACTACAAACAGTGATTGATAAAATAAATTTGGCCCAAGCAGCAGTTCATAAATGAGTTTTCTATCTTAGTCTACTAGAGAAACATACTGAAGCATGATTTTGGATCTGGTTTTCCCTTCTGCTGGGTCCTTTTTGTTTCAGTAAGTGAATAAATAAAACCACTCTGTGTCTGACATTTCTAATACAGCCCCAAATTCCTATTTTTCATTGTGTGCTTCAGCCGAGTATTCCTCTAATCTTTGCAGCTCTGTGGCAAATTAGGATCCCATCATCCACCTGAGTCTCAATTACCAGCTCTGTTGCAATTAGCTACAAAATTCTTTAGTCAAAATCACACCAAATGACAGCAGATAGTACCACCTGCCTAAATCTGGGTCTGGTAAAGACTTTTTCCTACCTATACTTTTGACATTGTTTGCAGAACTTGGTTATATATAAAAAAACCCTGGACTTAGAAACATAGACTAATTTAATTTGGAAAAGGGCATTGCCTAGTGCAACCTCCAGGTGAGAGAAGGGTAAGATTCAAAATTGGATCTAACTCTGAACTTAGACTATGGGTTTTGACTGCCCTGAAATGGTGATTTTTTTTCCTTATATCTAATTGGATTCCCCCTTACTGCAACATGTTCTTGTTGCCTCCAGTTCTTTCCTTGTTCACCTCTAAGAAGATTCTCTCTCTTTGTCTCTACATGCTCCCAGTAAGAAGTTGCAGACACCAAAAAGGTTCCTCTTCTTCAGCCTGAACGACCCAGATGTCAGCCTCTTCTCCCACATCCTGGCCAGCTTGGAGGCCCTTTGTTGCACTCCCTCCAATACATTAATGTCTGTCTTCTACTATAGACCCCAAAAGTGAGGAAAATATTGGATATGAATTCTGAGAAGGGCTGAGTGTAAGAAACTGTAAGCATAAAAAGAATGTCTATCCACCAAAGAATCATAAAACCAGTCAGAAAAAAAATGGTCTTGAAAAAAGAAGGAAGCTCGGAGCTTTAATTCTTACAGGAAGCACAGAATGAAATTTCTGACAATCAAAGCAAAAATAAAACAATTTTTTTTTTTTTTAATTAAAAATCAGTATTTGCATCCAACACTGTGATCGTGGGACAGCTAGGAAAGGAGGATGAATTTGCAAGAAGAGCCACTGTAAATACATCAGGGGCTCAATTCCCGACTCCCACCGCTACAGCTGGCAATAATAGATCTTTCCTGGTTCTGCTTACCTGCAGGGCAGAGTGTATCTGCTGCAGAAATCCTGTTGTAGACGATATTTCTGTTGACATCAGAAGATTGTTTTGGCTCTAGGTGAGTAAGGTGTCTCTCAGACTTCCTCCTGACTTGGCGTGTTGGAGCTGCAGTGTGACAAACTGGCCTGTCCTTTACAATATTTTCAAATTTCTGACTTGCGTTTGCTTTGCGGTTGTGTGCAGACATGCACTGTGTACAGCCAGTGATGGGGATATGAATTATTCTCTGTGGAAGAATATACTTTATATTTTATATATGTTTCTTTTTCTTCATTTTTCGGATTTCAATACAAGCAAACCAGATGTGGACCAGTTAGGTCTGTAGCAGGTTAAAAGGCTGCACTCTACTGTTCAAAAATGATACTGCACAACGTTTCTATAATCAATCTATTCTTGAACGCTTCCTTTCTTTATGCAACTAAATTTGCATATCCTGCAGCTGAAGAAGGCATAATTAGTAATTTGTGATTAATTTAAGCGGGAGCAGCTATAAAAATCTTAGGTATTTACATAGTTCTCATAAATTAGAGTCACAAACTGTAATTTGTTAAATTGAAATTCTGCTAAAAGCTTGCATTTACATAGATGTTCAGATGTTAAAGTGTTGACATGCATTTTAAAATCAGCACTGCTGGCACATTCATAATTCATGCCATTGAGCTGGAAGGTTTATTTGGAAAGTTATTTGGACAGTAAAATATGATGGTCAGTAAGAAATTGCAATTGTAAACACTCTCAACCAGTGAAAACATGCATCTTCCTTATTGAGAGTTGAAGATGTTTCTACGGAAGATCTGCATGCATGATCGTTGCCAAAAACAGAGCTACACTGATTGATGTAGTGTACTACCTTGGGCTAATCCCATGGTCCTACTTCATATTCACTGTTTGCAAGACAAAAGATCAGGAAATCAGCTACACAAACCTGTCTGGACAAGTCAGCCCTTGGTACTTGATGAAGTTTGCAGATGAAGACACCAAACAAGGTGTTCACTTCAAGAATGAAATAAAAAAAAATGTAAAAAGTCAAAACAGTCTCATTTTAAGATCTGTGTCAGTGCATCTGAATTCAAAATGGAAAGGTCATGTTAAGGTCTGGGAAAGCTTTTTTCTATGATGTTGCAACTGTCAGTGGTACTAATGCAAATAGTGAGATGGTTAATGGACTGAAAGAGGAACATCAATGCCAGGTCACCCATTTGCTGACACAAATCAACATAGATCTACAGACGCATAGCTAGCTTTATGTCCCCTAAGAACCTCCCATTTAATGTACTGAAAAAAAAAATAAATTAAATTTTACTTAGTGCTGAAGAAACATTGTTTTAGTATTTTAAAATACTAATATCAAGATTCTCCTGGGTATAGCAGTGATTTTGTTTTCAAATAACACCCTGTGTAACCAGATATGACTAACCTATGACAAACATTTGTGTATCTATAGAGAAGGAAGATACTATAGAATTTCCTTCTAAAAGGTCAATATGGCTTTGTAAGAGCAGAAATGGACAAAATAGTATTGAAAAATGCCTGCTGTATAGATATGCCAGGTGCGGCAAAAGATGGAAAAGATGGAAAAGTGTCAGGTGGGATGTTCTCCCAACCTCCTTCAGAAATCTCTAGGAAAACACTTTTTTCTGGCAGTGCTATTTATGCACTCAGAACTGGTGAGGCAACATCCTCTCTCTTGATTCAGTATAGGATTTGAACAGAGGCATCCAGATTCATCTCACTTGGTCTGAAGTGCTGGCACTAGGAACAGTGTTGCTTTTAATGCAGTGAAGGGTAAAGACAGACCTCTCCAGGCCCGGGTAAGATCATAGGTGGACTGAAAATCCCTCTGAAGACATCTGGCTCCTTTCTCTCTTTCTTTCACTTGCAGAGAATGAGCTCTTTTCCCATCCAGGTGCCTAAAGGTTGGTAAGATGGATCAACACCATTGTATTTCGAAGAAAAACAAGAAGCACGAGGTCTTCCTTTATTTTCCAAAATTTTCTTTTAGTTTTTTTACTCCTCTTTGATCTTGTTGCTTGTTGGAAAACTGCATATGGACATCACCATATACTCTAGCCTTTTACCCACAGAGATGCTGTAGAAATTTATATCTATCTTTCATTTTATTGGATTGCCCAACCAAAGCTTGATGACATTCTGCTAACATTGCACCCATGTCCATGCCTACCTTCCAGTAGGACAATCTTCTTTCTTGGGTTCTCTTTCTGTCCAATTGCCCTGCCAGAGCCTTTGCAACCCCTAGTAGTTGCACAATGATCTATCCCTTGTTAAGTCGGATCCTTAATGAATGCAATATGAGTTTGTGCATGTCTCTATCCCAATAAAACACTGAAACAGTTGTTTCCATACTAGAGTCCCATCAATGTTGACTTGAATCTGACACCCTTTAGCATTAGATCAGAGGTATGAGCTAAGGCAATGCCCCGGAAACTGTAACAGTAAACTCCTAATGCGTCCCACAGTATGGAAGAATATCGTCTGACCAGCCAGAAACACCGTGCAGTCTGGTGCTTTGCACTGTGGTATTTATCACGGGGTTAGGCTATCCATAAGGTTTAACAGATGTATGTGACAGCAGCCGAGCTGCTGATTGTAGGTGTTGAGAATACATGTCAATGAAAGCAAAAATTCAATAGAATGAAAAAAATTACATCAGATATAATTTTCAATGTAATAATTGTCTATTTTTATTTTATTTGATTTATGAAGTATTACATTTCCTTTCTTACTCTGTAGCACTTTACTTGAGATTGAGTCCCACAATCTAGTCTACTGTAAACTCCTTAGAGAACAGAAAATTACGTTATCAGTGCTTAATTTTCGTGCACAGCTTGCCACAGTGACTAGCTCTCCTTAGAAGAGAAGCTGAGTTATTTGTTACTGCAAAGCGTGCTGCTGATAATAAGATTAGAGGTGATGCATGCTCATATTTCCACCATTACCAATAAAGCCCAGCTCCCATGTGTTTAACTGTTCAAATCTTCACAGTGATCTGCTTTATAAAATGCCAGGCACCTGGGAGTTTCCACAGAAGTCAGCAGAAACAGTACTCAGCAGTTCTGAAAACAGGTTTTGAAACCAGAATAATCGTGTAATCTACCATTTTTCATCCTGTTGGCTCCATAAAACATATTTGGATGCCTACATTAGTTTTTAGAGAACTTCTTGTAGACAGTTGTATTTTAAAAGAAATTAATATTGTCTCTGGTATTATTAAATACTGCTATAATGTTTGAGGGACATTTTAAAATTTTTACATGTATTTATTGGGGGAGGCATTAGATTAATTAGCTTCTGCATCGTTTGAGTTGTTTCACCTAATCAAACCAGTATAATTTTACCTCCATTTTTAAGTTTTTATCTTGTTAGTTAAATACAGTGGTCAAAACCTGTTTGTCAGAGGTTAAATACTGTTTTTGTAAGATGTTAGTAGTTTTGGAAGTGTTTGTTTTAAAGAAAAGAACACATAACATAGCACATAGAGTGACAAACTTTTTATTCAGTCTAAGAAATTTATAGTAGACCCATCACCTTAGTCAACACTCAATGAGAACTGAATGATATTTTATTTTATTTTATTTTATTTTATTTTATTTTATTTTATTTTATTTTATTTTATTTTATTTTTTTATTTTATCTGCTCTTACATCATTGTGTCATAGCTATTGTTAAGTCACTGAAACACTCTGTCTGGGGGAACACCTAATGCCTGTCAGCGAATTCTGTGGGAAGGAGATTAGCCAAATTTCTGTCAAGAATGGCTTGGGTCGAGATGGTCTAGGGAGGGGGAACAGGGTAGATATAGGAAGAAATAGTCACTTGAAGGCCACTCTTTTTATCAATATATTTTAATAAAGGGAAACAGAATTACTTTACCAGACTAACATATTCAGTTTCTTAGGTATACCCCTCTACGTATCATAGAATCATAGAATGGTTTGGGTTGGAAGGGACCTTAAAGATCATCTAGTTCCAACCCCCTGCCCTGGGCAGGGACACCTCCCACTAAACCAGGTTGCTCAAAGCCCCATCCAGCCTGGCCTTGAACACTTCCAGGGATGGGGCATCCACAGTTTCCCTGGACAACCTGTTCCAGTGTCTCACCACTCTCACAGTCAAGAATTTCTTCCTAATATCTATTCTAAATCTCCCCTCTTCCAATTTGAAGCCATTACCCCTTGTCCTATCGCTAAATACCCTTGTAAAAAGGCCCTCTCCAGGTTTCTCGTAGGCCCCCTTCAGATACTGGAAGACTCTGAAAAGACTCTTTGCTCCTCTGTGGTGAAGGGAAAAGACAGATGGTTTCAGAGAGAAATTTAGATTAATGTTTTAATCCCCAGCTGGTAAGAACTGGCACTTGCAGTTGGAGCTGGTGGCAAGGATTAGCGTATAGGACCACACAAATGATTGCAAAAGTGCCTACAAAACGTCTTAATTGATATTCCCACCTGCTCTCAGTCCATTTGACTATCGCACTGTCAATATCTAGTTTTGCCTTTTGTTTCTGGCACAGATTATATTGGCAGCTTCAATTCATATTCTTCTGCCTCTGGTACCTCTGATGAACAAGCACTGAATAAAATTCTGCTGTTGGTTTGCAACAGGGATTTGACTACGGTGAATGTGCCAGACGCAGATCAGTCACCAAGACCTGATTGTCTCAAGCAAAACACTCTTTGGAAAATGTCTTCTTAACTCCACTCAGTTTAGCGGATACACATGTAAACAGAAAACTAGGGGAGTTATTTGAACAGGCCTTTGTCCCTGTCCCAGAGTATAACTCAGCTGCAGATAAAGAGCAAAACTACCAGTTTTCAAAAATGCTTAAATTCTGAAGTGTCCAGTGTTTTCAAGGATATTTTAACACCGTTTTAGATGCCTGAGGTTTCCAAAAGGTCCATTCCAGCTAAGGATTTATCAAAGTACCTTGACAAGAATTATTACCATCAGATCTCCCATAAAACTGAGATGTATCTGTTTTCTTTCCAGGGCGGTGATGGTGTTGCCCCCTCTGCCCTGAGGCTTCTCAACCAGGACGCAAGAACTGTAGGTTCAACCAGTCACAGCCTCCAGGCATTTAAGAACTATTTGCAGGAAAATTCATGAATTACCAAACCAGAGATTTGGCTTAGAGCAGGAAAACTTCCACTCCTTCCTGCTGAACTCCTGCTCCTGAGCAGAAGGGAATGGAGAATTCAAGCAGCCAGAAAAATAGAGGGAAAGGGACCCATCAGCTGAATAGTTATAGTCTTTTGAGATCAGAGGTTTTGAGATTATGCTTCTGTTCCTAGGACTATTTGAATTTTTCTGTTAAATTGAAATGATCTGGGGAGCAAGGAAGATTAGTACTGACTAAGACCCATCATATATTGGGACTGAAGAGTTTTCTCCAATTTAGGAGTTAAAGTAGAATCCACAACACAGATAAAGAACTGAGCTTTTGTGAGGTTATCTATCTGACTCAGATAGGTCTTTTGTGGATATACCTGGTGAAATGCACTAGAGGTGTGGTGTCAGCATCTAAGGGAGGCAAAGAAAAACACTTAAACTTGTGTCTCATTCAAGAACTAAACCAAATTTTGGAAATCTCTGTAGGGCTGTGGAGGTTCTTAGGGGTGGTGGAGATTTATAGGGGTAGATGCAGCACTTTTCAGAGTAAGACATATGCACAGATACTACCACACTTCATTTACGGATCACGCTTGCAAATCTAAATCAAGATCCAAATCCAATCACTGCAGTGGCAGCTTGCTCGGTCCCTGACTAGAAACTTCTAGTTATGATTCAGTCTTCCCATCAGGACACCATATTTTACATACTGGTCACAGCAACCATATCCTCCTTCAGTATGGGTTTGGTGGGTTTTTTTAATTATTATTATTTTTTAAATAGCAATAAAAAATTATCTTCTCTCGTCTGTCCCTAGATTTAATTAATGCTGACATCCCCCACCTCTGAATAGCCATTCCTCTAAAATTGCCCCAGCCCTATCGAAGCTCCAGCTTTCTGTGCGGTTGTTCTTGCTCTTGGGAACGTTAGAAAATCTCTCCATAATTGGTCATATGCTGTCTTTTAAAGGTCATACCCATGATTCTTCTTATTCACTTGAGAGCAATTCTTTTAAAGGGCAGGCCTGGGTGCAGATTTATAATCGTGTTCCTATATTATAGCTGGATGGAAAGCAAGGAAAAACATAAGCAATCCTATAGGGAAGTCAGCTGTCATAAGATTTCCAATCCATAAGACAACTGGGTTCCAGCAAGTTTTTCAGAAAAGGATTCAAACCTTTTTCTCCACGCTGTGAAACTCTGGACATTTATGCCTAGGCACATGAATTCACTTTTATAAAAGTGATATTACATCCCAGAACTGACTTCTTATCTGTCAATCATGAAGTTCTTTTAATAATATTTGAAAATACTAAAGGGCATTTATTTATCCTTTGAAAAAAGTAATTTAGGTCTCAGCAGGTAATTTGAATATGTCACTAGTTTAACTAAGCAAGGATTAGCAAATTAAAATGCAATTAGGTTTTTTTGCATAATTTGTCAAAATTATATGCTTTGTGTGAGTGACATGTAGGTGGTAAAGATTTTAATAAAAAGTGTATTCCAAAAGTTTCCCTGACTTTGTAGGGACTTCAGTGGAAAAGTAACTATTTATTGCATTATTTTAATTTAGTGAATAGGGGACTATCACAAACTCCTGTTTAATGTAGAGGAATTAGACAATAGTTTATAGTATTTGTCCAAACTGGAAGATATTTTATTTTTATTTTTCATAAACTCCGGGAGCACTTTAGGATCCTATCCAGAAAAGCTTAGAGTCTCATCAGGCTAGACAGCTTGTCAGACAAACAACAAAAAAAATGCAATTACCATTTTACTAGTGAAAATCCATAGCCCAGAGGGATTATGCGACTTGTTCAAAGTCATGTAACAAAAAACAGGACCTGGAACTGTATTTTCTGGGTCCCAGAGCAGCTCCTTCACTGCAGTCAATGCCTTCAAATCCACCTTAGACTGCCTTTCTCCCAATCACTGCAACACACTCAGGTTCATGCTGCATCCAAAATTATGCAAAGAGGTGATTTAGGCTATGTAACCTGAACAAGTGTGTGCAGTATTAAAAAGATATACATCTATAAAATTGTATATTGATCCCATGAAATATCAAAATAATGGAGCATCAGATAAATGTTTCGGTAAAACTTATGTGAATTGTCTATATTTCTTTTCCCTTCATAGAAACTCCTTCATCTCATAGATGTGTGTTTTCTATTTAATGTGCTGACATGGGATATTGTAAAAAGGTGTAACTGTGAGACAGCCAAAAGGAGAAGGTTCCTCAATCCTGTTAGTCACACAGCCTTAGAGGATTGCCTACATTGTATAACAACATAATGCAGGGTACTTCCACAGAGGCCTCTTAAATTTGACTAATGAACTGCCATGCACACAAACTTGCAGTATTAACATTATCTACTCACTAGTCAGCTGAGCCACCAGAAAATGAAGGTATACTTGGAATCAGGGTACTTAAAGTATCACAAGTTGAATGCATTGCAAAGTGGTCCTGGGGGGGCCCCTTAACATATTCGGTGTTTAGTGTACTCTAAAATGTTTGTTGTTAACAGTAGCGTTAACTACTCAGGGACTCAGTGTCTGCATGGCATCATTTTGAGAGCATGGTGAGGAACCCCTGTAGTTTTTGTCGTCATGAAGCTGGACAGAATACATGGAAAGTCAGCTTGGGCTCGTGGCCTGATCCAAAATGTAGCCAGGGTCAGTTGAGCATCTGCTGATTTTAGTGGATTTAGGCTGCCTCCTATGATGAAAAAGACAAGGGAATACTCTACATAAATAATTCTGAACATCACAGATTTCAGCATGGGGAGAGGTACAGGGATGATGCTGATGGCTCATTTTCTTGCTTTGCTGCCATCATGTCTCTGCTAGTAAGGGATGCTGCATTAGTTCAAAATAACACAGCTGATAAAGAACTGGCAAAAAAACTTCAATGGTTTTCACTGGCCAACAACCACAAGGGACATCCTGAGAGCTGGCCATCTACGTAGGTGTGGGAGTAGGAGGACATGAGCCACAGTTACTGTATGTTCACACTGTTGTCCAGCCATCAGCTGTAGGCAGGCAGGTATTCCTACCTGTTCTATATTGGTAAAAGTAAGACAATGGTCTTTTTTTTTAAATACATTATATTATTTTATTACATGAGCCAGATTTGCTAATCCAGGAAGCCACCTTTGACTCTAAATGTCAGTGTAGAGTAAATAGCTTAGACTCATACATAGGCTTTGGCTGATCAAAGTATGTGGAGGTTCCAAGAAGGGTTTGCAATGTGGTTGTAGGGTATCATGAAAAAGCCTTATATAAGGCTAGAAGTAAGGTTCAGATTTACACAGACTAGAAGCATGAGACACATCTCCTAAAATACCTATTCACTTGCTAAGGGTTCCACCGAGGCTTGAAGGATGACAGAGTGCCATTATAAATAAGCTGTTGACTGCTCAGCTTTGGATGACAAATTCAGGTGCTACAGTGCTTTGCCTTTTGTAATACATCATTTTCTTAAAGCATGCAGCGGTTTAGGCAAAACTCTGCTCAGGTATTAAAAATTCACAGAAGGACAATTAGCAGAAGCAGGACAATTGTATCTGACAGTTCTGTAACAATACAAACCCTGTTGAGTTGCCCAAAATAATAGTGGCGAGTAAACCAGAGCCATAGTCTATGTTTGGTCTTTTGTCTATAATTTAAAGGATAACTTACATCTCCTGCTGTGTGATAGCACAATTCATTATATTTTACCCCAGGTGTCTATTTTTAGTGTTAGAAAGGAATAAGGAAGTTGTGACTGAAGAAGGGAAAAAAGTCTTTTATAAAGAGCACCAGGGACTGTGGTGCTGTGAAATGTGCAAGACTTGTGCAAGAAATGGTAGTGTGGCCACTTTCCAGCAGATCACCAGTTCTCAGTTAGGTTATATACCTCTGCATCTGGCAGCTGATCCTTAGTGCACCTTCATTGTTCATATACCGGCAGCTACATCACTAGTTGCAATAGTTAAATGGCTTAAAAATAATAAATTGAACTACATAAATATCTTTTTTTTTAAAAAAACATACCCTTTCTCTCCACTAATTCTCCAAGGAACTTTATCAGTTGTCAGAATAACCACCTACAAAAGATGCAGGGGCTGCCAGAACCACTTCAGTGTCTTCTAAAATCATAGAACCTTCATGGTTGGAAAGGACCTTTGAGATCATCGAGTCCAACCAAACAACCTACAATCTCTGCCACTAGAGCATGCCCTGAAGTGGCAAATGTAGACGTTTCTTAAATACCTCTAGGGATGGTGACTCAACCACCTCCCTGGGCAGATTTTTTCCTGGGCAAATATTTTCCACTCTGGAATAAAATTTATTCCACTCTGGAATAAAATACACAAGCAATCCTCTCTTTTCCTCTCCTTTATGCTCCCTAACCTTGCATACAAGAGGCCAAGATGCTGTATGCCATTGCTGCACTCCAAGAACACACTTGGTAGGAATGGAACAGGTACAGACCCTGAGCTGGTGGATGAGAGCTGTCTGTACTGGTGGGCAAACTCATATCCCTGCAACCCAGAGGGACACAGCTCAGTTCAAGACTTATGATTTAGCATTTCCCTGTGGCTAACACGGGGCAGCTACAGACCAAGTACTTTGACTTCAAGCGGCAGGTTAGTTAATGTCCCGCATTGAGTCTTATTCTGAAATACCCACTTCTCATGTACCACAGCAGAAATTAGCATTTGCACAAGGATCACAAGGGCTCACAGTCCTTAGAATTACACAAGTCCTTTATTGCACCTACATACCTATTAAAGAACTTTGGATTTGAGTGAATGATCATTCAGTGGTTCCTGTCCTCCCAAAAGGGATACAAATAATTCTCTATACCCTGTCCTTTTATACACCATCTCCATGTCCACAGTCAAACACTTACTTAAAGTCCCCTTTCTCATTGACACAGTAAGATTTTGGTATTTCTTCATTTGTTGTTTGAGAAGTTTAAAGCATAGGAAAACAGGGAAGCAGAAACAAAGTTAGGGAAGGGAAGGGAAGGGAAGGGAAGGGAAGGGAAGGGAAGGGAAGGGAAGGGAAGGGAAGGGAAGGGAAAATGTTTTAAATTCATATATCAAAAGATATGTTTGAAACCGGTAGAGGGCAACCAATCCATGGGCATTGTAGTATCAGTTTATAAATATATTGGAAGGACAGAGTATTTGATATACTTTCAGGACTGCACACAATTAAAAAAAAAAAACCTCTCAAACTTTACAGTCAAATCAGATATATAACTTGACAAATCGAGAATTAGTATAGTCACATTTTGGGACTGAAATCCCAAAAATATATAATAGTTCATTACCAGGATGAAAAAAGTTTTGGTAAAATGGTAATAGACTAAGAAATATTAGAGTTGTGAGGACAGGAAATACAATAAAAATAGAAGACTTCAATTATCCTTAGTAACTGTGTAAATGTCACATCACAGTGTGATGGTGAAACTTCACCTTAGTTAGGTATTGCAAGTACCTTCCTCATGAAACAAGTAGTTCAGGACACCAAAAGGAAGAAGCTGCTCTTGACTTCATCCAGGAGAGAAAAAAAGAGCTGATTTAAAATTTTATTATTAAATAAAATCTCCTCTACAGCGCATGTAAGATGTTTAGAGTTAACAATGCTCATAAGCAAATGAAGAACCAAAGTCTACTAGAAGGGCTTTTAATTACAAAAAGGGTAACTAGTGCATAGGCTTGTTAGAAAGGAACTAAGAGCTAAAAGGCTTAAATGTTTGCTGGTGCTGTAGAGATTAAGGACATCACTTTAGGCAGTCTAATCAACTATATGTCAGTCAGAAAAAAAAAGGCTGTAAGACAGGACAGGAGGACAAATGAAGCTATTAAAAGTATAAAAGTAAAACATTCCTTAAGAAAGCTATATGCGTGTTCAACCAAGAAAAACAGAAAAGGACACAAATATAAGTGTGAAAAACATATGAGGCACGCCAAACCAATTCTGAAAAAGAACTTGCTAAAGGCACAAAATCTGATGTGGCTTGGTTGTTTGTGTTTTTTTTCTTTTCAAACACACACAAAGCAGAAAGTTTTCATGGTTAGCCGGTAGAGCCAGTATGCATTTAAGACATCAAAGAAACCCAGATTGGTTGAAAGTATAATATTGACCGAAGCTAGTGAATAACCATAAAATATGATCAATACTGGCTAACAGGAAACAGAATACGCCAAAGGCAGGCATGTGTCACAATCCACTTGCAGGTCTCTGAAGGTACCAAGAGACATGTTGCTAAAAAAGGGTCAGTAGCTACCCTTTGTCTCCTTGGATGGCCAAAGGCTACTCTTAAATCTCCCATTAATGACTCCTATAGAAACTAAGCTTCTGTAGGACAGGAAGACATTTATCTTCTAAATTAATGTAAATAGGTGAAAATATAGAAAACAAAGTTTAGGAATAGATTATCAGTTTTGAGAATGTAGGGAAGATTACCACTAAAGTCCCACAGGGACTAGAGACTGTTAGAATGTTAGAAACTTGTGCTAGTAATTTATACTGGTTGACATCTTCATAAATTACCTAGGAAACGAGGTAATAATGAGGTAATAAAGCTTGCTGATCAAATTAAGCTATTTAGAGCAATAAAACTGAAAAACTCCTTGAGAACTGCAGAAAAATCTCATGATGCTGAGTGCGCCATTCATCTGACCAAATCGGTGCATCTGCTGTGCATGGAGGGCTTTGCTCCCTTTTTACAATCAGTGGGATAAAAAAGGTACTTACAGTGACTTATCTCACTGTAATGCAAGGGGGGATAAATCATCCCTTAAAATGCCAGTTTGTCTCCCTTGATTATAAAAGGAGACAAAGGTAAAGAGCTCAGATATCACCAGATTAATCTCACCTTGAAAGTCTTGGACATAAAATGTCAGATTAAATCTGATACAAATATTTACAAAAAGGGGTATGGGAGAAACAATCTTAACTTTGCATACCAAATCTGGAGTATTAACCAACTATTGCTACTCAGGAAAGACATCTTAAAATTTTAGTCCATAATTCCATGAAATACCTTTTCGGCACTCAAAAGCAGTCAAAACCAAATCAGACATCAATAACTAGAAAGGATAGAGAACACAGCAGAAACCATCATGCCACTGTGTAACCTCAGGAGCTTGATTCTTGTAATTGTTTGTGGTCTTTTCTTTCCAGGAAGTGTAGATTAGAAATAGAAGATATTCAGAGAAGGTGACAGAGATGATCAAAGCTACAGAATGAGACCAGGAGCCTCTGGTCTGAAAAAGAGAGGGTGGAGGGAACTGTAATAGTAGCCTATGAAATAAAGGGTAGCATAAAAGAGTGAAAAAGCAGTGACCATCCACTATATTTTTTTTTTACTATGTGCCCAGGCACATTAAATTAAATTACTAGAATGAAAAGTGTAGCAGAAACAAAGGGAACAACTTTTCCACAAAGCTGGAGTTAAGGTGGAGAGTCCATCGCTGTAGAAGACTGTGGACTTTGAACGTTTCTATCAATTCATAGATTAATTTGAAAAATTAATGGGAAAAAAATGACACAAGTGCCACGAAAACCAAAAAATCCCTTCTTACTCTTGCCCCAGAGGTCTGTAAGATGAAGAATTCAGTTTGCTGGGAGGATATAGTGGAGGAATTGTACCTGTTTTTTTGCCCTGTAAGTATATTTAGGCATTTTTTTCTAGGCCCCTGATATAGACAGTACACTAGAACTAAATGAACTATAGTCTGACCTACTAAACCTGTTCTCACATTCCAATGTAAACCATTTGACCTGTTATTTCCTATTACATTTTCCAAGGGAGGTATAGATCCCTTAAACCTATTAACAGCGACTTGCCTTTTATAATTATTTTTCCATAAACTGAGCTGCAATAGGGCAATGATTTGGTATTAAAATATAAGGATTAATTCTGTCAGTAGTACGGATGGTGGATATAACCAAAGGTGAAAAATGAGATGGTTGTAAAAGTGTTGTCTTTATAAATTTTAACAGATGAGAAAGAAGCCGTGTCCATTATGTATTCTGAGATCCAAACATTTTGTCGAAGCTGCTCTAGAAATATTTTGACCTGCCCACAGTACTGATATAATATATTAAATGACAAGCCTCATATCATAATGAGCTAAGCTTCATCTATTCCTACTGAAATCCGAGGGTTCAGAAAGAACACAGCACCTGGCAATATCAGGCTAAAAGATAAGTTACCACAGGCATAGATTCGCTTTTGCTTTGGTTGAGAGTGATTTGAAGAGGAATTCTGCTGTAACGTGAGCACTTAATGAATTCTGTAGATCCCATAAGGTTTGCAAGAGCTGTAAAAGTTAATATCATATTGCTTACTAGAAGTGTTTTTGTGTACACCTTGCACTTTACAACACTGACTAGCTCCACGATCAGATGTTTCCATTTCCTGGAAGATTTCTTTACCGGCCAGACAAGAGATCACAAAAAAAGGTGTCTTCCCTTGCTGCCCTGCTCCTGGCAGGGGGGATTGGATGGAGATAAATCCCTGTCTCTCCTGCTGACAGAGACTGTATTACCCACAGGTTGACAGAAATCTGTGCAGAGCCCCCAGAAGTGATATGCACTCACAACTGACCCTCGCCACATGTAGGGCAGCAGTCAGGCATCATGGTGTTCTTGCCATGGAGGGAGGAATACTAATGGGTTGAGTTATCAACTCAGTCGGCAAAGAGCATTCAACAGACGAACAGAAGCAGAAGGGAGCCGATAAATGAAAGGAATCTTTATTCTCTTTATTGAACATTGTGCTTCCTCCAGAGTAAAAGCAACATCTTTTCATTTTAATTTTTTCCATTTGAGTTTGATCACAACCCATGCAGAAGTTGTTTCATGCTTCAGGTGTTTAAACTGACTAATTTTAAGGGTGTCCATGGGACATGCATCTTTTAGCACTCTGAGCAGCTTTTCACACTTCTGCTTTCTCTAGGCTTTGGGAAATATTGCTTTACACTTGAAGACACTTTTGTTAAGTGGCCTGGAAGCAGGAATTCTGTCCTCTCATTTTAGGAAATTTAGACTTAAGTTGAAAATAAGGAAGCCTTGAGAAAGTCAGTTTTGCCCATTTTAGAAACCTATCAAATACTTCCTCTCTGGTTAGTTAACATGAACAACATAGACAACTCACAATTGAACTGTATATGTTAAAAGCTCTTTCAGCAAACTCCATTTATGGAAGAAATTACCTTAGTGAAAGACAGGGAAAAAAAGCATTATCAGGGCAATCAGAAGGAACTAAGACTCCTACGCTGAAACAAAACAGAGTCGTACTAAATTTTCTGAGCATATGGAAGAATCCAAATAAATTTCAGTCGTGGTCTTAGTTAACAATAATGTATACCACACTAGTAATAATTCTACATACAAAAAAGTAGTCCAAAGGAAATTTCAAGGGAGGGAAGATAATCAATTTGGGGTCAGAAGATGACTGATATGTGGCTGGAGACTGAACTCATGGTGACTCTGAAGTTGAGAGTCGTTTTGAAAGGTGCTGGTACTGGAGTTTGTATACGAATTGGGCATATTGTTTGTATACGAATCCAATCTATCAGAGGAATAAAGCATCAACAACTTAAAAGTCAACAGCTGCTGGTGGGAAAGAAGATCTAGTTTCTCTTTTCAGTCTTAAATTTCTGTGTGCTTCTGCTTGGGAAATTCACTTACACCAAACCTGCAAAATAAGCAAGTACTTGTGCTTTGGGTTGCAGCTTTAGACATGTGGAGCCCGATTTTCAGGTTTGTGGACTCTGATGTTGTCATTGATTTCATGTCCCGTGGGGCCCATGGCCTGTATTATTGATCCAAATCTCAGTATTCCTCACAACTATTTACACCTCCTGAAGGATTGCTTAAGAGTCCATTGATTCTCAGCTAAATTATCTGTAGCTGTTTAGCATCATAGGACTAGGTAATCTGCAGGACAGCCAACCCAGTCCCTTGTACTGAGTAGGAACAAATACATAAAAAACTCTTGACAATTATATGTCATACTTATTCTTAAAAACCTCTAATAAAGAAAGTTCCTCAGTGCTGTCATACTGGTTATCCATTAGTTCAATACATTCCTTTATCATTAAATTTACTGTAAAAAAACAATAGTTTTTTTCCTCTTTTTCTCCTTTGGAACATGGAGAACAACTAATTTCTCTCGTCATCAGAAAAAAAAAATTGTTTAATAGTGGACTTAAATTATTCTCACTTTACTCTTCAGAAAAAAAAGAAATAAAATTCACTTCAGTGGTTCCCTTTATGTCGTGTTTTCTGATCTGCCAATCATTGGTGGTTTCCTCTGCCTTCTCTATTTCTTGTTTACGTCTGTGTTAAGGTATGTTTCCCAACATTTGACACAGTATTCAAGTGACAAGTGAAGCAGAAAAAATTCTTCAGACCTCTCTGACATTCCTATAATTTTATTCTTAAATATAGTTCAGCTTATTTGCAAAGAAATCCCATTAAATAAAATCTGAATAATTACTTTTGGTCTCCTGACATTCCTGTTAATATATTCATACCTACAAATCACCTTTTTTCACATTGATATCAGATTAAATTAATCTATAACCATACTTTAGTTTGGATGAGGAATTTCGAAGTGGATTTCCAGACATTTCTGTTTATCATGCTTTTTTTATCACCAGAGAGTCGTCTCAGAGTAGACATACTGAATTCTTTTAGGATGAAACTCACTTGGAAGCTGTGCCCAGAAGCACATGTGAGCACATGTGCTTCAGCTGCTAACTGGCTTTAAGATCACAGGAAGGACCAGTTTAGCCATAATTTGAATTTACCGCCTCCTGGAAACACTTTCTGTGTTGATTTTGGGCTTTATTCTGGACTGCACTACTTGCTAATGTAAATGTAACTATTTTGGACTTTCACTCGTTTCAGGCTTATACGTATATTTGTATCTCCAACCTGAAATAATCCTACATCAAAGCTCTTCTGGGGATCCAAGTTGAGAATCTTCCATATACATGCTGCTGTTGTACTGGACCAATTTTTTATCAGTCAGGTACCATTAGGGTATTGCAACAATGATCTGATTTTACAATATAATATAAGCTGGAGGTAAAGAAACATTAAGTACTATTTGTCAAGAAGAGTGATCTTTATTAGATCTGACCTTTCTCTAAGCCAACAAAATAAAAAGGTAAGTGTCATTTTTATATGAGCAAAGATTAGTTTTCCTTACAGTAAGGAAAAGATGAGTCTCTCAGGTGGCTTAAAATTCTCATTGGAAATAACTGAATCTCATTACCAAGCATGCACTATGAAGCTCTTATGATTTGCCCCAATCAACTATTAAAAACCTGTTCCTACTCACAGCACCACCTTTCCAACCTCTGCTGCTACATAGTATAGTACTAGTGAATTGACCTTTTATGAAGACTTAAAGCACGATGTAATTAACATTTTCTATGTACAGAGTGAAGACTTAATGAAACTGTGAGGTTAAATGTCAATATGGCCTTTGTAAGCATTTTTTATGTTACAGTTCTTGGCTTTCAGATGTTAATGATACACTTTCAGTAACCATTTTGTTTAAAAAAAAAAAAGTGTAAATTTGTATTGCGGTGCACAACATCGTCCAATTTCACTCTTTGAGCAACTCCAGTCAACAAAGAATAGCTCTGAAATGCAAAGTAATAGGCTGTGTTGGAGATTATTTTATGATCCTGATCCAAAAATGCATCAAACTGGATGGAAATGTATTGTACTCAAGGTTGCATGGTTTCCATGTCTCTCATTCTGGACAGTTTCACTTCAACATCCAGGGCAGCTCTGTGTAAAACCTCTAGATGGTCATCAAAATCTTTTTGCAAGACCAGTAGTTGATTTGCACACCTCTGAACCAAAGTGATTACCCTAGAAACCGGCATGGGTAGATAGCAATTTCATCGGTGGTTGAAACGTCTCATTAAAGGGATGAGTAAGTATTGTTTTCCCTGTACGTTAGTGATACTTGAAATTCAGAGAAGAGAATCTTCCATTTTTCACTTCAGGTTTTTCCATTCACAATTCAACAGCTTTCACTAACTGTGGGTTTTTTATGTAAAAGTTGGTCTTATATATTTACATGAGCACACTGAATTCAACTAGGAACAAGTTGCAGTACATCACACACTGTAAGAGTTGCTACTTCTTGCATACCACAGAAGCTGAATGTATTTCTTGATTGAATTAGACCCATAAATATTAGCTCCTAAATTGCAGCTACTATTGTGTCTTACTGTCATACCAAGGTAATAAACTCCCAGCACCCTGATTGTAATCTGCCTAAGTTGACATGCACTGTGTTTAATAGATAATTAATTCTAATTAAGACAATTAAGAAAGATCATGTTTCTAGGGCAATTTTGCATTTATTTTTTTAAACACCATTGACTAATACATTTAAATCAATTCTGAAATCCATACATAACTGGATGAGCTCTGGAATTTATGAAAGCCACACTCCTATCTTATCAGCTGCTTCACCTCATATATTTTATGATATATACCAGCGATTTTCATTCGCATCTCACTGAAAAAACCCTCATGTTGCAGAGCTTGTCAGACCAGAGCCAAAACCAGTTTTTCATATGCATCAGGACATCAAGTGAAAGAGTATGTATCACTCAGGAGCAGTAAGTTGTTGTAAGGAAGTATTTAAAGCTGGATAGGAGGCAACAGGCTATAGGCCAGAAAGTGAAGGCTAGGCAATAATCTGCTGGGTACCCTTGACTCCAGAGAATAAAGTGACCTCCTGGGAAAATAAATAAATAGCTAAATAACTAAATAAAAAGAAAAAAAAACAACAAACAACCAAACAAAGGAAACGGATTTCTAAAACAGCTAGAAAGGAAATTTTAAATTGCATGGAAATTGTGCTTCAAATGTTGTCTAGCCCGTGGTGCCACAACATATGAAAAGGCCAATTGCTTCAAAATCTCTCCTTTCAGGTTTTCAGGGAAAATGTCTTTTATTATAACCAGCAGTGGGAGAAGTGCTTTTTCAATACCAGTAGTCACACACCTGTCCCCAGCACATGATTCGGGTCCCAGCAGACAACTACAAAGTACTAGGAATGTTATAAATTATAACTAACACATTGCTTACAGGCTCCTGGAAGCTGCACCAAATTATTCCTGAGTTAGAAGGCTTTGGACGTCCAGCACTGTGTATGAGGCAGAACACAACTGCATCACCTAAGAGGGATCCTAGGGAAAAAATCCAACCTATGCCCTTATTTCTCTGTCTTTCAGAAACAGGTACCTCCAATTTGCAGCTTAGCTCTTTCTTCTGACATTGAATTTGCTATATTTAACGGTTTGGCTAGTAATCTCTATATTACCTGCGCGTTTCTATCTCTCTTCTATACCAATAATCATGGCAATGGGGAGAGTTAGAGAACATTAAGGACACAGGTTTCCTGTAATATGATTTTAGGCCAAAATCTAGGGAGGGAAATCTTCCAGTGCTACGTGAAAGATATGATGGAGACTTCAGCTGCATTAGGACAAAAAAACTGAGTCTACTTAATAATTGGAGAATTCCTTTCCATTCTTCCCTGACTCCATTCCCCAAGGCTGAACTGTGGCTTTTATGTCCAGTCAAATTTCATTCAGTCAGACCCTTCCAAGCCAGGTGACAACGGTGAACTTGGAAATTCTGATTTAGGGACCATCTGCTAACTTTCACAATAAAATGACAGAAGGGGCAGTTACACAAAAATGTGCTCTTGAGACAAAGATGAATGCTGAATCTTTAGATGCAATGTAAAGAAGTTTCTCAATAGCAGCAGAAAGGAGATTCTGAATTTCTGGAAGTTTTGGGGTTTGTTTTGTTTTGATTTGTTTTGTTTTAAGCAAGCAAAAAGTGCTTTTAGCAGAGACAAAATTTAAAGAATTGTTTTAAAGTCCAAGTGAAACAAAAATCCTCAAACATTCCTAGATTATGCACTCTCTCAGAAGAAAAATGGGAGAATTATTTAACTTTCTAGCAGTTAAGAAAAGTGTATGAACAGAAAGTTCCTATAAGCACATGATTTGTATATATAGGCAAAGTGCTTATAGACCTCCTAAGCTTAGACAGCAGAGCAGACTCAGAGCCAAGTCAGATATACCATAGGTGCAGTCAAGGAAGCTCCCAACAGACACTATAGTCTGGCCCTTTTGTATTCCCATCTACCTGCAGAAGATTTGAACTTTTACATAAGTTCTCCCATAAACTCTTCCAACTGTTCACCCATAAAACCAACTTTAGTCTCAGAACCATTTTGCTTTAGGATCACATTGCATCAACACAAACAAAGGAACGTTCTTCTTATTTCTGTTCTCCTGAAGGAAAACTGCCGTATTGTGCCTTATTCTCTTTATTAATTTAATGGAAATCTTCAAGACCTTCTTTAGAGATTCACTAATTCCTGATTTGAATATGAATTATAAATGACTAATAAATCTGTTGGAAGCTAACTTAAAAACCCGTCTTGATGTGAGCATCCCAGAAGAGAAACAAGAAAGCCAGGCAGGGAAAAATTATACCAAACATTATCTCTGACAGAGCAATTTTCATCTCTACATGTGAAAATGCATTACAAAGGAAGTTAATTATCATTATTACCACTTTCCTTTCAGATTGGTAAGCTTAGTCAGAAAGAGATTATATAACTCAACGGAGATCCAAGCTGAAAAGTGAGGGAGAGAGAACCTGTGTCTCCCCAAATACCTGCCTGTTTGTTTGTAACTCAGCCAACCATGAAATAACAGAAAAAGATTTAAGGCAATGGAAATGTAGCAATCAGCACATCACAGCAAACTTGTCAAAATATGTGCAAAGTGGCCACCTTTGGTTAGACCTTTCTCTGTTTCCTAGGTCCAAAGTGCCAGCTGAAAGAGGAGGACATCAGGGTCAGTTTACAGTGTTATCCTTGGACCAGCTTTTGATAAAACTGGGCAGATAATATTCAGCAATGGCATAAAAAGACTCGGTCTTGGAATAAAAAATTCCTGTAGTGTGGTGAGAGTATATTGCTTATTTTCTTTGTATTATATGTAGCTTCCTTTTTTATTTGATTTGTAATGTGGAAAACATTCTTGATTATAATTTTAAATCAGTTGCTGCATATGTCTAATTTCATCTGCACAATTGCATGGTGTTGCATACCTTAAAAGATCAAAAGCTACCTATAAAAGGATAGAAGAAATCTATTGGCCTTTTCCCTGCAAGTTCAGCAGTAATACTTTTTCCTGATGCTGTAATACCTTTTCTTTTCTTTAGACAAAAGAGTTGTTTCTTCTGAGATTAATAGCACCCAATAAGAAAAACCCACAGGTACAGGTGATATTAGAAACTGCAGACTCCAAAACCACCCTGATTCTATGCATTTCGGTTGCCTCCTTTACTTTTAACTGCCTTTTGTAGAGTGTGAATTGTTCATAGTCTAGTTACAAAGACAGCTTTCCTTTTGCAAAGCCATAAAATACTCCAGTCTTCAATCTAAAAACTCTCAGAAACCATTCAGCAAAAACTGTGATAACAGGTGGTATTTTTCCATAAAAGTGATTTCATTAAAAATTTTACAATTAAACATAAACTTGTATGTAGATCTTGATGGTGTCTGTGTAGGTCTGCCTACGAGTAGAGAGGCACCGTGGAAGAGAGTTCGTTAACCAGGATTTTCTCTCTTACTAGATCTCTTTAGAAGGAATCTCTTTTCTTCACTTGGTGTCCCTTCCTGAGGGAATTTTCTCTCTAGCTTTCTTTCCTTCTTTCTCTGGTTTCCTTCCTCTCCCTTTTCTCCTATTTTTCATATTTTTTTTGTCCCACTATTTTCTCCTCTTTTCATTCATCTCATTGATGTTTTTTTTATTAACCTCATACCACATGGACTGTTAGATACCATGTTACCACGAATACCACTTGATAATAGTCATATTATCAAAACAGTAGCAATACTCTGATCTTTGTTTTCTGTAAAAACTTTTGTAAAAAAAGAAATAAAAAATTTCGTGTTCTGAGGGAATCAAATTGCTCTGCAAACATTGATTATCATTGCTTGTGTTCTCCGATTTTTATATCTGCTGATACTAATGATATTTGTAAATAACACAAGGCACCATTGCAGATTCAGATCTTGGTACGATGCTGGTATTGTTCACCATGTGAGTGTGAATGTTCCATCTTCATGTTAGTGCCATGGAGATCACTTGGGCTCCTGATCTCACCGCACTTTTATAATCCAGGCATTTTTTGAAGAAGTCATGAAAAATTATCAAAATACTCACACTAGCTGGTGATGAGAAGCAGAACAGCTCGAGCTCACATCACATACGCTGAACATCCAGCTGCTTTCATCATCAAACTAAAACTAAGCTTTACTTGATCCTCTGAGAACAGCATTTATAAGCTCCTTAAACACTCTGAGGTATACAGTAGAGTATGATTTTGTGAAAGACACTTTTCAAATTGTGTCTAACTCTATGAAACAAGCAGCTTACGACGGGTTCAGTAATGACCTCTGGGTATCAATAAACTGCTCTTGCGAGCAAGGACTTTGATTAAAAAGCCTTATTACCCGGGGAAACTTCTAGTGCAACTTAGGTTTCAGAAACAAATACTACAAAAGGTAACAGTCCATAAAAGTCACATTATTCAAAAATTAACAAGAAGAGGCTCTTTTCTTTCATTGTCTTTCTGTGTCTTGACCCAGGTACATACAAGTTCAGTGGTTTGCTCTCTGCTGGTGTCAGCATTTAACGTTTCAAGAATAATCTGTGAAATCAGTGCACTCCCGCAGCCCCTCTACCAGCACCTCCTATAGGTCATCCAAAATGAGACAATTTTAAGGGTTTTTTAATTCAGTTTTATTCTGGAACTCTTCAAAGACCAAATTAGGAAAAAAAAAAAAACTACTTAAATAAAAAAAGACAATGTCATTCATGAATTTAACACTGGGAAAATTTTAAGTGGGATGAAATTCTAATATACACACCTTGTATATATATACCTTATATATATACCTTGAAATTATACCTGTACACTTTTTTTTTTCTGATCTTTTTCCACGGTTGTGATCCTGTTTAGGCTTTTTTTTTTGGTTTCTTTTTACTTATCAGCCCCAGTTTTCATCACATTCATTAACACATCAGTTCTCTGCCTGTGAGATAAGCAGCACTAAAGTTTGTTCATAAGATGGAATGAAGACGGAGATACCAGCTTCTGTAGCCCTAAGGGGTTTCCTTCACTGGTACTTTGACTTCTCACCAACATTGGTTGCTTTTCCACTGAAGCACTCCAGTGCTGCCTCTGGGTTGATGTTTCCACCTAATTAATGCAGTACTTCAAAAATACGCTGCACTGCAGAGAAATATTGGCAACACCTTCGCTAGGATATTTTATTGAAAAGTACCTCCTCATACAGTCTAGCTGCCACTAGCTAACATTTGTGGAGCATATATCTGCTGCAAAGAAGGGAGCACGCAGTGGCAACAGAAGAACAGTGACATGATATTGAAGAATTTGGGATAAAAGTGGGTGATGATTGCTTTTAAAAAACAGGATAATCACTTCAAGGATATCTAAGTTAATTAAATGTACCATGTGGGGGAATAATTAACCACAAGGAAAACCATATGGATAATTATAAATTATATTCAAATACTAATTATAATAATAGAAGTTCACTTAAAACTCACGATCGATTTTATTGAGCCTATGTGAAGAAGAAACATAGGCTGCAGTTTTAGAAGACGATAGCATTGGCAGCAAAGCTATCACAAGAAGTTCACAACCCCAGCTCAGCCCTCACTGTTTGCTGCTTCTAATTTGTTCATCTCCATGAGGCAGTTAACCGCAAACCCACAAACAGCTGTACTAACACCAGAGAGACCAAGTCAAACAGCAGCGTAGGAAGACAGGACTAGAAATATCCTAAGCTGCCTTTGTACTCCAAGCAAGCGCCTTTTGAAACTATATCCTAAAAGTAGATCCATAGAGGAATTTCCGATATGGTTATAAATTGCCTTTACTAACGTTTCCTGGCTGCCTGCATCCTGATGTTGAGTGAGCTCGGCATCACAGATGGCAGATTCAGAAAAGCCAAATGTTAACCAGAAGAGTGTATGATAAACCTTCAGCTTCACTGTCCCCTGGGCACATCCTGGGGCCCTACTTATATGTGTATTGGGTCTGCCTGAGATAGAGTTAATATTCTTCATAGAAGCCCATACGGTGTTGTGTTTTGGATTTGTGACCAAAATGATACCCCATATCACATGATATTTTGTTCAGCAATAAAAACTGAGGGAAGAAGGAGGAAGGGGTGGATTAAGCCAGTGGATACCCACAGAAAGACAGATAAGCACAAAGGTACAGAGAGAAGTGTCTGCTCACTGCAGGTCTAGGGTCTATTCGCTCACATGTAGGCATCTATAAGGAAAATAATCATCTTAGGCTCCCATACAGTCCAAAGAGGTAATGGATAATTTGTCACATCCTAAAATAGATGTTTAAAAGAGGCCAGGTGAAAAATATTTTCAGAATTCTTCCTAAACTTGAGGCAGAATAATATGAGGCATTAATATCCTTTTTTTCAGATCTGGCCTCAACTTAGGTGTATTGAAGTCCATATTTTGTGACATTCGGAAAACATCTTTATATACAAATGATGTCACCGATCACCATTAAAAAAAGACCCAACGCAAGTCTACATAAAATTTAAAGGTACTTTAATTCCAGATAATGAGCTACATTTGATGAGTATCTGCATTTTATTTACTGAGATAATAAAATTATTTGGCTGAACTTTAAATGCAAAGCCACAGCTGATGTCTTGTTTTAAGGGCCTTAACCAGAAGAGCATTTAAGCTTTAAAGAACTGAAGGACTTCTCTAATGTCCCTGGGACTTCAGTTTACAGCATACTAAAATGTTATCTTAAACAGTGATGTTTTTCTGAACTTCAAGCTCAAATCCAAGTGCTCCTTTAGGGTCCACGTCTCCCTCATGCAATGTGTCAGCATTCCTGTTCAAAGTCAGCTATAGCTTGGTATACAGTAGCGAGGGCAATATTGACCCCTTGTATAACAGTTACGAATCATGTTTACTGTGCACTGATAAAAATAGCAAGGTAAATGCTTCATTATCGGAAGAATCTGAAACACATTTTTGAATAACTGTTAATACACTAGATCTTTTTATCTTGTGCAAAACCAGCATGGCACTAGCTCACACACAATGTTCAAACTTCACTGTTTTATTATTCAACGAGTATATGCAGTTTTTTCTAACCTACTCTCTTTCATCTGTATGCACTCATCAAGAGAAGAATATCTGGGAGTCATGTGGGAACTATGTTTTTCTCCACCAGGTATTTTAAAAGCAAATATTTCCCATAGATAACAAAATGAAAACAAAACAAAAACTTCTAAACACTTTTAATAGACAAAGCAGCTATGCAGAATTTTCTGAAAAATTGGCACAGAAAGTCCCCTAGTAAGATCCAAAACAAGTCAAGATTTGTATGTGAAGTTCTCTGTTTATGTTTTAATGCAAGAGGGTCAGGGTGTCAAGACCTTCTGTCATATGTTCTGAACGTCCAGAGAACATTTCACAGGCTGAAGGGTAGAGAGGTTAATAGTTTCTGATGAGGTGTTATTACAGTGCGATGAGATTTTGTTTCTGTTTTTTTTCCAAACCAGCTCTAACAAAAAACACATAAAACATGTGGTTTGTATCTTAATCAACTCATTGCTTTTGAGATGCTTTGATGAGAGTGGCTAGCTCCTTGATTTTCCAAAAAATATTGCCATTAAAAAGACAACCCATCCATTGTTTTCCTCTTACCATTTCCTTGAGTCATGACTACTTTTCATTTATTACACTTCATTACTGAACCACAGTTATTAAAGGGGATATTGCCAACAATTCATCTGTGTGTTGACTGGGGTCCTCTCAGAATCTCTCCATTTCTGTGCGGAGACCCCAACTAACAGACACATTCACCTTCTCTCAGAGTTTCTGCCAGTGACTCCTTATAATAACCTTTAGAAAATGCATTTTATTTATAGTTTGGATTTATACAGCTTTTAACTCCCAAAGACGGGATTGGGTAATCCTTCAGTATCTTACAGAACTTCTGTTGTCTTTTTTGAAGACCAGCCTGTAGAACTGACATGTTATCTACTGTGTCAATAAGGCTTCTATTTGGACACTTCTTTTCATCTGGCATATCAAAGTTTTATATTTATGGGGTCATTTAAGTACCTGCCAGTGATAAAGAGAAATGGTGGCTTGATCATGACTAGTAAAAGTCTACTTGAGGAAAATACTTTTTAGAGTA
This sequence comes from Rissa tridactyla, assembly GCF_028500815.1. Lineage (NCBI taxonomy): Eukaryota > Metazoa > Chordata > Aves > Charadriiformes > Laridae > Rissa > Rissa tridactyla. Next base: position 4,343,845 of record NC_071466.1, on the reverse strand, counting down.
AATGGTTTTTTTCATCTAAGAAGGAGAAGACATAACAAGAGCCAGAAGGTGAAAACTGGAACTACATAAACTAATTTGAGACTAGAAATAAGCAAGAGAATTTACCACTAAAACAATTAACAAAAGCACATCATGTGTTTTTCAGCACTTGAAATCAAGACTGGATACCTACTTCAACATATCGAAGTGCTCTTCGCTAAACTATGAGCTTGAAACAGGAATGATTGGGTGGACATTTCTTCCTGTGGTGTCATGGAAGCAATTCAATAAACAGGCCAACCCCTTTTGATCTCCAACAGTTCAAAGAAAAAATTACAGTAAAAGAGGATAAAAATGGATGGCAATGTAAACTACAAATAACCCCGTCACTATTTTAATTTGTCAATTTTTTTTTTCTTTTCCTAATAAAACAGGTATCTTTAGTCATAAAATAACCAAAGAGAGAAATAAAAAACATTGTTTCATGGTACAATTTATTTTGAATTTTTTTGTAAATTACATAGGTCTGGGTAGCTACTGGTAACCCCATATGTCTGTTACGGCAATTGCACTATTGAGTTTATCTTTTTTACATCAGTAATGAAAAAAGTTTAAAAATAAAAAAAAAAAAAGAACACCAGTTCAGACTGGAGAACACCTCACTGTCAACTCTGCAAGGCAGATTTTGTCACAGTTTTTAGAAGACTGGGAGAAAAAAAAGAGACAGGGAAAATCTCCGTAGACTATTTCTCTTTAACAGATACTTTTTGTAGATTTACTTAAAGAGTACATGTTACTGAATCAAAGAAGGGTTCAAGAAATCCACAGGAACTTGTTTTTAAATCTGATGGACATTCTTGGAAGTGGAAAGAGTCTGCAGTTATTCCTATATGATTCTGTGGGTTTAAATTTGTTTAGTCCCCTTTCAGTTCCTTTTGCTAAAGGAACCTCAGGAAGAGCTGCCATCCAGTGCTGCTGAGGTCTGTGGTTCTCAGAAAAGAGAGTTTGTTTTGATGTCTGAGGGTAGAAGACCACAGTGCTCCTGTAGCTTCTACACGTTGCTAATGTACATCTCGACTGCTCACAGCAGTATGAGGTCCCAAGCTAAACTATAAAGAGCAACAAAACAGAACACATGGAGTATGTATGGCAGACCTACAGATTCATTCCCATTATGATCTTCAATTTGATTGATGCATTAACCTTCTGATATCTCCTTCTATTTCTAGTCACACAAGGTGTTTTCCATTACTGTTCCTTAAAAGTTCCATACACTACGATTGAATAGACAGAGGCATCCAAAACCGGCACCTGGTCCTTTGTGAAACAGGGGAGGAGAACAAATCCTAACACTCCATCCCATGGAGTTGGTTTTACCAAGACTATCTAGTTTTTATCATCTCCAGATGACAGTTATAGTCTTGTGAAAAGCTATGTCAAAAGTGTATTCTATGTGGAAGTAACTTTTAACTTTACAGGCAAGTCTAAAATTATATACACACAAGAGAAATTAGTGAAGAAATTACTCATTTACAGAAGAAATATTAAATTATAGACCTTGAGTTTTATGTTCTGCTGATATCCAGCATCAGCCAGGTGAGAAAGCACATCTTTAAATTATTAAAATGTGTTCTGTCATGATCAGGAGACATAAACAGCTCTTAAAATAACCAAACAACCAACTTGTTTAAAAGGACCAAAATCTCCAGTCAGTCAATTCTCTTGCTTTGAACCACTGGCATCAACTTGATGTGATAACCCAGGGTGGGTTGCACAGAACAAAGAGTGCAGGTGCCTACGCAGTGATTCATCTCATTTATTATGAAACAGTTTAAAGAAAAGAAATATCACTGAACTCTGCATGTCATCTATCCCAGTTCACATCTGAGGAGGATAATAATTACTGGTTCATATTTATCCTTCCTTCACGTGATACAAAAACTCCAGTGTTTTAGGTAAGATCAGAGATTTGGGCAGGAATCCTTCTTTGAATGAAAAATGTCCTTTACAAACACGGAGAAAAAGATATTATGTAAAAACTCTGATATTATACTGACATTAAAAACTCCCCCAAACATAGAACTTATTGCATAAATATGCCTAAATGAAAAGTATTTTGGAGGGAATTTCTTCCCCAATATTAGTAAACCCAGAGTTAACAGATATGAGAACTGTTTCTTATGGCAACATAAAAAGACTATTCCTGAAGGGTCTGTTTCTCCCCTCCCTCTGATTAATCCCTCTCTAAATGTAACACTTGATTTCATAGATAAAACTAGTTTAAAGTTTTTAAAGTTTTCACGGTTTTCAGAAGAATAGTAAACTTTCAAAAAGTTGCAAATAACACCCAAAAGTAATTTTATATTACTATGAGTTCACTTTAGTTTTATAGACTCCAAAGTTTTCTAGGCACTTGGAATAAAAGGTTTTGAAATCGCGGTAATAAATATTAAAGGAGAAAATATTGAAAAAAAAAAATATATCAACCATAGGAAAGGCAGCAAATAATCTCACAAACCACCGGTTCAAGATTTGAAAACAAAAATGACAATACCAAACCTGCACTGTGAATTTGCTTCTGAATTCACTTACACCAAAGTGTATCAAGATGAAAGCCAAAGGAACATGTTTAACATACAAAGGCACAGAAGAAGAAACTATTTCAAAAGATTTTCTGAAACAGAATTTATGATATGATAACCTCTTCATTTTAAATAACTGCTTTCTTCTTTTCCTTATTAAAATAGCTGATTTCTTTCATGATTCCCTGAGCTCAGAAGTTTACGTATGTAAATACAAAGAGAGGCATAGATGTCTATGCATAGGTTTTCTGAAAATAGCTAATGTTAGCTTAAAATGTCATTCTTCCTATATTTTTCCCATTGTTTAAACATCACAATATAATCTGGTTATTCAATAGCCTTTTTGTAAAGAGTCACATACCATATAGATATATCATACCATACCATAGAGCCTTGACCATATAGATAATCTACATCTTGGAACCAGGAGGCTAAGGGATTTTTTTTGATGCAAAGACAAACTCAGCTTGCAGGAACAGAAGAAAGAATTTTTGAAACTATTATGTTTGTGAAGTGTTTTTAGTAGATAATCTGATTTGTGATTCAATCTCTGCCAAAAAAAGCATTGTATTTTTTTCCCTTTTCCTAGACAACCTTGTACATTTATCATTTCTGACTAAAACTACAATCCTTTTGCTTTCCTATTATTACTTCATGGTTCCATATCTTAATTTGTTAACAATATGCTCTTCTGATCAAATCAGCAGTTGTTTCTTCTCTTGAGCTCAGCCTCCAAATATCTCAGCCGTGTCAAAACAGCCATATGCCATAAACACTAACTAAACTAAACATGTAATAGAAACAAATAAAAACTTTATTGGTCAAATTCCTAGGTTATTTTTATTATCATGTCATAGCTATCATTAATCTGATCAAAAATATAACTGTGGCTTCAGAATTTGAAATTATCTTTGTTGCCAGCATCAGTGCATCAGAATTCATCTTCAGGATGTGATACCATTTATTATCTCAGGCACTTTAAAAACAAAAAAAACCAGCAGCGTTTCTTAACAGGTGACTGGCCAGAGTCGGGCTCAGCACACTCCCCCGGGGTCTACTTTTTTGCATCACTTCTGACCTTGCATACTAGGCGTGTCACATCTTTCTTATCCCTATCAATATGCTAAAGTATGTATTTAACATTTCAACCCTCTTTCCCTCCACCCCGTTTTATTCCCTTTGAGCTAACAATCTGTATGTAGCTGTAGTAGCTGGTGAAAGAAGTTCACTGCATTATTTAGTTTTGTTTGCTTTGTCTGAGTGCTGGAGAGAATATTGATGTACATGGCTGTCTTATTCATAATACTAATTCTTAAGTCACATCTTTTCATGTACATATTTCAGTTGGTGACTATGCCCTTAGGGATTTTCAAGCAATATTGTTTTCCAAAATGCTATTCTTTTTTAGGCAAAGCACAAATAAGTTGAAGAAACAGTAGTTCATATACTCACCTGCAAATGAAGCAAAGGATGATGGATGATTTGGACCTTCACATGTCGTTACTTTTGTCTTGAGATACTGACATGCAGTAACAAACACCTTATCCAAATTTCACTTTGAATTTTATTTCTTTGCATTTTGGACACACCTGTACTGATGGTCCTACGCTCTGAATTCTTACTTCAAGAAAGCCATATTCCTATTTCTAGAAACACTCTGGTCCTCAAGACCATGAGGGGTGTATTACTGACAATATGTTCATGTCTATCATCCTCTGACGGCTGGATTCTCCAGCTGCTATAAGGGATGATGAGTCCCTTCCATCACCTACATCATAACCTGCCAGCTACACTTGAACATGTTACATCGTTCTGTCAGGGTCCTTATAATCACTTCTGAGGTCCTACCTGCAGCCCTGTTTGCTTTAAAATGTACATGGCAGATGACAGGGTTAACCTCAAAACCAGCATGTATTACAATGCTTCAATCTATGCCATAGTCCTAAGGTTTGTTTAGCATAAAAAGTAAGATTATTCTAATATAGCCAGTATCTAGCCTCAAATATATTTGGCTTTCCTTAATAGCCCAGGAAGGTTATAATATGGCAGAGGGGAAGGAAAAAAAGGTAGATGGATGTTGATGAATGCAGAGGAGGATAACCAAGTAATTTTCCATAGAACTAGGTAGAAATAATAGTTTCTAAAAGTTGAGACACCTTATTCACCTCATTCACCAGCAGTCCTGCTGCCTTCATTCCTGTTTGAATGCCTCTTCTGAGTACCTATGGCACAACACAGGTTGGTTTTATGCTAGTCTTTTCCTGGTCATTTAGCTGCTAATTTAGTCATGTCTGTACAGGAAAAGAAGCTAACCCACCAGTAAACATTTCTCTCTCCTAAATATCTCTTGTTTGTTTTTTTTGTTGTTGTTGTTTGGTTGTGTTTTTTTTCCTTTTAAACTCTATTACTGAGACAAACACAAATGAAACTGCCATTAATTGGTCATTGAGAACAAAGCAGATGGTAGATAACTATGTTAAATCAATGATACTTATGACATCAGCTTGTGAGCAAAAAAAACTTGGCGAAGTCTCTGTTTTAAAGTCAGAACATGCCCTTCACGTCCTGATGTGCATCTGACATTATTCATTGGTCAGAAGTTGAAGGCATCCAGCTCTGACTAGGGAAAAAACAATTGTGTATGTCAACAGATCAATTCATATATCTTTCCTAAACTTCTAGCAATTCTAAGTTTCAAGAAAAAACTCTTCTACTGGGCCACTGTCCTACTTAATTGAATGTTGTGGTAGGCTAAACTGAGAACAGTTGAGCTGAAGAAAGTCTGAAAATCTCCACGAAAAGGCACTTTTTTCCTGTACCTCTAGGCATCTAGCAAAATAGAGCTCTGATCAATAATTAAGGCTATAGGAATAGATTTGGTAGAAGTAATAAACAGCATTCATGTGAAAGGTGCTGCATAAGATATTGTTCTTTCTTTTTGGAGTCATCAATGGCCATGTACTTTCTTCCTTATTCACAAGATGTACATCAATAATCAACCCACTCATGAAAAGAAAACAACAAAGCCCAATATACAGTTAAATACACAATATGTCTTCTATCATAAAAGATTGCACTTTGCTAGGAAGAGAAACCATCAGCAAGCTCAGAAATGACAAATACAATTCAGTTTATTCACAGTGAGATGAGCAGTTCACTTTTGGCAGTTTCAGGTTATTGAACTGAAGAAAATGGACACAGTTCCTTTCAAAGCTAAGAAATGCTCTTTGACAGGTGATTAATATGACAATCAAAATAAGCACATTAAAAAAAAAAACAACACAAAGATGGGATTGAATGGGTCAAAACTTTTATGCTACTTCTAACCCTGTAAATCAAAGGTCAGAGCTTGCAGTCCACTGGGATCTAGATGGGTGACAAAGATCTAAAGTGAACAACAATGAAAAATCGTGGGGGAAGGTTTGGTCAGCATGAGATTAATTCCTTTGACAAGTATAATGTTTTCTATAACCTCAGTTTCATGGTCGAGCATTTTTAGTGTAATTAACTTTCTATACTAAATGTTGAGGAATTCCCAGACCATGTGTGGTAGAAATAAATTTTGATAAAACGCACACTTCACCTCATAATCAGAAGCAATTAAGAGGGCAACTATTTTAATACACAGGGGCTTACACATATTTAATACCCCAAATGTAAATAAACCCAAATAAGAAATTTTAAACCAATTTTGGTTTTCTTCTGAGTCTCTTGAGAGATTACAATATACACTCCTTTAGGGGTAGAAATGGAAGCTTTTAATGATAATTTTATAACATGTTACATTTCAACTCTTTAATGACTTGACCGCAATGTAATTAATGCTAAAGAAAATAGGTCCCTCTAACATTTTACTTATTAGCTGGAGATTGAAAATAAGATCAAAAGAATGATGCTGACTGACATACTGAGTAGTATGACCTTGACCTTAATAAGTGCTGTTTATATTATCCATCAGCACCTACATCTGATAACAAACCTGACTTTTTGGTTTATTCATTTTTGTTATTATCTGGGTCTTCGTCTTCTGATGTTCACTCACTCTGATGGCTTGACCATAATCCAACTGCTCAACAGCTGAGGTGTCTGCATCCTATTAACTAACATCTCAGTTCACCTCTGCTGGGGTCTGAGACTGAAATACTACTGACAAGAAGACTCACAGAAACATCTATTACTATACTACAAGACAAATAACAAATAAGATAAGAAAGCCCAAGGCAAATACAAGTAGATAAAATTATAGAACTATTGATACAACTGGAGCTTTACCCGAAGGCAAAAGATTGATAATAATATATTTTGTTCCTATGAAGAATTTTAGAGAGGTTAAATAATTCTGCATACAATAATGTCACATTCTCACTCAGTACCATGAGTCAATGGGAGCACACTTTACAGACTGGGAAGGGGGGAGTTCACTCCCTATAGGGGTGGGACACTTGGAGGGGGGTGTCTGGAAAAAGAGTGTTTGGCTTGTACAAGAATTATCATGGGATGTTTAGGAGAGCAATCAAAGGTGGGGGAAGAGAAGAAACAAGGCAAACAAATTTGGGGAAATAGAGGGAGAAGAGGGATAAGGATGAGGGATAAGGATGAGGGATAAGGATAAGGGATAAGGGCTGGTTGTGCATGAAGAGGCTGGTAGTCGATGTGTTTGTCTGTCCATGACCTGCAGTTGGTAGGTGCAGTCATCCTGTTTTCTGACTGAACTCCATTTTTAGCTATTTTAATGGGTGAAGGCCTTTCTATTCTGCATGCTTGCATGCATCTGAATGCAAGCGAATGGGATGGGACCAGGGATCATAAGGGCCCATGTGTCTGTGGTGCCAACCAGAGTGATGGAGCATGTGCACATCACATGGGTGGATATTTCAGTGGGCGATCACTAGCAAACATTAAGCCAGATTAACCAAAAAGTAGGACTAGGTACTTAGGAGCCACGTGTTGGGGTGGTCATACGCCTGGGCTGGATACAGGAGGGACCCAAGGGGCTGTGAGTTGGCTGCAGGAGGGGTCTCAGCCTGTGACTGTGGTTTCTAAGCGCCAAATGGGAGACCTGTTTGCACGCTTATGTCGCCATGCACGAGGCAACTGGAGAAAAGAGGAAACAGGGAAAACTACTTTGTAACCTTATCTAAGGTAATTTACTGGAGAGATCCACAGCATGCGCGCACACACGTGTGCGTGTGGGCATGAGTGAAGGGCTCTCTGCCAGTAGCTGGACTGGGGCGGCAGCCTCTGAAGCTCATCTATTCAGATGCCAGCAGCCGAAGAGAACGGGACCTAAAGGCAGGTACTGGGCTGACAGAGCGTCTGAGCCCATCTGCTGGGGGGGATCCACATCGCACATAAGTACGTACATGGATTGTACATGGATAGATTTCCCACCAACAGACCTCCATCCTGATGAGCCAGATGAAGGAACAGGATAAGATCGGTGATGTTTTTTGTGTTTGTGTGAGTGCTGAGTATTTGCCCCTGTGCCCGGTCACATGTATGTGTGCATACGTGTGTTGCATACATGTGTTTGTGTGTGTACCTATAGGGAACACGCGCTCAGTGTGACTCCTGGATAGAGCTGGAAACAGGGAGCTGTGGCATCCTCACATCTGCTGGTCTTACAGACTTCACAATTGCGAATAGAAAGAGCCTGACTCAGGCAGAGCTACAAAATAGATTTAAAAAAGAATACAGGATGATATCAAAAGCTGCATTCCATTATCTATTCGTTAGGGTTTTTTTCTTCCTTATATGAATGGAAGATTATGCTCTGGATGGTTTAGATGATTATTAGCTCTTAAAGAGTGGAGATGTTTCTATACAAAATAGCTATAGAAAACAGATGTTGATAGTTCTCGGAGCACTGCAGCCCCGTAGTACAGCACTTCTGCTTTTCATAACAGGCTATAAGCTTTGTGCTGAACTTGCAAGGCCTCAGGACTGAGACTTGTCAGGCTTGCTCCGACTGAACTTTTGCCAACCTGCTTGACCCTCACTTTACATGGTGACAGCAACTTCTCTACTGTAGACCTGGTGTCTGTCTCTATGTAATTTGTAATACTTTTTTTAATCTTTGTATGGGATGACTGTAGTTTTATACAAACAGAAATAACAACCAGTTATTCCATGTAGAATGAGATATTTACAACTCTAACATAATGATGTACTGTAGAGAAATACAAGCCTGGTAGGACAGCAGAGGTCTTGAGAAGGGGAGACACAGGAGATGGCACAGAGGTTTATAGGCAGGGGATGATAAGAGGTGGGGCACAGGCTGGCGTTAGAGGCAGCTCACCCATGACCAATTAAAAAAATATAGACCCGGAGCTGGACAAAACTGGGTTTAGGGGTAACAAAGAGAATGAGGTTGTATCTGTTATAGGTATCATACACAGTAAATTTGGATGTAATGTGGAGCAGCAGACAGATGAAGAGCTAGGTGTAAAAGCATGTTAGCAAACATCTGAAGATGGACCCCAGGTGTTCCCTAGGACGAGGAAGAGAAAACCATCAACATGAACATTTTATTCCTCTTGGTGAAGGACTCCAGATGCTGACTATTTGCTGTAACACCTCCACAACCACCCACCACCAGAATGAAACTGCAAACCCTGGGACAAGGGGTAGAGAATAAGTGTGTGTATAACAGTTATAACTGCAGAATTCTTTTTCTGTAACATTTAGGTCTCAAAAAATAACAGTTCCTGGGTTTGGCTGTTGAGAGTTCACTTATACAAACAATAAATTCTTGGGTTTATGGATATATAAAAAAGATGTGCTTACTTCTTTTCCCATAAATAAGATTTTAAGTGTAACATTCTCACATGAAGGTTACTGAAATTACTGAATTATACTGGCTGGAATGAAATCTGTATTGTTCCCAAAACAATAATGCATGATTTCCAAAAAACTGAACCAAAGAATGAAAGAAAATTAATCTTTTAAAAGCCTCATGAGACATATAATAGTAACTACAGAAGCACTCTAAGAGCAATGTTTCTTATGTGGTGCATCACTGATTTTAAATTTGATTTAGAGGCAAGATTTTCAACTCATCTTTTAACTAGACATCAATTTTATACATATAATTTTGTAGACACAAATAACTACAGACGTATTTTGTGCTTGCTGTGATACAAGGAGCCAAAATCAACTGAGTAGCTCATGTAAAGCATAGCAAAAAGAATACTAACATAAATGGAGAAGACAATAACCACCGGGCCGTGGATAACCACAGCTTTAGCTCATTCAGACCTTTTAACAGTGTATACTTTCACCTGAAGACAAAAGCTGCCAGTGTTTTGCTCCCACTTTTGAAAATAGCTGTCGGTGGCAGGAAATTTAAGTCACCATTCCTTATTTGAAATGCAGGCACTAATCATGCGCACGGTCTCCATCTATTGTAACACAAAGTAAAAATGGGTAAGTGAAATGCGGAAGGCAATGATAATTTCTTTAGACTAATATATTTCAATTCGTATTTCAGTTCATACCAAAAGGAGTTATTCAGGCTCAGCTGAAGGCTGGTAACATTTTGTGAAAAGAGGAAATTGCTTCGTTGAATGTCCCTGCTTGATCACTTGTCCCCATCTGGTCATATCCTTAATATTTGTTACCGCTTAGTAGGTCTCTGTGTAAGTGGCAGCAGCTGAGTTGCTCATCTTAAAAAAAAATGATTTTCTCATCTCAAAAGAGCTCACCTATTCAGTCCCAGTCAAGGATACTTTGTGTGTGTGTGTGTGTGTGGACATGGTCTGAAGAAGGAAGAAGTGATTTAGGGACTCGGTTGATTTGTTTGTGTAAACACAGGCATCTTGTGCCATTTGAAATGCTCTTGCTTCCAGCTCACACTTAGGGGATGTGTAAAGGGTCTTCCCTAAATCCCATGTTTTGTCTGCCAGACCCTGTGAATGCCTCAGAAACACCAGGATGCCTCTTAGCATACCCAGAACTGCCAATACATTCCTCTGTTTAGGCACCTGAATTACTCCCACACAGTCTTAAATCACTTAAAGTGTGAACGAATGACAACTGATACTGTCAGAGCAAAGCTTTTGGAAAGTTATTGTTTCTGCAGCTGAATCCTAATTGGATTCTCAGATAAAACTCAGATAAAACTATGCATTAGGGAAGATGCCAGTGGAGTTACCAAAATTATGTCAATAGGACCAGGATCATACCTTGGAATTCTAAAAAAAAATATTTTTAGGACATTTTCCTTCAAGGATTGCTTCAGGTTTTGTGTTTCTGAATGTCAGCATGTTGCTCTGATTCATAACTCCTTTATATCCTTTTTTCTTGCAAAGCTTTCAAGCAAACAACAGTTCTTTTTTTCCTGCTCTCTCTCTCTCCAGAAGTACATCTACATATATTTTCCAAGACTATTATCTGCCTCTTTGCTTTCAGAAGCCTGTTAATCTTTTTTTTGCTGTTGAACTTGCTCTCTTTCAAAAGTGGCCCTTGCAGGATATTGCACACGGAAAGAAAAAAAGAAAACTCACATCACATACAGCCACCTACCAGCAGGAAAAATGTGTGTGTCATCAGCTCACTGAATGCTCTTGATCAGGCAGCTTTTACTGTACTAGGTGTTGTCAGTGTCAGCGATTCATAACTTGTATGCAGGTGGCCAGGTGAACATAAATATGTTTTTATAGCCCTCCACTGCAAGCTCAAAGGAATCGCCCTAGATGTGGATTGTAAGACTGAAAGTGCTCCGTGGGTTCCTATTCTTGCTGTAGTGCTGAGACAAGGGTTAAACAGACATGAAATGCAAGCAATATGTTCTTTTTTTTTTTGTATTATTACAATCGTTGTTACTGTTATACCCACTCTAATAATCCTTCAAAGTATCCAGGAAAAATCAAAGCTCTGTTTTACACCAGGCTACACGTGCAAAATAAGACCGAAGTTTCCAAAACTTCCTCGAATAAGGTAAGAGAGAAAAATGTGTGTAAAATAAAGCATTGTGAATTCCCTTTACATTCTGCAGTAAGCAAAAAAAGAATCTTGGAGTTAAAGGATGTGGAAAAAATGTGAAAAACTATATGTGAAATATATGTGAAAAAATATATTTCGTGGTTGGGAAATGAACACAGTTCTATCAATCCTGCATAGATTAAGATGAGACAAACCTCATATCCACTACAAAAGCCAAAACTGCATTGTTAAATTAAAATAAAAATAATTTCATTTTATTTTACTTTATTTTGGTTTACTTTATTTCATTTTATTTTTTTCATTATTTTATTTTATTTTATTTATTTTATTTTATTTTATTTTGCTGAATCTGTCAGCAGGAACCTGGACATGAAAGTGCTCACCCATCTGGTCTAATAACCAAGTGTTTCCTCCCGGAGGTATAAACACTTAAGCTCACTCCTTTTTTCTGCATTTTTGCCTGAGGCCATGAACTGTGATAAAGTACATAGAAAAGTGATTTTGTCTTTTTTTTTTTTTTTCAAATGTGGCAGACTGACATGAACAACATGTGCACCCTAGTCCACATGAATGGATTCACATAAATGTTTGTACATTAATCTCAATAGGAACTAACTCGATAGCAAAAGTCATAACAATTTTCAGCAGTGCAAAGTACCTGGAAAAAGTGAATTTTGAGCAAAAATAGATGAAACAGATGACAGCTTCCATATCAGTCAAGTTACCCAAAATATGCTATTTGTCCTAGTCCCCACTGAAAGTAGCAGCTGATCTTTTGCCAAAGTCAACACAGTGACTATTTTGCTTGAGGCTGACATTGCATAGCTATCTAATCTTTATTTTGACATCCCTATCCCTTTTCATTCATGAGGTGTCACTTTGGAATTATCCCTCCCTAAATCTTTTGTAACATATTTTGGTGCTATTTATTGAGTAATAGTTGGTGATTACTGTGAAATTGTGAGTTCTGATTGTCTGGAAGGGAATCATCATAGAATCATAGAAACGTAGAATCGCCTAGGTTAGAAGGGACGTTTCAGATCATTGAGTCCAACCATCAACTTAACTCTGACAAAACCCATCACTAAACCATATCTCTAAGCACTATGTCTATCCATCTTTTAAATACCTCCAGAGATGGTGCCTCAACCACTTCCCTGGGCATCCCGTGCCAATGCCTGACAACCCTTTCAGTGTAAAAAGTTTTCCTAATACTGAATCTAAACCTCCCCTGGTGCAACTTCAGGCCATTTTCTCTTGTCCTATTGCCTGTTATTTGGGAGAAGAGACCAACCCCTACCTTGCTACCCCCTCCTTTCAGGGAGCCGTAGAGAGCGAGAAGGTCTCCCCTCAGCCTCCTCTTCTCCAGGCTGAACACCCCCAGCTCCCTCAGCCACTCCTCAGAAGACTTGTGCTCCAGACCCCTCACCAGCTCCGTTGCCCTTCTCTGGACCCACTCCAGCACCTCAATGTCTTTTTTTGTGGTGAGGGGCACAAAACCGGACACAGCCCTTGAGGTGGGGCCTCACCAGTGCCCAGTTCAGGGGGACCATCACTGCCCTAGTCCTACTCACCACACTGCTTCTGCTACAGGCCAGGATGCTGGGCACACTGCTTGTTCTGTTTTTCATTCTAGCGATACATGTTTCTCCATATATTAAGGAAATAGTTGTTCAGGAAATCTTAACATAATCTCTATTTCATTCCGAAACAGGGAAGTGGTTGTTATTTTGACTATCTGTCCTAGTGGCTCAAATAAAACTTTTGACTGCTTCGTCAAGACATCCCAGAGAGCCTTGGGCCTGTGTTTGCTTCTTTCTAAATGTCATAGGACACCTGGATGGGCCAGATTCTCATCTGTCACTGGCGACCTTAATGCCTGAAATCAATGAACCTGCATTCATATACGTACCTAGGAATTAGAAAAAACACTCCTTCTAACAGTACAGATTTGAGAACACCAACAGCGACTGAAACAGTTATTTTATGCATCTTAAGTTCTCTGCATTAAAAACATATATTTGCTGATTATATTAAAAGTAGGAAAGTATTTTAGCCTTACCACACAACTCCTTTAATCAACAAGTAAGAGTCCATATTGGTTATGAGTCTACCACATAAAAGATGGTTTAAAAAAGCAAAAGCAGTGCACTGTTGTGAACCAACGTATTTCTCAAATAAGTTCATACATGCCTTCTCAAGTAACCACCTCAATCTATACAAAAAGAGCAGTGCACAAAGTTAGACAGAAAAAGGCTGACAAACGCTTTTAATGGCAGGGAAGCTGGCTTAGGGACATTTTGTCCCTTGCACCAAGCACATGCTAAATGGTTTCAAGTCAGTCACTGTGACCAGGAGGGAGAGTCTGGAGTCAAGAAGGAAAAGAATGAAATTATATGGTGAGAAAAATGTCCCAAAAGCACTTGAAAATGATGTAAATTAATGCTGAAAGCTTCAGTAATAACCCAGGACAACATGTCCTTGCACTCAGCTACTCAGAAGAGAAGGGAAGTTTTTGCATCGCCAGGCTTTTTTTAAATGTCACATTTCATAATAATGAGGAGGTGCAGGATTTACTGAAAATGCATAAATTACTTCTCATCTGTGTAGAGAAATATGGATTTGTTCTGAATTGCATCCTGCGAGGACCGTAGCCATTCAAATTGTGCAAAAAGCTTAAATTAAGCACAGTTGTGGGGCCTGATCTTTAAAGTCCCTGAATGCTTCAGGGCAACAGTTTTAAACACCACTAACTCTGAAGTATGTGCAAATAGAGGAGGGGAAAAACAGCATCTGCCCCTTGACATCTGTCTAGATATCACAACACAGTGCCAGGCAAAGGTGTCTGAGTGGCCTCTGAACTAGCTCAGCCTGAAAGAGCAAAAGGATATTGGTGTGATACCTCACCCAGAGAAACCAGAGCCTGCAAAATTGTTTCGGGACATGGGATTATTTAATGTTGGAGTGAGTCCAGCAGAGGGCCACGAAGATGATCAGAGGGCTGGAGAACCTCTCCTACAAAGACAGGCTGAGAGACTTGGGGCTATTCAGCCTGGAGAAGAGAAGGCTCCGGGGAGACCTTATAGCTGCCTTTCACCTAAAGTGGGCCTACAGGAGAGATGGCGAGGGACTCTGTATAGGGAGTATAATGATAGGATGAGGGGTAATGGTTTCAAACGGAAAGAGGGGAGATTTAGATTAGATATTAGGAAGAAATTCTTTACTCTGAGGGTGGGTCAATGTCCCATCCCTGGAGGTGTTCAAGGCCATGCTGGATGGGGCTTTGAGCAACTTGGTCTAGTGGGAGGTGTTGGAACTAGATGATCTTTAAGGTCCCTTCCAACACAAACCATTCTGTAATTCTATGAATTCAGCTAAACTGCCCCTGGCATACCAGCTACCAAAACAGAACAATTTGTGTTTGGACTAACAATAGTTCTTAGTGCTTCAATTATCTCATATTATGTTCAGAATCCCAAATATATACTCACTGCCAAGCTGTACATTAAGCTGTCTCAAACCCTTTTTCTGGTTCAAGTGTATTGTCTATGTCTAGTACCTACAGCATATTATGTACAGATCACTCCAGATTGAAAGAAAAATTACATTTTCTTTTTCCAAATACATATCTAATAAAATAAAACTTGAGTAAAAATATATAATTTCTGGGAAAAAATGTTTAACGTATTCAACAACACAAATAGTTTTTCTCTGCGTAGCCCCAGTAAAAAAAATAAAAAAGGGGGTTTGATCTATCATTGTTTTTTGCAGTCTGACATGACACGTAGGGCAATGTGAAAGCCCATGTGTACAATCTAAATGGAAAATCTGTAATACCAAAGTCTCATCTGTTATCACCAATAAGCATAGTTCATAAGAAGTTAATGAGAACAAACATGCTCTAAAACATAAGTGGAATTCATTTTTCTTTCCCTGATTAAACATCAGAAACCAGTGTTGTTAAAGATCTTGATTTTTTTTTATAAATGGAAATAAATATAGCATGATAGAAAGACAAGATTTTAAAGTGTTTTTTCTTGTTCTCCTGGAACAGCTGGAGGTGAGCCTGGCCTTGAGCAGCTTCTCTGGGGGAAACATTACTGGCCAGGGTGACCACTGCTGAACGAGAGCTGGTGAACTCAGCAAGCACCAAGGCGCTTTGATGACCGTGGTATGGGACAGACAAAACACAAAACTCAGAGGCAATGGTTATCGGTGGCTGGTGAGGCCCGAAAGATCAGCAACCAGCAAGGCTGGTACAAAATTAGAGCTAAAAAAACCTCAAAATTTCAAAAATAAAATACTCCATTTATGGAGAACAGATTAATATGCTTAAGAGTTAGACTTTTCTGAGCCTGGACAAGGAACTAAGAGTAGGCTGAAACTGAAGCGGGGGAAGTTACAGAATGAGAATTTTTATTTTTTTTTTTTAAATTTAGTGGCGAACCCAAGCAATGGAGCAAATTTCATGCTGTTGTGAATTGAGCCCCAGAGAAAGGGTCAGGTTCCTTACACATTCTGCACAAGGAAGCAGTAGCACAGGTTTATACAAAAAACAGAAAGCCGAGAGTCTACAGTTAAATTATATTGGTCTCCAGTTACCTCAACACAGTAAGAGAGCCCTGGCTCATATATTAATGTGCTAACAGTATAATGAACAGTCATTTCCATTTTGCAGCAAGACAGCAGAAACAGTGAAGTTAAGCACCCAAATTCACACCAATAACTGTATCCAGACTGCTAGTCTCCTAATGAAAAAGCCAATCACTTAATCACTTTTCTTCCCTGATTTCCATTTCTCCATATGCCTCATTTTATGACCATAATCAAGTCCCTTGACTTATGTGTATCATCATTTAACCATCCATCATTTAAAATATTTGCCTCACAAAGGCTGCCGGAGACAAACATTCCATGAATCATTAAATACTTTCATTGAAAATCACTCCAAACATGACTATTATTATTAGCTGTATTAATAATAATTAGTAATGGCCATTAGCTCAGACGTTTGTAGTGCTCGTGATTCTTTTCACTAAAAAGCATCTGTCTTTTAGAGAACAACTGTTGAAAGTTAATTGTCAGGTGTTCTTAATGACGTGCATTTATAGTCAGGTTACAATGGACCATAAAGTGAAGTTCCCTAAGATGCTAAATCTTCAGTCTAAAATGTTACACTTACATAAGCTTTTTATTTCCAACACAAGTTTAAGACAGTAAAAATAAGTGCTTAATAAGTGATAAGCATATAGAAGTGTTTCTTGCTTTCTGGAAACCTATAGGAACGTATCACTCATTAAAACCAAATTAGTAATGCGTAATAAATGAAGCTCAGGTATTAGATAAATTATAAGAGATATCATAAAATATTTTTCTCCTGAGATGTGGGCATAGAGCATTGAACGGCAATATATATACACAGAGGGATTAGAATGCAATTGTCCTATGGAACGGGACTTGTTTTTTTAATACAATTTCCTCTGTCCAAATAAGCTCCGATTTTGCATTGCAGCAAGCAAACTTCTCCTTTAAGCACCGTCAATAAAACTTCCAGCTGACCTTTTCACGCCTTCCATACAGAAGCTAAATGTTACTCGCTTTTCACATTCAATAAAAACTATTACTGTGTTCTAGTTCAATGCATATCCGTGTCATCATGGGGGAAAGTCACTTTGCACTACGTGTTAATCTTGCCTTTAAAGTTCATTTCCAAGCTTTCGGGCTGCTAAATGTGTCGCCTTGGTTTATTCACGAGCCCACGTGGTGTGTGACAAAGTAACTTGAAGTTCATCTGAAGGTCTTCAGATGTTTGGGCCGTCAGATCTATTTGTGACAGTTTTTCCTTTTTTAAAGAATAACCAAAAGAAAGCACCAGGTATTCTGCATTTAGCCTGATGCCAGACATGATGTCATTAAGCTTCAAAAAAGGGATGGTTATTCTGGCCAGAACTTCAACTGGTACAAAGTGATACAGTAACTCTGTCTTCAGTAGAGCTGCGTTCCCCAGCTAAGAATAATTGATGTGTCTCTGAATAATGATCCAGGTCAACATTTTCAGGGACTGGAGCCAAGTTATGAAGTTTGAAACCTCCCCGGATGATCCCACCAACTGGGTCTTCCTCATCAAATTTTCTTTCTTTTTCTTTTGAGGTTTCTTCCTCAAACCAGATCGAGACCCTTTATTAGCCTTCTGAGATCTTAGTAAGTAACATATTACATGTGAGCATCTTTCTAAGCAGAATAGTCATGGATATAAGAATATTGCTGATTTTTTTTTTTTATTATTTTTTTTTTTGTCCATGCAGCCAGCAGTAGCAAAGTATGGCTGAAGGTTGAAGGCATACAGAGTTAAAAGCTAAATCATAGAATCACAGAATGGTTTGGGTTGGAATGGACCTTAAAGACCATCTAGTTCCAACACCCCTGCCGCGGGCAGGGATACCTTTCACTAGACCAGGTTGTTCAAAGCCCCATCCAACCCGACTTTGAAGACTTCCAGTGATGGGTTATCCAGACCTTCTCTGGGTAACCAGTCCCTGTGTCTCACAATCCTTACCATAAAAAATAATTTCTTCCTTATATCTACCTTCTTTCATTTAAAAACTGTCAACCCCTTGTCCTGTCACTACAGGCTTTGGTAAAAAGTCTCTCTCCATCTCTCTTATAAGCCCCCTTTATACTGAAAGGACAAAATGAGGACTCACCAGAGCCCCACAGGGACAAGGCAAACAAAGCTTTTACTTTCACCGGAGCCAGGATTCCTCTTATATGGACCATTAGACTGTAGATATCTACTCTTCAGCTAGTTGCCCTATATTTCCTTTATACCAATGAAAAGAAATAGATGTCTTTAAACATTTTTGATGTCTTTGAAGAGTTTTGATGTGTATTATTGGCCCAGATAAATCATACCCTAGAAGTGCCTAAATCTCTCAGGGACCATAAGAGAAACTGTTATAACTAGCTCCCACCCTGGAAGCTCTTCCTTTTCATCCCTTAGTCCTCGAAGGTAGGTTTCAGAAAAGTCAGAAACTATGGAAAAATCCCTTCTTTACTGCAGCTGTCAGAATCATCCTCCTGCTCCATAGCAGGAAGTCTTTTAGAGCCATTTGCTATAAGGAGGCCCTTGACAATTTTTGTGCAATTACAACATTGCTTAAAAGGTGTTGTGCATTAAAACCCCTTATGTAAGCACTGAGAATTCATATTTCAGGTTCGTAAGACTCTAACAGCATAGAGATATCCTAGCTTATATTCTCCTAAAATACCATCCCAGTGTCATTCTTTGAAGCATTTGGGAATTATTTCTGTGCTACTTGACATGCAATAAAATATATGAAGAAGATCTAAAAATTTCTTAGAAGTACAAATCAGGAGCAGTTAATGTCTCAGGTGTTTGCATTTCAGTCGGTTAGTCTCAGTGATCTCAAATACTCTGAGATATCCTGAAAGCTGTAAAAGAGAGCATGTCTGAAGCTGCAGTATAAAACAACATAAAACTTGCAAAATATCTAAATCTATGTGAATGCATACGAAAT
Organism: Rissa tridactyla; assembly: GCF_028500815.1. Classification (NCBI taxonomy): domain Eukaryota; kingdom Metazoa; phylum Chordata; class Aves; order Charadriiformes; family Laridae; genus Rissa; species Rissa tridactyla. The sequence goes on along the minus strand of NC_071466.1, from coordinate 4,324,803 downwards.
AAGAATTAGATTTCCAAACATTTTTGGAATCTCTGTTAGCACGGTGAACAAAGAACAGATTTCCAAATGCTCGCTTTCACCTGTGATAATTAATTTAAATTTAATTATGCTGATTACTGGACTTGAACCTGAGGTGCAAAGGATGGTCTGCTTCAGTGGGCTCTGTGCAACTTCACCTCCCTGTCATCAAGCACATTCTTGGCACCTGACGCTCACCTTCACCCAGTAAGCCCAAGCGTGAGCGTGGGCAGCGTGAGCCCAGTGCTCACGAGAGAGTGGACCCAGCCCATGCGCGGAGAAAGCAAGTGAGACAGGCTATGTGCGTTTGTGGAGAATCTCGGTGAAACTTCAGATGGGATCAATAGGTTTTCCTTCTGCAAAGGCTACCTATGGCTTGACATTTACTCCATGTGCCGAACACAGATGACATGCCCCTTAGGAAAAGTCAGTTAAAGCAAAAGGAGAAAGGCAGGATCAGAAAATATTGTGTCCACAGTTCTTCGGTGTGCACCGCTGCCTTCTGGTACAAAATAGAACCCTGAGCACCTCAGGTTTGTGAGGAACACTCTCTCGTTTGTTCATACAGATCTGCAGGAGGGCAGATCCTCTTGTGCTCAGCTTTCTCCTCTTTGTAAGAACCTGCAAAAATAAGCAAGTCACCTCAAAGATATACTGCCAATATCAAAGAACAAATGCCAGGAGTTCTGCTAAATGTCCTAAACTGAGGAATTTTTTTTTTCTAATTTACTACACAAAGTGCTGAACAAACCTAACTACTCAAAAATAGTATTCAGATAAGTTATTAGAAATATGAGCACTTCTCATGCATATGATGAAAGGCTTGTTTTTCTTCTTATTTTTTCTTTTCACAGAAGTCTAATGTCTAAAAACTTAAGAAATAGTAACCATAATTACACTGTAATCATGTTTTCATCAACATCAGCATTAATTGGTTAATAAAATGCCAGACAAAGCAAAAAAGGAAACTTTTAATTATTTCAAGGAGTGTTCAGTCAGATTCTTATGAATGTCAGTAAAACCATCGTGTAAGAATAAAATTTATTTCTGTGGTTTTAGCAGCACGTGCACTATAGAAAGAAAATTCTCTCAACTCATGCTATATAGCATTATACAAATAAGTAATAGTAGATTTTCCCCAGCAGACTAGGTCAGCTTATGCGACTGAAGTTGACAACTTAACATCAGATGCCTCAATGTAAAGTTTCATCCAGGTGCCCTGAAAAGGGCAATTTCAAGTTAAAATACAAATGGCCAGGTCTGGATGGGATTTCCAGCAAACCTGTCCAGTCTTAACAGTGATGTTTTGGAAAATCCTTTTCTGTTTACTCCTCCCTGTAGCTGAAATCTTCATTCTTTTCCTTTCCTGTCTTCCTCACCTCATTTTAAAAAGGGCTGATTTAAAATGCTGAGTCACCAGTGTCTTGCATTTTCCATCCTCTTTAACCTCCCCTGGTTTTCATCAAAATAAACATGGAGTAGTGTTCTATAAAAAATACACCAGCTTCTATTTTTCTGTGACGTTAGTCAGAGTGGTTGCAGTGAGCTTGTGCCAAATTTTAAGGGTCAGCTCCCTCTTCTTGCACCACAAGGAGGTAGGCACTGTGGTAATACCATGTTTCAGCCTCTCTGAGTAGCAGTTTAACTGTTTGAATCACAGAGGGAAAAAAGCTCCTTTAACTTCAGGATTGTCCACAAAGCACTCTGCAGATTTAAATAACACAGCCTTGCTCTGTGAGTCCTCAAAAGTAATTATAAGCAACAGTTTCCAGACAGCACCTCAGACAGAAAATATCTTCATGTACAGAAAACATTCTAATAGTATAAAAAAATACTTAAAGGTTATTAAAGCAACCAGCGATGTGTAAAGTGTCTCACACACGGAGAGATTTATCCTGCTTTTCCATAGATGTCTGAAAGATGGGTGTCTCTGCCTAAGATGGTCACCAGGGGGGTGACCCCCCCATCAAGGGGGAAAAGTAGGTTCTTCCAGTGTGTAATCTGGTCAACTTTTTCAAGCATACTCTAGCATGAGATGAAGCATATCATAGGAGTTCTGTGTTTCTCAACTGATAAAAAGGCATATGGAGACGTCAGCATTTGGTTAACTTAAATCTTCAGAGGTCGAGAAGAAGGGAAACCCCTCCGTTGCCTTCCAAAAATGCCACAGTCCCAAAAGAATAGCTTTAGGACCTTAACATGGCCTCAATCTAATTTATGGATGAAAAGCTGTCAATTCAACAAGAGTCGTTGAAACAAAATCTATATATTGTATCATGAATGATGCAGACACTGAGACACAGGACTCAGGGCACACACAAGCTTTGCTCATGCACTAGCCATCAGCTGAATTTGCCTGACTGCCTTTAACTTCTCTATTTACAGCTTTCTTCCTCTAGCATCGATTAGATCATCTCACAGATGCAGAATGCAGAGTTTTCATTCTCTTACGTTGAGCCTCAGAAATAAAACCAAAGTATGAAGCCCATGGGTTACAAGTGCAACACTTGCAAGTATATTTTCGGTCACTTGTTCTCATAGCAGTTACAAATGCACAGCTGAATATGAACAAAAGATTGCAAATGTTGTGATGTTTTGCATATTTTCCCACACATTTCTACCATAATAAAACTGTGTTAAGATCTTACTGATCACCAGTGAACTTTTGGGCGTCTTCTGGGAGCAAATGAAAAGCAAAGCAAAACCAGGTAAACATCTGGTTCTGAACGTCATCTAGTGTTTACAGCAAATCTTCACACATCTGGAATGTATTCAGTTGGGTGCAGCACCTCGGTTGGGAGTGTAGCATTTTAATATGAATTTGATTTCCTGCGTAGCATTAACACTTTGCCGACAGACATCAGACTTATCAAAGAAATATTTATAATGTTTTCAGGCTTTCACTTTAACATCCGGTAGCTCCGTTGACAGTGTAGTAAAGCATAGTGTAAAGAATCAGCAAAATGAGTTCCTCAGCAGCTAAAGAATTACATCCTTTTTCCTACAACCCCATTTCTAATAATTCAGGACAGTCATAAAAATAGCTGTACTTCAGAAAGAGCAAATAGAAAAAAAGCCAAAGTATCATTCAACTTGCTTACTTCACATTATTCAAAGTGTGTTAGAGGACAAAAGCCGCAATTTCTTTCCCAGGGGTGCTCAATACTGCAGTTGCAGAATGCAATGCAAACAGTAATGAAAATATTTCCACAGCTCATCTTGAGTGGTGGCATAAATAAAAAAAAAAAAAAAAAGAAGATCAAAATTGCCAATTTATGTTCTTTACCTAGATTTTGTTTGGTTTTAGGATATTCCCATTGGAATATCCTAATGAAACCCTAAATGGGTATTTAGGGTTTGTTTTTAGGATATTCCACTCTGCTTATTGCTTTATACATTCATGGCAGCAATCCCATTGACTTAATCAGCAGTTGTGAATGATCAGCACTTCCATAAATCACAAATGAAACTCTCAGTTTCATTGGAAACCCTGGCAGCATCCACAACTGTGTCGGCCACGTGTTTGGCTTCAATTCTAGGTCTTCTTCTGCGCTTATATCAAATTTCATTCTTTTTCCATGTTGCCACCCTAAAAGCAGGACGTAGGATAATGAGCACAGGATGGGCAAATCCCCTGTTGCAACCAAAACCAGGGGTTTCCCTGAATGTTTGTTACATTTTAGAAAGGCCCGTACCCAATTAAGATATAACTGGATAAAAAAAAAAAAAACAAAAAACAAAACATCACGAACTGCATCAGATTTCAGACCAGACTTGCATCAGACCAGATAACACACGATAGGACAAGAGGAAATGGCCTCAAGTTGCACCAGGGGAGGTTTAGACTGGATATTAGGAAAAATTTTTACACTGCAAGGGTTATTAAGCATTGGAACAAGCTGCCCAGGGAAGTGGTTGAGGCACCATCCCTGGAGGTATTTAAAAGATGGGTAGACATAGAGCTTAGAGATATGGTTTTTGTCAGAGTTAAGTTGATGGTTGGACTCAGTGATCCGTTTAGTGATGGGTTTTGTCAGAGTTAGGTTGATGGTTCAACTAGATGATCCCAAAGGTCCCTTCCAACCTAGGCGATTCTATGATTCTATGATTTCTACTGAGCATGATAAACAGATTTCTGCAGATCCAAAATTCATAGCAGATGTCCAGGGTGGAGAAATTCAAGCTCAAACAAACAGCATTTGAGGGAAAAAAAAAACCCCAAACAACAAAAAAACCCACAACAAAACAAAAAAACCCAAACAACCTGAAAATAGAAAGTTAAAGTGAGAAATTTCATATAACCTTCTATTATGACTATGTTATCAGCTACATCAATAAACAGAAAAATCCCTCTGCTGAAGTTAACAGCATAATACGTTTTGATCTGCAATTATCTCACATGAAAACTGTCAGCAGGTCCCCAGAAGATACTCTCTGAAGTAGCACATTTGTTAATGCAAAAGGTTTACAACATAGGTTTTCTTTTCTTTTTATTAAGGTTTTTTAAAACTTATTTTCCTGCAGTGTTAGAAATCTTGCATTTAAAGACTCTTTATAGGATCACAGGACAAGACGTCTCTGGTGGATCTCATAATTTTAGACACAATCTCCTTCATCTGGGAGAATAAATAGATAAGCTTCTAATCTCTTTTTTTCAATTAGTAAAAATAAGCCATTTAAAGATATCTCTAATGAGATGTTCTATTTTACTGATACTTAGCAGAGTTACAACAATGGTCTTCAAGCTCTTATAAATTATTCTTATAAATTACTAAAGCCCAACAACAAAATTATTGTGAAGCCTTGAGTGTTTATTTTGGTCATATCAAGAAATGGCAACTGAATACGAATTTTCTTATAAATTAAGTTTCAAAGAAAATTTGGCTAATACATTAACACTTTATCTTGATGATGTTTCCACCTAAAAACATATAACCTTTAAAAAAATCCAGATCTACCTGGTTTTTAGTGATCGGTGTCAAATTTTTAGTAATAGGAATGCCTATTATTAGAGTATGAGATCATTGTCCACATTTTCAAGCCAAAGTACTTTCCCCTCTGAAGAGCACAATGCAGGACAGACCATGGAAATAGGGCTGTTTGCCATCTTTGTATCATTTTGAGATTCCAGGACAAATAGCAGCTATATAGTAGTTATTGCTACTGTTATTGCTGTTTGTTTAGTCCAAGCCTGCAGGACAGTTCTCAAGACTGCATGAGATGATCTCACAGAGGAAGGGCTTTTTCCACCACTAGGGTGGAGGAGGGCTCAGTGGAAATGGGCCAGGGCAATGTGCTCGTGAAGGTCAGGGAACAATGCAGGCTATGGTTGATTACAGCTGTTTCAGAGACACTGGCTTAACATTGTCATGGAGGGAACTGGAGGGCGGCCTTTTTTTCAGGTGGACATCTGTCGGCAGTTGAGTGGATCAACAGGTGGTGTTTCTCCCTGAGTTCATTAAAAGTGTGAATGTCTCCATAAGCTAGCCAGACCAACGTGGGAAGAGGGAGTATGTGGTTCAGTCCAGAGCAGTGTATGGAGGCTGAACAACCGGCAGGGGAGTTTCAGGGAGAACAGCAGGCTTGGGCTGGCTTCATCCACATGTTCCTTCCCAGTGACTGGGGACACCCAGCATTATAACGGTGAGCAGACAGTAGAGACCAGTAATGGGAATCACACTGGTATTATAGAATCATAGAATCATTTAGGTTGGAAAAGACCCTTGGGATCATCGACTCCAACTGTCAACCCCACTGTCCGGGTTTGAGGTAAAATAGAACCAATTTTCTGATTTGTAATTTTACTTTTTAGCTGAGCCTCTTCTAACTGACTAAAGTCTGAAATTAACAGCATATTGTTCAGAAACTGTTCACTCTCAGAGTCATAAAACCTGATTATACCAAGGAATGGTATGCACAGAGGCTCTTGCTTATACTTATTGCTGTAACAACCAAGGTCAGCTAACTTTGCTGTTTGCCCCATTAGAGGGTCGGAAGCGGAGAAGCGTAGAGGGGTCCCACCTGCAGGGAGGAGCAGATGGGACAGGTGACCCCAAACTGACCATCAGGGTATTCCATCCCATCTGCATCATGCTCAGTATAAAAGCTGAGGGATCAAAGGGGCAAGGGGGCTCTGGCTCATTTTTTCTTCAATGGCCCATGTCTGAGGAGGACCCTGTCTGTCCGTCTGCCTTTGATCCTGATCCGAGCATTCCTGACTCTAGTTCTGGAATTCAGCTCCTGTCCGTTGCTGACTCTAGTCTGGGACTTTTCCTGTGTCTGCTGGTGATGTGATCGTCATCCTGGGAGCTGGATACGGTTTTGTATATATTGTATACTTTTCTTCCTTTAATTTTTATTATTCTATTATTATTTACTATTTTCTTATTTATTATTATTTTCATTAAAGTAGTTTAGTTCTTTTTCTAAACTCGTAAATCTCCTTATCTCTTCCTCTTCTCTCTGAGGAGAGATGGGGGGAGGGCCATGTGTGGTTCTGATTGGCCAATCTGGCCAAAACTACAATACCCACTCTACAGAGTTCTCCCCTACACCCTAACACCACATCTAAACGACTCTTAAACACATTCAGGGATGGTGACTCCATTCCCTCTTGTTCTATCGCTAATTACCTGTGAGAAGAGACTAGCACCAACCTCTCTACAATGGCCTTTCAAGTAGTTGTAGAGAGTGATGAGGTCTCCCCTCAGCCTCCTCTTCCTCAAACTAAGCAGTCCCAGATTACGACAAAAATGGGTTTTGCAATCGTTATATATATTTTGCTAACTGTAACTAACATTTGTATTATGTGACACATTTTGTATCACTCTGCTAAATCAGAAATCCTGTGTAACATCAACTATTTTTAAATAAATAAATTTTATATTAAACATTACACTCTCCATGTGTACAATATTGAAAAGAACCTGGTCAGAACGTATTGGACTCTGACAAGCTTCAAGCACCAGTCCTTCACTCCAATATATTGCAATTCAAATAGCTCAAATAAAATCTACAAAATACATGATGAGAGCTCAAAATATTTCACAATAATTCTTGCTTGAGTACTAAAATAACCCCAATTGTCTCTACATTTGACCGTTTATCTTAAGACAGCCATTCTTAGACTCTCAGAAGGGAAAGGGATCTGATACTATGGGACCCACAGAGGTGTCGTGTACCACAGCACCTATACTGGAATCCCGTTTTGTAAACTACAGCAGAACACTCTCAAGTAATGTGACAACATGCAATACTTTCTCTTCATCAAAATAATTTATCCTACAACATTTCCCTCAAACATGGAAAATGGCAATTCTGAGCAACGACAGTGCCAGTATTTTCGCCTAGCCTCCGACTATCCACTAAATACACAAATTCTCCTCTTTGGTTGCAATCTGCCTGGAGCATCCAGATGATCTCCGGTACTTCAGCAAGCAGCAAGGCTAAAAATGGGAGAGGAAACAACGAATGAAACACAGCTGAAGGTCAGCCCATGTACACTTGTCCCTGGTAGTGGCTGCTGGAGGAGACAGTTCAGAAGTTTCCAGGACCAGTCAAACACGGGAAAAGCAGGTGGCTTAAACCTTCTCAGGGCAGAGACCTCGCCTTATAATATAACATGGACTTTTACAAACCTACATGAAACTGTTACAAGTAAACATTTCTCAAGAGTTCTGCCATTTCTCATTATTATCTCAATCCTTAGAGAACACTGAGTTTTCACTGCTAAAAATCTTCATAGCCTCCTTAACGGACATGACCCTCCCCTTCTTTAGATTGCTTTTACACCAACATTATTTAGTTCAGCATCACGCTCCTAGAGATTTCAATTATTTTTTTCCAAGATCCCTCTGTGCTCAAGATATTATAAGAAAGGAGTATAAACATGCAATTATAATGCCGGGTGAATGAGACCTGTTTCAATATTTTGGCCCAAATGACCCTTTATTGCAATTGTTCCAGGGAATGAGCTGCCTCTTAATGTTTGTTAAATGCCACTGATAGAAGACCCTATCTGTAACTGTATATAACAGAGTGTGAAAATGATTTAATGTTTCAAAACTATCTGGAACTCATACTGTAGCTGACTTTCTCAAATCGATTTTTGACAAAGCAATTCAAAGTTATGTGCTAAAACTGTATTATGCCACTTGCTCTGGAGTCTGCCATTGTTCACTGGTTCTGCTGCGTGCTCGCCGACGATGACACATACCAGATCTCATCAGCTACACAATTTTCTGCGCAACAGGAAGGTTTAAAAAACAAACAAATTGAAGATGAACAAGAATCAAAAGAGACAAAGCGGGTGGAAGGCATTATTTAGCCTTGAAGATAACAACAACAGCAAAGATTTAGATGTCAGATAAGCTGCTATCACAGTTGATCTGGATTCATAAAAGATATCTACGACAGGCTGAGACACAATATGAAAGGCCTGAATTGCATTCACATGTCCATTTGGGCAGAACAAGAGTGAGTTTGCTGAAGTCTATTAATGTTAACATTATTGAAATGGGAACTTGGATTCACATCTCTGCTTCTAACAACATATATAGTTGTATCTTTCCCTTTTAGTTATCACAACCCTTTCTTTTGCATCTGGTTTTTACCAGATACTTCTATAATTATGTTCGCAAAGAGCGAATGGATATGAAATCATTGTTCTTTTTTAAAAAGCATTTAATCAAGCCAAGATGTGAAACCTCCACCATAAATGAGTTTTGTCCTACTACAGTAAATTTTACCCTGCTGTACAGGCTATATATCTTGCTCACTATTTCACATTCATAGCGACAACGTGAACAATTTTTTTATTAACTGTGGTGGTAAAGACCCCAGCAGACAATGAGCCCTTGAGCTCTATGAAAATTTGGACAGATTAAAGAGACTTAGACGGGAGGACAAACATAAATCTAGGAAGGTGAAGTCACTTGTCCAACAGATGACAACATCAGATATAATTCCACAAGGGACTCAGAACTGAGCTGGAGAACCCTCTCGAAGTACTCATTCCTCCCTTTTCATATCAGACTTGATTTTTTCCCCCCGTCTTATTTGCAAATAGGGGAATATGAATATTCAGTCTTGAAAGTAGCTCAAAAGTACCTTGGGATATATGAATTTAGGAAAAAAAATTCTAAACAACAAACTGCTGCCTTGATCTAAGACTGAATTCCTCCCACAATTACTAGCTACAATAATAAACCAACATCACGTCAGTTTACAGATACACAGTGCCTATAATCCTTCATCAAGAATAGCTTGCATCTTAAACTGTTTTCACAGATCTGGCTCTCTGTACAGAAGACAGTGTTATGTGACGACATAAAAGTTTTATTACAATAAATTTGAAATGGCCAAGTGAATTACGCTGGCCAGACCAAACTTCTTATAATAAAAACCTTTATAACTCCATCCTGTATTTTGCTTAAGCCTCACATTTTATGGAAAAGGTATTTGAGAAGTTTTTATATTGAGTCTTTAAAAAATGTATTGGCACCATAATTTGTATTTCTATGCCTGTGAAATCCTGTCTACCTTGATATCACACACCTAACTATACTGTCAATAAGAAAGAAAAAAAAAACATTGATTTTTTTTTTAAGCCTGTAGAAAACATTTAAAACCATTTAGGCCCAATTCTATGCTATCTTTCTGGTGTAAATAGAGAAGTAATGCTGCTCATGTCGACAGAAAGATACTGATGAAGAATGGGAAACAGAGAAGGATCAGTCCTTTTTAATATAAATCAAAATGTGACTCCTGTTTTAAGGTTCAATATTTCATCATCTGCCAGGTTTCTAAATAAATGCTGCATAACACTTGATATATCTGAAAAGCTGAAATTCCCAGCTCTCCAATGAAACAGAAAGCCTATTTCTAACCCTGACGATTCTCAGGAGATTGAACCTTAAAATTATCAGTAGAGCAGGGCTGAATACTGCATTAATAGAACTTTTAGCAATATAATTGCCAAGCTCTACTTTTAGAAGGCCCACCACTGAGGAAAGAAAAAGGGAGCAAGGGAAAGGGATGGGTAAAAAGACTAAGAAAAAACCCCACCACCATCACCCCCATATTAAAAGGGTCAGGAGATATGTTTTGAAAAGCGGAATTATATCTGTGCACATGCATATGTGATACTTTTTAATAAGGGAGGTATATTGGCAGACAATGGGGCAGAAATTGCGTAGGTTTTTAGATGTATCACTGTCTTTGTTGGGGGTTTTTTAGTGCTCAGGTAGTAAAATATGCAAAGTGCTGTTATAGAGATGTAGTTGTACATTGTGGCACAAGAATGAATTGAATAGAAGGAAAAGAAGGTGGAAAATAAAATTTATTTAATGTTCCTTTATTTATTTTTTTTTGACAGCTTGTGTTTTACATTTAGATACACATTTCTATTCAATAGACTTTTAGAGTAGGATCCCCTCCCCACACATTTATTTCAGTGCTGGGTTGGAGGAGGTTTTTTTGTTTTCTTTTTCTAAGATCATGGGCAAAACATATGGTTTGGGGCGGCCCAGAATGTCTCTTAGCCTGAACCACCGCATTCAGCTGTGGAGCTGTGGCACTAGTACGCTGTACATTACAGTATATTAGTGCATTGTACTCTACAGTGTTTCACATTTTTTTTTTTTTATTTGGGAGGCCCCAGGGGTTTCATTACACAATGCTGTTTTTAGCCTATCATTATTTTGATAAGAAACACATAAGGCAGTGCATAAATACCTCAGATGCTACAAAGGACTGGAGTTGAGGAGAAGACACTGGCCACAGGTGAAGTGACCCTGCAGATCCCCGATCAAATTCCTGCGAATGAGGTTACAACAGCTTCTCCAAAACAGAGGGTTCAATGTTTCAGGCGTGTGACCTGAAAGATGGGACTGAAATCAAGACATCCTGATTCCAGGGTGTACTAGAGTCTTGCTTTCAGTGTCACTCTGCTCTCTGTGGACATGGATGTACGGTCTGGTATGGGCCATTGCCTATATTCAACAGCCATACTCCACACATGGGAGCAATACGGTCCTATTATCCTGGTGCTGAGCACACACCAAAATGCATTATGGAAGCACCGTGGAGCAAGATATATACCATCATGCCAACAATGCATGTGTCATGCCAAAAGAAAAAAAAAAAAAAGAAAGAGGAAACTATTTTAAATGCCTTTATTTAAATATCTAAGATCCTACCTGACAGAAAAGAGTTTCCCTGACTTTGATTTTGTTCAGCTGCCTCTTTGAGACATTTCTTCATGCATGAGTAATTTTATGAATCTAGATAAAGATGATCTAAACTTTGCATTAATTACAGATAAAATGTGTATATCTGCATGAGTACAGAAGAAACAACAGACACCAGTCAAAGACTGTAATGATTTTGAAAAAAAAAAAAACCAAACCAAAAAGATGACCAGTTAATGAAATTAAAATGTTTATAGTTTGTCCTTAGACATAATATTAAGTTTGTATATGTATGTGTACATATATGTAAATATATATATACATGCATGTGGAAAAGATCTATAAGAGTTGGCTGAGGGACTTGGGTCTTTTTAGTCTGGAGAAGAGAAGGCTGAGAGGGGATGTTATCAATGCTTACAAATACTTAAAGGGTGGGTGTCAGGAGGATGGGGCCAGGCTCTTTTCAGTGGTTCCCAGGGACAGGACAAGAGGTAACGGGCACAAACTTGAGCATAGGAAGTTCCACCTAAACATGAGGAGGAACTTCTTTCCTGTGAGGGTGGCAGAGCCCTGGCACAGGCTGCCCAGAGAGGTGGTGGAGTCTCCGTCTCTGGAGACATTCCAAACCCACCTGGACACGTTCCTGTGCCACGTGCTCTGGGTGACCCTGCTCTGGCAGTGGGTTGGACTAGATGATCTCTGAAGGTCTCTTCCAACCCCTGCCATTCTGTGATTCTGTGATTCTGTGATCGGGCTCTGCAACCTACACTGAAGCCTCTGCGTTCACACAGAACAAGCAGATAACACATAGTCACATCACATCAGTTTTTTGGGACAAAAACAGAAAAGAAAGGGGGCAGCTCAACCCTCCTGAGAATTTAGGTCAGACAACAAGTGCTTTTGCTTAGAGCGCAACGTACACAATCAACAGTACCTGCAGACACAGTATTTGCAGCTTCAGATGACTGTTGCAAATGCCGTACTGGTTACACGTTTATGAATTCAGCAGTACAAGCTACTTAACAAAAATAAAAGCAAAATTTAAAAAAAAGGAAAAATGTAGTCACAAAAACAAGCGAAAACTGCTTATTGCTGATCAGAAGTGCATTAACTCAAATGAAAATGTGTTATATTACAGGCAGTAAACAAAGACTAACAACATCCTTGAGATTTTTCTGCCTTATCAAACTAAGCCGCAAAAATCACGTACCAGTGAAGAAGGCATCTGGTTTGTAGCTAGCTCTTAAATTAATAAATCAACTGTCACATAATTGTGACTTCTACCTGAACGACAGCTCAAATTAATTTTGTATTGGTTCCCGGTGCAGAGGTGAGGTCAAGGTATCTTTTGGCTGCATTCCTAAATTTAAACACCAGACAATCTCATCCTTCTGGTTAAAAGTAATCAATATTAGCAATTTATCATAATTTGCTTTGCAGTGCACACTTGTGCTGTTTAATCAAGTGTCCTGCCTGGTTTGTTTGTTCACAGTTGCGTGAAAGACATTCACTGAGCATGCCCAATACATCTTCCTTTTCCTCCCAGCATCACTACAGTGCCTATTGCCCCTTGATTCATGCTCTGAGTGAGTTGCGGGATGACTTGTGCAGATTGGCAGGGACTAGAGATGAGACACCGCTCTAAAGGTCTCATGATAAATGAATTGCTCTTGGCAACAGGTTTCTGGATTAAAAAAAAAAACAGAAAACAAAAAACAAAAAAAGACCCCACACCACTAAAAATAAAAAACAGGAGTTTGATCAGAAACTTTCTTATCTTAAATGTAGATCAGTCTTCAATGAGATTTAATAGTAGAATAGTGGAGGCTGTCAAAGTTATCAGCTGTAACCTTTTACAGCCAAAGTGCAAATACAACATTTCTCATTAGGAGATATTCAGTTCACTGTAATGGAGTATATAGACTCTTTAAGGATCAGTAAAGCAGCTTGCTCAGGTCTTTAATGAAATGGCCAAAGGGCATAATTTCCAACTGAGGAATTTAACTCTCCGTGTCCCAGTTCAGGGTGAGGGAGTTAGATGAGGAACAGCATGACCTATTTCATCTCATTTCTCTTGAAGAAGTGCCCCAAAGGTAGGTCTATATCAGGGATACCTGGAGACACACTGGGACATGCTCTGGGATGCTGTCTAGTTTGAAGCCCTGCTGGAGGATGCTAATTCTCTTATATGTCTTTTGGGTCTGGGCTTCTTTGGTTTGGAAGCCAAAGTATGGGGAAAGGGAGAAGGGTGGATGCTCTGGTACTGCCCCAGTATGAAGTCTGGACATAGGTAGGTTGTATCCTTAGATCTAGGAACTGATAAGAAGAACTACCAGGTTCAGTTAAAGACGGAGGTATTTAAAAGATGTGTAGGTGCAATGCTGAGGGACATGGTTTAGTCGTAACTTGTCAGTGCTAGGTTAACAGTTGGACTTGATGATCTTAAAGATCTCTTCCAACCAAGGAAGACTTCTTGGGTGAAGCAGCTTTTTCCTAACTAACTGAAGAGCCACCAGCTCCCAGGAGAGTCGTTGCTACCCTCTTGTATGAAAGGCAGGCTTGCCTGACCTTTTATTGATAGTCTATTAAATATAATTTGGTTAAAGTACTTTTTCACTAGCGTGACAGTAGGCATCCTTGCCTGTGTCCTAAAGGAAGACTAGCCTAGATTCACTCAGTTGAGACCTGAATAACAGAGGTTTTGTAGGGGAATAGAAGCTATTCCTTTAGGGAGCTCCTAAAGGAATGAGGAGCTGTATGAAGTGCAGTGTCATGTCTTGCAGTTTGATCATGCATTGAGAGCTGTGCTACAGGTCCAGGAATTGACGCAGCTGCAGTGGTGGTGGATGGGGTATACACAAATATCTTGTAGTGTGAACTGGTTTCTCCACTACAGGAGTACCAGCATCAGTGGTAGGTGACTACGGAATACCCCCAAAAAATGGGATTATACTTCCATGACTAGGGAACTCTGCTGTTACTGAAATCCAAATTGCAGGTGCAGACCTCAAGCACACTAAAACAGTGGACCAAGAGAAGCAGGGAGCAAAAATATTAGCAGGAACCCATCAAAATGCAGCTTTTACCGTATTTTTGTCTAAAACTGTACATTTTTCCTATTTGCTACTGTAACTTTCTCTGTAACTTTTTTTTCTAATGGTAGGGGTAGAGGTGGTGTTTTTCTTAACTCTCTCTCGTGGGTTTCAAAGGCAGAGTTAGTTTCATATTTTTTAGAAAGCAGGAGTTAAAAAGAGACAAAACCTCCATAGATACCACTCTAGTTTATGCATCCTTCTGTGAAGGCATTTTTCCAAGTTCCTTTGCTTTAGAGGAGGATGATTGTCCGTGGCGCTGTGCCATCAATGTGTTGAGTCTGAAAGCCGTCCAAGGTCAATATGGTTCTATTCTGGAAAAAAATATATGCTATTTTTACCCTCTAAAGCTAATTTGCACAAACTACTAATAGTGTAAGTTAGCGCAGATAGTCTGGAAAGCATCTGCGAGCATCTAAGGAGATACAGCTTTACTAAAAGAAATGTAATATAGCAGATCAGCATGGTGGAAGTTTGTTTTCTGTGTGTCTGTTTATTACCCGCTCTAAAAGCTGCACTAAATCCAAAAGAAAGCATCAGCTACACCCCTAGCTGGGAACTAGAAAAGATAATAATTTGTAAGACGCTGCACTTAAATCTTTCCATTCCGTCATTTGTCACTCAGATCCCAAGCTATTGTAAATCATTCAACTTCTTTTGGCTGCACGTAAAGATGAATTTTAACCAAAACGTTTCCAAAGCTACTATTATAGGTTTATCATACCTGTCGAAAGCTTTATAAAATATACCTCTACTGCTAACAGTTTATGGAAATTCATGGTTTCCATGCCTGAACAGACCTTGTAGCAACCCATCATTTTCCATCATGACTATGTGATGTCTCTAAGACCAGGGGTAATGTGAAATATTAAGCGATAATGACTCCTCAGGACCACTTCAGAACAACAAATTGGGTGAAGTCAATGTGAAAATATGAAAGCTGAATCTATCTAAAACGGTTGGAGAGCGGAAAAAATCCCCGTATTAAAACACAAGGAAATACACACACACACGCGCGCGCGTGCACACACACACAGACACACACATATATATAAGATCTTAAAAAATTCTGAGAATGAGCAGTGAAAAGAAAGCTCAGAATTACTCACAAATAAATAATAATAATAATAAAAAAACCTATGACAGAGGAATATAAGCATGTTTTTTACAGATTAGGCTTCTATTTCATATAAGATTAGCTGAGGAAAACTAAGTACTATATCTATGAGAAGGAGACAGCACCCATGATTTGGAGGAGTAGCCACTTGCATAAGGTAAAATTAGAGATTGCTTGTTGGATTGTGGTCACAGCCACTGAAGACTTTGCAGCAGTGAGGAAATTAAGGCAGGGAAGTGCAGGCAAGGAGTGTATTGTTTTTGTCCAGATTTGTACATCTTTTCTGATACCTTTAAAATAAAGAAGAGCTTTGTTCAGAAAACTTTGCAACATCTTTCTATCCTTTCCTTTTCAGCCATTCAGAACTAAAGTGGAAAACGAAACTATCCAGAGACTTGGAGATTCAGTAAAACTGTCTAGACTCTGTAGTAATTTCTGGGCATGGGACATTTGTGGGCTGGGAGACAGCATCCCAATTCCATGCAGAAGTAACATCCCAAGTTTCTGCCCAAAAAAGTCTGCAGGTCAGCCAGAGACGGTCACTGGAACCTACTGAGATCCAGAGAATGAAGTAGCTACAAACACAATGGCCTGAGGTCCAAACACAGCAGTTTGGTCTGCCACCATCCTGGAGGACTTAATCTGTGGTAGACCCTCTAGGGAAAAATTCTTCACCTTTTAGTGCATTTTCCACCCTATCAGTTCAAACCTACAGAGGAGACCAACTTGGACTGGTGTACACCTTGAAAGACAGCCAACCATGTCATTTCTGCTAGTGAAGCTAACTCACAGGAATGCACCGACATTTCAGAGAGTCTGTGCCTCAGCGAGGGTACAGACAAGAAATTTGTACCAATAAACCTGCAGTGATGGGTAAAGGTTTTGGGGCTCTACTAGCAAAGGAGCAGTTTCTGTAAACTTCTTTTTTGCAATCTTTTCCGTTCCGCATACCTTTGCTCAAACCAGAAACAGCAAATAGGTTCGCCATGTAAATAAACCAGGACAGCATATACAATTTTAATTTCAAACACATACCTATGTTTGAAAATGGAGATGCAATCTGGAATTGTGAACTTTTTAAATCCGCACAAAAACGAGTGTATAAAGCCATTTTCTTTTGTAGTTGCTTTTCTCTTTAGAGATATAGGACCTGTCTGAAGCCAAGTGAGAGTTTTTCCATTTCAGTGGGCTTTAGATTATATCCATAATACACAGAGGGAGCATATGCACTTTATAATAGGAGGATAAAAACTGCGTCTGCAGAGCAAGATGGCAGGGTACAATTTCTGGAATCTTTGTGCAAGAAATGCATATTACACTCTTTTCACTACTGCTTCGTGATTCTTATAATCGGAACTGCAGATGATATGGAAGAGACATTGTTTTCACTGAGGACAAAGTAATTCTAAACGTAAAATCAGAAGACAATAGCTTTACAAAATATTAAAGATGCCCTATACTACATGCAAGAGGAAATATAGATTCATGAATTTCTCCCTGTAGATATGTTTCTTCCTCTAGGTTTGAACACTAAATCACAAGATTCAAAAACCGAGGCTGCATCTGATTATTAACAATCAGGAGAACATGAAATACAGTGGATTTCTCTACCAAAGCACTCAGCTGTGTTTCTGTCTGAGCCATTAACCTGCTGAACATGATTGTGTTATTAATACTAGATATTTCTCTCAATGTCGCTTATAGCCCTGAGACATAAATTACACCATACAGGTTGTTAAGAACTTCAGTGCTTTGGAGGTGAAAACCTTATTTAAGAAAAGTGTCATAGAAAACATGGGAAGAAATTTGGAAGGAAATGCAAAAGATTAGTTACTGGGTAAACAGCGGGAAGCTATTTCAGAAGCCACATTATGAGACTAAGAAACTCTACATACTGCAATACAGAAACAAGCAGAGTGAAATAAATTTTTACTTTTGTTCTAATTATTCCTCAAGTTCATCAACTGAGTATCTGCCATGTGAGTAGTGGGATGTAAACATTTTTTAAAATGTCAAGTTACATAGTGTTTGTCTGTGTTATTAAACATACTGGGTTGCTAGATCATCTATTCAAACCATACCCTTGATCATCCTATCCGTAAGCCTCTGATTTGCTTAAGAGTTTATCCTTATGCTCGCAATATTTTTTGTTGTTTTGTTTTTTGTTTTCTTTTTGTTCAGCCTTCTCTTTCTACATTTCCAAGGCATTAACATCAAATCACTGTTGGTGACTGAATGTTTTCAGAAGTTATCTCGCGTCCATTGGGTCATTAGCTTTGCTCTCCAATGCCATAATACACTCGCTTGGTTTTGGGGCGGCATGAGGAAATAGAAAGAAGAAAGCTCATGTTTGCCTAGAAAAGGCTTGCACAGCCATAACTCAATATGCCCAAGATTTACTCATGAGGACAGGCCAACCTTGTGTAGAGAAGTGCTGCCCTGTTGCACCATGGCTGATACGGACTTTGGGGATGCAGCTGCATCCCCATGTACAGTGATGCTGCCGCTGCTGGACACTGCAGTACGATGCTGCAGCATCTTCCTTCTCAAATGGAAGCACGGACATGAATCTGATCCTTCTTCTGTCTAAAGGTCTCCCTCTTGGCACTGAGGGTGAAATTCCATTAGGACACATGTGTTTGCATAAATGATCTTTGCAAGAGTTAAATGTCATTTATAGCTTGTGGTCTGTATCATGTCTTCAGGATATTTCTTTGAAAAACAGATCAGCTCTTGTGTACAGGAATTTGTTTGCTTGTGTTTGTTTTAAATAGTTTCTGTATCTGCATTTTCTGACTTTCTTCTTTTTCCTTGACAATTCTTAACAACACCTTGTTAAATTTACTGAACGCACTAATTGTTTCTTTAAGTGAAAAGTTCTTATACCAAGTGTCAGATCCAATTTGGTATCTTCGTTCACCTTTATCCCCTCTTTCTTACTATTTACATTCTAGTGCTGACCTCAAGCAGTCTGGGTGGATTTTTCTTTGAGCTCTGCATGGTTTTCCTTTGTACTGTTGGGCAAGTGTGTAACTTAACAGGTACTTCTAGCCCCTCGCACACAAAATTGCTTGTATGCAGGAACCTCAGATTTTCCAAATCTTGACTTTTTCCAATTTTTTCTCCTTTACTTCCAGTGTTTCACTGCAAAATATGTGAGATCTGTAAGTCTTGATACTGACATAACAAAGATTTAATGCCTTGCATCAATTGCTTTCCTGAATGCTCTCAGTTAGACATCAACCCCACGCTTGAAAGTAGTTCTCAGTGACTGTTTGGCAGCAGCTAAAACCTGCCAAAAGCTAAACTGATGTGATAAGTGAGAACTTCAGGGAGAAGTGACATGGTCTGCAATAGGAACTGGGGCTGGTGTAGAACAGTGGGTCTGAACTATTTCAGGATGAGCACTGAGCTGTTCAATTCAGATATTTGCCAAAAAAGAATCTAAAACTGAAAAAGAAAAACCCACCCTAAAACCTCCAAAACTAACATTAAACCCTATTCTTACATAGTAGAAACAGCAATAATTACACTTTTTCAAATTTCCTCCTTGCTTACTAGTAACTCACATGAAAGTTGCTCCTTAAAAAAAGGCAAATGTCTTGGAAATGAGTAGTGAAAACTAGAACAAAGGAAAACACATGCTCCTTCTCTGACTCTTACTGCAATGTAGCTCATAATGACCAATTCTTTGAACTCCACATGAAAAAAAAAATTCATAAGAATAGCTACAGGGGATGGACAAACTAATTAAGGATTTGCTACTGTGCATCGCATTTTGTAAGGAAATGTGACTTGTGCAATTGCACTGTCTGTTCAGTGTCAGTCTTATCCCTAGAATTATTCAGTCTCAAAGAGGCGAGCTTGTACCTATTTAAGTCTGGGAAAAAAGCATAGCTGAGAAGACAGACACAAGTTCATGATCATTCACCTCAATTTTTGTACCTCTCAACATGACTGCAATGAGGGAAAAGCTGCAAAAGGAGCTCGATGCTTAGATATTTTGTTTGTCTGCGATCAAGCCAGTCAATATATTTATATAAGCTGATTCATCAACATATACTTATCTCGGAGCCGATTATGGCATTTTCTGTGCTACTGCACAAGGGGCATTGCCAGGGAGCAGAGGTATTCAGGGATTGATAACCTAACGGAGAAGGAGGGTGCTGGGAAAGCTGGGGATACCATAATTAGGATGGGAAAATCAAGTAACTCATGACATAATTCCACCTGAAATGATGTTTTATTAGTGTTGCTACTTGTGTATATTCTGAACAAATTTTAACGAATAATAGCATGAGATTGTCACATCAGTTCTTCCATAAAGAAATGGGAAAAAAATAAAACACGTCATTGAGATAAAAGAAGAAATCAAAAGACTTGAATTCTTATTCAGATTCTGTCTCTGTCTGCTTTGGGAAAATTATATGTCACCTTTTGAAGACATTGAACAAATTTGATGAGGAAATACCACCGTATTAATACCCGACATCGATTTTCCCTGGAGTATTTAGGAAGTCTCTGGGAATACAGGGAAGTGCTGGAATACAGCACTTTTACAGCACAGGTTGCATGTTGCTGCAGCTACTGCGGGCTTCTTCAGAGCAGAGCTGCAAGTTATTAATCTGGTGATGTATTTAAAGAAGTTTTGTGTTGCAGAGACCGCTCTGCGGGAAGGATGATTTATCCTGCGGCTGTATGAATTCTTCTCTGCTGGATACACTCTGGGCTGGGGGGGAACCTGCAGCGCTTGCTGCAGCACAGACAAATATGTGCTTCACAGTGGTGTTGCCGCATTAATGATTTGTGTATGAAATTTAGGAAATATAGGAAATAAATTTGTAGCAAACATGAAGAAAGCTGCTAGAAGAAAATGTTAATTCTGATAGACTTCTGAGATTGCCTTTGGGGAAACAGACAATATATTCAGGAGACATACTATCTTGGATGTTTAAGGCCACTAGCTTGTATACTGTCCAAATCAACTAATTGTCCGGGACAGTGAAACAAATTTGCCATGACAGGCTAAAAGATAATAACTTGTTTACTGAAGTTTGGAAGTTTATGTTGAATGAATTGCCGCATGAATAAGAAATAAATCAGGCAGGAAGAGCTTATTATGGTGTGATGGATGCCTCCGGTCGGGCATAGGCACCATCGTCTGGAAAAGTCCTGCCTTCAGGGTTTATGAGAACTTGGGAAAAAAACATCTATAGATAGGTTTTATGCCATAGTCAGCGTGCCTAGCAGTCAGGCACGTACAAAGCTTTATAACTGGAAGACTTCTCAGTTTGTCCCCAGATGCTGAAATAGTAGCAAATCCCTGGATAAATGTATTTGCCAGTGGCAACAACCTCTTATTCATTTTCATAACTCTACCTGAGGTGCTAAGTTCCTGCAACTGTTGCAGATAACTTCTGGTCAGCTTTTCTGTCAACCCGTTCAGTATCACTGAAATTTTATGCCATTTGTTGTAACTCTTCCATTGCCAGAAAGATCGAGCTCTGATAACTGATCACTGTGTCTATTGCAAAAATAAAAAATAAAAAAACCTGAGGTGCTGGCAGGTAAGCAATTACCTATAGCTTTTTTTACCTCACCAAAGCAGTAGGACTCTACCAGGAAAATCTGATGGTTTGTGGTTATGTTTTTAAAGATTGTGCAGGCCTTCGTGACACAATTTTAAACAAAAGAAACAAACAAATAATCAAAAAGTTTCTTTTCTAATATCTGACTCAAAGGCAGACAGGCACAGGGAAATATTGTTCCTCACAAATTATTTTCTTTATGTCACTCTGATCCCCAGCCCCATGATAGTCTTATGGTGTGAAACCTTAACACCTTTGCAGTAGGCTTTTGCATTTATATAGGAATATAAATGCAAGGGATATTTGCGTAATTACATGAATGTACTTGAAGACATGGGAAATATTCATGACGCTAAAGTTGAAGGATCTAACTTAGCTACTCTACCTGCCCAATATTCCTGCAGTTTATAGTCAACAGGGGATTCAGAGTCTTCCAGATTCAGTATTCAAAATTTAGGTCAATGAATTGCTATGGTAAATCCTGCCTCTCTTCACCAGTAAGGTGGAGCTAGGAGAGATGAGCCAGCTGAATTACCTGGCTAAATTGGTCACCTAGAGGTGGCTGAATATGCCTCTAGGAGACTTCGTCCGACCAACAGTGATAAAAGCCAAAAGTAAAAGAGATAACAGTCATTGAAGTGTTGGTCCAAACAGGCAGCTGGGGGACCCCTGGTCCAGCCTTCCGATAAAAAGGGCTATTCCCAACACTAGACTGGGTAAGCATGTTTCCATCTAGCCAAGTCTTGAAAATATCCAATAATGGTGTTTCCACGGCAGAAACCCTGTTCTCTGCTGAGAAGATACACATACTGGAAGTGATGAACAGCCTGTTTGTACATTATTCCAAAAAAAGGCAGTTGTTGTTGGTCTGAAAAAATTGTTCTACCTGCTACACAATGCAGAAGCAAATCTAAGGCCAAAGGACCAAAAAGCGGTGACACCAGCATAGAAATGATTGAAGAGATTTTTCTGTAAAGGTTTGTAATGAAAATGAGACTTTATTCAAACAATGAAGAAGTGAGTGGCCAAGGAAGGTGTTTGTCAGGGGGAGAAAAAAATCTGTGTTTCTTTTCAGGCTGCCATCACTTATGAAGTTAACTGAACTTTTAAAGACAGAATACTTTAATTGCCATATATTTTAAGATCAACATCATGGTGTGGCAGAGTCACATATTCGTACAATAACACTTAACTCCATTAGAAATTATTGCCTCCAGTTAATGTATGTACTGAAAATGTCATAGGAAAATATAGGGTGGAAAAAAATTAATTTTGGGAACATTACATTTCCATATACTTTAGTGAGAATCCACTTTCTTCATCATTTTGATTATAAGGATCTCTAAGCATGTGATGAATGCCTCTAAGCAGAAACGTGGTGTTCAGAAAGACATATGATTCACTGTCATACTTGAACAATTTCTTTTTTAATTTGAGCTCAAATGTAGTAGATGAGTACACTCCTGTCCTCTCTCTGTTTCAAATGTCCTCTCACTTTCTTATAACCTCATTGTAAGAAAGTGAGAGGCATCTGCTAAACTGCTTTTTCTAAAATACTTAGGGAATATCTGAAGAAGAATTTCAGTACAATCTTCCTGAAATTTAACCCCATTCTTTACAATGTTAAAAGGAGAGATAACAATTTCTCTTGCCTTATAAAGCGACTTTACTTACCAGTGTGCATTTGCAGGGAATGGTCTGGATACTCCTGTAAGTGTTTAGTTTTGCAACACCCAGAGTTACTGGATGGATGTTGAAATACATAACTAAAACTAAAATATATGCAACAGCAAAAAAAAAAAATAAACAAGTGCTGTCCTGATTTACTTTGATTTATGGTATGTAGTTTGAGATTCTCGTACATTCTATGCTTGGAGATTTTCAGAAATGCATCTTTACTCTTAAAAACAGTGGATATTGTAATCGTATTTTGGATGGCTCAAACTCATGAGGCATCTTCAGACATCTCCTAACAGTGGAAAACTGGAAGGACAATAAACATGAGGCTGAGATGAGGTTAAAAAAATAAATAATAAATTAATATTTCATTTTTCTTTCTGGAAAATGTGGGTTTTTTTAATGAAAGGCTTGAATCGAGTATGCCAGTTTTAATGTAACTGTATTAAAATAAAAAATCAAATTAAATATTTCACTAATGCAGAGTCTTTTATGCTGTTAGAACAGAATCATCAACGCTAATGTCCCCTTTCTGTTCAATGAGCTACTAGAAACTTG
Source organism: Rissa tridactyla (assembly GCF_028500815.1). Lineage (NCBI taxonomy): Eukaryota > Metazoa > Chordata > Aves > Charadriiformes > Laridae > Rissa > Rissa tridactyla. Next base: position 4,301,564 of record NC_071466.1, on the reverse strand, counting down.
CCCTGCTTTGTCACGGAGCTTGCTCCTGCCTTCAGCCCCATCTTCACGAATATATTCACATTACCTTTTGTGAGCAGGCAGAGGCTAGTTCAGGCTTTTCACTGATGTGACCAGAAGGTGCGTAGTCAACGCAAAGGTATGCTTAAGCTAAAAAACCCAGAACATAGATATCGCTTACATTATCCAACCATTCTGAGTAAGGGCACAATGTCTTTTCTTTGTGCTCATGGGAGTTTGCAAAACCACACCTACAATCTGGTGCTCAAAATATCTAGTTTGTAGATTTTGCAATACTTAATTGGAAACTTTTTGCCATGTTCTTTGAAAAAAAAAAATAAATAAAGAGGGCATAATTAATGCAGAGGACCCTTGAGACACCCTTGATTTTTATTGTAAGATCCTGTTATAAAATTTTTTCAAAGTGCAAAGCCTCATACAGTAACTAAACATATTTTACCTCATGGTTTTCAAGCCCGTTGACTTAGATTATGACAGTGAACAACATTCATTACAGTTCACGGAGGAGTTTCACATAGAGGCATTCAGACAGATTTATTCTGCACTCATTCAAACTTGAAATAAACCATATCGAGCACACACAAAATAATATATTGTCTCCTCATGGCTAAAGGTCACTGATGCACCTCCGTCAAGACATCTGAAGCAATCCTAACAAAGTTGTCATACTTTCAAGTCATATTTACTGGACCTAATCTTCTTTGAACCATGTCACTGCTGCTGGAATAAACAGGGACATGGTTGTCAAGGACTTTTAATTTTCAGTGACAGCTGTCAAAGGGTCTTTCTTAGACACCAGTCATATTTTAGATAAGAAAATAGAGTTTCAGGCAGCATGCCGGCCACAGAACACGAGCCGTTGTGATTGCATACAGTCTCATTTCCCCAGTTTAATTTGAAATCGCAAATGGTAAATTGGATTTTATGGTTCAAATAAGATAGAAACAGAGACCAATTATCTCCAGTTTATTTATTACTTTTATCAATCAGTGTTTATTTTATAAATTAACTGGCATGTTGTCCTAGCTCAAAGCAGTGAGATTGGAGTTTGTTTGTTTTTAAATCTGAACCTCATACGCACTTTTCAAAAAGAACAATGGACTACAATGAAATCAAAGCTAAGGCTGTGGGATTTAAGTTGGGTTGGTAGGGAATCCCCAAGGCAATGTTTCATGGTGCACGGAAATAAAGTGACAGATGACCACTGACCTCAAAGGGGTTTGCTTTATGGACCTAGAAATGTTTCCATGAAACACAGGGAAGACGTACAATGCAGGATTTTGCTAGAGGCTCAAAGATTGGTGTATAAAATGAGGGAAAACATAACACTTTCAAGTATGCTTCTCTTGAGCTCATTTATCTTCTAACCTTAAAAAGGGAAATATAGGAAGTGGAGCCATGTGCAAACAAAAATTGGAAAAAAAGAAAATTCAAATGAGCTAAGATAAAGCAGACTTCTGAGATTTATAAAATTGAATTTTTTATTCTTATTCCTCACCTTGTGCCTCTTCCAATTCATTTTTCTCCCTTCCAGCCTACTGCATCACTCCTAGATTTTCAAAGGAGTTACCAGTTTCCGAAGGCCTCCAGAGATGCATCACAGAGGCAAATCTTTAGGAAACAGTGAAAGAGACCAATGGCGCAGGCCCGAAGGAAGGTGGGACACAGCTACTTTCTACAGCTCAGAATTAATTGTTCTGGGGGAAGAGAAGGCAGCATTATCCACAGGATCAGAGTGTTCCTCAAAGCACATCTTCAAAAAAAATTCTTCTTTCTACAGAAGACCTTCTTGGCTATGGCTCCAGTGACCTTATACTGGAGCAGGCAAATATTCACCTCTGCATTCATTCCACAGCCTAGTTCTTCCCTTTACATTTTAATGAAAAAGTAGCCCTGAGGTTCAAAGGGTGCTGTGGAAACCCAGATCTCAGAAGAATCACTCAGAAGTTTCACTGTCCAGCCTAGAATACAAAGATACAGACGTCCTGACAGACAGGACTGACTATAATTTCTAAGTCATACTACAGGTTGATCAAGATGAAAATTTGCAGATACGCAACGGAACAAAGTCATACGTTTGAAATACAAGTTATAAACCCATCTTTAAAGGCAAAATTATTCTTTAACATCTAGAAATATACTAAAAGAAAAGCTTCTAAGTGCAAATATAAAGGATATATGTTTTAGTTGAGATATTGACTAAAACTGTAATAAGAAAATCAAAGTGTGTTTTTTCTGTTTTCCCAGCAGCAACGTCTACAAAGATCAGAAGGAGACTTCAGTCCAATAAGGGTCTAAGAATGCATTGTTGCCCTTATTGTAAAAAAGAATGAAAAAACAAATACTAAAGAAAATTTACTTTTCTATCAGGGGTGTAGTTTTAGGTTTCAGATCTTAGATTGCTTTTTCAGGGTTAGAAAGAGCCCTCTCCGTGGCTTAGATAATAGAGATAAACCTGGTTTAGGACTCTTGCACCCTCCTCCAAAGCCTCAACTCTTAGCCACTCTTTGGGACAAAATGCATGGCTGGAAGAAGGGTGTAATTTGATGCCTGACATTTTGATCATTAATTAGGAAGAACAGCAAGAATTATCCATCTTATCTGATGTCAGCTGTCTGAAGTTCAGTGTCCTGTCCAGGCTAGCCACTGGGGCTCTCACTAAAGTGAAGAAAAAGTTAAAAACAGTCTAGAGAGTTATTAATTTCATTTTGAGATCGGTATTTGAGGTCAATGAGAAGTACTGTTTTCTGGATATGGCTATTTCTTTTGCTGATATATAGGGAGTTCAATGACCAGGCTAGATCAAATACCAATCTTTTATACCCAAGATGAGACAAGACCTGCTGAATAGCACAGAAATGCCCAGTGCTTAGGGGTCGAGTGATTAAAGCTATTCTCTCTATTTATTTGTCCCTGCTTCACTATATACCTACTAAATAGAACCATTCCCAGGCTGCTTATTGCCTCTAGCAGATTTAAAAGCATGGCTCTTGTGTCTTCATATGAGTCCTAAGCATTTATCACTGCAATAACATCATCTCACAGCTCTGGTAATATGGTTACAGGTTTTATATAGAAGCCATGATGATCATTTTTGTAGCATTATGAAATTCGTGGAAAGTATGCATCTCTGGGAGTTCTTAGGCCAGATGCACAAAGACAATAAAATTAAGTGTTTAATTCCCATTGTATTTATTCCAAACAGAATTGGTTTTATATTAAATGTGTGTGTGTGTATGTGTATATAAAACACCATCTTTATTCTGGAGTTTGTTGTTTTTTGTCTGTGAACATAGCGCATAATCCTGTGGCTACTACCACATAAGTCTTTTGTCAAATCTTTCTTCTTAGTCCTCTGTCAGTTTATTTCTTTGATTTTGTCCAAATGCAAGTACTAAGCCAATTTTTGTAATAAGGAACAAAACAGCTGCCACGGTAGCAGAAGGCATGCTATCACGAGCCACTTCAGTAAACTCTACCAACTTTTCATTCTGCAGAAGGTGTATTTTGTGATTCTTTATGTACTGGGGAGGAATGCATTTGACTCTACGGAACTGGTACAGTCCCTTAGGACAAAGCTGAACTTCTCCGATTTAATTTCACAGGGCTGACAGGTGTCTTCATTCTGTGGGTTTCAATGAAATTTAGCTGTTAAGTGCACATATGCATTCAGAGACCCAAATCCCATAGTGTATTTAGTGTTGTTAAACCTATTAATGATGGAAACCAGAATCTCTTTGCAACCTAGACTAGCTCTTGCCCAGGGGAAGATGTTACTAACTCAAAGCTCTCATTTGCTTATCTTTTCTTGGCTTTGCATTTTGTTTTGGGCTTTTTGTTTTGTTTTGTTTTGTTTTGTTTTGTTTTGTTTGCTTGCTTCAGTAAGATAACCTGCTCTCACATAAGGCTTTGTTCTCTTCCCATTCACACACAACCACTAACTAGAAGAAGGGAAGATGACATTTGCCTCCAGAATTATTCTTATATTTTTAATAGTTTTGTTATTATTAGAGGGTAAGGCTAGTGTTTGGTATGCAGGTCACCTCATGTTTTCAGTTCTTTCTGCAATTTTACTGGAACAATGTAGAGCAGATTTTCTCAGGAGGAAAGATAAAGACCCTTAAAGGATAGTCTTTTAAGAATGGTCCTGATAGTTCTAAAATATAATCCTTAATGAGATCATTACATATTATATTTGGTGACTGACTGACTGGCTATGTCCATATTTACACATGGCAAAAAAAGTTTCTCTGTTCCAAAACTTTAGACTATATTGCAGATGAATGAGGTCAACAGTATGTTCTGCCTACACCTCAAGTCCTTTTGACATTGTTTAGAGCTTCTTCCAGATATTTAGGATGCAAATAACATATTAAGCCTCTTATTTGCCTTTACCTGTGCATATTTCAGAAAAACTGGCAAGCAAGAACATATTTTATTCTTCTGGGACAGTCATGTTGAATTACTGTCACACTGTGCAGCACCCCTATGTAACACTCCAGGGTATTAAAAGGTAAGGAGTGCTCTTTAGCTGTTCACAGAAGCTTGGGAGCTGGTAATGAATAGGAAAAGTATATTGCTATGAACTACCATAACCAGGAGCTGTTTGGTATGCTGTATACCATGAAGGTGTCTGAAACGCAGCGGATTCCCAGCAGATCTCCTACACTTTATAATACGGGCAACCACTGTAATTACACTACTGAAAAGTGTAAGAGATATGCTATTATACCTTTTTGATAACGACCCTACAGAGTCAGAGTGTGAAGACAGAAAGAAAACTTCTGAGAAAGCACAGAGTAAATTAAGGGGTGCAGACTCAATCCTCCTGATTATATGAATTACTACTAATCACTCTTCATAAAGAATCATTGCATTCTTATAATAATTTTACAGCAACACAACTGCAAAACAATTGTAATTATGCTAAAAATACATTAAAAGAATATAATTAAATCCACCAGGCCAAATGCTCAGAAATTATTGTTTGGTGCACTACTATAAATTTAGCCTCTTTGCACATGTAAGTCACAGCAGGCTCGGTTTATGTGATCTCAACCACTTTTCCCCAGAATCACTGCTTTTATCCATGCACAGGATAGACAGTTCTCAATTAACACAAAGGCCTAAGCAAGCTAAGATAACTTTGAAATTGCTTTTGCTTTGAACAGGGAATTAGACTACACGACACCCCAAGATTCCTTCCTTTTTAAATTATTCTCTCATTCTTTGATGTACTTTCTCCGTTCTTATTGCTGATTATATAACTCTAGATTTTAATATAAAGTAACAAAAGTCCATTTAGAATAACCAAGCTTCCTATGATGACACCACCATTATTCCACTTTTATAAATGGGAAACCAAAAATGGAAACACACCCAAGGCCAAAGGGGAAATATGCAGGAGAATGAAGGGAATTAATTTAAGTCTCAGGGTAATATCATACCTACTGTTTCAACCACGCTAAGCTCCAGTACACTTTTAAAAATAGCTTTAAAACCAGCTCCACTTTTAAAAGCTGAAGCAACCGAATGGCCCCAGGGTCCTCCTTTGGAAGATAAGAGCATGCCTTTAGAGACCTGTTAAACTTCTGAAAATTGTCTTCCATACAGTTATGCAGTGGTCAGAGCTTCCAATTCACAGTGCCAAGAAGCTCCAATCTCTTCCTTTCACTTATTTCCTGGCAGCCACATCCCTACATCACTCTATTCCCAAAGCCCAGCCAAAACAAATCTTAAACTCTGATGTAAGATGTATTTAACCTAGATAAAAGAATCATTAGAGTGAGCCATCAGATTCATATTGATGGGAGTCAAATGCCAAACACTAGAAAGCTTTAAGTGAGGGCATTTGCCAAGAAAGTCAGCTTCGAAGTCTGTTTCCAACATTCTCTTGACAGAATTTTTCCGTCTTTTGCTATTAACTATTCTTACAAAAACATGAAAATTTAATTCAGAATTAACAAGTTCATGTATTTGCATGAGTGCATTATCTAGATGTATATTATATATATATCTATCTATTTTTTCAGAAAAATCTTAATTCTGATTATTATCAGACCCACATTGAGAAAAGCCAACTATGGCTGGAATATCATTTTTCAAGGCTCTGTGGAGGCATATAATAATGGACAGGCAGGTTCATTTTTTATTGTTTCATGACCCCCACTAATGAGAGAGCACTGGCCTATTAGAATGGTTTACCTGCATCAGTGCCACCCTAGATCAGGTTTCTGTGGAGCAAAATTGCTCCATGTACTTTAGCACTTGGATCTGCTGATCTCCTTTTAACTTCGTACTAGAGGTTTGTAGCCTAACTGGAAACTTTTTTTTTTATATATATATATTTCTGTTCAAAGTCATTAGAGCAATGAGATGGCACTCTTGCATTTGCTTCATTGACGTTTTGTATCGTGATACTGAAGGTGTGGTTCATTACCTTCTCATGCTAGGAAAGCATGTTGAGTATTTAAGTGTCCATGGCCTGCTGGGATAGATCGGGAGGGCTCCTGTGTGAAGGGAGCCAAGATGCAGTGCAGTCCTCGTCCAGATTGTTTAGCTGGAGAGGCTCTTTGAACAAATAGCTGGGTCTGCATGTCTTTATGCATCGAATGAGCTGGCTTAGTGCAGAAGTGACCATGGCAGCCAACTAGGAAGAAATTTGTTATGTGGCTAATCAGAGGACAAGGGATCTGGAAGAAGGTAAGGAAAGAAACAAATCATCTATTCAGATCTTGTAGTTGAGTATATTTGTTATAGAAATGAAAACAACAGTAACTGTGAGGTCCTTTATGCAGTACTGGGCTTTATTAATTACAAAAGAAGAGAGAGTGTCGTGGTTTAACTCCAGCTGGCAACTAAGCACCATGCAGCCACTCGCTCACCTTCCTTCTCCCTTCTCCCCGCAGTGGGATGGGGTGAAGAATGGAAAAAAAGTAAAACTAGTGGGTTGAGATAAAGACAGTTTAATAGACATCAAAGGAAGAAATTATGATAAATAATAATAATAATAATAATAATAATAAATGCAAAACAAGTGATGCACATTGCAATTGCTGACCACCTGCTGACCGATGTCCAGCCTGTCCTTGAGCAGTGATCATTTCCCCTGGCCAACTCCCCCTAGGTTATATACTGAGCATGACTTCATATGGTATAGAATATCCCTTTCGCCAGTTTGGGTCACCTGTCCTGGCTATGCTCCTTCCCAGCTTCTTGTGCACTTCCTCACTGGCAGCACACGGGAAGATGAAAAGTCCTTGACTTAGTATAAGCACTACTTAACAACAACTAAAACATCAGTGCATTATCAACATTATTCTCATACTAAATCCAAAACACAGCACTATACCACCTACTAGGAAGAAAATTAACTCTATCCCAGCCGAAACCAGGACAAAGAGTTTAAACCAAGTAACCTGAAAGTATTTTAGAGGTTTCCATTGACTTAGCAAGGTCTGACTGAGGTCTAAGTGTACACAAAAGACCTAATTTTACAATCACAGAATTTACTTTATACTTTTTTACAAGTCTGATGGGGTTATAGTCAGTAAAATAGATTCACCGGAGTATACAAGTACATGCAGAATATTGTGTTCTGAAATCAATGAATCCCAGGTAAAACGTGACGTTCCCAAAGAAAGGCTTATAAAAGTTTTATAAGAGAGAGACAAATGTTTTCATAACTTATTTTGCATATGGAAAATATGAGAAATATTGATGTCACGCTGCGAAAGGCATAGAGAAATTAGTTAGCAAGTGTTACCTGTTGTATCGTATGTTGTACTGTCTTAAATGTCTTCTCATGTGACTTAAGACCCTACTCTAGCTTCGCTTTCATCATGGCATCAAAATTTCCTCTTTCATTTGCACAAATCTGACAGTTTGTTAATCTAGTGACCAGATGAAGCTTACTTGTTTTAGCCAAGCCCTACCCGTTGAACTACATTTTTATTAAGAATTTATCTGTATAATCACCCTACCCTCACAAGAAAAGTATTAACTGTTTATGGCTGTGAGGGTTCACTAGCTATATAAGGCCCTCCATCAGTACTCATATACCTTCCACTCTAAATCTTCCTCATTCCCTAAAAAATGTGCCTAATGTTCTTCACCTTAGCACAAAGAATCCACAGATCCTAATTCAGCACCTTGTACTACAGACGTTAATTATGTATTTGTATGCAAGACAATTCTGTATGTGATTAAAAATTCAATATAAGAAGCTTGGCAGATTGCAAATGAACAAAGAGGTCAGTGTTCAAAAGGCTAGTAGCAACTTCAACAAACAGGAGACCCCCACCTGGAGTACTGCATCCAGCTCTGGAGTCCTCAGCACAAGAAAGACATGGACCTGCTGGAGCAGGTCCAGAGGAGGCCATGAAGATGATCAGAGGGCTGGAGCACCTCTGCTACGAGGACAGACTGAGAGAGCTGGGGGTGTTCAGCCTGCAGAAGAGAAGGCTCCGGGGAGACTTTCTCATGGCCTTTCAATATTTAAAAGGGGGTTTATAAGAAAGGTGGGGACAGACATTTTGGTAGGGACTGTAGCAATAAGACAAGGGCTAATGGTTTTAAGCTAAAAGAGGGTAGATTCAGGCTAGATTTAGAGGAATTTTTTTACACTGAGGGTGGCAAAACACTGGCACAGGTTGCCCAGAGAAGTGGTCGATGCCCCATCCTTGGAAATATTCAAGGTCAGGACAGGGCTCTGAGCAACCTGATCTAGTTGAAGGTGTCCCTGCTCATTGCAGAGGTGGTTGCACTAGATGTTCTTCAAAGGTCCCTTCCAACCCAAAGCATTCTGAGTTTCTATGATTCTACATACCAAAGCCCTAATAGTCCTATTCAGGTAGAGATTGTGGATCTTAATTTTCTTCACTGAGCACTAGCCATTGTTAACTATTGATATACACTGTGCTAAAGACATATGTGAAAGAGCTCTTATGTCAGCTCTTCTTCAATGGCTGCTTCTTCAGCGGCTCTCTTTCTTCAGCGACCAATGTCTGAAGACAATGTTTGTCTGCCTCTGATCCCTATCCGTTTGTTCCTGAAACCAGATCTGGTACCCAGTTCCCAACCTTTGCTGAGTCCAGTGCTTGTTGGTGACATCCTGGGAGCTTGATACGGTTTTGCATATATTTGTACATATTGTATCTCTCTCATTATTTACTTTTTATTTTATTATTAATAGTTTATTAAAGTACTTAAGTTTTTTCTAAACTCATAAATCTCTCTATCTCTCCTTTTCCTCTCCTTGGAGTGAGAGGTGGGGGAGACCATATGTCGCCTTGTCATTGACCAAACTGGCCCAAACTGTGATGTTTGTGGTTTTTTTCTTTTTTTTTTTTTTTTTTAAAGTATCAGAGGACTGATCTAAGGAATGCTACAAGACTGTTCTTTTAAGTAAGTTCCTTATCATAGGCAGAAAGAGGGGAATGGATCAGAAGCATACATTCCTGTTTCCAAAATTAGGCTAATCTTTGTTTTTGGAAATCTGGTGCAACTTTCAAGTGACAAAGACTAATCCTGATTTGACAGACACCTGAGATGAAGACAGTACACGGTATAATCTCAAAGTGTTTATTACTTGCAAAGCATTTAAGGTCAGAAGGGATTTTAGAAATCACTTCCATACTCCAGCAGAGAACATTTTGTCCAGGCACCTCTGCATTGAGGCAAGCATTTAAACTCTCAGTAACTGTAATTTTCAAACAGCTGGCATGGATGTAACGACACGAGGGGATGCAGATTCCCAAAGGAAGACAACTGCATCACTGTAGTGGCCACTGTTAATTGCTATCTGAATGCAACAACAACAGAAATCTAAAACAAATCTGATTAGCATATGATCAGTTGATCAGCTATGAATAGTTTTTAGTTAACATATTTAGATGAGCTATCAGCTATGCATTATCTATGACTGGCAACTATGAACAATTGTATGTAAGGGAATGGATTAAATGTTTTAGAGGATCACAGAACTAAATCAAATATTAAGTTTTACAGAATGATCAGCCTGTGGATGTCAGAGGGATAGTTGGAAGCAGTCCTATGTCCAGCTTCAGGCATGCCCAGATTTTTCACTCATTTCAGTTTTATGCCGGGTTTAATCTGCTGATGCAACAGTTCCACTTGACTGACACCAATAATGAGCACTAGAGGAATTAGTCCTGCTCTCCACAGTCAGAGAAACAAAATAAGCATCAAGAGTAGTAAATAAGGTTTCACAAACATTTTCCATTTACTCATTTTCAAAACCCTTCTTTTTTTTTGCTTTGGTTTTGGCTGAACCAAGGGCCAGCAAAGTCACCAGGCTCTAATTACCTTCAGGGGATTTGGAGACGATGAAGTCCTGTGGCTCCTAGAGGAGCACAGGAAGGGAGTTATCTGTGTATAAAGTCTATTGGACCCTATCCTCTTTCCAGTTCTTTTCCATTTTCTGAAAAATTCCAGAGCATTTTAAGGCTGAACCATTTAATTTTCTTCATTACCTGTTCCCCTGCTATTTCTAAGGAAGCCCCGAAGGGATAGTTATGCTTTTTATTTATTTAAATTTTTGTATTAATAGTAATACAAAATAAAAATATTTAAACATCCCCCCCAAAACAAACAAACAAACAAACAAACAACACACCCCAAATCTTTATTGTTAGTCTATAGAAGAAATTTAGCATGTCTTTCATGTCCTTCTGAAGGTATTTTAGACAGCATGCCAACTGTATAAAGGTCTAAGTTGAAGGGCTTAATTATTTATGCTCAACTGTCTTCCAGAAAGGGAAAACCAGAATGAACTAGGAGGACAAAAGCAAAGGAAAAATAAATAGTATCGGAAAAATAACAGTTACTTTGAGTCTACGTTGCTGACAGTTCTCAACTGACAAAGACTGTCCTTAGACCTGCTCACCCCATAACAAGATGAATTTGTTGTGATTTCAGAAACACACTTTGTTATAAAATGCACCAAGCCTTCCTGCTGCCTCCTTTTCCACTCCCCAAAGAGAGCTGGTAGCCGTAGCTCTTTGTGTTATGCTTCAGTGATTCACACAGCATTTTAATTCCTTCTTTGGTCTTGCAAAGAAAATCCTTACATGGTGTATTTTATTGAAGGATGGGAGGAGGAGACTGAAAAGAATATAAAGAATGGTTGAAGGGAAAAGGAAAGAACGCTTGGAATAACCTCCTAGAAAAAGCAAATATGGTTTAAAAGAGACACTGCAACTGGGAAATCGAAGGGAGAGGAACAGTTTACTATTATTAAAAATCAATAAAATGTTGTTTATTATAAAAATATCTGTATTATAAGCTGGAGATTTCTAGACCCTTAGTAGAAAGCTCATCTGGGCCTCCTGCTATTTGTGCACAAAAGAGTAACTGTTCTCCCTTCCCATTAGGCAAAGAGGCCACCAAACCTGATTGCCACATCCATTTGTTTTTGGCAGTGCTTGAATACAGTGCGCGACCAGTTCTTAGGACCTCCCTTGCTAAGCAGTGAGTAATATTGACATTTGCTAACAAACTCTATGTGATGCAGTTGAATCCTACACAAATGTCCTAGCTTGATTCAGCCCAAATACATGAAACACAACTGAAGCAAGATTAGTATTACAAACACAAGACAGGAACACAAGGTAATTTTGAGTTATGATTGTCTCAATGAACAGTGATCAGAGTTCATTACAGTCAGGAATTTCACAGGATCTGTGAGAAGTGATTCAAAGGAAACATTCCAAGAAAGACAGTACATTGATATTCCATATTTTTATCATGTATCTACTTCTGGGAGAAAACCATCTTGCTTTGGTATTTGGATAAAACAGTAAAAAAATTAATTTAACCTGGTCTTTCTGTTAATGTAACAGTGCAAGGCTACAAAATGAGGAGATCTAGGAAAGCCAATTTCCGTACAATAGAATGGCACTTAATAGGCATGAAAATGACCTGTATAATCTAGTAAGTGTGTCTGGTGCAGTTATTAAGTTTTGAAGTCAATATGTGTAAAAAAAAGCTTATCTTTTCATAAAGAGGAATCAATTTTTCTTGTGTGCTCTGAGCCCTCAGAGGTTAATTAGAAAGCAGAAGGAATGAAAACTAAGTCTCTTTTTTTTATGAGAATGTGTTATTGTTTTTCATAGGGAATATTTAGCAGTGCATCTCAAACTAGCTTGTTTAAAGACCACATCTGTGAATAACAGAGCTGTAAGCACCAAAAACAGTCTTAGAAAAACAGGACAGCTCACAACTTGGGCAGAGCCAGAACTAATGTAGTCAAAAAAGCAGAGTAGGTGTGAAATTGCAGAAAAGATAAAAGTTGCTGAGAAGTGAAATACTTTCTGATCTCAGTTCTGTCCCTTACAACTTAAGAAAGCATGCTTTTTTTTAATATGAAAATGAAATGTTTTCTACAGCTGAAAGTATCACAGGGATATTATTTAATCCTTCTATAGTTGGTCTCTCTAAAAATCAACTGAAATCATGTATCTTAGTAAATAAAAAGGAAAGCAATTTTTGAAAGAGAAAACACATCCAAAGCAAAACTGGAAAGACAGCCAAATCCTCTGGGTGTTAATCCTGATGGCCTGCAGCCATACTACCTTGGGTTATGATCTTAGCATCTCATAGGACGAGCAAGGTCAGACTTGGTCAATACTCAAACAGGACACCTACAAAGTAAATCCAGGTGCTGCAAGTCATAGTGTCACCAATTCAGCAGCAGGAACTTTTCTTCTGTCTTGAGCATTTAATCACTGCCGCAGGCATGGTCACAGGGGTCATTCTACTCCTGGAAGTGCTGCCTTCTGAACAGCTGTAAAACTGCGGTCCTGGCCACTTGAGGGCATTAAGAAAATCATGCCAATTCTTAAAAAGCAGAGGCATTAACCTTACTAGCCTGTCCAGATTTCAATGAGCTGTTGAATATTTCAGGCTGTTTTCACTGATTAAGTAAGTATTCTTTTCACCTCTTTCTTAAAGCAGAGATTTCTTGTTGCTCTGTTCTTTTACATGAACACACACTTAATAACAAACATACTTTGGGCATTGTCTGGTTTAAAGGTTCTTTGTATGAAAAAAAATCATATTTTGGTCAGAGGACTAAAAAAATATCACTAAAGACATTGCAGGTTTACCACGATGTTCATTGCAGAATTTTGTTATTTTACTCGTTAATATTAACATTTTTCAACAGTGCTTTGAAAATGAAAATGATCATTATAGTACTCTCTTAGCGTGTTCTCTGATTTACTTTTTAACCTTCTTTCTATGGTATTTCCTATACATTTAGAGTCCTTTTCCTTTCCAAAAACAGTGGGGACTTTTTTTTCAGATCTGTCTTCAGAAACCACTTCCTTTCTGAGAATCACCAATATTTTTACTAGCTCTTCTTAGCAATAGAGCTAGCAATATTTTTAATAGCTCTGCTTAAGTCTTATATTTATTTCTTGGTCTCGTGGGACTGGTTCTCAAAAGCCCCAGAATGGCTTTTTCCCATTTCCTTGCAGCAAGACTCAGATTCCCAAACGCTAAGCAGCCTGAATTACAGTACCTAATTTAGACATCAGAACTGTGAGTGTTTCCAAGTTCAAAGTAGTAACGAGCAACCTGTACAGCCCCAGAAACAGGCAAAGAGGCCTGGTCCTAGCTCAAGGGTCATGTTCAGTTATACAAATATGATGCTAAACAAAGTCAGGAAACTATCTAGTCAGAACCCACTTCTAGAATGTTATGGTTAAATAAGAGGAATATTAGACTTACTACATATTTTGAGTATTATAAAGGACCATTGCAGAGCTTAAATTTCTTCTGAATTAAACTTAACATCATTTAGTTGCGCACTGTGACTCTATGCGGTTTCCTCACAGTTTCTAACCTAATACTGACTACAGAAGACAAAGAGGAGGCAAGTCCTTTCCTCTTCACAATTCTCTTATTTGTATGAAGGTCCTTTTTGTGAATAACAGTCATTCCTCCACTGCACCTGAATTTTTCTACACAAGTCTAATTTTCCAGACCTCTAAGCTTTATTTTTTTTTCTTTCCCAAATGATCCTTGGCTAATTTTCTGCAAATGCTTGGTTCGTCTGTGACTACTTCATGAGAACATCATGTGAAACTGTGTCAAATGACTCATTATAATGAATAGATACGACATCTGTTGCCCTATCACAGAAAGGAATCAGACAGTTTTTACAGTATTCATTCTTGAGAAATCCATACTGACTCTTTGTCCTCTCCTTGCTTCTTTTTGTTGTTGCTGTGCCTTCTTTTTTCTTTTTTTTTTTCCCCCCCTTAGATGCTTCAAGTAATTTGTTTTGTTCCATGTCTCAGCCGTTTTCCAGGAATCAACAACTGAGCAGCTGTGAACTCTCAGGCTGAGCATGGTTCCTTCTTGTTGAAGTCAACAGAACCAAAACAGGTATGTAAGTGCTTTTCTGAGTAGGAATGGACAATGACAACAGAGCAAGTGTCTGTACCAAGTACTTAGGGGGAAATGTCAATATGTTAGGCTTTTTCTCATGAGACTCCCTGCCTGGTGTCTAATACAAAACCATTTCACTTCTTTACCAGCAGCTAAGAAAAAGTACTGTCTTTATTGGCCAGTTTTTAAATATTGCTGGGATGGATAGAAAAATTAATAAGGAAAAGAAGTTACTGTCATAGTGTGATTTGCAGTTCAACAAAATATTTTATAAATCAAGAAAATATATCTGGAAATAACAAAAGCTGTGTCTACACTACAGAACTCTGTCTTCAAAAGCAGTGATTCAGAGAAGTATTTTTGTCACCATGTTTCACCAGGAACACTCAGGAACAGTATGATCCTTGGATATATAAAAAGTAGCAGAATATCACCCCTCTGATAGTTGGAAACTTAGTTCTAATTTCCTGTCTAAATTTATCCGTAGCCAGGATTTGTGCTAGTGAACTTTTTTTAGCTCTGTTGACAATACATAACGTATTCCAGTGTCTGGGTTTGTTTGGTTTGGTTTTGGGTTTTTTTTGTTCTGTTTTGTTTTGTTTTGTTTTGGGGGGTTTTGGTTGTGTTTTTCTTTTTTTTTCTCTTAAAAATTGGAACTTGAAATGATACACCATACTAGGCAGCAGTGATAAATAAGCACTAGAAAAATATATCGGAAAAGTGGTGGACTCTTCTCCCACCACTTAGCATTTTAAAAATGAGATTATAGTATCTGCATGCAAAAAGAGAGGGCTGAACAGATGGATGTGATGATCTCTTTGGCTAAGGAACTTTTTAATCTATCAATTTTCCTATTACTTGCTGCTTTCCAGATTCTCAGGGAAAACAGGATCATCTGCACTGCCTTCATCACATGTGTAAGACTTGAAGATCTGCACAACCCGTTCTTCAGAGTCTTCCTACCAGGATTAAGACACTTCTTTCCCTCTTTCTTTCACCCTTCAAATTTAAAATATACATAGTTGGAGGCCGATCTCTCTGCCAGCTTTTGGAAATTGGCTTGTGTTAGAGGCAGCACATCAACAAGTGAAGGCATACTCTTTTGTGGCACTGAAAACTGACTTGTTCAGGTGTTTGGCTACTGTCATTCTGTCTGGGCCAAGCTGACATACTGGATCCAGAAAATCTCTACTGTTAATTCTGGGCAAGTTTCCTGGCAGAGAGGGGAAGGGGGGTTGCGTTCCTTTGTAACTTGGAGAAGCTACCAGCTGCTATGGACAGACCATACCTGTCACATCCTCATCTGTTCCAAAAGTTTCAGGTACCGTAGCATTTAAGGCTTACTTGAGTCCTGTCTGTATCATGCATTTATTGGCTCTAAGGACTCAAATTATTAACTCTAAAATAAATCTTTTGCTTGGTGTATTGCATTTTCATGAATTTGCCCAGAATAAAACATCTGGGAAGGAAGCCTTCTAGCCTTTAACTCAGCAAAAGTGACTTAAAAATATTGTATAGAGCTACGCAGCTAATTTTCTTCTTGGGTTTGATGAGCAACCTGATTAAATACATCATTTGTTTAAAATAACAGGAAACATCATGTCACCTGACTAACATGCTTTACAGAATGGGTGCAGTCCCGTCCAACCAGTAGAGGAAATTTGTGGGAGCTTCCCTCGAGTGTTACAGTCCCACCCTGAGTACATGCAATACATCACATGAATGTATCAGTGAAAAACTGAAAGCCTCACATTGCTATTCTTTACATATGTAAAGTTAATACATTATAAAATATCAGGAGACATCTTTAATAATCTGAAAGACACTGAAAGAATCTTTTAACCGTTTGGGGTTTTTTTAATATATCTCTGTTTCCTCCTTCCTTCAGCTAATCAGAAAGAAAACAAGAAACAATGAACCCAACAACACTAATTACTTGCATTTCTGTAAACAACGTCTGTTTAGATTTCTAGGTGATGTATAACAACTGACTTCAATGGAGCCACAATAATTTACACCACCTTGAGAATCCGTCTGGCTTTGCCCTAATTGTCTACTCTACCACGCTACTCCTGCAGTCAGATTTGGTAGACAGGGCTCATGGTCATTCCACACCATAGAAAAGGTCTGCCAAGAAAGATCCGTTCAAAATTCTGAAATGACAATTTAATAGTGATGATTTTTTGATTACAAATTTGTTAAAACACATGTAATGCTGGAGTAGTAGTATGCTAATCTGAACTGTATCATGAAATAAATTATCATTCTTTGTGAAAAGAAAGTTGAAAATTAGGTATTTTATGATTGATCAGTTTTATGAAAATAAGTATCAAAAAGATAACGATAAAACTATAAATACTGTTACAGAAACATCTGCCTGTAATATCCCAGCACTGTGAGAAGTAAAGGAAAGATGGAAACAGGGAAGAGGAGAGAGGTAGATGAAGGGAAGAGAGAGAGGGAGAGGAGAAGAGAGGAAGGGACTGGAAAAGAGCCTGCCTTTATTGGTTTCCCACAGAAGATAACTGAAATATATACTGAAGTGCGAAAAAAAAAATAAAATAGATTATCCTGTGCTAAAAACCCCAAAGACCTAATGGAGGAAGTGTTAATGCTTCACATTTCTCCATCTTTCTAGCCCTAGAGAAGGTTTAATTTTACGACTTCATTTTTCCCAAATTGGTGTGAGTCTCATACTTTATGGGCTAAAGATTAACATTATTTGTTCTCAGCCTGAATTTATAATAAATTAGCAATACAAATACCTGCTTATACAATATATTCTGTACCAGGAAGGTGAGTGCATATTACAGTATTTTGCAATCAATATTTCATTTTAATTGACACAGGAAAACCTCGTATTTTTTTCAATGCCACAAAGATAACCAAGTGAGAAAAAAAACCAAAAACTGGCTTTTGAATACTATGATCCTGATAAAGTTCTGTCTCTTATTTTGCACTTGATTTATTTTCTCCTTTATCTTCCCTACTTCTGTACAATTTTTTTATCTGAAAACACACACTTTTTATTAGGACATATTGCTGGCAAATGTGTTGATAGTCTGAATCATGAAGATGAAAGCATAAAGACGCCAGGAATTTTAGATTTGTTTTTGCACCTGTTGTTTTTGCAGCCAACACTCCACTGGGACTGATGCTATTATTTTGTCTCTTGAAATTGGGTTACCCTGACATGCTTGTAGAGGTTGTAGGAGAAGAAAGCTGGCAATATTTATTTCACTCTGGTTTCTGAAGCTACAAGATCATAACTGCATTAAGTGGGTTTCCAGTACCTTACATAGTCAAGAGCAAGTCAAGTATGGCCAGTGTGAGTTATACCATGCAGGATGGGTTTCTAAGAAATCAGATATGAATTTCTCTCTGAATATTCTTTAGCTTTGACGGGACACACACATTTTAGGTGGTGAAAGTTGCCTGGGATAAATCTCACTCGACATATTTACCTTCACTAAGCCAGATATTCAGATATGTGTCATCCTGACATAGAACTGATGACCTTAACTTAGCTTCCTTTGTCAAAAATGTCGGAGAATCTTTCAGAATTCCAGTAGCAAACATGATCCTGTGCCCTAAACATTAGACATCTCAGAATTATTATTGGCAAACTGAGAGATCAGAAAATTCCTAAACTACAACTCATGAAACCAAACACATCCTGCTCTTTGCAAAGAGATAAAAGCCAGATCCTGGTGCTCCTAATCATCCTGGAGAATGGCGTCATTATCCCAAGAGTTAAAGAAGTCAGCAGAAATACTTAAGGAGTAAAATAATGCTGAGTGTCTAAGAGACAGGACAGGAAAGCAGAGTCTGGACTTTGGGATTTAAAACAGAAACCTCAAAACTGAGAGCCTCTGATATTTAAGCAATGAAAAGTTCACAGCAAATCATGGAGCAGTCAGAGCCAGTGCCTCCCAGTAGGAATGCTCCAGTACAAAATCAATTTGTCCTATTTGCAAGAGTTCACCATCTCATGGTGCTTAGTAGCTTGCCATTTTTCTCCTCCGCCAAGAACATACAGTGAGTTATAGGTAAACTGCTTTGGGTCACCTCTTTTGAAGTGCCAAGTACCCTCAGCGCTGTTTTGTAACGAGCAGGACCTGACTAGAATAAGAACATGGTGTTTTTTATGCTCTCCGTGCAGTCTGGAAAACAACAGCATGGTCCCCAAGCAGATTGGCAGATAAATGGCACCAGAGCACTCTCTTGGCAACGTGTATCTCTGTTAGGGCCCGAAACTCTGAGCAATTTCAGCTGTCAGGTTGCAGCAGATGAGCCAAGCGTTATCCCGCTCAAACCCACAGGCCTGATTAGCACCTGCACTGTCACTCTTATATCCGCAAGGAAGTAACAAACCTGTTCAACAGCTGCGTAGGGGAAAGTATACCCTGCGGTATATCTCAGCATCCTGCTGTTATAAAGAACATTACACAGTGAGCGCAGTGCAATTCTAATGAACTGCTTAATGTTTCTGTCTTTGGAGATGACTTTCTGATGTCTACAAGAACTTCTAAGGTATTTCTTCCTCACGGGATACAGTGACATAGGATGGGTCCTTCACTTAGCTCTGAAGAGGTTTGAACTGGAGTCATGTACCTGAGCAGCAGGTATGAACATCATCAAGTTAAATCAGGCAAGACAAACTAACACATATACAAAGCTATGATGATATGGCATATATTATATGCCATCCAGAGGGACCATCGAGAAGTGGACCTATGTGAATCTCACGAGGTTCAAAAAGGCCAAGTGCAGGGTCCTACATGTGGGTTAGGGCAACTCCCGATATCAACCCAGGCTGGCGGGTGAAGGGATGGAAGGCAGCCCTGCCGAGAAGGACTTGGGGATACTGGTGGATGAAAAGCTGGACAAGAGCCAGCAATGTGCGCTTGCAGCACAGAGGGCTAATTGCATCCTGGGCTGCATGAAAAGAAGCATGGCCAGCAGGTCAAGGGAGGTGATTGTGCCCCTCTGCTCCACTCTGGTGAGACCCCACCTGGAGTATTGCATCCAGCTGTGGGGTCCTCAGCACAGGAAAGACATGGACCTGTTGGAGAAGGTCAAGAGAAGGCCAAGAAGATGATCAGAGGGCTGCTGTGAGGACAGGCTGAGAGAGTTGGGGTTGTTCATCCTGGAGAGGAGAAGGGTCTGGGGACACGTTATTGCTGCCTTCCAGTACCTGAAGGGGCCTTAGAGAAAAAACGAGGACAAACCTTTCAGCAGGGCATGTTGCAATGGGACAAGGGGTAATGGCTTTAAGCTAAAAGAGGGTAGATTCAGACTAGATATAAGGAAGAAATTTTTCACACTGAGGGTAGAGAAACACTGGCCCAGGTTGCCCAGAGAGGTGGTAGATGCCCTATCCCTGTAAACATTCCAGGTCAGGTTGGACGGGGCTGTGAGCAACCTGATCTAGTTAAAGATGTCCCTGCTCATTGCAGGGGGGGGTTGGACCAGATGACCTTTAAAGGTCCCTTCCAACACAAACTATTCTATCATTTTATGATTCTATATCTTCTGAAAAACAGATTATGTCTGCACGTGGTAAAACAATAAACTCTGTAGACATAGCAACCCAATTTCTTACAGCAAAACATTGCGGTAGTGTAGGCAGCTAAGGAGTTTCATGGTTACAGATGTACATATCAATTTGAAAATAAAAAGGACTCACTGGAGAGCCTTCAGTGTGACATCTTCTTCAGGTACTGCTCATATCTCTTCACTGAATAAAGATAGAATTCAATCCACCTTCCTAAATTATCTGCTTCAGAAAAAATATTTAAAGATTTGGTAAAATTAAGTCTGTGCATAGATTGCAATGTAGTCCAAATAAATAATGACACTGTGAATAGCCATTATGATTAACTTACCTATGCTATAGCAACTGGGTTGCATAAGTTGACTGATTCATGGTTTTCCTTAAGAATTTAGTTCACACTTTTCTTACAAAACTCTACTTAGGACAATACTGTTCTCATGTATTGGTAAAAGAGTTGACAAAATGTGTTAAAGTTGTTTTTTTTTTTTCTTTATAAAATATTGGTAATTTCCCAAATAATCCACAAAAATAAGTCTTCCCTATGAGGTAATATACATTTTTGGCTTGCTTCATAGGAAGAAAAAAAACTGCAGAAGGTGAAAAAATGTTCACATATAATGTAAATTGCTCATTCAGAGTTTTCATCTCACATTTTCTCTAAATTGCTCTACAGCAAAAGCCATACAAGACTATGGAAATGCCATTCCATTAGATTTGCAGGAAAGCCTGAGATTTAACTCCTACAATGAGAACAGAAAATTACTGTACAATGACTTTTTTTTTTTTGTGAGCCAAGTTCCTGGCAGTGGCCCTTATTTGATTTCTTTTGCGGTAATTTTAACATTGCTGTTATATTCATTTCTGGAATAGGGAACTCATAGTCCATACATGTCAGAGAGAATTTTTCTTCACATTACTCTGGAAAACAGAAACAGTTTAAGAAGTTTAACCATTCTGTTTGATTATAAAATGCAGTCCTCTATAATTCAATATGTGATTTACCATCTTTGGGCTCACACTAAGGAACACATAAATGCCTGATCAGAAGCTCTGGATTCTATAAATGGCGAATTTAGGAAGGAATGGCTATAGGACTTTTAGATGCATAAGGTTGTTTTCACAAAGAATTATCCTCCCACACTGGAAATGTTTTTAAATGAAGCAGAGAAATTTTACAGTCCTCTATGCTTTTCTACATTGCAAGGGCCTCAGTCTCATCTTCTCTGTAAAGTTGTAAAGTGATGTAACTCCGTTAGTCTTGTGGAATAATTACTAAAATGATCAAAAATACAGCATTGTTCACACATTAAGGAGGGGCATAAAATCAAAAAGTTTCTAGGGTAGAATACAGCCGCAGCTGGCATGCGAAGAATCCACCACGTTGTCTGCGAAATCCCTGTACAATATTGCTTGCAAAGCAACACGGGGGGCGAAGTGGAATGGAGAGTCCACGGTCTGTCCCTGTGATACTACAGCAGATATGGGAACGAGATGGTACTAGGGAACTGATAAGCTGCATACTCGCTACCCTGAGCCAACAGTCTGTTGAATTTTGATGAAATGCTGTCCTTTGTGCAAACTTTGCTCATTATAATGTCATTATAATACCAGAACACACCTCCATCCCAAAGGCTACCCGCCTCCAAGGTGCGACCGCTCCTCCTTGAGTCTGCGCCCTGAACTTCTTGTAAACGATACCTTTAAATGTGAAGCGAGAGAGTTTTACACCAATCACAATAAAGGTATTTATGACTAAAGTCACTCAAACTCCACCTTGAAGGTAAAAAATAGTATCAAAATAGCCCAAGAAAGGGGGGATATCAGGGAAGACACCGTCGTGAACAAGTCGAGGAGGACTCCATCACAGACTCCCTTTGACTTCCAGGACCAGTCGACGGGATGAGCCTTTCTTCCCCTCCATAGGGATGCTTTTGGGTAAGACTTAGATTATACCAAGTGCTTCCTTGGAAAACTTAGAAATCTCTCTAGAGAATCTCTTTCTTACATTTATAGGCAGGCTGTATTGTTTATAACTTTGTCACACGTTTTGTATATTTAACAATACTTGTATGTGCACGTGCTTTGCAGACAGTGTATTTATCACCGGCAATCCTAAGAACCTATATATCTGTTGTTTAAATAAACTGCACTGATTAAGTAGCTAGTCGTTTCGGTTTCTCACTGAACGCGACCAAAGACTCGAGAGAGGCCGTGCTAGTTCATGAGCACGACTAGACTGAAGGTGCAGTCCACTATTAGTGTATCCAAATCGTAACAGTTTAATATATTAAACGGGATTGGACTGATAGTGCTGGATTGGGCATCACTCAGAATTTAAACCCAGCCGCACCTGGCCCCCCACCTCGGTGAGGAACATTAGAACGCAAGGGGGTTTATTTTCTGCCAAAACTGTTTTGCCCCTTTCACACAACAGCTCTCAAGTCTTCCCTAATTTACTCAATACTACATTAAACCAGTCCA
Source organism: Rissa tridactyla (assembly GCF_028500815.1). NCBI lineage: Eukaryota > Metazoa > Chordata > Aves > Charadriiformes > Laridae > Rissa > Rissa tridactyla. Next base: position 4,279,093 of record NC_071466.1, on the reverse strand, counting down.
TGTTTATTTTTATAGCATATTGGAAAATTGTGCATAGGTATTTGTGTTGTAATTCTGACACTATATAGAATAGCTTCAGAAATAATCTGCAAGCTTGTACTGCTCTAAGAAAATCTCACTAATGGTCTTTCCCAAACTTAAATTGGCAAAGAATACTAATATTTAATTTATGCTAAAAGAAATTTGCATATAGCAAACACCATTTTTCTTATTACCTAGTAAATTGCACACTGTGTCTGAAGTCAGCCATGATCAAAACACACTTTAATTGTCAATTTAAGTGGGATTACTGTTATATTGTTTCTAAAACTCAATGTAGACCCTTCTAATAGGATTCATAACAGCACAGACATACTTTCTTATTCAAGATGAAATTGCCTGTAAACTATTCTGCTCCAAGCAAAAGGCTTCTATTTAAGTTACTTGGTTACTTGACAATGGTGGAACAATTTGGAAGTCTAGTAAACTTATCCCCTAATGGGCATTAGGGTTTTCCATCTTTGCAAGCATTTAATCTCTAGAGATCCAGCAGACACATGCACTGTTTCAAACTGTGATTTTGTTTCTCACCATCTCATGGTGATATATATAAACTACAGCCTTCACTATCTCTACACAGATTTTTCATAAAAATTCTCACAAGCTTTATTGATGTTACAGAGATTCAGCTATGACATTTTCCATGTAGGCCTTAAAATACAGTCCTTTTTAAAAGATTATGATAGTTTGCACAAGAGTCAGTAAACCACATACTCGAGTTAGTTGTGACATCGAAGGTTCGTTTAAGTATATTTGTATATATTTTTAGGTAGCTGTCTATCAGTGGACATGATAGTACAGACAAATCTCAAATGTCACTTCATTCTTTCCATTAGCTCAACAATTCCAGGTTCATCACAGCGTTGCAACAAGAATTTCTTTACTATTCTCCACATGGAACAATTCTGAAGTTCCTGAACACCAGGGACCTCAGGCAAAGCCTGTCACCACTAACTGACCTCAACGAGAGATTCTACATCTGAGAGCCACTTCCTGGCTCATATCAGTAAGAACAATAATATAATGATTCCCAAACTTTCACAAACTACAAGACCCTCACAATAACATGACACTTCTATTCAAAATACATGTTCAGATATGAACAATATTTTGAAACCAAGTCAATGATATTAACAACAAAGAGTCAAAGCACTGAACTACAGTGATGCTTAGAAAAAACCCTTTTCTTAGACTGCACAATAGATCTACAGCATTAAATGAATACAATCTCTCTCTCAGAAAGCCTTCTTAGGCTTTTCTCCCACCACGTAGCTCTGCTCAACTCAATAAGAACTCCTCTGCACTAATTCACATAAGAACACAGAGAGTTCAGGCCCCTTGCTATCGGAACAATATTTCATATTGTTCTTTATTAGCCTCTTTGATTTTCCGAGTTCTAGATTCTACGTCTCAATATGGGAAACACTAAGAGAAGATGTGATGTTGAAGAGGCAGAGAGAAAGAGACAGAAAAAAAAGTTCTTCAGAATGGTTTTAAGGAACATTAATGTAACTGAAAATCAAGTCCTTTGGAGTCGGGCAATGAGCCGTTTACAGTAATATGGTATAAACAGTCCAAGGATTAAGATAAATGGGTAAAACAAACACAAAGCCTGAGCTCTCCCAGCATGGACCATTAGAATTTATCATATGCAGTTCATTTACAGTGTGATGGAGGAAAAGAAGAAACACACGCTTCCCCAAGGGCTTCCCATAAATGGCATAAGTGTTTCAGGCCAGGTATTTCTATTTTTTATTTTTTTTAAATCCAGAACTCCCTGGAAATGTTTTCTTTCTAAAGAATTCTGATTTCTGTAAATAACCTTTCTCATATTGCTAGTGTGGCAGTAGAGAACACCCAGCAAAGGGAAGAATCATAACACAACTACAGTTACAGATGAATGAAGTGTATCCTGTTAAAACATCTTTCGTCTTCCTCCCTGGTTGAATCTGTTCATCTGATTTGCTCTCAGGGAAATAGGCAAATACAGATTAAAGAAGTACCTAATTTCCTTTTAGTATTTTGTAAAAGTAAATAGTTTTTTATCAAACTGAATGTTAATTAAAACAAACAAACAACCCAAAAAACCCCAACAGGAACCCAAAAGAACCCCACAACCCTTCCCAAACATGTCATAAGAGCTTCTCCATCTTTTTGCAGCTTTTTGCAACTTGCAGCTTTTGCCAGTGTCTGGATCACAAGCCTGAGAATTAGGACTTGATTTTTCTGCTAATTCCATCACTTTGTAAAGTTGAGTGGCGCTCTCAAACCAAACCAGCTATGAATATAAAGTAAGTTGAGCAAGGGAAAGGATGTCGGTGTCTTTGCAATGGGGAGTACAGGAGAGTTCTGATCAGTTCTCTGCTGCACCACACACTAGGTGAGAGATCTCAGTGAGTCCCTCAGAGCTGGACCCACCAAAGTTCTCGGATACCACACCGCACTTCTTTCCCCATCACCTGCCGCCGCACAGCTCCTATCCAGTCCATAAGAAGACGAAGGCTAATACAGTGCCCTAGACTGGGATCTATAAAGCAGTACTACACCACAGGTAGCAGATAAAAGCAGCTGCAGACTTTGCCAGATCCCTCTTTCAGGCAACCATGCAATGGGAATGAAGGCAGCTAGCAATGCAAACAATCGTAAGAAAAATAGGACACTTTTCTGGAAGCACCTTTCCTGTGCTTTCCAATGCAAACAGCACCGTGCTGTGCTTGCCGGGACCATGTCTCCACATGGTGAGACTGCCTCAGACACCATCAGATGATTCTGTTGGGAACAGATAGTGTAAGGATATCTACAGAGGCATCAGGCAGTTGTCAGGTGGCTAAGTGCAGGCAAGATGGCAGTATCACTGGATAAAATCTGCAGCACAAATGGAAATATTTGTACCTTCAATACTGAAAACACAGATCCTGGCTTCTTGTGTAGCTCAGTAAACACTTCTCCCCCAGCCATTACAGGTGAAAGGCTTTGTATTGACCTAACAGTGCAATACAAATAAGGAGATGTCGGTACTTGTCTTCGGTTGAGAAGATTTGGGTTGTTTGAAGTGTGATACAATTGCCTAGTGGTCAGGTGAGTATTTTCAAACTTTTTTTTAGCTTCGCTCTGTGAATACTGTCTCTGATAAAGGTCTGACCCATGTAGTCACCAGGGAACTACCATGAAACCTTCACGCAAGTTAGGTCTGGGGGACTATACTCTGGTGGTTTAGCGAATAGCTAATGGGTGAACACAGCCAAATTTCAGTTAGGAGATGGTGAAGAAATTACATGTATGCATGCATACTCAAGCAGGGAGAAGGAAGAGATTTTTGTCACCGATACCAAACTATTCCCAGGAGAGAGCGTGGGTTGCTGCTGACCTGCTGTAGTTCTCTCTGCTTGCCAAACTGCCAGCTGAGGATCCCAGGGACAGAGGAAGAATGAGCACAGCACCAGTTGAAAGGGTAGTAAACTAGAAAGTTTTCATTAAAAAAAAAAAATTAATACTACTAGGATTACTCTTTAATAGATTATTTGGAATATTAGTCATAGCATCATTAAATAAGTTGCATGCTGACTAGGCTATAACAAAAGCATGTGTGCGACTGCTAACTTCAGATGTCTGAGTATATAAATTGCAGTTTTCAGGATAGCGCAACAGGAACAGAAGAAAACTGCTAATATCCTGTTTAGAGTACTTCATTTCTTTGTGTGATCTGGGTGCAATTTTTCTTGCCGGGTCTACAGTTTTATCAACCACGTCAACTGGGCACAGTTGCTTCCACATTGCCGGAGGGAGTTGGGTTGATGTTCAAGTCAGTCCCATCCTGTGCCCAAGTTTCCTGGCTGGGCAAGGCACTTTAGCTCTCTCCAGACTCCAGCTAAACTGTAGATCATATGGACTTAGAGAAGTCTGAGCTCAAGTTATAGAGAGAAAATAAAAGGATGCCCTTAAGTCCCAGTTCTCCCTGGTACTAGACCAGTACTTAAATATCTTTCAGGGTTAATATGAATGAAATTACTTTAAAGACTGTGTTGTTCCCTGGTACTTCATAACGAAGATTCCAGGAATAACAGGAAAATATTAAAACAAAATAACTTCTTTTACAGGATACTAATGCTTTTAATTAAAGGAGGGGGGAAAAAAAAACAGAAAGGGAAAAAAAAAAGCAAACAAACAGAACACCAAACTAAAACCAACCCTGTGCGATTCTTAATATTTGCAGGAAAGAAAAATCCCTTCCCTCTATTTAAAAAAAAAAACAAACAAACAAACCAAAAAACAACATTGGAAACATGGAATCTGAGATCTCCAAAGACCTGATAAAGAGGAATAGAAAATAATAGGAACTGGGTGTCAAAGACGACTAGGTAAAAGATCACATGCGCCTTTAGCAGAGATCTGAGTGATTCTTTGCAGCAGATTTTCTGTTTTACAGAACACCAGCGCTCTCCACCTGACCAAGCGTAACAAACCCCACTCACCCGCCTCAGGTTGGGGGTCTAGATCAAGGAACTGCCTAGTTTCAGGCAAGGCGACAAGGTAGACAGAAACCATATCATGCTGTTACTTCAGCCATGCTCCATGACTCAGCTGATACTATGCTTGGAGCTGAAACTCAGAGACATGTCTTACCACGAAGCAAGAAATATTGGATTTTCTGCAGTTACAGCTGTCAGCCATGCTAATGTCAAGATGTTCAGTATTTAGTGAGTGTGTCACTGGCTTATTATTATTTAAAGGATCGAGTTTATAGCATTAAAAAGTATACACAGCACTAAAATTGCTTTTGAGGTTGATTCGATACCTCAGCAGAATAGATGTTCATTCCCTTGAGAACTTGTACAAAGAGACCAAGATGAGATGAAAAGAAAGAAAGGATTTAATCAACATTATTTCAGGATAGGAGCTAATTTCCTACAGGGAATGATCCCTTTCATACTATCAGTACATTCCCTTTGTGTAGAAACTTTTCATATCATTCACGTAATCTTTTTCATCTATGAACTTTCACTGTCACAAAAAAGACCCAGAGAGAAACCTCTGGCTTGGATTTTTTTTTTTTCTCTCTCACTCTTTCTTTCTCTCTTCTAACCTAATTCATGTCCAAACACTTTTGACTTTAGCAGTTTTGAAGAAATTTATTAAGAAATTTATTAAGAAATTGTTGGATTTTGAAGCAATGCTAAAAGCAGGTTAAGGATGTTTGTTCATAGGAGATAAAAGAATCCCAAGAGAATCTTTCGAAGTTTAACAGTTTGAGGAAAAATGGCTTTTAACTCAGAAGCCTCACATCTTTTAGAATGGCTGGAATTGAGCAGAGACATAGAATGGGAAGGTGCTTGTTTTATTTGCCTACCCTTTATGCTGACATTTGTCCAAGGCAGATGTTTTGAACAGACAAGGGGGGGAAAAAAGATGAGAAATTAAATTATTCAGCCAAAGAATGGTAGAATTCAGGAACTGTGAGTTAAACCCATAGTTTTCTTAAAATCTCCCAGACGTGATCACTGGACACGATCCAGCTGCAAGTCAAACCGCTTGAGCGATGTCATCTCTCGCTTGCAGTTTGCCAGGGAGCCGTGCCCATCTCTCTCAAAAATGGCTGCAAGTGCCGGTCTCCCTGTTATTTTATAACCAAACTTCAGGTTGTAAAACTGAACTTCAGTGCTGGATGTTGACTTTGCACATTGCATACAAACTCCAGAGCGTGCAACACATAACCCAGAAGCAAAGCATAGAGTATTTCACACATGCTCCACTGGTTCTCAATTAAAGTTCAAACCCAATTCAGTGTGCCTGTTTTAATCTCCAAGGCTGAGGTACCAAGAATTCACTCCTTCCTTTGTGAGCCATCTAGACAGATGGAAGACAGGGCACAACTTTGAATCAGAAATGGCTTAGTGGAGAAATACAGAGAGTGTAACTCCTTATCGCAAGAAAACAGAGCCAGCCTGAGCCTGGCAATCTTTGGAGCAGAACACTCCTCCTTCTCCTCCCCTTGAACAAATTATGCCACAATAATGAAGGCTAGCTGCCTGACAAGGGAAGGGACATAAAGGAGAGGGAGGGGAAAAGCAACCGAAAAAGAATGACTGAATCAAAGAAAAGGACAATATGGTTCCTTTCTGGCAGAGTCTGTGCAGTTCTTCACTTTTTTTGTGGTGGTTTAGTAATGTGGTGTCGAAGGAGGTCTTAAAGAAACTAGACCAGATGTGCACAGGTTATCTGAACACCAGAGTTCATAGCTAGGAACAGAAAATATATATAAATAGCAAATGAGCAAGGATTTTTAATTTGCTACACTACAAATGAAAGGGACGTCAAGCGCCTCTCTGATTCTGCCAGATCTTTGGCACTGTAGATTACAAGACCTCATATTCCTATTATCTAGAGAAATAGGAGCCTTGTTCAGTTTAAAGATAAAATTATACGCAGGGATTCCAGTGACTATCTATTTGACTCAGAAAGAACTGTAGTTTCCTCAAGATAAATTTATGATCTTCCAAAGAAATAAACAAAAAATATCTTGCTGTGAATCTTAAGATATTCTTGAACAAAAGCAGCAAAAAATAGTAATGTATTGAATATAATTATACTTCTAAATTACGTCTTGAATTATTGATGGAATATTGACCCACATAGTGTATCTCTAATAACCAGTTCCTACCATCTACACTTACAAGTTAATAACACCCTAACAATGTATTACCAGAAGAGTAGATGAAACTATAAATTCAATCTTTTTATCACCCTATATTTTATTAAAACCCATTAGATTATTTTGCCATGAATAAGGTCAAACCTAAAGGTTATTCAACATTAGTTTAGCCAAGTTACAGCACATAGAAGAGTTTATCAGACCACCTTCAACTTTAAAAAAATTTAGTCTTAACAAATCTACCAGAATTAAGAAAAATATTTTGTTGTGGTCTTGACTGAGTTACTTGTACCACAAAAGCGATAATATTAGTGAAATGAACACAACACTAACGAACTTTGATGATTATAATTCTTTAGCATAAAATCTACTAAAATAAATACAAAATTTATCTTTTTTTTTTTTTTGCTACACTAGCAAGGAACTAAATTTTGTTTAATTTTGTTGACATGTAAACATCACAGATTCATAATAACTGCTTCATTAACATCTAAGCAGATCTTGATCTGAGCTTGCATGGTTGCCAACTGGGAAAAACAAACAAAAGGAAAATCAACTATTCACTAAGAAACACCAAAACCCCTGCAACATTCCAGTGTTAGAACCTACTTTTTGATTTATAAATTAACATGACTACTCTGGAGTCAGTGAAGAACAATAAATATGATCACAGTGTAAAGTACTGTGCAAATATGAAAATAACTTGCAGACACCAAAACACTCTAATTAATACACAACTGTGAGGATGTTACTGAAGAATGCGCTTTCATATCTCTGCCTTTGCAAATATTTATGTAGTTTTGGATATACTTGTATGCATATATATGTATATAACTTAGTTTATGTGTATATCATATTTGGAAGCTTTTTATTGTATAACTTATTTATATACCTGACTTCATGTTATTTGCATATGTTAATGCATTAGGAGCATTTACTATTCTGTACTCTAATTGTGGCTCTATTTTCTGAGGAATGATAAAACTGTATAGTGCCAGGTTGTTAATACTCCAGAGACCTTACAGCTCAAAGAATACAAAGACGCAAATTCAAGAAGGTAAAAACGTCACGGAGAGAAGCATCTTATGAGACCACTAATGAATGTGACATGGACCTAGATGACACTGACTGTTCCTTATCTAAGGGAGTAGGGAGTTGGTTCCCCGTCCCCGAGTCGCCCCCCCGGCTTTTTTTTTTTTTTTTTAACTCATAACACTCCTCAACCTATGTTTGAAATAGAGCTGGTGATTGGAAAAATTCAGATAAGACATATTGACTTTGGAATTTTTCAGTATACTAACACTGGAATATGTAACAAACCATGCTCAATTTTGACCATCATGCGATCGTCTTCAGACAGGAGTTTATCTGTAATCCTGTGGTTGTGTGTACGTCCTGTACAATCCTGGTTGTGTGTACCAAGGCTTTCTCACTGCAAGACCAATAATGCAACAGGATTGTGTAAGTCCTGGGAGCCACACATTGAAGCAAATGTGTTGTTGGGTTTTTTTCTCCACTTTATAACTTACTTTCTTCGGACAGCAGTAGTGAAACTGTGCGGGTGGCCTTTTGGCCACTCCACAAGAGCCTGATCAGTTTTATTTCTCATATTCTCTGGTGACCTGAAGTGAATTTGGTGAAATTCAGGACAATTCAGGCAGCAGCTGCTGGGCTTTTGAGGTCCACAGCCGTGATGCGGTGTATTAGAGCATGAGCAAAGATTATGGGTATTACCTGCCCTTTCAGAAAAGCCACAATTTCTTGTGGTTAATACTGAAATAAAGAGAAATATTACCTCTCTGACAATTTTCAACTTTTTGGTCTATTTGATGAAAAATGGGGTAAAAGGTATTTCCAAAGACAAAATGGCTTAGAGAAAGAAATTAACCATTGTGAATTTTGAGTAGTTTACAGGCTGCATCTCCAGCAATAAACCATACACTGTAAACTTTGTGTTCACAGGGACAGAAGTTATACTCCTTACTCAAAAATTCTGTCTCTACAATTCAGCTTCATCTATGTGTATGTTATATGTGAAGGCCTCTAGAAAAGACAATCTGGAATTATGTTTTATATTGCGGTTATGGAAAATGTTCTGAGGGTTATCTTATTTCTAATTAAATGGAGTGAATGAGACAGAATTAAGCCTTTATGTGAGATAAAAAACAGTACCATAACCCAAAAAGGAGTATACAATCCTAAGTAGGACACTTAATTTTTATTATTTATGTATTCTCCAATATATTTCGTAAAAGCCTTTGAGCATCCTGAGACTTCTCCTTTTGAAATAATTACACAGCTGCTTATTTTAAATAATCAGTGGGTTATAACAAATGCTTAAAGTTAATTACATACTGGAATATTTTACTGTACTGGGGAAAAAAAAAACATACAAAAATTTAAGACTCATTCCTACAATTTGAAAACCAAATGTGAAAAGCAAAAGAAGTTGTTAAAAGTTCAAATTAAAATGGTGGGTTTTAATTCCAAACTTGTAGTGAATTCATGCTTCCCTAAGCGTTGGCCCCGTAGGAAAGGCTGGAGGAGGATCTTATTTACCTTTATGACACTCTTAGCAGAAGCTGTCACATAATGAAGTCTCAACTTTATGGTTTTGGTGTTTGTTCAACTAGAGACTGAACTTTACAGAACTGCCAGTTTATCACTGCTGTGTTTTCTCAGCATTTAGGAGAACATTCTCCATCTTTAAGACTCAGGTAAATGATATGATTCACCATGAAATCTCACTGGCATTCACTGGAGGAGGCAGAAAAAGTACATGTATATGCCGTAATATTTTATCAGTTCTCAGGCACAAACCTAAATGCCTGCTTCTCCTCCAGTTGTAGATTTTCCCCTTGGAACTATTATGCATCATTTCAGAAAAGCATCCATCATCTCAAAAAATGTAAGATAAAAACGCTGACAAATATAACATAAATCTCTCCATATAATACTTCATTCATGTAAGTACATGCACAAACACACACAGAGGATTTGGCCAAACTGTGTGTAATAGATCACTTCAGGATCAAACAGTTGTCTGTATAATAACTCTATGCTTTTCTGATCCTCAGGGCTGCTGGAGCACTGTATTGCTCCTACTGAAGTTGAAGTAATTTCTGACGCTGAAGATCGTAGTAGTTGTTCTGTTTTCCTACAAGAATCCACAAAAACAGAGAGACATGGTGGTGATAATATAAGAAAAATACTCAGTTGGCTTCTTTTTAACAATTTCAAGTCCTCTGCAGTCTGATACAGTTTACCTGGTGTTTTGATAGAACTGATTTAAACTGGGACAGATTCTGGCATGTTGAGCAGCACAGAAATAGGAACTAATTATTCGTAAATTTTTATGAGTGTTAGTTCCCAAAAGCTAGCATTTGTCTCAATCTCTCTTTCAGATAACTGTAAAAAGCTGTCACTTCTTATTTGGAGAGCAATGCAAATAATTTATGGTAACGTTTGAAACAGATAAATAACAATAGCGCTTGGTTTAAAGAAAATAAACTGCTACACCAATAAAATATTGAGAGCTGTCCAAGGAGTTTCCAAAGAAGGGCATCTTTCAGTTAAATTTCTCCAGTGACCTTCTACAGTAAAGCTCCATGCTACATAAATCAGAAGAAATCACTTGGATATAAAGGGGAACGGTGTGATATATTGTAACTAGAAAAATTATTTGTAAAGAAAGCCATCTGGAAAAATGTCTTCTGCATATTTTCCTATAAATAATTGAGAAATTTTGCATCATGAAGACAAATAAAGACGTACATTCTCAGATGGAGTTCTCGGACCCATGATCTTTGTCAGCCTCTTCATTTTATAATAATGAATTGATTTTCAATTGGAAATGAACAGTGTTCCTTCACTTTGATTTAAAGAATGTGACAAAATCAGAAAACTCAGAAGGTTCTCCTGGGTTTTAAAGTAAATAGTCTGATTTATAGTTTTGAGGCTATCCACAGAAACTTATTCCCATAACTGCCATAATTTTACACATATTTATATAATGTTGGGGTGGGAGAGTCTTCCAAGGTATTCACTACTCTACTAATTCGGCTGGCTCTCGCTGTATTTTCCTGATGTACTTTAGAAGTTAAATTCTTGACAACAGAATTAAACCAAAAGAGAGAGTTTCAGAAATCCTGGACTGCAGAAATGGAATTCAAACTGTATATTTATTTCTGGCTGCTGAAATCAAGAGAATTTGAACCCCGTATCCAAATATAAAGGGGTTAGATCCTTCCCAAACTATTGTTCAGATACGGAGTGTGGAGGGAAAAGAATTCTTTTATAAAGTTTTTTTTTTTTTGGTTAGCTTCTCTACTAAGAGGAGGATGATTTTTTGTTAGGATTGTAATTATCATGGCATAGGCCTTTAAAAGAAGGTCCATTCCTACGCGTCTGGGCCAATTAATTACTGCTCCAGGCATACAAAAATGAATATTCCAGATTACTTCATGTGATTACAAACCAGAGACAAGAATTTAATCTTGTCTATAGAATAAATAACAGGAGTTGGAAGTTAATAAAACACAGAAGTTGAACAAAACGCTGCACTTCCTTTTTTCTGTTTGTATCAAATTAGTTAACTAGACACCTCTAGCTATGTCAGTTTAAAATTTGATAAGATACAAAGACGTGGCAGTTTTTCCCTTTATGTTTCTAGTCCAGATCATTTCCGTACTTTCCGTATAGATTTAATTTTAGTGAGCTACACTGAAGCGAAAATTGCCTCTGTCTCTAAAAGCATTTTGCAGTGTGATACATATTTCAAGTCAAAAATAACCTTCCCCAAAAACCCACCCACCTAGTTTGCAGGTGAGGAAAGGCACAGGTTACAACATGAGAGGTTATTACTGCTGAGACTGTGGCTATTTCTCTACATGGACACATGTGAATCTATGAATGCAACTGCTGGATGCCCCGTTTTCATGCAAATGTCCCCAGCGATAATGGATTGTGCAGCAGATCCTTGGCCAAGGCACAAAGATGTACCACAAACCTCCCGCTCCTCTATCATGCTGACATCTGAAGCACCCAGCAGAGAAAAAGAGGAAATGGTTTGTAAACAAATTACTTCTTCATTTATTATCTGGGAAAAAGAATGGAATAGAAGGGAGAAGGAAAGAAGTATTCAGTAGTATTTTGGGGCCAGCTGTCTCTGTCGTGCGAGGCTTGGCTGATGCTGAATGAGATACAGAGCAAGACCTCAGCTCTTGCCTTACAGGTACTTCCCTCATGCTGTTTTTAGTTGTCTACAAAAAAAAATCCAGAGGGGAGAAAAGCAGGATGAGGAGTATAACCTCACTCCTAACTTTCCAAAGGGATTGTGACACCCTTTTCTTGGGAGAGGTCCCAGTTAAGGAAATGATGGGAAGTTGTGTTTGGTGCTCACTGCTCTGGTTGGAAGGTGTTTCATGGAGCTCCCGTCCCCAGGGGAACAGCTGGCAGTGGCAGCTTGGAGGGTAGTCAGGGGGTTTAGCCTTCATCAAACTGGGCACAGGTGGAGGGTTGGCACTGCGGCTGCCTCAACACCCAGAAATACCCCTTGTAAACCCGAGCAGACTGTCTGCAGAGAAATGGGCCATGGGCGGTTAAAAGCATCTTCAATCAGCCCTTTGGGTCCTCATTTAGCTTCCAACCTCCTCATCCAAATGCTGTTATTTCACAGGCACCATCTCTACTCTTAAATTGCCGATTCCTGCAGGCAAGAGATTTGTATTCATATTTCAGAGCTGTGCCAGACCATGTGTTCTGTCCATAAGGTGGCTTTGAAACATACAGGTGTGCTTTCAATCTGAAAAAGGGAAAAGGATAGTTACAAAGCTCCCAAACTCTCTAAGAGAGCTGTACAAGCGTAAGTGCATTTTAAGCACTACTAAAGCTCACATGGACATGGGCCAATGCCTTGTGCATTCCTCAAAAGGGCTAATTTACACCAGGAAAACATACAGCCCAAAAGATTAAATCAGGCAAACGTCGCTTGTGGGGTGGGAGATTGTTCCTGCCTCAGCTTTCCATGTGATGGTCACTGTTGTGACAGCACACAGTATTGAAAAACAGTATGAAACACCCAATATGGGATATTTGCTGGTGCTTATGCAGGAATAACTGCTGCCCTTGTAATCAAGGCAGCCTGCTAAGTTCAAACACCCATTTATCATACCATTAACTTTGTGCCCAATTTCGTGAAGAGGAAAGCAGCCTTTTGAGGGCAACTCACTGCTGAATTAAAGCTCAAACTGTTGTCCGTTGTTCATTTGCTACACTACATAGGTTCCTGGTGACATTCAGCTAATGAATTTTCTTGATGATTAACTACCCGTTATGTATGGTCATTGTAATGGGAACATATTAGCTCCTGTTACAAGTGAGGTGGTTGTGTCATTACTACAAGAGAACTGGTTTTGTCTTTTTTCACCTCCTCCTCCTCCTTTTTCTTTTATGAAGTCAAAGCAAAACAAAGCTTGGAAAAATATCATTAAAATTCAACAATTTGCTGAAAAGAAAACACTGCTCTGCTGAGCAATAAAATGTATTTAGATGCAGCTTTTTCATTAGCTGTTGAATTAGAGGAAAAGTGAAATGCAGGCATGGGTATAAGCCAACTCCTATTTCGAGTTTTTACATTTATTTTCATTATAATTGTAATTATACAGAGCACAATCCAGAAGTAAGTCAAAAAGGAAAAAAAAAAACCAAACAATACCATGTACACTTCGTAGACATACTTCTCTGAGAACAGGTCTTATAATTGACTGTGGGTGTTCTCTTTCTTTGCCCGTTTTCAATGCAGTTCACATTCTGAGAGTGCTCTGCTGTTGCTTAAACTGCACTGACATCTTGTGGCACTGAATTGGTAGGGTCCTAAAAACAAAACTGTAAACCTTCATAAAATACGAGTTACCTTGTTTACCCTCGTGCAAGTGCTGCCCTCTTTGACTCTGGAGCTGGTTAGTATTTACTTGCTTGCAATCAAAGGAGGTGTGTGTTATGCATGTAGGGCACCACAGAATATGTTTTAAAAATGTATTTACTGTTGCAAATATAGGTTTTAATGTGAGAAGTCCTTTACAGCATTGTGCCACTACTGAGGAGCATTCCCCAGGGCAGTGGATGCTGCTTTAAGGCTGTGGCTAATCTTACAAAAACTATTGAATTTTTGAGACATCATGACAGGATAAGATTTTATCCTGTAAAACTGGATGTATGGGAAGCCTGTTGACTAAAAAGCCCACGTGGATGAGCCTGTACACTCACCCGCTCTCTCACACACAAGCACCAAGAGAGAATACCATTAATTTCCTAGATGGTGTTTTATCACCTTGGCAACAGCAAAGCATTTAGAATAACTTCAGGCCTTTTCATCACTGAAAATGAAGACAAGATACTGGCAGCAATCATCAGCTGAATGAAGATCTCCTAGTGGAAGTCCATATACAGAATAGATTGTTCGGCAGCAAATTAAGATCCTGAATAGAGAAAACTCCAAAGGAATATACTTTTAATCTTTTCAAAATGCAAAGAAATAGTTTGTGATGATCTATTGGAGGCAAAGTGAAAAGCAAACTACTGCTATAAAAAAAGAAGGTTTCAAGGGGAGGGAGTTTCAAGGGGGAGTGGGGCTTTTGCCTGTCATTGTATTTTTCCCCACTGAATGTTCCTAAATCCTGTAAGTATTATCAGAGGTTATATACTCATATCAAAGAAAACCACATCTCCCTAGGAAACCACAAGAAAATTGGCATATACTTAAACACTTAAGTTGAAGCAGTTTCCTTCGCATTCATGCCTGCGTTATCCATTGCTGCAGCGTCTGAAAATCAGCTGCACAAGACCCTTTTGAGATAGAGAAGCATTATTATACTTATTTTACAGGTGGAGAATTGAAGCAGAAGAATGTTAAGTTGGTTGTCTAACAGGAGAGAAAAAGGATGTAGTGAAGTGAGGAATTTAAAGGAAGGCGTCAAACGAAGATGAACGAGCCAGACTCTGAATTAGCTGGCACATTGTTGTCCAGCTCAGTTTTTTCCTTCTATTGATTCTTTGTATAAGCTGTCTAAAATATCTGATCAGGTGGCATGTTCTGTGGGGTTTGTACAGATGCTGAAAAATGGAATTGAAAGGAATTCCCATTGGGAGACTAAGCAAAAAAAAAAAAAAGTAAAACACAATAGCCTGATTTCTGAATGCACTTGGCATCGGGAAAACATCTTTTTTTTATAAACATTTTCTGACTTTTACTTACAGTTCTGCTCACACCAATTGTATTTGAACTTTTGTGTGAAGTTTCTCTAAGTGTTGCAGAAGCGACTTTATTTCCACATGTGCTTGCAGAAAGCCAATAATGATGACTAATGGACTTTATCAAACCATGGGACTGAAATTTTAGCAAATAGAGAGTCACATACATAATGTCAAGTATCGATTATCTGTGCATGAGTCTTTTCCTCCCCACAACGTACAATACACCTATACTGCTACCATTGCTTTCTTGATTTTTGCCAAGCTTAGTTTTTAGGCTTGACTGGCTTTTTGCTTCTATGTTCCAGACAAAGCAGCCAGTGAATGCATTCCTGAGCATCTCTGAGAGCCAGCTTAAAGGGACCTGTGACATTTAATGCAGGATGAGCAATTTTCTAACACAGCTCACCCAAGCAGTTGATAAAGTGTATCTATTATTGCATGAAAATATGGCATCATTGGAATACGCCTTATGAGATCTTCTATTAAGTAACAATCCTCTAGGCTACTAAGAATTTTTCCTTTCCCAAGGATGAAATCAGTAAAATTCTATAAAGAAATACCAAAATGGTGATAATCTTCGTATATTTATGTGTCGATTTCCAGAAGTCTGACACTCCAAGAAACTTCACCTAAGAAACTATTATATTAGATCTTGATTTCTCCTCTAATGTTTTCATGCCTTTCTGCTACTAAATGTTCTTTATTTCCCTCTATTATTTTTACTTCACCTCTGGCTTACGCTTAAACAAATTCACCAATGATTAGAAAAAATGAGATAGAGTTGCACTACATAATCTGCTTTAATAGATTTAACTAAGGTCCTAACAAAACTTTAAGTTAATAACAGAAAAGCTTTACTATTTGCAGAAGAGCTTTGGACACTACCATGTATTTAACACTTTGCGTGGACAAAGCTAAAGTCCTGCGTGTGGGAGAGCTTAACACCCAAATATTATCAGTTGGGAATTAACTGTGTAAAGGTTCTGCAGAAAAGTCTTGGAGCATGAGCCAGCAGTGTGCCCAGGCAGCAAAGACGAGCATCAGCATCCTGGGCTCTAAGAGCAGGAACAGACACAGAAGACCCAGGGAAGTAATTATCCCTCTGCAGTCACTATTTGTGACACCACGTGCAGACACTGCATCCACTTTTGGGCATTCCAGTGCAGGAGAGACACTGACAAATTAGATTCAGCTCATTCAATAGCTGCTAAGATGGATAAAGCTGGAGCACTTGGCTCTGTGTGGAGATGCCATAGGAGGTGGGCTTGTTCAGCCTGGAGAAGGGACAGCCTTGGGGGCAACTAACAGCAACATCCCAGTGCCTACAGGGAGGTCATCAAGAAAACAAGACAAGCGCTTCACAGCCTTGCAGCGCAGGGACATGAGAAATCAGCTTGACTTCATGATGAGGAATAAAAGATTGCCTGAGGGGAGAACCTTATCGCTCTGTACAACTATCTGAAAGGCGGTTGTAGAGAGGTGGGGGTTGGTCTCTTCTCCCAAGTAACAGGTGATAGGATAAGAGGAAATGGCCCCAAATTGCACCAGAGGAGGTTTAGACTGGATATTAGGAAAACTTTTTACACTGAAAGGGTTGTCAGGCATTGGCACAGGATGCCCAGGGAAGTGGTTGAGGCACCATCCCTGGAGGTATTTAAAAGATGGATAGACATAGAGCTTAGAGATATGGTTCAGTGATGGTTTTTGTCAGAGTTAAGGTGATGGTTCGACTAGATGATCTGAAATGTCCCTTCCAACCTAGGCCATCCTACGATTCTGTGATTCTAAGTTTAGAAAGTGTAAGGAGATAGAGGCAACTCTACTTTGATTTTGATTTGGGCTGGTTTTTATTATTTTTCATTAATAACATGATCATATTCCAACAACTATTTCAAGGAATTACAAAAATCAGAGAAAATTCATTCTGGACCTCCCCTATCTCTTCTTGCAGAAATACAGAAGTAACCAGACTATAAAAGCAGATGTGGTAAACTAACTGCAAAGCTATTCATGCAGAAGAGATTTCAAGCACCGTGATTTATTTATAGTTAGGTTTTTCTAACTGAAAAGATCCCTTTTGCAAGAAAAGAGATGCCAAAAGCCCAGAAGGAAGGTTGATTTTGCATTGCAAAGCAACCCTAACCAACCTACTTAAGTTCATCTTGGGTCTTGGAAGCCTGCGTTCTTCGATGTGTTTGATGTAAATTCTTGGGAAAAAAATAAATTCTGTGTTGAGGGGAAACCTCATCTACTGAGGTCTGAAATCAGTGGGATATTTTTTATCCTTCTTTATTTCATGCTAAGTAAATTTTTTACGTATTTCTGACTTTCGCTACAAATACTTTTGGAATGTACTTATTTCACATTGTTACACTGGGTAATTTTTAGAGGCACCACTGCTCTGCACAGACTGACTTTTCTTTTGTGTTAATTTAACATAATCCTATATTTACACCACTGCCACTTACAAGACAGCTCCTATGAGTTACTTAAAGTGCCTTTATTTCAGCATGCCTCCAAATCCACCATAATATATGACAGTCTATTTTCAAAGTAAGAGATGAAATTAGGCTATTAAATAAATGATATGATGTTTGCCATGTACCTTTACTCTATTTTAACAACATCAATAGCATGAATGTCTCATTTGCTACTACTAAAAAGCTTTAAGTGCTATTATAAGGATGTTTCTAAGAAATGTAAAGAAATCAACATAAGGTCATAGCAAAATGAAAGGACAAACATTATGCTCTTAATTTACTCCAATTAATATGATATTTCAGATTTATAGTTAAAATAGCAGGGAAAACTAATCTGTTCATGTAAAACTTCTTGTGTTGGGAATACAAAACAGTAGTGGGTTTTAGAGAGTAGTTTTTATGTTATTTTGTGGTTTTCCCCAAACATTGATTTTATTCTCATTCCACTCAATCAAAAACTGATTTATTTTGGAATGAAGGCCACAGGCACTGGCAGTTGTGTTTTATTTGGTACTGTCTCAAAGACAAAGACTTAAACCTCCAGAGCTCTGTTATCCTGAGGAGACAGTTCAAACATTTACAGTAACATGCCCCTGGAGAGACCCTATGGAACAAACTTTTCAAAAACTTTTTGCTTTCCCAGTTTGCCACAGTCCAGCTTGGTGCACTACCACTGATTCATTCTATAGAAGTCTCATTCAGCACATTTGAATAAAATAGAGAGGGTTGTTTGGGTTTTTTTTATGAATGAGAAAAAATATTCCAACAAAAATTATATTTGGAAAGATAATGACTCAAAAGCGAAAAGAGGGTGCAAGAAAAAAAATACAGAAAACCACAGATGCTTACCATACTGATTCTCAAGATTTGTCTTGTCACAGTGGACACATCATTTCCATCCGATTTGAAGACAACTTCTTAGAAGTTGTGAGAAATTCGATCAACTTGGTTAAAATAGACTGGTTTTGCAGGCACGCATATTTCTTGGCTATTATGATCTCATAGAGACAAGAGTGTTATTTCATCTGCTTGTTTTCCCATTAAAACAAATATTTTCTTTTGACAGTCATGTTTCCCAAATTAAAGTGTTCTGTGTTAGAAACTGTTACTAAGCAGCACTCCTAAAACAATGCAACTTTTACAGTGACTAAATTGCATCTTTTTTTAAATTTATTTTGTGATTACATTGTCTTATCCTTTGTAATTATAAAATGCAGTAGATGGGGAGGTTGTTTTGAGACTACCTGATAGTATAGAAAGTTTTAGTTGATGATGGCTTTGGGGTGGTTTTGGTCTGTTTGTTGTTTTGTTTGTTTGTTTTTTTATTTTGGTGGGGTTTTGGTGGTGGTGTTTTTTTTGAGAAATTAGGACAGTTTCTCAAGGTATTACAGTCTGCAAGAATCAGCCATGCAATTTCACACAGGTAATGGCAGTAGGCACCAGCCAAGCAAGAAACCAATTTGTAAGAGCCTTCACTTTATCACACCCCCCTAGAAGGATGCTCTATGTAGTAACTACATGAGCCATTCATAATAAATGACCCCGAGGGAAAAGTGATTAATCATATTTGCAGTTGTTAGTTTAGCAAGGTGAAACACATTTCAGTGGAAGAAGATTGCCTTACTGATACATATTTAGAAGCATGAGTTCAGTGGCCAAAGTAGGTGGGCATAAAATTTAAAGGTATGCAATTTATTTCAAGAAACTTCTTTGTTAAAGGAAGGCTGTGGAGATTTCTTTTTAAAGCACAATCAAATAAGCATTGGAAAAGAGTGATCTCTTCTGGCACATAAATGGACTGGTCGTATGGTTAAGATATGCAACAAGCATAGGATCACACTAAACAGATGGCACACGAAACACTTCCTTTTTTGCTCTACTTCCCAAAGGAGAAAACAATTGACACACAAGATATGCCATGACATATTGTCACAGACTGCTCTGCGTTTAGCTGTAACATTTCATAATGCTGTTTTCTTGAAACAGGATGCTATAAAACAGTCTTGGTCTCAAAGGTCTCCCCACCCAAGTTTCTGTTTGTTTTCTGTCTTCATATAGCAATTTAGTAATTTTGGCCAAAGTTTTTACTGCTGTCAACTCAGATATCAGCAGATACTGTCTTGGCATGAGCATCTTAGTTACTCTTTCCCAGAAGCCTTTTGCAGTGGTTCATCATCACTCATCTCGTGCAATGGAAGCATAACATGAGATACAAATCTACTTGCATAATTGATTCTAAGTAATTAGTGAGACATATATAACACGTCTGCAACCAGGCCTTCTATTACATATAGTCAGTGGAACTGTGCAGAACGAGATCTGAGCACCATGACAGTCAACCTGTACTATCAGCTTCAGTGGGAACTGGATTTCCACCATGTATTTCCGGAAATGTCATATAACTTTCTTACACAGAGGAAGTGGTTGAGAGAAAGGAGTATCGACTTTGTTTCTAATCTAGCATAATAAGCACAGTGAGTGACTCGGTAACATTCATGGGCACTAATACTCCACAATAATTTAGGTATTAAAGAAAATGGGTTTAATCTCCTGGTGAGATGAGTTTCTGCAAAAGTTTCCATGACCTTCGAAGAGAAACCACATGCTGGTTTTCCCTTCCCAGGGCTATGGAGTATCATTTAAGATGCCTGACTGTATTAGACAATATACTGAATATTATCCACTTATCATACAGGTTTTTTAAAATATCCCACAAGCATTTTTTAACAGTGCAATTGCTGCTCTAGTCTCTTTAAAAAATGAACAGTTTATACAGTTTTATCAAAAAGCAAATATCACGATCTTCCCAGTCTCTGTTTCCTTACAATCAAGCTTTTCTACGGGTGCAGGTTCTGCCCTGAAGTCCTGTATACTGAGATACTGTATTTCACCATCCCCTGTTCAATACCTCCGTCTACATTCCCACCTCATTGGAACTTAATGTGTTTGTTATTTATAGCTTATCCTTGTCTTACTGCATTATGACATTATTATTGTTATTATTAATGCTTTCATCATGTAACAGTAATATATGATACATCAAAGTAAATTCTCTGTTATCAGTCTGTAATTGTTACTCCCTTAAGTGCTGCCTTTTACCTCTGATAAAAAACCTGTATTAAATTTTCTTCTAGTAAGATCCTTTAAGTCATTAGTTTGACTAAAGAGTGCTGCAAATGACCAATGAAGAGATTTTTCTCTTTTAATCCCAGTCATCAATCCCTTATCTGTAAGTAGGCAGCTTTTCTATTTTCATTGTAAGTCTGTTTAAAGTGTTACAAATACACAGGACAAGAATTGACTGGATTTTTTTTTCTTTGCAGTAAAGCACTCCTGAAAGCACAATGAGGTTATTTGTTAAATTTCTAACTTTGTAATTTCAGTGAAAAGGACAGATTGCTTTTGGATGAAGACACTAGTAAGAGAATTTCATGATACTACCTACGTGATCTTAGTCACAGTATTTATTCTCTCTATGAGGTGATTTGTTTTTTTTCCCCAACAAAAAATGTAGACAGAAATGGATTATTTTTTTTTCCCCAGCTTTTGACTGATTTTTTTTGTTTAGACTTAGAGGTCTTGGTGAGTAGGAGCTCATTATTACATCTATATATTTTAGTCCTCTTATCTCCTCTGGGACCTTTACAGATTGTCTTGATATAAATATATGGTATTAATAACACAAAACCAGAGAGAAAATACATCACTTAAAATACAGCATGTGACAGTGAAATTGATGCAGTTTTATCATTATCTGGCTAGTGTCTGTAAAAATTTTTGATTAAAGCCAATTAATAGAAATGGTAATCTTGGATGCCTTTCATGCCATCAAAGCAAAGTCAGCATAACTAAAGAATAAATTTTAATAATTTTACAAATAATACATATTGAAAGTCATTTGAAATAGGATTAAGACATGGCTAAAGAACATAAAAATAACCATTTAAACATCACATTAAAACTTCTTGCCTTTGCTTTCAAGGTCCCGCATAGCTTATTCAGCTTACTAAAGAGAAGGTTGAAAGGTGACCTGATCACTTTGTAGAAGTACATAAATAGTGTTACCTATTTTGGGGTATCAAGTTCTGCTTGACAAATGTCTAATAAAACCATGCCTGAAAGCAGAAGCTGGAGAATTAAAATTTGAGGTAAAATAGTAAAGTTTTGTGGAGTAAGAGAATTAAAATAATATTTAACGAAGATACCTTGAGGTGGAAGCCTCACCATCCTATTTTTTTCTACAAAAAATCAAGGCAAATGCTGGACCCAGCTTCAATAAAGATTGAAAAGAGAACAGAGGGAACCACAAACTGGCCAGCCTCGCACCAGTCCCTAAGAAAACCACAGAGGTGACTCCTCCTGCAACACATTTCAGCATACATGAACTAAGAGGTGATCAGGAGCACTCAGCATAGATTTGCCAAGGATAACTCACAGTTGACCCAACTAGTTGCCTTCTGTGACAAAAATTGCTGGATCTCTGGATGAGGAGAGAGAAGTTGCTGTCGTTTACCTTGTCTTCAACAAGACTTTTCTTCCTCTCTCCCTCCTTGGCGACTTTCAAGTCTGTTTCTGAGCAACTTGGTTTCAATTCCGGTTAGACCATGCTTTGACGAGGAGTTTGGACTAGAGACCTCCTGAACTCCCTTCCAACCTGAGCTATCCTGTGATCCTCAAAAGGATCTTGTTTTACAAGAAGACTGGGATCTAACATGGGCTGAATCACCCTTTCCAATGCCTGTAAAGACAGCCTTAATTTAAGGGAGTTCAATGTAGTGCCTAAAATTAGGCGGGATGTACCCAGGCAAATTGAGTTAATGTGGTTACCATTATCTGGAGTCCCTAAGAATGGATTAGCATATGTTATGCTTTTCTCCAGCTACTAGTACATTTTCTACAGTTTAGGAGGGGTGAGGGTCAAGCTAGACTGTGCTGAGTGCTCATTCTGGACTTTGTAACTTCTTTTGTGCATGGCTACCTATGGACAAGAATTTCTAGGTTACTTTTAAAGCAGTAAGATGCTACTCACAGATCTGTTCTGGTTCAAGTCTCACAGGGTAGATAGAGTATGACCACAAGGGAAGATTTAAAAATAGGCCAGTGAAAAAAAAATATCTCTTTCCCAGATTTATTTCCATATGAGATGTGTAATACCACGTACTAAAAAAATTTAAACACAGATAAAATATAACTCATTATTGCTGGGATTATATTTTCCAATATCTTGTTGCTCAGATATGAAAGAAGCTATGGAGAGAATACCAGGAAAAAACCCCACAAAAATCTTATGATCAAAATGTCTTGCAGGTCTATCATTTCAATCTAGCTTTGTTCGTTCATAACACAGGGCAATCATATC
The DNA here is from genome assembly GCF_028500815.1 of Rissa tridactyla. Lineage (NCBI taxonomy): Eukaryota > Metazoa > Chordata > Aves > Charadriiformes > Laridae > Rissa > Rissa tridactyla. Next base: position 4,256,313 of record NC_071466.1, on the reverse strand, counting down.
ACCTTAGGATTCATCAACACAGACACTGTATGAGCTGCACCACAATTACCTTGTTACACGAATATCACAAGGATTGTTGGTGCCTTAGGCAAGAATTCTTCATGCTGTGTCATTGTGTCTTATCATAAATTATACTCATTAACAGTGCATGAATAATGGTGGCTTGCAGTGATGACAAAAGACCGAGATGATTTTACGTTTTATTTAAAACCTTATTGTGTGGAAACCTACCTCCTGCTGGACATCCAAAGTTCTAATGAATCATATTAAATGGTTTATTTTTCACTTTGTATCTGTTCCTAACTCTGATGCCTGTTTTACAAATCCTGACCCAACATATTAGAAGCATAAATCATGAAAAGTCCTCGTCACGCAACTGAAAGTGAAGAACTATGACAGGCAGCAGCAGCTGGGACAAGGGCTCAGGAGCTTTGAGCGTTTTCTTCTAGTCTCTATGCTATTAATCTCAGGCAAGTCATTTTGTCTTTGTGCTCCCACTCGTCCTCCCCTCTGGAGAATGAATTACTTAATGAGATATTGGAACCCTAAATTCAGGTAGGGCTTCTGTAATACAATATTATATACTCCTGATTTACAGTTTCCTAGACAACAACTTGCTGAGGGGGAAGAAAAGAAAAAGAAACACACCCAACCGACCAAACAACCCCTCTACCCCAAAAAGCATCCCAAGCCATCAGGATTTACAAGTATTAAGAACTTATTTCATGCAAAGTTTTATGTCTTATCTTGGCAGTTCAGATATAGTGATCAACTGTGGGACAGATTAGACAAAAACTGTATAATTTCTCTGGGCTTCAGTGTACATACTGAGTTCTGAATACAGAACTGCAGCTTGATTTTAAATGTTCTTTGTATTGTCTTCCCAGTATAATGTTAAATTCCCATCTCAAATTAAATACATACATAGTAAACAATAGAGTTTACCTAGCTGTTTCGTAGAATGTTATTGGACTAGACTCCTGCTTATAAAACCAGAAATATTATTTACATTTACATTTTACATTATTTACAGAAAAGAAAAAAAGCATTTATAAAACCACGTCTTTCAAACTAGAATGGATACTGGACAAATCTCAGTTATCCAGACTGATATTCAGCCAGATAAATTTTCTGATTTCACAGTATTTAGAGAGACTGGATTTGACTCTCAAAATCCCAACAGAAAGGATTTGTCAGGCTAGCTAGAAAGGCAGAAAATATGGGTCATTTGACCTCTACAAAGGCACAGAAAACACGATTTGGAGTTCAGGAGCATTTACCTCAAATGGCATACTCATTACCCACCTTGTTAAACTGAGGTGCAAAAGACCCATCTTGGGCTCTTTATGATGACTGTAGCCCTGGCAACCTGGGACAGAGCCACTATCTCAGCAAACTCTGTCCAATAAAAGACTGTGAAGTTTTAGTAGACCATTTTGCTATCCAAATGGTGTTTGCATCTACACATCAACTACCTTTGCTTCTTTAATATTAGTGGAAATAAGCACAGCAGCTAAAGTTGGTTTTGTCTTTTTTCCAAAGTATATTTTTCCACTTTGCACTCTAAACATTATTTCATATATGAATATTCATATATATTGGATATATTTGTTCACCGTTGCCTTTCATTGGTAAGACTCAGCATTCATCAGCTGCACCTTTCACTTTTTAGATCAGACACTGTTGATAACTATTCTTTCCGCTAGTGTTTGTGGATGTGCCAAAGACACATCAGGATATAAAATCTATTTCCACCGCTAACACAGATTTACAAATGCACACACAGTGCTGAACTTGTCTCTTCTGAGTAGCCACTGATTTATTATTTTCCTTCTAGAATGTACTGTGTAGGGTAGGAAACTGCTTTATAAAGTCATTGTGAGTATTGGAAAGTTGTGTATCGTGACCTTGATTTGATCTTTCTTTAATGTTGCTTTTTTAGCAGGTTAAACTAATATGTTTCATCATCACCCCTAAGAAATAGCATTGTTTGCTTGGCAAAAGCATTCCAAAGCTGGTTGTGGTAACTATTGTGATATCTAGGTTATAGACAATGGGAGTAGCATTCACTGTGTTTATAAAGAAGGTGGAGTTGGATTCCACACAGAGATGCACAGTGAAAGGGCAAGAGGCAACGTTGACAAGTTGAAGCAAGAGAAATTTCAACTAGCTATAAGGAAAAAAAAGTTGTTCACAATGAGAGTGGTGAAGCACTGGAAAAGGTTGCCCAGGTCAGATGTGATATCTGCAAAACTCACCTAGACAAGACATTGAGCAACCAGATCTGTCTTTGAAGTTAGTCCTGAGCTGAGTACTGCTTTGGAACAAATGATCTCCAGAAGTCCCTGCCCACCTAGACTTTTTAAATCAGATGCCTGAGTTTGGTCATCTGGGAATTACCTGCCCTAAAATTCTATTATTTTGAACTGTTAGCAATGAAACTGTTCAAAGCTTTTACTGAAGGGACAAAAACTTAACAAATGATTGTCAAATGTTAGTAATATACGGAGATGTAGAATATACTTTAGTGGATTAAAATAAATTTAAAACAAACAGAAAACTGGATTTGGACGGTCCAATGTTAGTACTAGAATACTAGAACTCATGATCACAAAAGTAAACCCCTCTGTTTCTGAAAAATATCACAGAAAGCTATTAAAGTCCTAAGTCTCCCAATAAAAATAGTTTCAGATCTTAGTATTTTCTTGTTATACAAATATTGTCTAATATTTTAAGCTGAAATTCGATCAGTGATGTATCAAAAAATTTAATTTTACTCTTTTCAGCTTATGTAAGGCGAATTGCTATAGTATGATATTCAAAATTGCTTTGCAGAGGTTAAGCCATCTGAAGAAAACACAATCACTAACCCTTTACACAAAACGAGAAAACAAATATAATTCATGAAAGTCAATCTATTTTGAGAGAGAGTGCAAGTTTCTGCTCTTGCAGATCTTCTAAAATGAACTTACAAATGCCTAAACGAAGATGTACAAAGCTGATAATGTTCAAATACAAACTAAGAGAAACCAAAAGGGTATGAATATACTGACATGGTTAAAAACAGCAAATCACTGTGTCCTGTTTATGAGCAGTTCTAATAGAACAAAGTATTTGGAATCGCCCTATTTATTTGAGGTGTCAGTGGGGAGGGAGAGACAACTCCAGTGAGCAATTCACATCAGAGGTGGAATGAATTGCCCTCTGGAAATGCTTCTCTAACCCCACGAGCTAAGAAAAGAGCTTACTCCTCACAGGATTTCCATGTCAGCTGAGATGAATTGAGGCTTAACTTATCATATGGAATAGCCTTTTTCTAGTTCAAGAACTGAAATGAGCAGAACAAGCATAAAGCAACTCTACAAATACTAACAGGATAAAAGCTGCAATGGTTACCTAGTTACACAAAAATTATTGGCAGGAGCCCTTCAACATTATTTAACAGAATTATACCATTAAAACTACTTGAGTACAGCTACAACAAAAATGTGAGACACAGCAAGGGCTAGAACCTCAACCCGTTTTCTAAATCCATACCTACAGGTACGTCTCCACCAGTAAAAGCAAGGGATCAAGGGCCATTCTCCACTAGGGAGGGCAAGCCCCACAGCACACTTCTCCATGCAGATGAGTTCTTATTTTTAATAAAATAGGATGATTTCTACGATGCTGCCAGCTGAGAGCAGCCTGCAGTTTTTGGTATTCCTTAGACCACGGTGGACGTTTGTTGGGAGCACGCAATGCACAACAAAGCATATGCCACAGCCCAGGACCTTTCTAGATTAGTAATACAGATCGATCACAAAATCCAGTTTGACAGCAAGAGGCTGTAGAATTGGGATGATGCACTGCCATAGATTTCTCTAAATTTTGTTGAATGAAATAAAGGCTAAGCGAGATGATCTGAGGCATCTAGGTTTGGACACCTCCCTAATCAGGTCCTAGATGCTGTTCAACTAGATAGCAAGATGTAAGGTTTATTATCCTTGTATAAATACCACTTTTTCAAATGAGCTTTCTTATTCTGGTTTCGGTAACATTTTCAGTTCTTTCCTGAAGTCTTTTTAAACTCTTTTTCAGGGGAATAGCCTTCTCATATAAAGGTACCAGGGCTGCACTGGGACCTGCTTCCTGCCTATAAAGTGGAGGCAAACATTGTGTATGCTGGAGAGGCAGAGACCAAGCCAATAACACTAAATTATTCACTGCTTGATTTGATTTCTGGTCAGTGGTATGATTTCCCCAAAATCAACTGTGACATTTCCTACAGCTGCCTCCTCGGCATATAAAATAGAATTCTGCTAACCTGGGACTGACACAAGGGAAAATGTTTGCCAGCTCTAGCTCTGTATACAATGTAAGAAAAAAAAAATATGTTCAATTCAACTATGCGATACAGTTCAATCATAACAACTCCCTTTAAGGAAAATAAAAAGAACAATGCATTTAAAAATGTATGCTGAGACCCATTCTCGTTATCATTCAATAATATGATATAAACATAATCCTTCCTTAATATGAGTTTAAGATTGCAATCTTATTTTGTACAGATGCTGAACTTAATAGAAAAAGGTTAAAACTGGCATCTTCCTGATGGCATTTCCTGTATGCGTTTTAATAGAGCCACCTGCGTTACCTTCTTTTTTCACTTTAATTTATTTTTTAACATGCATATAATTTTATTCCTTTGATTTGGTTGACTGGCTTCATCAATTGTTTCACTAGAAAAGATCTCCAAAAAGATGAATAAAAAAATAGAAAATTCAAACAAAATGCTCCCTAATTGAGGCAATTTCATAGAAACAAATCTATGTTTTTTGAATAGCATGCTGCACCGGTTTTGTTTCTCTGACATTCACTTACTACAGAGAACATTTTCCACAGCAAAGTCACATAATGCTATTGTATGCAAATATTTTGTCAAGAATCCATAGGCAAGTTGATTTGATGGTCTCTCTTTATGTAGCATGTTAAACGTTTTTGAATTAACAATTTGTGGTGACAGATACCTCAAGTTGTAGGTGCAAGTGTGGCTTAAAATAAGTATTTTTGTACCTTGGTATGGTATCATGCAGTATTGTATATTGAACTGTAGAAACAGCCTGGTGAAAATCTGTGCAGTTTCTCATTTATTGTTAATTATTTCATTTCCTAGGCTTTTAAAAAATTGTTTCTGGAATAATAAGATAACGATTTGATCGTCTATATTTTACTTTCCATTACATCAACATACAACAAAACACAGTAAAAACAATATAGTGATAAATGGTTAAATCCCTCAGTGCAAACTCCAGTGGAAAATTTCTACTGGAGGTAGTAAGGATAGTTTCAGTAAAATAAATAAATACATTGCCACTCAGAAAAAATTTTGTCAGCTTTAAACCAGAATGACCTGGCTATTACTGAAGTGGATTTCTTTGAATTGGAGGGAAAACAACCTGGTCCTGAAAAACACCCTGACACTTCAACAACATCTTTAAAATGCATCAGATTTGGAATTCAGCCTAGGTACCATAGCTCTGACACCACATATATTTCTGCCAGTACCGAGTATGAGTTTTAGGAATGACGGATGAACAGCTCCACTGAGAGAATGCAACCTCATTTCCAACATGTTCAGAGACATGTTCAATTGACCTAAAACTGAAGTATGTTGCAAAGGAAGAAGGTAAAAGCTAAACCATTTTCCTCTAGTGTGGACACCCATTAGCAGAGGAAACGATGTGCTTTTGAAACCACAATTGAATGTTATGTTGGTATTACACTGAATTGAATTAATGCTTGAATTAAATTGAATGTTATGATGGTATTAAAAGAGCAATTCAAGAAAAACAAACATTCAAACATAACAATTTGAAAATATTAAACTATAGTAACTTAAAAGAAAAGGACTTACCAATCTGCTAGTAGTATTTTAACACCAGTTTTCTTAACAGAAATCGGAGCCTGGGGAAAGAGGAAGTAAAGAGATTTGTCTCAGTTTCTTTATACAGCAAGGTAGGAGTCAGAGGAGGGTTCCAGTGAATCAGACGCCTCAAGTCATCGGAGTCACCTCTAGCACACCAGTGCAGCTTCCCGAGTCCCCTGTGATGACACAGATTTACAGCAGAAGATCATCCAAGAACAAGTATTAGCACAGATAGTTATGTTTTTGCAGTCTTATCTTTTCCATAGGTGTGTAATATGTAAGTTATACACAATCTATTATGAAACTACACTAGACTACTCAAAATTAGATTTCTTAAATTTCTGTGAGATATTATAACGATAGTTGACTAATTTCTTATAATCATAGGACATACGGGGCAAGTCAGGTATCTTGACTCAAGTTCTACTCTTTGGCAAGTATTTGATTGTACATAATTCCTGATTTTATTTATCAGGCAAATTCAACACAGAGATATTAAACACAGTTAGACTCTTTTGGCCTTGTTCAGTATCAAAGAGTTCAACAGGACTATAATGAACATAAAGACTATTTGAATTTGTCCCTTGATGCCACACACAGACACACACTGCGATGTTAAGAGAGAAATCCATATATATATATACATACATACATGCATGCATAAATATATGCATTAATTTATATTTATACATGTATGTATTGATTTATATATGGATAGATGTTAGTTTACATATATTTATGTAAGTACACATTAACCAATAGGAAGTGTTTACCTTAAAAAAAGAAAGTCCAAAAATGTAATTTACTTTAAGCATTTGAAAATATATTGAAAACAGAGTAGAAACTTTGCCTCACATTTTTGAATTTTAAACTCAAAAATTAATTACAAAAAAGTAAATCACGTCAGGGGTTAACGAATGAAAGTCGCTAAACTCATACAAAAGTTTATAAAACAATTACCACTGACTTTAACAACTGAAGACCCAAGTCTTCTTTTTAGGAAAAATAAACAATATTTGAACTGCAGGTTCTACAGGAAAAAATAGTTTTACTGTAGATGGAATTTTGTCATAAATGACGAGCCAGGATATTTTAATGAATGTCATACTGTATTCGGTGATCACAAAACATGAAATCTAGATATTTAACTCTTCTCCGAAGGGTAGCATATTTTGCCATAATTAAATTCTGACCAAAAATAATGTGTTTATAGTAACAGAGTGAGATATTTCTGGCTCATAGGATATATGCAAAGCTACTGGGTCTAATCTCTCATTCCCATCTCTACAGGCATCATCCAACTCTCCCCAAAGCTGTTTTGAGTCTGATAATTCTCTTCATTGGGAAATTAATAATAATAGTAATAAAAATAAGATTCCAAGAAGTTGGTGGGCATTAGTGCATTAGTAATGCACAGACATCCCGGGGAGAATCAAGCTGTTTCTCTGTTTTCTCAGATCGTCTATTAAAAAACTGATCAGCTTAACAAAAATTGGTGTGTCAGATAAGAAATCACAGCTAAACTCACCATGGCTTTAGGCTGCAGTGAAATTTTTAAATTAACTGAAACAAAATTAATGAGGCCAGTGAAGATCCTCAATGTTATCAGACCAAAATGCCAATTGTTTGTGAATGCAATGGTCAAATAAGCTTCTTCAAACCCATAATTTCAGAGTATAAAGGCTGTTAAATGAGAAGATGAAATGTTCTATATATGGTGACAAGGGGAGTTAAGCAGCTGTCACCAAAACCATTATGATACTTTAAGTAGTGAAAACGGTAAAAAATGGCACTCCACACAATGTAATCTCAGCTTTGTTTTCCTTTAATACCACTCACTGCATCAGGCCTGTACGCTGTGTATGGAGCTTTAATACCTTGTCTGAAGAAATCCCACTCAGTCTCCTTCACCAGCAGATAATGACGGGAAATATTCCTAACAACACCAGTCATTCACAAACACCGGTAAGTACTATGAGATTTTATTCCAACATCATTTTATGCTTCTGTGGTTCAGAACTTTAATGAATTAGATCGCATTTATAGTGGGAGGCTCTATGGGATAAGAATGTCAAATAAATATTTACTTAAACTGTATGTTTTCAAGCTCTTTACAAATTCTTTCCTTCAAACAAGCAGATCACATCATAAAAACAGACAGACAAACATAACAAATTCAGGTAAGTAATAGGGTTTTTCTGGCTACTTAGCAACCTAAGAGCTAAACTTTGATTAATTATTACTAGTGATGGCTTATTCTAATCAGGATCAGAGACACTACATTTAAGGACAACATCAGTCTGAGGAGGTTTTTATGTTGCTGTTTGGTTTATTCCTACTATCTGTTATGTTTTGATTTCTAAACCTACTCTGAAGGTGCATCTGTTTACGAGATGGTTGTGGATGTGTGTTGTTATTAGGCTGAATTTCTCTGCATCTCACACCAAGAAATTCTCTCCATTTTTACCCCCACTACATACTTATTTACAAAGAAAACTACTACTTATTTTCAGCATGGCTCACCACACAGTGAAACTAATGGGGTAGGAGTAGCATCAAACAGAGGGAAGAACCATCCGATACAACCAAATAGCTGTGAATGGAAGCATGAAAGGCAGAAACAGAGAAGTTACACAAATATTAAGAAAAGTAAATGATGGAAAGCTGGTTTATGCTGTGGAATATTTCCCAAAAGGCAGCTGACCAACCACATAGAGTTTTTGAAAGCAGGGCAGAAAAAAGCCTTATAAAGTTTTATGGACACAGTCTTGTTCCAGGAGAAGTGGCCTGTTATGAATGTAATTAAGGCTAAAAAATAGAAATTATTTTGACTGGCAGAATTAGCTTCTGCTTTCAGATCATGAAGAGTCTGTGTTTAGATGAGTATCCAGTAAGCCCAAGGAAGGGGTGGTTCCTGAAATACCTCTTGAGTATTATTGTAATTAAATGTAACTCAGAGGAAATGAGATGTGAATTCCTACCATTTTGCCTTTTCTTTCAGCTTCTGTATTGTGTCTCCCACTTAGCTATTAGTAGTAACTATTATCCTGGCTATTCATACAGACATATTTTCCCAATATTCCATAAGCATTACTGAGATATTCAAGTCAAACTTTGCCACCTCTTTCACCTTCCTTTGCAAAAGCAAATGTTGGTATTTCACCAAGAATGATGAAAAACATGTTCTTCCCATAAATTTACAATTACTAAAATAGTCTCTGTTAAAGTCAAATAAGATTTAGAGCTAAGTTATATACTGATGACGCACAAGTTGTTTAGATAAAATAGTAGCCACATTAAAAGTGTGTTATGAAGAAGTTCCAAATGGAGGAAGTTTCATTTGACCCATTGCAATGATGAGGAAATGGCCAGCTGGCTAGAGTGAGCATATCTAAGATTAATAAATCACAAAGAAGGACATTTTGGGGGAGTCTGCCATGTCTGTTGAAAAGGCAGGAATACAACCAAAAATGGTGCATCAGAGTCACGCAGCAATACTGGCTCTGCTTCAAAATCTGTATTGTAGTATCAGCAGCACCACAGCTTAAGTTAATTAGCAACACATAAGAAGCATTTAAATTGAGAAACTGGGGGTTTGTAGAATATGCTACATTTCATTTTGCATACTTTACATTTCAGTTTGCCCATACAACATTGAATCAGTCTCCTTGTGCATACATATTATGAAAGTCCTTAACCACACTGCCTAGCCTCATTCAGTTCACAGAATAAAGAAGAGTAAAGAAGTATAACTACTCTTTTACGGGGACCTTTTTTCTACATAAACTGATTATTGATGTTTTCAGATCACTCCTCCAACACATTGCTATGCAGACGTAAGAATACATGATCTGTTCGTCTGGTTATTCTGAAATTCCAAGAAATTTGTGTGATGGTGGCTAAGCTCTAAGTGGTCATTCCCTTCCTAAATTACGTAATCCAGAGATTATCTGCTTGAAATTGGAGGACCACATGGCTGGGATTCATTTCACCTATTGTTAGCCACATAAAACTTAGGCTGTTAGTCTAAACCAGGCTTCTAATTTCTTTCTATAAGCAATGGAGAGGGATAACCACCTCCAGATTCATTCAGTTCTAAAATAGGCAACTAAGATTAATGAAGGACTGCCTGAACAACCCTGTCTTACTTAACTGACCTCATGACTGGCTTATACAAGACCCCTAACATTTATATGGCCTGAGGACTGGAGGAAGGCTAACGTCACTCCAATCTTCAAAAAAGGCAAGAAGGAGGACCCAGGGAACTACAGGCCGGTTAGTCTCACCTCTGTCCCTGGGAAGGTAATGGAGCGACTCATTCTGGATGTCGTCTCCAAACACATAGATGAACAGGAAGTTATTGGAAGTGGTCAGCATGGATTTACCAAGGGCAAATCATGCCTGACCAATCTGATAGCTTTCTATGATGTTATAACGGGTTGGCTGGATGAGGGGAGAGCCGTAGATGTCATCTACCTTGACCTTAGCAAGGCTTTTGACACTGTCTCCCATAACATCCTCATTAGGAAGCTGAGGAAGTATGGGCTAGACGAGGTGACAGTGAGGTGGATCGAGAGCTGGCTGAGTGACAGAACCCAGAGGGTTGTGATCAGCGGCACAGAGTCCAGTTGGAGGCCTGTAACGAGTGGTGTCCCTCAGGGGTCAATACTTGGACCAATTTTGTTCAATATATTCATTAATGACCTAGATGAGGGGACAGAGTGTATCCTCAGCAAGTTCGCTGATGATACCAAGCTGGGAGGGGTGGCCGACACTCCGGAGGGCCGTGCTGCCATCCAGCGTGACCTGGACAGGCTGGAGAGCTGGGCAGAGAAGAACCTAATGAGGTTCAACAAAAGCAAGTGTAGGGTCCTGCACCTGGGAAGGAAGAATGCCAAACACCAGTATAGGTTAGGGGCGGACATGCTGGGAAGCAGCTCTGAGGAGAAGGACCTGGGGGTCCTGGTAGACAGCAAATTATCCATGAGCCAGCAGTGTGCCCTTGTCGCCAAGAAGGCCAATGGCATCCTGGGCTGCATAGGGAAGACTGTGGCCAGTAGGTCGAGGGAGGTCATTCTCCCCCTCTACTCTGCACTGGTGAGGCCACAACTGGAGTACTGTGTCCAGTTCTGGGCTCCCCAGTTCAAGAGGGACAGGGAACTACTGGAGCGAGTCCAGCGAAGGGCAACCAAGATGATTATGGGACTGGAGCACCTCCCTTATGAGGAAAGGCTGAAAGAGCTGGGACTCTTTAGCCTGGAGAAGAGAAGGTTGAGGGGGGACCTGATTAATGTTTACAAGTACCTAAAGGGTGGGTTTAAGGAGGACGGAGCCAGGCTCTTTTCAATGGTTCCCAGCGACAGGACAAGGGGCAATGGGCACAAGCTAGAACATAGGAAGTTCCGTTCAAATACACGGAAAAACTTCTTTACAGTGAGGGTGACAGAGCACTGGAACAGGCTGCCCAGGCAGGTGGTGGAGTCCCCTTCTCTGGAGATTTTCAAGACCCGCCTGGATGCAGCCCTGAGGGATGTGCTTTAGGCAATCCTGCTCTAGCAGGGGAGTTGGACTAGATGATCTCTAGAGGTCCCTTCCAACTCTGAAGATTCCGTGATTCCGTGATTCCGTAATAAGACATGATTGATTCTACCTCAAAATACACAGATCTCACTTTCCTTCCATGTTCTACCATGTGTTCGTAAGGGAGCATTAAGTGTCCCGATTAAAATAAATTGCAGGCATTTTCATAAGGATAGTGCAATAGATGTGCTCATAAAACCATGCAGGAAAAGTGAGGAAGTCCTGGCCCATTTGTCAGCAAGGGATATGGCTGTTCCGCTATAACAGATATTTGGTGTTAGAATTAAGACTGAATAATCATCCCCACGTGTGATTATTACTAATCAGACAGCCAATGATCCTGATGTAAGCCTATTGTAGGCTCTCAGTGCTAGAGAAGCAAACGTGTAAAACTAAAATGCAAATGTATCAATGCATAATAAGTAAAAGGAGGTTTTCTGCGCGTTACTTCTAATATGCATAAGTAATTGTCAGCCTATTACTAGCTAATTAGGAATAATGATAAACTGTTTACCAAAAACAAACCTGGGATTTCAGAGGGGGGAAAAAAAAAACAACACGTGTCTAGGTCTGAATTTTGCTATAACCTCAGTCGGTTTCCAAAAGTACAGGTCAGAAAGCATGCAGGTTAAATCAGGCCACTCATGCATAACCTCAGTCCCGTGACATTAAGCTGCTTCGGAGGGCACTGGAGCTGGCAGCTGTGGCTGTGCCACCACCCGGGGCCCTCAGGAGAGGCCAGTATAGCCATAGGGACAGGCTTCCAATACTTCACCACATCCAAGAAGGTAACACGTATACCTCCAGTATGACCGTTTTGACAAAACTGCCCCTGAGTAAAGAACAAGCTATTTCTTAGGTGCCTGAGATCCATAGACTGGCAATAATCAAAGTGGCATTTAAGAACCTTTTGCATTAAATCTCCATTTATAAGTGAACATGATGTAGTGTGGGGAAGCATCTGACCAAACCCAGATACCGCGTTGAATGCGTGATGAGGCATAGACAGTGCTTTTTTCAGTCTTTTGTAACATATCACAAGTTTTGATGTGATTCATTTAATCAGCAGCAGGCCTTGTTCTCACATTAAAATATTGGCCTAGAAACATCCCAGCCAGAAAGGTGTAAAAGAAGCAAATGATAAAAAGTGTGCCATTTTCACTTGCTAATACAGGAGTAGCATATTTTAAATTGAGGAGTTTTGAAGACTACAGCAAGAATGAGGAAATGCAAAATGAAAATCAGCTGTCCTCAGCAGGTACGATAAAATACCTGATTTGATGCAAGAAATTACTTCTGCTTAGCAGCTACAATCTCATATGGAATATCTTATGTAAACAACAGAGTGGAGGAAAAAACCAAAATAACATGCTGGGACCTACTGTGAAGGAACAGCAGCTTATCAAGGCACAACACAAAAGTCTAAGAACATGGAAATTCAGATTTTCTTAAGTCCACATGTCATATCTGATCAAATCTCATTTATAGCTTTGCTTATGTGTTGGTATGCAAATATTCGTAGGCACATATCTCCAAGCAGAGATTCCCTTCCCCTCCTCCACTGAATAAGTGAGTGGGAAGACATTGCCCCCCTGCCGGGGGGGGCTGTTAATGGAGCGGCAGCAGCCCCCAGTTGACACAGAGCAGATGCTGTGACACATACGGTGGGGTTTATCTCACTTAGCTTTTGATGTCCTCAGAAAAGACACCTCTATTTGGGATAATCACCCGGGGCCTCCATCATTGACACTGCAGAAAAACAGACACTTTCAGAGCTTGACTACCTGATCCTTAAACAGATGTTTCTCACCTTGGGCTTATACAAATCTGTTCCCACTTTTATTTTGAATCTCTCTACCACATTTCCCAATCTAGAAGAACGGCTGCATCTCCTGCAAGGCAGCAGACACAAATAGGTGTGGACTGCCAAAAGCTTGCTACTCTCTTACATTTTATTTTTTTTTTTTAAAAAAAGCCCTGCTTCTGTTATCCTCAGAAACGTCAGGTTTTTCTGCAGCCCTTGATTCAGTGATCAACTATGATCCCACAGCAAGCATTCGTGTTTTTCATGACAGCCTCTTTAACAAATGTAACTCTCATTATCAAAAACATTTTAAAGGACTTGAAACAGAGCCTCACACTGAATTTTCATCTTTTTGCTGGTTGTTTCATTAGACCTTTAGTTCTTTCAAGCACTAAATCTGGTTTTGTGCCTTGAAGCAGTGATGTTATCTTGCCAATGGAAGTGTTGCTTACACCTTTTTCCTTCCTTTTTTGCAAGTGTTCAAGGAAAAGATACAAATCACTTGAAAATGTTTACTCAGCAGTAAGGCCTGGTTCATGTAGTGTTGTGTGTTTGGTTTTTTTTCTGAGTTGGATTAATTCTTCATCCCAGGGATTTCTTCTTATGGTTGTATAAACCTTTAAACAGATGTGTTTGCTGCTTTGATTGCTTTGATTTTATTTTTTTAAGGGTGTTTTGGTTTTGGTTTTTTTTTTGGCTGGTACTTTGGTATAGATGACTAATTGATATTTTACATTTCTCACGCAGCTCACCAGTGCTGGGTGTACTACATCCTTGTTTCCAAGGTGGGTAACTCACTTCAATGCCCTGAGAATCCCGAGTTGCCCTCATGCATCCCTGAAGCCTGATTATTTTATTGTACAAAATAGAAAATAATTGGTCCCTTTTGATATTTTCCCCACACCATGAAATATACACACCCATCTTTTCCCGTCTGTAAGAAGATTATTTGTTGTTATTGGCCTCTTTGTCCTCCTCTTCATCATCATCATGGCAGCTGGAGGTTTTTGCTGAAATGTCTGTGCGTAACCAGTTTACAGCCAGAAAACGAGAGAGAAATTCTCACCCTGAATACTCTGCAGTCTTCTAAGAAAGAGCAGGGGAGGAACTGGAGGGATCAGGAGGCCTGAGGCACGCTTTGACTGCAGATCCAGTGGAGCAGAGGAAGACGTGAGCTTGCTTTAAACAAGCTGTCTCAGGTACCAGAGCAGCCTGGCCACAGCCACCCAGAGAAGACCATGGGCTAATTTTTGAGAAGCAAAGAAAATTAGCCCGTGCGTTGCTCGCTGGTTCCTTGGCTCAACTGTTTCCAGTACGTGAGCTGAGGACAGGTATTGACGTGCAGCATCGCAGCAGCGACCAAGCTGAATGCCAATAGAAACTCAGACTTACCACAGCACAGCTAGGAACAAAACCTGATGCCGCTCAGTAGCAAATGTTCGCAAGGTACCATCAGGCTGCAGGGATCTGAAGAACAAATGAAATTAGTGTGTGAAAGAAATGCCTTTCCCCTCAGGGTTCTCCAGGGCCTGACCATGGAGCGAGCTCCTCACAGTTCCCCTCTGGTTCCAGGATCCGAGTCAAGGCAGAGATTGCTTTCAGCAGGAAAAGCACAGCTGTATTGTGAATTTATGCCACAGGTACCCATCTGCCACACAGCTGTTTGGAGTTGAAAAGCCCGGGAGAAAGCCAGGTAGCTTTTGCCGATCTTTAGTGCTGCAGTTTTAAGAGTTAAAGTCTCTTGGGCAGCTCCATAACTGCATTCAACTGTTGTTTCCTCCCTAGCTGCTCTAATTGATAACCCTCCCCATTATCTCTCTGCATCTTTAGTTATTGGTTCTTGTTTAACAAAAAATGAGCAAAAAAAAAAAAAAAAGCATTTTATATTTCAAGGTTAAAGCCAGTTTTGTATGTTTAAAAAGTAAGCTATGAAATGTGTTCAACATCACTGACGAGCTGTCCTCTCTCAGAAAATGGCCCCTACTTTATCAATGCACAGGTATAATAATGTACCTCTTCCACACTTTCTCTTTCAAAGGAGTATTTAAACAATAAATGACTGTCCTAAAGGATTCATTAGGAGAGGGATTTATCACCTATCTCAACACTTCTTTTTTTTTTAAGTGCCCTTTGGCGGTCACTTGTAAATATGTACAACTAAATTCCAATTCTACCTTGCGCAGCGTCATCTTGTATTCATTGTTTCCTTTTATACATCTCACGTAAATTGTATCGCCAATCTAGGAAAAGTTTAGTGTGAAGACTGTAAGTAACTTTCCTGTCCTCAGTTTTATAAAAACAGTAAATATGGGACTATGGAAATGTTGATGATTTTCCTTTTTAATTCTTAAAGTTCTTACTGGTTGTTGGTGTTTTTCCCCAGAGCTGTTAAAAGTTTCTCCTTTATAATTCCATTTTTAAGAAAAGAAAAACTGCTGACAGCAAAGGTTCCTCTGGAAAAGCCACACAGGGGAGAATTCTTATGAGATTCCTGAAGCGCTACTAGCAGAACTGGTGGGATATCTTTCTTCTCTCTCTTTCCTTCCCATACAGGTTTAGGAAAACAAAAAAATCCCTTTAAAATCAACTCCTTTATCTATGTAGTTAGTAGCCTATATTCTGATAATATTATCATGTTTACTCATTGATTATTCATAGTATTCATGAATAGAGCCCAGGGGCCGCTTTTGAGAACCGTGATGTAGTTTGTTTCATTTTTTATCACAGATGGTGCAAAGCTTCTCTCGCTAAAGAGCCCAAGAGAAAACTGAGATGTGTTATCTACATTTTGGGAGAATGGACAATGAGGGAATGAAGCATCTCACCCACTTCACACTGAAGCAGAGCAAGTCACTTTTTTTGTATTCTCTTGCCCCACTGCTGTAGTGTTTGAGGACTTCAGCATCTTCAGCGAAGATTATACGTATCTACACAGTTCATGTGCTTGATGGAGATGTGCAATTGTCCTCATTTTTTACAGAGAAAGAAAAGGGGGAGATAAGAAAAGCAAGAGAGTGAAAGTCCAGATGAGTTGTCTGAACAAGAAGCTACTTTCTGAGATTTGAATTTTGGGCAAGTTTCTACAGTGACCTTAAAAAAAATATGTTGCTGAGCTGCTCCAGGGTATCAGCTATTACTGTACGTAATACACCTTACAAGATTGGAACAAATGCCTTTTTCATTTGCTCTGCATTACACCCGCTGTTAAAAACCACGGGGTTTTATTTAATTTACTTAGATTTATTTAAAATTTATTATTTATTATTTTTTTATTTATTATTAAAATTAAATTTATTTAATGTATTTAAAAAATAAAAATATTTTTTAGTTTCTTCATTTGTAGCTAAATTCATAAATCTCAGTAACTATAAATGTGTCTCAAGGTCAGAGTTACAACAATAACCCATTCATTTTGTTTTCCTTTCACTAAAACCATTATCTGAACAAATCATTAGGTGACCTTTTTAGTTACAGCAATTCAATAAAACTTACATTAGATGGAGTTTCAGGAACATTAGTCTAATGTGCTTTAAAAGATCACCTTCTCTGAGCAATATAATAAGTTTGTGTGAAAAGCATAAAGCATGTAATATGTAATAAAATCTGGCCTTTAATGAACCATCTAGCAAAACTGACTTGTGTTATAATTCAACAGAAAATCTCCCTTAATTAACGGATAAGAAGCCAACAGTAGCCGCTGAATATTACTTTTGATTATAAATTCAGCTTGTTTTTCTTTTTTAAATGTATGGTCCTGATTTATGCTGCTCAAGAAATTACAGTTTAAATGACCTTGGTTACAGGAGTAATATGCTATGAAAAGCCATACTTAAAGGTAATTAAAAGGGCGCTGTGATTACCATTTAGTACCAATTGCACTAAGATACTGCATAATTTTCCAAAGCGGTAGTCAGGATTGTAAATTTAATAAACTGGCTTAGATGTCAGATGGCCCGTGATTCTCTTCAACAGATGCAGATAAACAATAAATAAAACATAGGTCCAACTATCAAGCAGGAAATTTGTACCAGGGAAGATTGCACAGGCTCACTAAAATCCGTGATTTCCATTAAGAATATAAAGCATTACATCTGGTTCTCCTTGCATCTAAAACAGGGGTAATCACTTAAAAACCAGCTGGAATTATCTATATCATGTGCTTCCAGACTGCTGTCAAGAAGAAAGCACAATTTAATTTCTAATCAGTCTAGAGAGGTCTGTATGCAGAAAGAGAAGCAATAATAACTTTCCACCAGTCCAGCATCACCAATCAGTCATTTCTCCTGCAGATGTATGCACACAGGAACATAAGCCAATTTGAGTAAAGGTCAGGACGCATCAAAATATCGAACTGAGGAAGTTCCTTTTGCTCCTAGGGTTTATTGAGCAGACTTGCATTCATTCAGTGGGCATTTCGTTTAGCTCCATATTTTTCCAAGTACTTGTGTGCCTGTCACCCACTGAACCAACTGGATGCCTATAAACTTTTCAGGATCTTCTCTTGGTTCCCCATCCACAGAAGAACTGTAGCAATTATTTCCTTTTCCCAATCACTACCTCTACCACTCATCTGAGCTAGATGGTATGAAAATCCATACAAAATAACAGGATATGTTATGTAACTGTTTTATAATTTACAAATAAAAACAATTTTTAATGGCAATATTACAATTCAACTGTAGATAGATGGCATGTAAAGAAATAGTCCGAAAATGACAACTAAATACTGAAGTCATTTTTCAGGTTGCACCTTTAGTTAGTAGATTTGGTAAACTACACTATAAATTCAGGAATATAATGGGGTCATATTGCTTCCAAATCAGCCACATATTTTTTTGGTTCTGTGGTGAAGCCAATTACATAATTTATATGTTTTCATCTGACCTCATCCATAGGCTACTTCCAATTTACCAAACAGTACATTTAGATAGCAATGTTATATCCCTTTTAATACCTTATCAATAACTTCACAGTACTTTTCTGCTAAATTTTTATATACCAAATTCCTTTGAAAATCCCCAGAATGAGACGAATGTGGGTTTTTCTTATGCATGAGCTTGATGGTCCAAATCAAAGAACGCCTAGTTCATTTTCCTGTATATTTCAGTAGCCAGTAGCTATTAACTAAAACAAGTATAAAGAATGCTCTTCTTTCAGTTAGAGATCTAGTTCATAATCTTTTACTCCCCTAAGCACACTTTGGTGTGTGGCTGTTCAGGTGCCTTTTTATGGCATTTTTTCCCTTCTAGATACAGTGCTTTTCTTCTAAGTTTATTTGTTATTATCATGCAAATTATTGAAATACGTTAAATGATCTGTTAATTTTACGTTACTGTTCTGTGTAATTTAAGAGTTTTAAATGATTGATCATTAAAGAGCTGCTTAAAATATACTGCATTGCGTGTTGATAGACATTAGCCAGTCAAGTATGGTTATTTTTCTTGAATGAAGAATTACCAATCCGCATATGTAATCCAAAAAGCATTTGCTTTATCAGCTGCTTCCTATATATTTTCCCAGACCAGAGACAACCCAGCATAAGATTAATTTCAAATGTCTTATTATCTAAGCTATCTCTATTTTCCATTAATGCCTAAAATATTAATATAATTTCCTATCTATCCCTTTTATCTCATTAGAGAATTAATACTTCATAGTCAAAAGTTGTGGGTTTTGTTTTTTTTTTTATCCTTGTTCCTAATAATAGCAATTTAAATTAGAAAAATAATGGTCTCCTTTAACTATTTTCTAAGTCAACCATTTTTCCCTTGCTAGATAAATTCTTTAAGATTATTAATTTGTGCAGACAACAATAATGAAAAGCTGCACCATTTTAATTATATTTATTCTCCCTAGGCAACTAGGCAGTTAATTGTTTGAATTACTAACTTAAAAAGAAATGTTAAGTAACAGGAATGCCAGCATTGCCAATGACTTCAGTACTGAGTTCATAATAGGTGCTTTAATTGCAAAATTCACTCACAAGGCCTGCGAGCTTTTTAAATTCCACTTAAGTCTTTAAGAGTGTTTAATGGGTCTTACGCATTGTACAGGATTTGAAGTGGCCTTCCAAATTTCCCCGATATAAAGTGTATTTGTCAGGATTTGAAAAATGTTTTTATGCTGCTTTTGGCGGAATAGATGTTCTCCTGCTGCATTTCTGAAAGCTGTGAAACACGCTGAGCATTCATAAGCACTGCACCATATTGCAGGTTGGGGGTGGTAATTGGTTAATGGTACAAACACCTTTCCAGTCTTCAAGTCTCTGAGACGGCAACATGACATATGCTTTTGTACTCTGATATCTGGGAATTTCCAAGGCAGTTGCCACAAAGCAATAATTCAGTGCTAGTTTTGCAATTCTTTATATTAATTCATAATTTTATTTTTTTTAATTTTATTTTTTTTTAATCGTAGGATCTTCTCCCACGTTGTCTCAGCAAAGTGATCCTGCAGCCCCAGAAAAATAATTAAAAAACAAACAAACAACTCCTTTACTGGTTTCATTGAATAATTATTGAGATAACTGCAGTGGTGTTTGTGCATTTATGCTTTGGGTTAACTTCTCCAGAGGACTGAGCCACCATTTGCCTTAGAAACCACGTGTGGTTTTGGGCAGAGGTCAACCATTTGGTATTTCTTATTTGAGTTCCATGTAGAAGCTGGTTGGAAATTCTTTGCAACCAACTTTTCCTGTAGAAAACTCCATCAAAAGTAACATTTTACAATTGCATTTTTATCCTTTTTGATTTAATCTTTTTTTTCAATCCAAGATTTTTATGTGGCTACACTGGAATTTCTGTTAGTTTCCCAATCATTTAGTAATTTTGCACCAATAAGTAATAGATTTACAAAACTGTTATAGTCCCTGATATAAATTTGACAAACTGGATTTCTGATATCAAAGGCCATTGTTGTGGACAAGAGGTTACTAGAAAGGTATTCTGCTCTTTAGTTTTTCCATAAAAAATAAATGAATTAGGAGGTCTTAAATATTTCAGACTGGAAATGAATAAAAATTACAAAATTTCAAAGGTAACTGAGGTAAAAAAGTCATATATCCACTTATAGTTCAACTGCAATAACACCATACCTTGACTGAAATAAATCAGGATTAATAAAGTATAAATTATCAATAACAGCCATCACTTTAGCAACTAACTTTAAAGGCTGTATCTTTTAGAAATATTCTTAAAGGAAAAAATCAGATATTATCTTTCAACTGCAACCAAACTCCCTAGAAAAAACATTATGTTTGTCTAAAATGAACACAACCTGCTAAAAATTTCTAAAATACTTTTCCCTCAAACCCTAACTTTGTCATTGGAATAAATTAGACACACACGTATTTATAAGGATGCATTGGTAATTTAAGTGCTACAAATAGTTGTGTATATAAGAGAGACACCAAGGAAACAAATGCTACGATTCTCAAAGACTTTTCAAGTGTTGATCCAAAATGCAAAGTGCTTGGCAACTTAAAGGATGAAGCTGTGTTTACTAATTTTCTAGCTGGGAGGTTAAATAGGAAGGAATCAACTCTGAAACATATGTGAGCAGTCTGGCTTACCCACTTTTGTAAGTCCCCAAACAGCTGGTGTGGAGAAAACCTACTGTTGTGTGTTGCTGAGCCATTGATGGGGATGAGGAGAAACAAAGTCAGTAATAGTTTTCAAAGATGTCTCTTGTAACTGTATGAAATAAAGCTCTTCAGGAAAAATCTCCGTGTGGTCTGGCCTTTTACTAGGAACAAGAACGATTAGGGTTTTTAACAGATGCCATAGTGACTAACTACCCATACAGGCTGATGGAAATTAATTTCTGAAGTCCATGTTAATAACTGAATAGGCTTTAGAGGAGCTGAAAACACCCATTTATATGAACATCAAAGGAGAAAAGCCTGGTTTAATCTGAAGAGAAAAAAAGAAGCACGAACAGATGATTGTGGTGGATATGTAGGGAGAATATACATAATTTACAAGTTTGAAGGCAAACAAAGGGAGCTGGGATTTTATATAGATATCTCTGTTGTACATTGAGAGACAAGCATGTGGAAAAAAACAGAAAGCACCACAGTAGGGTGACAGTCATTTGATGGAGCTGATCAGGGTCAAGCCAGTATCAAGGGACATAATATTGACATCAATGAGGCAGGACACAGGAATGTGTAGCAGAGACCCAGCCCTTCTCTACCTACCAGCATGGGGGGTTACTTACAGAATCATAGAATCTTCATGGTTGGAAAGGACCTAAAGGACCTTTGAGATCATAGAGTCCAACCAAACAACCTACAATCTCTGCCACTAGAGCATGCCCTGAAGTGCCACATCTAGACGTTTCTTAAACACCTCTAGGGATGGTGACTCAACCCCCTCCCTGGGCAGGCTGTTCCAGTGCCTGACCACTCTTGCAGTAAAGGAATTCTTCCGAATATGTAATCTAAACCTCCCCTGCCGCAGCTTCAGACCATTTCCTCTGGTCCTGTCATTATTCACCTGGGAGAAGAGGCCAACACCCACCTCTCTACAACCTCCTTTCAGGTAGTTGTAGAGGGCAATGAGGTCTACTTCAGAAAAAAAGAGAACACCTGCCAGTCTAATTCATGAGAAGACCTCCACCAAAGATCAGTGCAGGGAAGGGCAGACCCCAAATGTTCTGGGCCATCTGTACTTTGTTACACAATCCCAATGAAGACAAATACAGACATGTTTTATGCGCTGCTGAGACCAACTGCACAGCTGAATCACAGAAAAAGTACTGGTGGTTTTGGTTTTTGGGGGGTTGTTTTTTTTGTTGTTGTTTTTGTTAAAAAAACAAACAAACAAACAAACAAAAAAAACAAACAAAAAAAAAACAGCAAAAAAAACCCCAAACCGCCAACATAAAAAACACCAGCTGCAAAGTAGCAATTTCACTTCTCTGACCTCCATTCCAGACCCTCTGGCTAAAGTTACACCACCCAGATCAAAAGTGCAACTCCTGCAATTTATTTCCCACCTAAACCCTAAGTGCATTCTGTAGCGTGCAGCGATGAAAACAATTTTTTATGTAACACTCCATTAGACTCAACAGTCTCCTTCTTTATGCTTGCCAAATGGTACGTTCTTCTTTTTTGTTTCCCTTGTCTTTCTCTCTAGCTGCTGCTCTCTACCTTCCTGTCCCCCAGTTTCCTGTCCATACATGCTTTGATTATGATAATTCCTATGATTCTGCTCATCTTTTGGACCATATTAAAACATTAGCTATCGACAACTAGTCCAAGATCACTGTCATTGCCTCATAGTAAGTATATATTTACGGAGCTCAGAGGGCCATGATCAGGGGCACAGAGTCTAGTTGGAGGTCAGTGACGAGTGGTGTTCCCCAGGGGTCAGTACTGGGTCCAGTCTTCAATATATTTATCAATGACCTGGACGAGGGGATAGAGTGCACCCTCAGCAAGTTCGCTGATGACACAAAGCTGGGGGCGTGGCTGACACACCAGAAGGCTGTGCCGCCATACAGTGAGACCTGGACAGGCTGGAGGGTTGGGCAAAGAGGAACCTTATGAAATTCAACAAGGGCAAGTGTAGGGTGCTGCACCTGGGGAGGAATAACCCCACGCACCAGGAGAGGTTGGGGGTGACCTGCTGGAGAGCAGCTCTGTGGAAAGAGACCTGGGAGTCCTGGGGGACAACAGGATGACCATGAGCCGGCCAATGTGCCCTTGTGCCAAGAAGGCCAATGGCATCCTGGGGTGCATCAAGAAGAGGGTGGCCAGCAGGTGGAGGGAGGTCATCCTCCCCCTCTGCTCTGCCTTGGTGAGGCTGCACCTGGAGTGCTGTGTCCAGTTCTGGGCTCCCCGGTTCAAGAAGGACAGGGAACTGCTGGAGAGGGGACAGCAAAGGGCTACCAAGATGATGAGGGGACTGGAACACCTCTCTTAGGAAGAAAGGTTGAGGGATTTGGGTCTCTTCAGTCTGGAAAAAAGAAGACTGAGGGGGAACCTTATCAACACTTATAAATACTTAAAGGGTGGGTGTCAGGAGGATGGGGCCAGGTTCTTCTCAGTGGTGCCCAGTGACAGGACAAGAGGTAACAGGCACAAACTTGAGCATAGGAAGTTATGCTGAAGTTTGTGCTCACCTAAACATGAGGAGGAACTTCTTTCCTTTGAGGGTGGCGGAGCCCTGGCACAGGCTGCCCAGAGAGGTGGTGGAGTCTCCAACTCTGGAGACATTCCAAACCCTCCTGGAGGTGTTCCTGTGCAACCTGCTCAGGGTGACCTTGCTCTGGCAGGGGGTTGGACTGGATGGTTTCCAGAGGTCCCTTCCAACCCTATGATTCTATGATTCTATGATATGTAGAGACTCTGTTGATTTACATCTATCTGCTGACATTTTCAGAAAGCAGAATTAAACAAGAAATATCAGAGACAAGAATTTTAGAGAGTATTTCTCCCACTCAAGACATACTTCATAGCTTTGCTCTTCAGTTATCACCATCTAGAGAATCACGTCTCCCCGTATTCACCTGCTCAAATACAAATACCAAGGTTTCTAAAATGTCAGGACAGGACTGGCTATTTTATTACTGATAGCATATAAGTGCTTATTTCTTAGAGTATAGCTGTATTTCCACACCTGAATTTAATACTGGTGGCAAAAGCAGCAGCAAAGCTTTTAATTCACAACTTAAAGAATGCCCTTTGAACATGGTATATCTGAATTAGGTAGAATAACAGATTAATTTAGGTTGTTAGGAAACTACTATGTCAACTATTCACAGCTTTAGTCAAAGTAGAACTAATTTCAACTTTAACTGGAGTTTCTCAGGGCCTTTTCCACTTCAGTTCTGAATTATTTCCACAGCTGTAGGTGCACAACCTCTGTGGGTAATTCCCTTGCTGTGATTTGTGCCTATTGCTTTCTTTCAATGTGTCTCCCTCAGAGCCTGGCTCTGTTTTCTCTCTGACACTCCGCTAGGTAGTTGAAGACAGTGATAAAACTTCCCTTTTACCATCTGTTTTTGAGACTAAACAAACCTGGCTCCCTCAGCCACTCCTTGTACATCATGTAAGCTAAGCCTCCAGCCAATTGGACTTGCACCAGTTTGTCAATCGGTCTCTTATGCTGGGAAGACCCAACATGGACAGTACTCCAGATGCAGCCTCACAAGTATCAAACAGAGAAAAACAAAAATTTCCTGCAACCAGATGGCTATACTTTTGCTAATACAGACCACCACGGAGTTAACTTTCATCACCAGAAGCCCAATGTGAATTGTATCCAATGTGTTGTCCACCAGCATTCCCAGGACCTTTTAGTGGAGCTGCGTTCCAGCCAGTTGTCCCCCAGTCTGTATTGTTGTCTGGGGTTAACTCCATCCCAGATACAGAACTTCACATTTACTTTTGTTAAATGTCATGAGGTTTGTGTCAGCCCATTCCTAAAGCTTGTCAAGATCGCTCTGAAGAGCAGCTCTGCCCTCCAATGTATGAACTATTCCCCCATCTTTGATGTTGCTATGAACTTGCTGAGAATGGTTTCTGTCCCATGGACTAGGTCACTGATGGTGAGTGACAGACCCGTATCAGCCCCAGAGGACTGCCACTTGTAACTGGCCACCAGCAAGACTTTGAATCCCTAATTACTACCTTCTATCAAACCTGCTCTTCATTGCTTGCTCATTCGCTCATCAGGAAATGCAAAATGGCTCTGAATTGTTATTAATTGCTTTTTTGATTGTCACTATGTTGATCTTTCCTGCTTTAGGTCTGGATTGCTATTTGCTTTGGTCATAATTCTGACTTTTAACTTGAGTTTTAAATTCCGGACACATATTTAAACATTTATGTCTATATGAAAGGTAGGAAAAAAAAAAAATAAAGTTCCATCTTACTAATTGGCTCCCAAGATAAATTAGAGAACAAACATCACTTTGCACTTTCCTCTTTCCCACTCCCTAATGCTAATGTATTATCCCTAAGAGTTTCCTCTATTTTCTTTGCAGCTCTAGCAATGCCTTGTTTACCTGTTTTCATAATGACTACCTGCTGCTTTTTTTCATCAGGCTGCCTCATCTGGAACAGAGCACACATACTGCTTATTTTAATTAAGGATAACTGAAGTACTATGTATTTTCTATTTGATCCAATCTGGTAATAAAGAGCCCAATTGACCCTGCAGTTTTGTACCTGGTGCGGCATCTGCCTCCAAAGGTGAGGCGAAAGACAGCTCTGAGACAGAAGGAGAAATGGCCTAAGTGTGGAATTAAAGAATTATGGGACTGGATAAAACAGGTCATGATAGTCCATCGCACATTTTTAGAAAGCTTTGCGTGAACCGCCAAGTATTAACATTTTAATTCAAAAGATGCTGTGTTACAGATCCCAAGCTTACTAGTAAATAATTCTTTCATCCAAAGCGACAAAGCTTTTCTTTTCCCTTTTCTCCTCCATCCAGAGAGAGTCAAGGTCCATTTCTTGAACTGCAGCGTGAAGGGTATTAAATTATCAGTCAGAGCAGTCTGTACACTGAAAGTTACATTTTGCAGGAAGGGATATTACAGGAGGTAAGAAATTTCTTTGAATGACCTTCTATGAGTACCCATGAAAAACTTCAATGTCCACTAAGGGCTTTACAGAGCTGCCCAAAAATCTCCCAAGGGCTGCCTTCTGTATGGCTGTATAGAATCAGAGAATCATAGAATCATAGGGTTGGCAGGGACCTCTGGAGAGCAGAGCAGGGTCACCCTGAGCAGGTTGCACAGGAACACCTCCAGGAGGGTTTGGAATGTCTCCAGAGTTGGAGACTCCACCACCTCTCTGGGCAGCCTGTGCCAGGGCTCTGCCACCCTCAAAGGAAAGAAGTTCCTCCTTATGTTGAGATGGAACTTCCTATGCTCAAGTTTGTGCCCGTTACCTCTTGCCCTGTTGCTGGGCACCACTGAAAAGAGCCTGGCCCCATCCTCCTGACACCCACCCTTTAAGTATTTATAAGTGTTGATAAGGTTCCCCCTCAGCTGTCTTTTTTCCAGACTGAAGAGATCCGTATCCCTCAGCCTTTCTTCATGAGAGAGGTGTTCCAGTCCCCTCATCATCTTGGTAGCCCTTTGCTGTCCCGTTTCCAGCAGTTCCCTGTCCTTCTTGAACCGGGGATATTTACACTGTAGACTATTTACGCTCCCCCACTGTCCCTCCGTGAGGATGAGGCACACCAACCCACCCTGATTTACACCTGTAAATCAGGAGATGGAGAGTCTTATTTACACATTGAAGCAGAAGAAAATATTTTCAGTCCAAAATGGCGCTATTTTCTGCTGCATGAACTTGATTTAGACCATAATTTTCACTGCAGTCAGTGGCAAAACTCCTGTCTTCAACAACAGGTTGACATGTTATTTCTCATTACCACTGCCAAAGACAACTGTCCCTTGCAGAAGAGAGTCACCATACCAGACGTTCATAAACATTTCCTTTCCACCTTTGAATAGGAAACCTAAAATAACCTGGTGCACGTGAAAGTGCCAATATTTTCCTGAGGAAAAAAAAAAAAAAAAGAAAGCTTCAGTACCTCTTAGTTGCCCAAGTTTCAGCTCACAAAGCGTTGGCAGAGGTGGAACGATGAACTGCTGGATAGTCAATGGAATGGAGATACACACATGTTACTACTGGCATGGTTTTATGGTTAACTGTGGCAGCACAGTATTTTGTGAGGTGATCATGTCAAACAATCTGAGTTAGACCTTGACAACAGAATTCTGACCTGAATTCTTATTTTTCTTAAGACAGGAATAATTTTCCTTGGAATTTGCAGTTGTTCACCAAATGATCCCATTGCAACAGTGTAGTTAGTCAGCACTGTGAGTGCACCCGTGGCGGTTTTCGACCTGATCCCCCTTTGAATTGGTGTATTAATATTGGACTTTTCTCTAGAATATGTCTGTAAGGATTAGCTCCTAAACTGCCACCTGCTCCAGTGTTGGGAGTGAAGTTTTTGTTCTCTGCTCATTGCTGTCTGTAGCACCTTTCTCTGCACTCTAGGCTTACATGATGAAGTAAACAAACATGGTTCTAGGGCAATTGGAGGAGAAAGTCCCCATATATTTCAATGAGCAGGATGAAGAAGCAGGGGACTTCAGCTTGAAAGCCAATTCTGAACAACATCACTGTTACACATTACACTACAAGAATAAACATTACACTGCAAGAATAATGAATCCAGGACCAGCATCCTCCCAGGACGATGAATACATCAGTGTTGTGAAGCAGTCAAAGGACAGTCACAAAAAGCGACTCAGGAATTGGAAAATAGCCACTTAGAAAGTGAAATTTCAGGAGTATGTCTTATTAAGCTAGGAAGTGAATCAGTCATTGCATATTGTTAGTGTTAAAAAAGATATCCGATAATGGTGACAGGTCTTTCAGTCTTGCTGACAAAACTGTAACAAAGGTCAACATCTAAAAGACGCAATTTTTCTAGCAGTGAGAATACTTAGATCAGGTTATCAGGACAGTGGTGGCCTTGGTTTTTCCTGGAATTATTAAAGTCAGATTAATTATATTCCTAAAAGGAATATAGAGGTTATAGAAACTGGATTAAAACATAAAGACTGTGCAAACGGCAGATGGATGATATCTTGCCAAAGGTAATACCTAATCTCGAATATACGAATCAGACGAGTCTTGTGTATTTGTTGAACATCATTGCTTTTTGTTCCATTTTTTACAGGATATATGCAGCAATTTAGCCCATGGTGGACAGACATGATTTTGTCTGCTCCTAGTTATTGTACTCCATGAAGTTTAAATTAGATTAAATTCAATGTGAATTACATCCAAACCTTAAAATTCATAAATATGTGATATTTTGAAGAGTGTTTAATCAAGGGAGTATCTTCAAGCACACATTTAAGAGTTCAGAATGGGTTTGGAGGTAATGTTAGGAAAGTCAGAGATAGTCAGAGATAGTCAGGCTCTTGGATCAAATAGTGACATTGACAATGACAGGAAGACATCTCAGTTTGAGCCATTACCCTGTCTTGGACAAAGGAAAATGATTAGGAGGTTAAAAGCAAAAGAAACCTCAATGGGAAATACATAGATCTCTCTCTTTTTCATCAGAAACTATTTCAAAACAAAGAAAAAAAAAAAGCCAGTCATGTCTGGGCTAAACTGGAAATACTTTTTCCCTAATCTAAGATGTAAAACAAAAAAATCTATCTGCAGTCTGATAATCAATCAATTTTACTAGAAGCTTTTACCAATATTGGCTTATATCAATATACTAGAAGGTTTGGTTTGGTTTTGTTTTGTTTTGTTTTCTCCTGTATTTTTCAGTCAAGTATTACCCCTGAAGGTTTCCCTAAGGCACAACCATATATCAATTTTTGGATGAGATGCAAGATGTCACCAAGCCATGCTGTTCATCAGCGTCTGTCAGACAGGTTCCTGCTCTCCAGCCAAACTGCATGCGTGTGTTCATGTTCATGCAAGTACTATTTAACCTGCTCTAGTCCACACCCAGTGACCGCCAACTACCTTCTACAGCAGTGGAAACTATAACATAGAAGCAGCCTAAGAGTATTTGTGTTGTCCAGCATGGCAGTTTATCTGGAAAGAGAGTAATACGCAAAAGTCCTTCAGCCAAATGCACAAAGAAGCATCAAAATGCCTGTCTAGCCAGCTGTATGTGGAAACACGGCTTTCGTATGACTTGATAGCCACTAACTTGCATTAATTTAAGGAGTGAAAGCTAGCAATTTACACTACCAAACACTGGGACGGCGATGATGAATGATCTGACTGCAGTTCTAAGGGGAATTTCTCCATTCAGAAAAAAATAATTATTCACACCAGAATTTGGCAGGACATTAGAGTTAATCACCAGTATTCTTCATATAATCTTTAATGATCACAAACAGTCAGGACCTCCAATTTACATCTCATTTACAAGATGGCATCTTTTAGCAGCATGGGACTTCCTAACACACTCTCAACTACTAAATGATTAAAGACTTATTCTTGCGGTACCTAGATTTTTTCAGTCTAACCTTACTTACATCTGCTGCAATTACGACATGAAGACGCTTAGCCTGTACTTACAGAAAAACAAGGATATGTTTATACTTCATGAGGTTTTTTTTTTCCTTCAAGACGCTAAAATTGAACCTTATGAGGAAGAACAGCATCCTCTGCTTTCCTTCTAGTAAAATGTGACAGAACCCACCGTGCGAGTCGCTCTCTAGGAAGCACTCTCCAAAGAAGCAGATGAACAGACCAGATGTACGCAGCTTGTCTGATACCTTGCTGCTTCAATAATTTTCATTACAGTAATTGTTGCTTAATGCTGGTATAATTTGTTGCTCAAAGGAAACAATTTTTGTTTCCTTTAATGCCATTACAGCAATGCCTGCTCTTTTCCTGAAAGACTCGGGACCTCTCCTACCCGCAGAGCAGCTTGGAGGTGAAGCTGACTTTACGACCCTGCAAGAAAACAGAAGGTCAGGGACGTCTGGGCACGGGGTCACTGCGAAAAGCCGTGAAAGCACGGATAGCTGCAAGCCTGCACGGCTCGTGCTGTGCACCAGCAGACATCGGCAACTGGCCACTGTCAGAGTGGCAGTCGTATATTTACGTGGCGTGTGACTCCTTTGCATTGACAGCTCAATTTGATTAATGGTAGCAAGCGGCTGAAATGCTATTTGCATAAAATACACTTTGCACTGAAAGTAATTTTATGCACAAGAGACACATATACTTTGGAAATAGAGCTTGTAAGGCTATTTATCTTAGGAAAGAGTATGCTTATAAGAGTAAAAATATACACATGTAGTGTGTGTATATATATCCTCCCCCCCAATTTAAGCTCTCTTCGGATGTTCAAAAGCCATCTTGTCACTACTGAAGTCTTCCGTTTCAGCTCACGGCGTGAGGATTTTTAAGAAGATTCTAGTCTGAGCAGCTGTGTGATTTGAGGACCAAGTAGGATTTCTTTTCTGGTTTGGACAACCCACCCGCGAGGCTCAGGGTTTTATCACTCCACAGCATCCCCTACAGTTTATCTGTCACAGCACAGAACCAGTGCTTGTTGCAGAAAAAGGCTAGGGTGGCTAACCCCAAAAGTGAAGTAATCCCTCAATATGCTTGTGGAACTTCTTTTTCTAATAGTCTTTGCAGGTTGATGATCCCTTAAATCCTCTGTCTCGGATGGAAGGTCTTATTTTGAGCAGCAGATCCTTCCCTCAAAACTAAACCCATGCCTTATATATATTTACTAAAAATACAAATATACTAAATTTACCAATATACATATTTACTAAATATACTAAACCTCTATCTTATACCTATGTATAGCCCAGTACAATTGCCTTTCCCTCTCTTACTGTCATTTTCCTATAAAGCAGCGTTGCTGGGGAGGTAAGGGTGAGAACAAGAGGAAACAAATTTAGTTAGCAAGAGCATCATTTGCTGGAAAGCTTCTTTGCTGCATGTTGGTGCAACAGCTCTCCCTTGATAGATGATTTGCACCAACTAAAACTGGCCTTTAGGGCAAAAAGGAAATCTGAGTTTATCAGGTGAGAAAATTGGACACAGGAGAAGGAAAAAGCAAAAAGGCAGGTCCTGAAAAGGAAGCGTTGTCTGACACAGCCGCTTCTGGGGACAGCCCTGAGAAGCACGATGTGCTTCCTGCTAATGAGCAGTTTTCATCTGTTTTTTTAAGCTCAGAAAGTTATTAAAAGCTTTAGTGGCAGAAAGGTCCACCAGCAGCTATTAAACATGGTGGACTGGGTAAAGTTTCCAAAGTCTTGTTCATTGCCAAAGATACAGGATGGGGAGGAGATCGACCTCTGATCATTTTAGTGCATGACTGTGTAAGGATTTGTATGTTCTTATTAGGAATCACCCCAAAATTGGAGATAAATGCATTGACAGTTTATTTGATCTTTGCTAATAAATTGTCCC
This sequence comes from Rissa tridactyla, assembly GCF_028500815.1. Classification (NCBI taxonomy): domain Eukaryota; kingdom Metazoa; phylum Chordata; class Aves; order Charadriiformes; family Laridae; genus Rissa; species Rissa tridactyla. The sequence goes on along the minus strand of NC_071466.1, from coordinate 4,225,077 downwards.
ACGAAGCACCAATTTTACTAAGGTGCTGTCTTGGCAAGCAGTATTCTTGAACGATGTAAAAACCCCACAACTCCTCAAATCCAATTAGATCCTTTATGCATTATCAGAATGCAGAACAAATGAAAGCTAATAAAATAGATAATACTGAATTAAGCTATTGCTGCCACATGAATGAACAGACATATATATAAGCTCAAATAGTGCAGTTTGGGTCATTTGAGATCTCTCACATGAAATATTTTCTCTGCTGTTAACCAGATGTATGTTTACTTTAGTGCTTTCCTGTGCACCAGGTTACCTACATGAGAATGATAAATACGAATGTTATTTTAAAAGATTAATCTCTTCAACCTATAAAAGCCATGAACCTCAAAGTTAATACAGGCTTGACAATCTGTCACTTACAGTCTTGCCCTTTCCCTCATTCCCAAAAGAAGAGTGCTGTCTCATATTTAGATATGGGATTTATCGAGCTTTCTTAAAGTGTTGGGAGAATATTTCCATTATATAAATAGCATTTTCCTATACAAATATTGGTCATTCCTTGGTTCAGTGCCCAGAAAAGATATCCCGTGTAGCTCTGTGATCTGCTTAACAGGTGCTCTTTTAAGCACAGTGCCGTCTTTCATCACACAGTAACCTTCACTAAATCAGGATAATTTACAATGTACGTTTTGCTCTTGGAAACCTGCTGCTATAAGAGAAAATTCCAATGCGATGTGGCAAAATTCTGTTAACTGCAGTGCGACAATGTGAATCGCCAAATTTGAAATGAATGAGCCTTGTAGTGCCTCAGGTATAACATTTCAGTGGCTGAAGAATTTGACATTACATGCATTTTCAGTATCTATAATCCTATAGTTATCCTGACAGATATAGTTATCCTGACTGAACCTGTGCTCTTTAACAGTATCTACACAGACGAAATTATTAAAATATACTGCACATAAAAGCAAAGTAAGTTGAAGTAAGCTTCACAACTGGATGTCCCCCTTACATACCTATAACATGTAATTGATGGAATCAGTTTTTAGGTGACCCATTTATTCTGTATTTTCCTGCTAAAACCTTCAACAGCTTTCATATTTAAAGATCTCAACTCTTCAAGAAATGAGGACTCCATGGGGTTGGGGTTTGTTTCACGGAATCACGGAATCTTCAGAGTTGGAAGGGACCTCTAGAGATCATCTAGTCCAACTCCCCTGCTAGAGCAGGGTTGCCTAAAGCACATCCCTCAGGGCTGCATCCAGGCGGGTCTTGAAAATCTCCAGAGAAGGGGACTCCACAACCTCCCTGGGCAGCCTCTTCCAGTGCTCTGTCACCCTCACCGTAAAGAAGTTTTTCCGTGTATTTGAACGGAACTTCCTATGTTCTAGCTTGTGCCCATTGCCCCTTGTCCTGTCACTGGGAACCATTGAAAAGAGCCTGGCTCCGTCCTCCTTAAACCCACCCTTTAGGTACTTGTAAACATTAATCAGATCCCCCCTCAACCTTCTCTTCTCCAGGCTAAAGAGTCCCAGCTCTCTCAGCCTTTCCTCATAAGGGAGGTGCTCCAGTCCCACAATCATCTTGGTTGCCCTTCGCTGGACTCGCTCCAGTAGTTCCCTGTCCCTCTTGAACTGGGGAGCCCAAAACTGGACACAATACTCCAGTTGTGGCCTCACCAGTGCAGAGTAGAGGGGGAGAATGACCTCCCTCGACCTACTGGCCACAGTCTTCCCTATGCAGCCCAGGATGCCATTGGCCTTCTTGGCGACAAGGGCATGCTGCTGGCTCATGGATAATTTGCTGTCTACTAGGACCCCCAGGTCCTTCTCCTCAGAGCTGCTTCCCAGCATGTCCGCCCCTAACCTATACTGGTGCTTAGCATAGTTTCAGACACACAGATTCCTGGGAGGAACAAGGACGCTGAAGACATTGGAGTTGGAGCTGGCATAAATGAAAGCACTATAGGGCAATTAAATTCCATGAAGAATAGAAATTATTTTGTCTAAAGGAGAACTGGGAAATTTACATCAGTTCTGTAAGCTATAGGAAACTCAGCTCTTGTCTGTTCTCCCATGAAATAACTTCAGCCCACAGTTTCTCTGGGTAATACCATTCCATTGATGTGAAATTTGTGTTTAAGGACAAACCAGAATTGTGCCGCCTCAAAAGATGCCCAAAGCACAGTTAGAATTATTAACATTTCTACTTTCAGAGCAAGCATGGAGTAACAGAAACACTTTTATCCCCATACGTGGTATTTGGATTTGGAGTCTAATACCCAAAACCCATCTAGATTCAAGGAACTGTCTTTAGCTGTACCAAGCTACAGTCAGAGCAGAGAATCAGTCACAGTCAGAGGAGGATTCAGCCCACCTATTCTCTCTGCTAATTGCACAGGGAGCCTAGAGGGACTGCATGCCATATGAGGTATCTCAGTTTTTGTAGCTAGTGGTGTTTTCATCTTCAGAAAAAGCTCTTGGCTCCTAGAATTGCAGTTAGGCAGATGTGGACTTCAAAGTTTCAAAACTGAGATGAGAAATACGCTGTGCAGTGGTCAGCTAATGGTGGCAACACCTAGAATTGGTGAGAAGCTTCCCCTGAGTTAAGTTTAAGCGAATAGGTAAGAGGGAAGAAAGAGCAACTGCCCTCCAAGTTGCATAACCTACCTCTTTTCCATTCTTAACAAAAATTCTCTTTATCATGTGGGCTTGAAAGAGCTAAAGCAAAGTATATGGCAAGCAAAAGTCAGTTTAGATTTGTTTTATCTCTCAGCAGTATGCTAAAAACACACCTACTTTCCCTAACAGCATATTAACAGGGACAACTCAGCATAACTTTTTATTTCCCCAGATAAAATTAATCCTGCATATTCTGCCTCTTTCTAAAACAGAACTGGACTGGGTGGACTATGCCAACACTAAAAACAGTGGCACTCTGGACTCAGGGGTGTCCCGGCTGGTGTAATAGGGATTTACTCCCTATTTCATTGAGCTTTGTCACTGACGGTTGGAAGACACCATTTATGTAAAATATTGTGAAAATGAAGTAGAAGGTAAAATACCGGAACTAAAAAAAAAATTTCTTGTTGCAGCTCCAGGTAAAAAGTAACAACTGCATAGGAAGAATTGTCCCTGCTCACCTTCTCCATGAATGGGGACTCACCCGCAGACATCGGGTGGAGTACATGAGGATGAGAAGAAAGGGCTACTAAAATAACATCCGAATAAACAAATAAACAAAAGAATCCTACCAAAGAAATACTAACATAAACATTTCTCTTGAAAGAAAATATAGGACTGTAAAGAAATACTAGAAGAAAGACAGACTATTAGGCTCTGGTCCAAGGTCATTTTTTTGTTACGGTTGAGTCTCCTGTTTTTACTCATGAAGGAAGGTGATGGCTACTCTTTCACTTACATTTTCTTGGTGGTTTTTGCCTGATTATTTCCCTACACAGATGTATTTCAGAGCTGTATAAACTGCCTCTGTGCTGAGCAATATACCAGGAAGCCAGCTTCAACTAAAGTCCTCCTTCAGTACTGAAGGCTCCATTGCATCTCATTTATTGCTGTTGTGCCCCCACATACTGCTAACAGTGTAATAAATAAGGACTAGTTTATAACTAGGTTTCAGAGAACCATTATTTGAAAAAAAAAAAGTAAAAAAAAAAGAATTGCATATTTAACCAGTGTTAACAATGTTCAAATGATGTGTGTATGAACTGAGTGACCCATTTAGCAACTGTTCACAAATTCAATGTTATGTTTCAGACGCATGAGGAGACTCCTCAGAGGTGTTTTATAGCCAAGTCCCAGTAGTAAATTTGCAATTTCAATTATTAAATTAGAGTAAATGCTTAGGAAACAAGTAGATAAATGATAGAAGGCGGCCCAGACCACCTGAGTCTCTGGAAAACCTTGATGAACGCAGTGGGTGTTTGATCAGGACCCAGATCAATTAACAACACAACTCCCAGAACAGCAGAGAAACTTCACAGAAGATGCACAGCAGGCAATATTTGTGTCAATTGTCTTTATTCACCTGCTGACAGTCTTAGCTCTTCTATTTTTCGTGTATGATTTTCATTAAGTCACGTCATTAGAAACTAATCAGTTTGGCGTATTTTCACAGAATCACAGAATGGCAGGGTTGGAAGGGCCCTCTGGAGATCACCCAGTCCAACCCCCTGCCAGAGCAGGGTCACCCAGAGCAGGCTGGACAGGAACGCGTCCAGGCGGGTTTGGAATGTCTCCAGAGAAGACTCCACAGCCTCTGATGTTTGGACCTTAATTTCCCTCTTTCCTCAAAAGCCTGCACTGCACACAGAGAACATCACAGGTAGCCTTCTAGCCACCCCAGCGCCAGCAATGAGGAGAGATGGATGACTTTTATACTCCTGAACAGGACACGTCTCTGACCCAGTTGCCACAGTCTTTAGTGTGGATAATTGCTGTTTATATGATGATTTTTCTGAAAGTGCTCTCTGATCTTGACAGACAGGCTAAGCTCACAGGCACTCAGACGCTGCATCTGCTTATTGTCCAACTTTTTCAAACTCCATTGTTTATAGAGGTTACACTTATGGAGAGAGACTTGCTAGGAAAACCAGTCCCCTCGCACACTTACTGCAACGTAGTGGTAGTGATTCCCTCTTCCTCCCCAGCACACCCTCCCGGGGGTGGGGTGGTGGTGGGGGAAGGGATTTAAATAAAATAAAATCATACCTAAGGACAATAGCAAGCAAATTCACAGAGCGTGTACAGGTCAGAGACCAGGCTCTAAGAGCACACGCTGACTTTTCTTGCTGAAACAATGTCATGGCTTGAGCTGCGACAATGCTTTATGGTGAAAATTATTTTATTTCACTCTTATCTACTAAATCCTTACAACTATGAGAGGCAAGCTGTTACCACTGTGCTATCCTTCATCTTAAACCAAGACACAGACACCAATTTGAGGGCTAATACCTTTTAACATTGCTCATTTGAAAATGTATAAATATTTACAGATATTTCAATATCAACTTCTGCAAATAATTTGGAAAAAAAAATATACAGAACTGCATTCTTTTTTTTTTTTTTTTTTTTTTCCTAGAATAGGATCAGATTTCCTGAGTGCTATACAGCTAATGACTTACCTAACAAGATAGCTAGATGGTGCTAAAGCATACTTGTTGCAATATGGTTTTACCACTGGTTACATGCTTTGAAATAGGGTGTTTTATCTCTAGTATTGCCTGTAACTACAATATTTACGTACACTTTCATCCAGCAACTTCCAGAAAAAATGCCTGGTGAGTCTGGAAAACTCTTTTATTCCTATACTAAAACCGAGATATTTGAGATGGAGAAATAAAGAGGCTGTGATCAATCAATCAGACTTGTTGAGTCACAGATAAGTATGTTAGCCACAGGACTATCTGTTCTTTCTAAAACTTGCCCGCCACTGAAATAGATCTGCCTCTGGAGTGAAATCCATCAGTTTACCCGTGAACCAGGTTAAACAGAAATTTAGATGTGAAGAAAATGGAAATTCAGGAATTAAATTGATTGCAAGCTATAAAAATCTAGGCATCTGAAATATATAGTAACCAAATTATGAGTATTTTGTGCATAATAAATACATACTTAAAAATAAAAATTAATAATAAATAAAAAATATTACCTCTCACCTTTTTTTAATCCTGTACTCACTTAAGGTAGAAGCGGTGAATGAGTTTGTAAAGAAACCCAGATTAATTACAGACAACTTTGTCTTTTCAATCCTAAATTTCATTGTTGAAATTTTACCAACTAAGTAAACAAGTTTAATGTTGTCCCCATTAGAGGCTTTCTCAGGGAAAGCTGCTTATAATTTAAATAAGTAATTTAACCATAAAGTGAGAAATACTTGAAATAATGAAATAAATGTATTTGCATACACAGCATTCGTGCTTGTCAGGAGTATTTTTTGCTAAACCCATAGTAATCTGCTTCTCATGGCCACTAAATTAAATCAGTCTCATTACTTACATCACCTACTGCAAAGCTGCTCTGCCTTAATGAATCAAGCTCATTTTCTTTCTCTAGTACTTTCAATGTCTTGTGTTACGAACAGGAACATAAAAATCCACTATTTAAGAGAACTCAGTTCGCTTTGAGAGCAACTCGAATAAGCGACCAAATCAAAGGCTCATCTGGGGTGAGCGGCATGAAAACCACCTCAGGTGAGCTGCTCTGACCAGTGACCTCTTCCACCTGTGATTCCCACCTGCGGCTGTTGAATACAGGAAAGATTGTGTCTGGAAATTCATGGACATGCATGTTCCACACTGCAGTCATCTACAGCCCTACCTGTTTTAAGGGAGAGCTTGAGGTGTGAGATGTAAGAGCAGTTTGTTGCTCTTAAGTAACCCACCGAGCTTCAGAGTGCAGAGTCCTGCACGGTGGTCACAAATCATCCTCTGAGAACTGCAGACAGCCCATCATTTTGAGCAAGGACTTTTTCACCTTGTTGTACTAGTCAAGTTTTCAATAAAAGGCAAGCCTTTATTTGTCAGACCACTAGGAAATGCCCCCAAAGCTACAATACTACCTTGCCTGACCCCTACTTCTTGAATATGTTTTCAGAAGGAATACGCTTATACTGAGTTCATTGGTGTACTGATCTACCAAGGTAGGGCTGGAGCAGATGGCTCCTAGAAGACCAGTTGCTCTTATTCACGTAGGCAATTTGATCAGTACCTACCCAACTCTGGGGGCAGAACACCTTTCATGGGTTGTCCTTTTCCCCTGTATTTTGTGTTTTCAGACTTCTACTTGCCTAAAGTGCAGGGATTGAGCACTTCATCACAGCAACACTCTTGAATCTGCTCTTCTGTTTTCCTTTGTGGTTGTGAGGATCTGCAAGACTTCTTGTACATCTCATTCAGTACAAGCACTACAGTGAACAGTGACCTGGACCACTTGCTCTGTGTCAACACAGAAGCAGAGAAGAAGAAAAGCACACAGCCCAACAAACTGCTGAGGAAGGATTTGCTATTGCTCTCTCTTAATACAACATGAAATTCCCTTTCTATTTACCTTGCTCTTCACACACGCTGATACCTGTGAAGATGAAAGAGCTTACAACGAACAGAGAATAGGACACAGCAATTTCTAAACCACCTAATAAAGTATTTTCGCTTTGGCAGTACATAATAGCAGATGCTTCAGGGGAAGATGCTAGTGTGGTATGAAATTATGAAACCTGTCCCATTCGGAAGAGCATATGTTATGTTTCAGGCTTTCATAGAACCACAGAATGGGTTGGGTGGGAAGGGACCTTTAAAGGTCATCTAGTCCAACCCCCCTGCAATGAGCAGGGACATCTTCAACTAGATCAGGTTGCTCAGAGCCCCGTCCAACCTGACCTTGAATGTCTCCAGGAATGGGGCATATCCCACATCTCTGGGCAACCTGGGCCAGTGTTTCACCGCCCTCATCATAAAACATTTATTCCTTATATTTAGTCTGCATCTACCCTCTTTTAGTTTAGTTTGAAACCATTACCCTTTGTCCTATCGCTACAGGTCCTGCTAAAAATTCTGTCCCCATCTTTCTTATAAGACCCCGTTAAGTACTGGAAGGCCACCATAAGGTCTCACTGGAGCCTTCTCTTCTCCAGACTGAACAACCCCAACTCTCTCAGCCTGTCAGCACGGCAGAGGTGCTCCAGCCCTCTGATCAGCCCTCCTCTGGACCCACTCCAGCGGGTCTATGTCTTTCCTGTGCTGAGGGCTCCAGAGCTGGGTGCAGTACTCCAGGTCAGGCGTCACCAGAGTGGAATAGAGGGGCAAATATTCTTGGTTTGGTTTTTGGTTGGTTCACCCCACCCCCCTCCCCCTTGTTTTTAATTCCTTGTTTCACTTCCCATAAAAATGCCTAAATCTTTACAGTATCCTGCTAACCTCTTCAGGTCTCTGGACACTTTCCTGCAACCAGGTGCAGTCAGCTGCTTCTCAGGTTCACCCATGCTCCTTGCTAGAGATGTATGAACCAGCTCCAACCCAGAGACCTTTCAAACACGCTTAATGACCTTACTCTCTCAGCAGGGCTAATTAGCACCGGTACAGCCTGGCTGCTGGACCAGAATGGCCTCGTGCCCGGCCAGGCTGGATGATGGACAAACCAGAGTGTCTCAATTTGACCAAAACAACAGGTAAAGTTTCCTATTCTTTCCTCTATGAAGCAGAAAATTTCTTTCACGGGTGTCAAGAAATGCCACATTCAGGGCAGAAAGCAAGGCTAGAAAATAAAACCCAGGGAATTTTTCAACAAGGGTATCCACTCAATCACCTGAGTTTTGAACAGAAGGGGCTGGAAATACAGATGGCGATTTCTCCTTTCAGTTCCTGCAGAGATTTGGGCTCCAGGCTACGTATTTCAGAAGGCAATTTCCACAGGTGATGAAATGCTCTCCTTGTCAAAACAAGACTTTTTTTTTGTTCACAGATGATTAGCTGGCAATTTGGCTAGCAGATGCTGAGTGATAGGATCTCACAAATCAGCAAATCCTACCTTCCCCCTAATCCACACCTGTTCTACTATCACCACGATGAGTGCTGAACCTGAATGTGATTAAATTTAAATACCTCCCTCAGGTGCTTATGAAAAAAAAAAAGGAAAAGCAAAGCAACACAATTTTGGAGAAGTAATACTCTGGCTCAGAAAGGGGCAAATTGAGCTGTAGGAAATCAACATCTTGGCTTTTTAAAAGTTCATTTGCTCCTACTGTTTATACCCTACCTGAAGCCACATCTCCCTGGGTTTCTGATATCTCAGTTGGCGATTTTTTAAAAGATTATGATATCAAATGGAATATAAGCTGCAATTTTTGTGTTTTCTTATAATCTTGTCCCCAACAAGAAAGGAAGGACACAAGCCCTATTGCCCTTTAGAAAATAAGCAGCAAATAAGACTTCTGTTTTCTAAACATTTACATAGTTATCAAGTTGTTTTCATATTAAAGGATTATTTTGGGATGATTCAAATTCAGATTTTTTTGCCGCAGACACTAACATTTTATGCCAAATTCTGAATTACAATTTCACTGAAAAATGACTGTTATTCAATAGCATACAAATTTAAACTTATCGGCATGGCTTTCCCTATACTTATATCAGAAAAGCATATGGACTCGGGAGCCATATCTTAGCTCCTAAATCCTAGCAGCATTCTTAGCAAAAGTATCTCAATTCCTTTACATGTTTCTAACACGGTATCATTAATTACTAAAGTAACTTCAAGCTACTCTATATTTATTATAAACAACGAATATGTGGTTACCATGTTTCGCTCTGGATCCATTTTCTTTACCTGGAAATTTTATGTCTAGGAAATGAAAAGGATTGGGAAAATTTACAGAATTTAGAGTTAAAGACCTTCAAAAAATACACCATTTTTTTCCTCCTAAGCAAATACAAGTCTGTTCTCTGCTCTCCTGATTCCATTACAGAGACATCAGTGGAGTTACAGTGGTATTAGGTTGCCGTAACCAAGTGGTGAATTAGGTCCTGTACATTTCATTACAGCAGCATAAAGCAGATGCAATGTTCATATGGTTCTCTGATAACATGGTCACTGAAAGAGAAAATATATTCATCCTAGTAGTTTAAAAATATCCGACTAGAGAAAGAAGTGCCATATTTATTTCTTGTCAATGGCATCTACATACACTTCGTATTTGAGAAATAAAGAATAAAGTTTTTAAAATTGCCGTCACAGTGAGCTCACTCTGTTGCGTGATTTATATCACGGTATTTTGAGATGACGCTGTACTGCATTAGCTTAGGCACACCATGAAAACATGCTTGAATTGGAATAACTTGCTCAGCTGTTAGGTCAGCTCAGTGCTGGACTCATATTTATGTGCAAATTCACTCGCACCTTCAAATTTGTCCACATGTGCAGATGAATTCTCCTCTTGCTTTATCAGGAATCACACGTAAACTTGTATGACAAACACAGATGACAACCCCTGCTTGTCAAATCTCAGGCCATGTACTCAGTGCCTATCCTTTCTGCTAACTGTTTTTGTCGTCTTGTGGATTACAATGCATCTCCTGTCATTTTGAAACCATGTCAGAGCTTACATGGTTCTGGTCATCTCCTGACTTTACGTTCTTCCTCATTAGTTTCTCCTTCAGAGTTCAAGGGCTTTTTTATCATACAATCTTAGAATCATAGAATGGTTCGGGTTAGAAGGGACCTTAAAGATCATCCAGTGCCACCCCCCTGCCCTGGGCAGGGACACCTCCCACCAGACCAGGCTGCTCAAAACCCCATCGAGCCTGGCCTTGAACCCCTCCAGGGATGGGGCATCCACAGCTTCTCTGGGCAACTTGTTCCAGTGTCTCACCACCCTCACAGGAAAGAATATGTTCCTTATATCTAATCTAAATCTCCCCTCTTTCAGTTTAAAATCATTACCCCTCATCCTATGGCTCCCCTCCCTGATCCAGAGTCCCTCCCCAGCTTTCCTGTAGGCCACTTTTAGGTACTGGAAGGCTGCTATAAGGTCTCCCCGGAGCCTTCTCTTCTCCAGGCTGAACAACCCCAACTCTCTCAGCCTGTCCTCACAGCAGAGGGGCTCCAGCCTTCTGATCATCTTTGTGGCCCTCCACTGGACCCATTCCAACAGGTCCATGTCCTTCTTGTGCTCTGGTACTCCAGAGCTGGACCCAGTACTCCAGATGGGGTTTTTCTCCTATTCTCTCCTATATTTTGCAATTTTGATTGTGTTTTGTATTTTCACAGTTATCATTGTTATTTTTATGCCAAGGTCTCACTAGTTTACATAAATATTCCTGGACAGAGGCAGATGTTTGAACTCCATGAGGCGAGTGGCTGCATTTTCTCAATCGGAAATTTCTGCAAACTGCATGAGGCCTCTTTGTGACTCCAGGCACAAGAGAAGGTCAAGATAAGCAACAACGGGCAAGAACAAGGGTATGACTCCTTCTCTAAGATTTATTCAACTGGAGAGTGGCAGATAAGTAAAAACTTTTCATAGCAAAAGAATGATTAAAATTGTTCTAGTATTGTGTTTATAAATTTCTATCTAAATATTTGTAAGATGCCCAGTAAACAAATTGTCTGATAGAAATGAATAAGAAAATAACAGAGATGCTTGGAAATTTTCCATCAGTGAAAAATGCAGCTTCTCCACAATAATCATTTTCTGTGGAAAAAACGCCTGTGAAATTGGCATTTTCTGTTAGGAAAGAGTCTAAAGTTCTGTTTATTAAACTGAAAGAAATATTTTTGAATCAGTAAATAAATGGATTAACTAGATAGATATCTACCAGTATCAAGGTCTACTGATCTGAAGTTCAAGATGAGGTACTCAGTAGAGTAAAGATGATGCTTTTTGTTTGGTTTTTTTGTTTGTTTGGGTTTTTTTTTTAATCTAATGCTTAAAATAGGTGAAGAATAGAAAGTGAAGAATATGTAACATCTCTGAATGAATTACCGGGCTGAGCTGTCTGATCAAGGCTCAACAACTGGGTCTGTAATTTCATGTTGCCATTTTTCCCTCTTTCTACATTGACTCCAGAAATCCAGAAAAAAAACCCAACCTTGTAACCTGTAACCTGGAAACCCTTACCTAGGCTTTTTTACAACCCATAACATATGTGTTGCACATACTTTTTCACAATGCCGCACAGAGATGTAAAAGAAATTAGGAAAAATCTTCATGGAGTAATTAAGGGAGCTTTGCAAATCCACTGTGGACAGACTAAGGCTCTTCCTGCCGTTGTCCCAAGCCACCTGGGTGGTAGCCAGATCTAGAAACCACACATGTAACAGTGTGATGCTGTGCTTGAGCTAATAAACTTTCTCTCTGAGCAAGATAAATTAGCCCAAACACAGTTCTCTACTAAGACATTTGTACAGCATCTAAGTAGCTGAACTGGATCCATCTGTGGGGAAAACCCGGCCCTTGGGTAAGCATGGGTTAAAACATAACTAATTATGGATTCCCCTGTCTTAAAGCACTGGTCCCTGGTGAGAGAAACCTGAAAACAGAGACATTTTTTACCATGGAGACAGTGGTATCCATACCCACCAGAAATTTAACACATACTCCCCTGGGAAAATATTTCTCATTGTTGTTTCCCTCTTACAGAAAGCATTGACAGTGCCCGTACCATCACCAAGCCTGGCCACACAGCACACTGGACTAGGAAACGCACACAGGGACATGAGATATACCGTGCCTGCCCTTGGAGATCCCACTGGGTAAAAAGTATTACAGCTGTCAGTGCTTGGCAGATATACAAAACCTTCTTCATCCCTGCTGTAATGTTTTTTAAAGATTCTTTATATTTATAAGCTCCTGGTTCAAGGTTATTGTTAATTACCATGCAAGAAGACAATAGCTCCTGGTTATCTTGAAGCACAGGCAGAAAGAGATCACATCTGCCTGCAGTTAACTCTGTAGGCAAACCTCAAAGCATGTAAGTAGAAGCTTGAAAGAGTGAGGCAAGGAAGCTGTCCTACAGTCAATGCCATCCATGTTTTCTCCCATGGGCGTACAACTTCAGGAACCCATGCAACATACATATCGATAGGATATACATATACATAGTGACAGGACGAGGGGCAATGGTTTTAAACTAGAGCAGGGCAGGTTTAGATTAGACATTAGGAAGAAGTTCTTTACACTGAGGGTGGTGAGACACTGGCCCAGGTTGCCCAGAGAGGGGGTGGAGGCCCCATCCCTGGAGACATTCAAGGCCAGGCTTGGTGAGGCTCTGAGCAACCTGATCTAGTTAAAGATGTCCCTGCTCACTGCAGGGGGGTGGGACTAGATGACATTTAAAGGCCCCTTCCAACCCAACACATTCTATGATTTTATGATTCTACTTGCTTTTACTCTTCCCTTCTCAGCCTACTCCTCTTCCTGCATTACTTTTCTGAACAGACTTCCCCCTACGGCAGAAGGTAATGAGCAGTCTTTAATGAGTTACAAGGTAATCATCAGGAGAGAAAGTGGTGGAAGCCTGTCATGTCCAGAGGTTGCAAAATATTCTTCCAGCAAAAAAACACAGAGGTGTGGGAGAGGAAAGCATCTTCCTTTACCCCATAACACATCTGGTAATCTTTGAAGAGCAGAAGACTGAAGCATTGTTGACAGCTCAGCAACCTGCTATTTTCTTAGCATTTTATTTCGGTAAACCAGTTATTTACAGTGTTTGTACAGACGGAATGGTATTTTTTTTCCCTGATAATAAATACACAAAATAACACTCTCTCATCAATCTGGCTAAATCTGCTCATCCTGCTTTCAGCTCCACAATGACCTTTTCATGCTGACTGAGTAATGTGTCCCTTATACTGTTTGTAACAGATATAGATTGCTTACCTTCTCTTTCTGCTTGATGACATGCTGATTAATAGCACCATGAGAACTAGCTCCTTGTGATCAATTAATCATCTGTCATAATTGTTCAGTAGCTAAATAATTATTAATTTTGGGTGCTTGTGATAGTGAAGGTTGACAGTGTTAGAAAGGAGAACATGTACTCTCTGCTTCGCTGGGGACTTGGGTCTAAAAACCTCATAGAAATAGATACATGTCAAGGCATTTTATCCTTCTGTAATTTGGATTCTAATAACTCCTTTCAGGGAATATATCAAAGTATTCATTAGATGTCAGCAGTCAAGGGAAATTGATAATGGGAAAGCAAAGCCTTTCTTGGGAACACTGATAGTTTGAAGGCTGTCCCAGCCAACCCCAGCTCTGCTGCCCTAATTCAATAGTAGGATTCATGAGTAAAATTATTTATCTTCACTCATTACCCAATGACCTATGTGCAAAGAATGTCAGATTTATCTCCTGCTGGTTATCAGTGAAGGCAGATTAGTATTTGAAAAATACCTAACTCATCAGAGGTAACGAAGGTGAATTAGGTCTTGACACAGCCCCCTACTCTAACGCTAAGCTCTTCTTGGCCTATATGGAGTCTCACCTGGGAATGTGGGAGGGCACAATGACTGCCTTTTTCCCTCTAGATCTATGATTTGACCTGTCACTGGATTAGGGATTTCATAAAAGAAGAGGAATTCCGGTTCAGCATCATTATATACCTAAGTGCTCAGAAGATAGTACCCAAACACAGTATGAATTAATGGAGAAGCATGCCATAGGAAAAATGACTTTACCACATTTTGCTAACTCTTAAAATGCGGACTATCTAAGAGTGTGATAATACTATGTAAATATAACGATACCTGAAACAATAACACTACACCTTAAAGTATGAAGCCTCTCTAGAAAGGTTTTAAATTTAAACATTCCGTTGCTTCCCAGATTCTCAAGATTAATCTTCAGCTGTCGTAATTTCAAATAAGGATTTAGTTATCCCAAGGACAAACAATTCCTTATATATTCCTGCATTTGCAAAGTTTTTCACATGAAAACTCAGAGGCCTGTGGCAGCATTTTAAATGAAACCATGATTGCACAGTTGCATGAGCAATAATACTGAAAAAAGAATCAAATTATGGAGCTCTTTCAATGACCAGTCCATTTGGGTAGGCATCTAACTACACAAAACAGGCTCCCAGGAGGTGTATTGATTTCCATTCTCTTGAATGAGAACCTTTGGCTCTCAAGACTTTGGAAATGCAGCATTATTAAATGTTACCACAGAACAAATTGGCTCTTTTCTGAAAATCTAACAGATTATTATTATTATTTTGGTACAAATATATAGTATGACTTCCATATTATTTCCTTAGTAAATGATGTGAGCTGGAAAATAGCTGCTTCATGAGAAATGACTAACACTGTTCTTAAACTCCCCTCTCAAATGATGGTAGTTAATTTTGTATTTAATGATAACACTTGAATGTAAAAGCAACACGGAAGTAAAATATTTACGTTATGTTGCAGTGCCTCTTGAATAAATGACTGTTCTTAAAGACCAGCTTGAGGATTATATGTATGCAAACGCCAAGCTTTACCAAAAATAATTCAGCATGATTAATGGTCTTTGACCAAAGAAGTTAATGATATGCTTTCATTAAAGGTTAACTCTCAAAAACTGTGGGTCTATCTATCTAAGATTCCTTCTTTTCTGTATATTTATCTCTCATAGCTGATATTTCTATTATCACACGTTACTACAGAATGGAATCCCCCTGAAAAATATGAAACCATCATATTTTAAAGTCATTTTAAAGTCATTTAAAGTCAAAGTCATATTTTAAATTCCTCTGCATTTTTGGGTGGTCTCCAGATGCATTCAAGTTTAGACCAATCTCTGTATTTTATTACAGCAGCTTCCTCCTTTTTTCCTTTCCTTTCTTCCTTTCCTCCCAATTATTTTAACTTATAAATTTACAGGTGGATGTTGGTACTTTATGCTGAAACTGTGTCAACAAATTAGTAAATTAGGCTGCATTTGCCAAGACTAGATAAGCTGTCACAACAAAATTCTCCTACTGGTCTGCAGAATTTACAGAAGGAAGAAAAAAAATAGAAAAAGAGAAAATAAAACTGTCCTGGCTTCCACAAAGGGTTTCTACAAAACCTTAAAATAAATGGATTGTAAATCATGCTGCTGCTCTTTATCTTCAGAATTTGCTTCATCTTTATTAAAAGTTAAACCAAATCCAGCTTCAAATCCTGAGGATTTTAGGCTTTTGGGACCTTGCAGGTCATTGTATCTCTTAGACTTGTAATGTGCTTGTAAGCAAGATTTTCAGTTTTCCATTTCTGATCTAACCCTGTGTAACTCAGAATAAATCCCGACACCACCTCTTTAAACTCTTTTATTATAACTGATCATTATAGTCGATGCTGACTATAAATTATATTGATTTTTTTGAGGGAAAATTTTCCTGGGAAATATTTTCTTTTTTATTCCAGGAAAATCAGAACATCCTTTGCTATACGTTTCAGGTCACTCTTTCTTACCAAACTGGTTTTCAGTGGCATAGGGTTGTGTGGTATTCTGAGGTGGTGAAGTATGGGAGTAGCAAGGTACATCTAATCTAAAACCCAGTGGTTTGATATGAAATTGTTTTATTGTATTTGCCATAATGGCCCATCAAATCACATAAAAGTGATTTTGTAACTCCTGCATTGCTTCTGGCAGCTAATTTTTTACAAATAAGTTTATGGGTCACTTAAATATTTCCACAGCTTAGTCTTCATAGATTGTTGGGATTCCATTTCAGAGTAGAATTATGCTATATTGCTTGTGCCGTAGAGATAAAATCCTTTTAAACTCTCTCAGGTACTTGATGCAGTAGATTATTTATTTATTTTCTTATTGTCAGTTAGGATTTTTTCAGGCTTACTTGTTCTGTACAATTTACCCATCTCTATGAATGCTGATACTTCAACATTACCCAAGTATGTGATGTTCACAATTATTATTCTTATTATGTATTTTGATAGCTAATCCTAAAACGTTCTTTTCATGAAAATTGTGGCAACAGAAAAATATCAACTATTTCTAATTTCTCAAGGTCAGAAGTAAAATCACATTATTAATGCAGGGTAAAGCTTACAGAGAGGGGTAATATCTTTTAGTAGACTAATAGATACATATGAAAATAACAGACTAGAACTTGGACATACAAATCATTCTTCATAGAACTGTGACTATCGCCACACCATATTCCACTCACAAAAATCCACAATTATTCAGCAAAACCTCCTATACAGTTATGTATATTAAGTTTTCAGTACGGTCAGGGCAGAATTCCCAGTGTTAATTCTCTCAGGAAAACTTGTTCCCATTGTTATTTACAGAGATTGAGCTTCCTGCAGATCTTCTTGCCAATAAAAATATTTTCGCCAGAAAGCTCGCATAATGACAATAAACAAGGTTGGAAAGTACATTAAAAAAAGAGCTCAAACTTCTATTTACCCAGCATTAATAAATGCCCAGGTGGTTTGAATCCCCTTTGCATTGCTAAATCAGTGCAGCAAATGACAGAGGACAAGAGGGAAAAATGAAAGGCATTTCTACAGGAGTAAAAGAGTACGCAAGACTAAATTATCTCCCAACAAGAATAAGTGGACATGACTAGATAGCTAGATTCTGTAATATTACAGATTTGTAGCACTGTCAGGACTAATTCCACATTTTACTCTTTCTTGAGTCATATTTTGAGTCTTTGTGGAAGTGGGTTGTTACAAGTGAGTAGTCCTGCTTAAGATCTTCATGATTAAAGAGATAACTTAAAACACAGAAACAGTCTTGGGCATCTCTTTGGAAATTAGGTGGGTTGTAGCCACTTATGTTTAAATCTGCAATCCTGATCCCTTTGAAAAGGTGTTACCCAACCTCGGAGATCCCCATGTTTCACAGACCCGCAGTCACCTGCTCTTTAACATATGCAAAAATACCATGCCTTTTACAGGACTGAATTTGACACTCCTTTTGCATAAGTTTGGTGACTGATTATAAGCACTGGATTATTAAAAAAAAAAAAAAGGAGCACAAAATGTATTATCAAAGCTCAGAGAAGGTACACAAGTATGAAATATGATTTCATAGCTTAAACTAACAGGGTTTTTGTTTCTTTTTTTTTGAAACCTTATATTCATATGTCTTCATTCATCAAGAATCCAAGTGTACTAATTTTGCTCAAACAATTCAAAAGTAAAAGAGGTCTTCCTGGGTGATAACATAATGACTACATGTTAAAACCTCCATTCTAATGATCTCATTTTTGCAAGTACTATTGTCTGACAACAATATTCAATATTTTGTACTACTGATATAATGAGATACTTCTGACAACCTGGACTATCCAAAGGAAAAACTACAGAATAAAAACCTCTCAAACTCTTCTATAAAAAATATAATAACAGGTGGGCTATACTATCACCTTTAATTAGTTTAGCTTGATTATCGCCTCCTCAAGTCAGTCAGCTAGAAGTCGTTTTTAACATTTCAGAAATAATGAGTGAACTGATGACAAAATACAGAAGTGAAGCAGGTTCCAGCTGAGCTGTGCACTAGCGGCTGACAGGCTGTCAGAATCTGTCAGATTTAGACTTCTAACAAATAAAGGGCATTTCTAGATAGCTTTGTAAGGGGTGAGTTCGTCTCAAAAGGGATAAATGGTAGCACAACTGCTCTGAGAATTCACCATGAATCCAAGCATCAAATAGGTGCATATGAAGCTTTATTATATCCGACCTTGCTGGTGCAGTCAGTTGAATAACTCAGTCTAGATAGGCTTTGGTTTGGATGGGCGCTAGCTGGCTGCAATTCAATCTAGATAAGTACAGGTAAGTATAGATACAAATACAGGATATATTGGTGGCTGGGGAGGAGGCATAAGGAGAGCAGCTGAAGGTCACCATATTCTCATTCTTCACTGAAAGCCCGTGACTACCACTCAGAAAACAAAGGGCTAACCCCAAGGCCCTGGACATCAATGGAAATTTTTCATTGTCTTTTTTATGAATTTAAGCAGACTCCAAACTCGCAGTCTTACCAGTTAATATTTTATTTTGTCTATAAATAGTTTTGACCAGAGTAAAAAAGTTCTAAAAAAGCCAGTGATTTCTGCGTCACAAAATATTGTGTGATATCACAAGTCCGAAGAAGATGTAGCCTTACAGATAAGTGATCATCCCTTGGATTAGAATGTTATTGAGAGTAGTTATTTTAAGATTTCTAGGGTACTGAAAGTAAAATAAGTTTTCCATTGTCCTTATTAATTGTGTATTTATTGGGTGTAGATTATTCATTAAGTCAGTTGTTGTCTGCTCCAAAATTGAGCTGAAAGGATGCCTCTTTAGTGAGTTAAGAATGATCATTTTAGGACTGACATTATTAAATATACTCTTGTGTCCATTACACAATTAGTTTTCTTGTGAGTCTTTACTAATGAAAAAGAATATGGAAATCTGTTGTCAATTCAGTAGAATATGTCAACTAGGAGGAACTGAATGATCACAGAGCCACCATGCGGTCAACATTGAAGGGACCTCTGGAGATCTAGTCCAATCTCCCTGCTCAAACCAGGGTGAGCTACAGCAGGTTGCTCAGGGATGTGTCCTGTTGGGTTTTGAACATCTCCAGAGATGGAGACTCGATAACTTCTCTGGTCAGCCCTGAAGGAAAAGTTTTTATCTTATCTTTAAGTTGAATTTCCTGTACTTTATGCCCATTGCTTTTTGCTGTTGTCACTAGGCACCACTGAGAGAAGTCTGGTGCCATCTTCTTTACTCCTCTCCATCAGGTATTTATACACATTCGTAAGATCCCCCTTGAGCCTTCTTGAGACTGGACAGTCTCAGCTCTCTTAGGCTGACTTTGCATGAAAGATGCTCCAATACCTGAATCATCTTCCCATCACTTGATGAACTCATTCCATTATGTCCATGTCTGGCTTGTACAGAGGACCCCAGAAAGGGACACAGCACTCCAGGTGTGTCTCACTAGGGCCGAGCAGAGGGGAAGAACCACCGCCCTTGACCTGCTGGCAATATTTTTCCTGGTGCAGCCCAAGAAGCTCATGACCCTCTTCGCTACAAGGGTGCATTGCTGTCTAATCATCAACTTGGTGTCCAACAGGACCCTCAAGTCCTTTTCTGCTAAACTGCTTTACAGATGGTCAGCCTCCAGCTTGTGGGGGTGATTAGGGTTATTCCTCCCCAGGGATAAGACTTGTCATTTCCCTTTGTTGAACGTCTGAGTTTTGTGTCAGCCTATTTCTCCAGCCTGTGCTGGTCCCTCTGGCTGGCAGCACAACCCTCCGCTGTATCAGGTGCTCCTCTCAGTTTTGTACCATCTGCAAACTTGCAGAGGGTGCATTCTGTCCCACTGTCTAGGTCACGATTTGAGGATTAGATTGATAACAATGGCAAACCTTGATAGTGCAATTTCCAAGGATGGTCAGTTAATGAGAAATAATGTTTTATATTGGTTGGTTGGTTTTCTACCTGGTCACCAACTGCAAAGGAGAAAAAATGGCCATACTAACTAGTAAGGGAAAAGTTATAGATGGGCAATGAAACAAGATTAGGAAAAGGCAGATGTAACTGAAAACAAATCAAACAAGGTGTTTGTCATAGCTGTTTCCTTCATAGGTAAGATCCTGATCGTCACCTTCCAGAAAAAAAGTGCAAAGAGAAAAGTAGCATAGGCCAGTGTTGGGAAGCCTCTTGAATACTACTAAAAGAGATTTTTTTTGTTTTATTTGGCAAACAAAAGGCAAAGTGGAGGTATAATCCCTTTCTATAGATATATCAATGAGATAAACCACAGGGAGAGGTATGAGCTATGTGGGATGAAAAAGAAAAACTGTTGTAAGAAAAAATCACTATAGATTTACTATAAATAAATATAGGCTGAAAATTACATACTTTAAACATTGGAAGACTCTGATTTTAGAACAAGCTTCCAATCATGGTATTAGAAATAAAATTAGCAAGGTTTAAAATGGAATTCAGTTAGTTTATATGGAGCATGATACAGTCTGAGGTGGCAAGGAAAACGATCCTGACTCATTAATTTCTTGTCATTCTTATGTTTCTAAATTATAACCACTTAAAACTTAAAGGGTAGAGAAAACCAAGCCCTCCCTGTCCACCTGCTTCAGTTGGAGATGTCTCCTACACATTGAGATGGGAGAGAAAACTACCTTCTCTGTTTCCTGAGAGATCCCAAAATCACAGTCCGACCAGTCCCTGTGGTCTGAAGTTAGAAACTCATCTGAAAGAAAACCGTCTGAATTAAAGCTCAAAACCCCAAATCTGACTGGAGTAGGAAAGATATTTTTGTTTGGGACTGGTTGGGTTTTTTTCAGTCTGAAGTGGATATGCTATGGGGAAAGAAGGAGGAGTAGAGAGGAGGAAAGGGAACATGGTAAGAGGGTAGGCACTGCTTGTAATATTACAGATATTTTGTATGATAAGAGCTTGCAGGCTATAAATCCAGAGTGTTACTCGACCACAGGACAGACTGTATGTAATCAGCACATATAGATTTTGTATAATTGCTCAACTTGTTCTATTGTTAGATCAAAAGAAGAGTTAACAGCTTCCTTGAGCTTTCTCCAGCGCTGCCTGAATTCCTTTCCTAGTTATGCCAAAGAGCAGCAGGGTTTGGTTGGTATTGTGCATACCCTCTTGTACATGAAGGATACATGCAAATAACTGGGAACGGCTTTTATCAGTCACTTCAAGATAAGCGTCTTCTTTTTTTTTTTTTTTTTTTTTTTTTTGTCACAACAATAAGATTTGAAAGAGTATGGATATAAAACACGGATACAAAACATCCTGACTTTTCACTGGCAGATGCAATTGCTGCTCCTGGACAATAAAGCGTAGTAAGTTTTACTCACCATAACAAGGAAACTAACAGCCCCCCAAACAGCTGCAGCTACAAAAAGGAAGGAAATTGCAGCCAATGATGTTTGGTTATGCTCTTGCCTTAGAGACATATAGGGCTTTCACCCACTTTCTAATACCATTTTCCCCAGAAATTAGAATATTCCTATGTGACCTGTGCCTCCTACGCCACACAGCCCTTGTGTCTGCCCAGGCCAAGTCAGACACTTAGCCTTTGCAGGAGCGGTAATATATCTCCCAGATCAAAGCTCAACCATTCTCCTGACTGACTGACTTTCCTGAAGAACTCAAAGTACTAGCCAGGTATCATGCAGCTGCCATGGCAGTCTGCATTCAACATCTTGCTCCAAATTTTACTTCAGTAGGGAAATTAGCCTTGGTGAAACAGCATTTGGTTCATTGGGTCTGTGTTGGATTTGAAGTAAAGGGGTGCCTTGCCATGACCACATTGGATTCAGTATAATCACATGCTTTTTGCATTTAATTATGACCATGTTGATTATGTCTTACACATATATGTATGAAATATGCCAGTTTTAAAACAAACAACAAAAAAAGAAAATATATCAAATCATACTTGTAGTGTGACTCTCCATAAGGAGAAACTGTAGATCTAAGGATGGTGGAAGAAAGGCTCTCCTGGAGGCTGAAGTGGGTGGATTCATTCATGTGTTTCCTCTTGATGCATTAGTATATCATTACCCCCCACAGTGGCTGACCCAGTGAAAGTTCTTCCTTCGCTGGTTATGTGACAGCATTCCTAAAAGTTTCAAACTATGTACTTTCCCATTATCAAGTAGTTTAACTCCTTGGTTTGGTCTTGGGTCATCGTCCACATTGCATTATTTCAGTTCCAGGCTCTCTTTTGGAGTGAACTGACTAGTTCTTTCTGAAATAATATCTGGATGAGATTCCAGAAACAGCTTTGCCACTTTTAATGGACAATAAGAATGAGACATCCTACCAAGACTTATCCATCCTGAAACAATACCAGCAGGTTTTATATCCTTAAACATCCCTACACAGCTTTATATCATGCAACATAAATGCTTGGCATCATGCTAGGTTGCAACACAGACCTCATTTTATTTTGAGTGCATATGGACAGAAACATGCACAAAAGGAGACACCTGAGCAAAGAGCTTTGCAGATCGGATATGACCATCCTGATTTATGAGGATGTATCCCTGACTGGTGTCAATGCAAGCTGCTCTGCATTTTGTTTACACCAGCACTACTTCATGGAATGGGTGGAGAGAAGAAATATCCATTTTATTTAGAGCAGCAGGTGCTAAGCCTCCAAAGTCCTGTTTTTCATTGTTTAATAACGCTCTGCAGCAAAAATCTCAGTCCAAGACCTTGACATGATCCATGATGAACAATGAGGTGTGTGAGATTTTTTGGACTACCCTCAGGGCTGAGCTGCATGGCTTTTAATTGGGTCAAGGCAGATTTATAATAGACTTTAATGTCTCTTCTGTTTTGTTATTATTGCCATGATAGTGGCTCAGTTTGATAAGGCAATTTCAGAGCATTATCATGTAAGTAGCATTCATATTGAATTAGCAAACTATGTAACAACGGGATAAGAAAACTAATGCATGCTAGACATCTCTTACAATAAGCTTCTGCATCTTTTCACCACAAAATGACATCTGTGACCTTTCTCTTCTCTTTCCAGTACAATCAGTCAGTATGAAAAGCTCTGCTCTACTGTTAAAAATAGATCACCCCACCTATTAAATGGTGTTCAGCAGAACATGCATGTCAGCCTTGCAGCAAAAAAAAAGAAGGTAACTGTAGCCACTTACCTTGCATTTCTGTTTTTATTTTTTATTTTTAAATATAAATTATATAGGCCAATATGTTTCTGTGTTCATGTTGTCTGTGTGAGCTCGACGCTGTGGATTCATAATGATGAATACTAGATCTGGGCACTGCCATAGCACACACAGCAGCACTGCTTGCTCCAGATCTGAACCACACACTTGACTGCCTTTGTCCAATTAACAGCCAATACAGGATTTATGTCAGTTTTGTGTTGGCTGAAAGACAACAGGGAATAACTGATCTGGTAAGAAGCTGCATGGCAGAAGTTATCCTGCAGGTAGACTGAGTTTAATCCAGAGGGGCTGCTTTTAAGTGTGTACTAATGCCAGATTTCCTGTATTGTTCAGCGAGCCACTACAGCACTCGCCTATCCTGAACTGACCTTTAAAGATGCTTTCACCACCTTGACCTATGAGTTAGGTCATCTGCAATCCCTTAAGGTTCTTCCTCAAAATTCATCTGTGGCAAGGACAGGAAAATAGCGATGGTACTCAGGTGCCCCGAGTATCTTCTATGTCCAGAGAAACAAAATCCAATGTGCTGTGAACATGCAGGTATCAAAGCCTAGGGTTAGAGCCAGGCTGACTTGAAAATTAAGCTGTTCAGGGAAGAGTCAAATTTCTTTCCTTTGCACAGTAAGTGAGCTATCTCAAAACATATTCAGCTTTCTCACTTGCCTCTGAGTACATATATATTTATTTTAAGAATGCCATGCTGTTTTCTTTAACCGATTAATAAACCATTTTATAACTATATCCACACATTTCTTCATCCTCCATATATCTCAACCAAACGCTTTGTAGTTATGAAAATTTTTCACTTACAGGTGTGAAAATTTCTCAAGGAGGGGCACCTCTTTGAGTGCTGACAATATTAATTTATTAGTTATTTTATTAGGTTAATTAATAATTTAATCATCTATTAGAGTATTCGCTGAATACTTTTGACCACCAGACAACTTTCAAGGATTTGTCTATATGTTTAATTTCTCATTCAGTGGGATGCCTGTCATGTATGGCATGTAGTTTGGCTAGAGATTATTGACAGACTGTTGGCTACTGTGATTTGTCACAGCTCCAGTAGTTTGCATAGAGTTATTTGCACAGAATATAAGTGACACTAATTGAGCTTGTGTGATGTGCTCACAAGTGTAAAAGTAATGGCACTTACTAAAGAAAAATATGGGGGTTTTGTTAACTGTCGCACAATGTAGAATAATGTTCTGGTTTCTCTAAAGTTTATGGCAAAAACACCACTTCCTTAACTAATGTCGGGACTTTTGTCAAGCTATTCTTCTGTTTGTTGAATATGGTAAGTAGTAAATTACCTTATTATAGTGTTGCTCACTGAGATATGGGTCACATTGTATAAAAAACAGGAAAGGAACAGTAACTGTCAAATATAGATGTAAGCCACATGACAAGTATAGAAAGGGGGGGAAAAAAAACCAAAAGCTAACCATCTGGTATCAGAACAAGGGAAAAAAAAAAAAAAAGGAATGTTACAATTCCATAAGTGATTGTTCATTCATAACGAACAGAACTTTTTTGTACTTTAACCACCAGCACCTGCTTTTCTGTTCCTTTACCTTTGAAGGCTTGTGCCCAGTGCTGCTGTACAGCTGTGGGTGCTGACAGCCTAATCACAGCACATTGGGCTTCAGGTTCATTTTCCAAACAAATCAAGCAGGGGCAGCAGCACCGCCTTGGTTTGATATGCCTGGGCAAATCTAGAAAATATTAACCGAAGATCATGAAATCATATAGTAGCTGTTTTCTGTCTCTGCAGGATCTGACCCTACCCTGAAGACTCCATTTAGAGAAGTGCTACAGTCCCTTTCTACAAGCAGGAAAAAAAAAAATCAGTAAAAAGATTTATAATTTTTTCTACCACCAAGATACCACTGGATGGGAATTTGCATATAGATAACCATAAAAAAGGATTGTACAAAGCCCACTGAAACATGAGAAATCTGTGAGAAAGGCACACTGAAATTCAGTGCCTTAACTACATGGTCATCTTTCCTCTCTGAGAAGTATCATCTGCTTCAGTTCCAAACCGTAGACACGACCACTAAACCCCCGGCACCAACCTCCACCATGGGCAGAATTGCAAACCTTAAATCACCTGAACGATACAGAAAGCACATGTTTAATCCTTGGAGGGCAGTGTTTCTCCTCACAGGTATTATTTACATTTGGCTCTTAAAGATGGGGAATGAAGGATTTAACTTGGGAGATAAAAGGGAAAAGGCGTGAATGCTCGGGATGTTACATTCGATGCCTTGATCCCCAAATCCCTAGCTATATCCAGAAGGAAACAAACTATAATGCGACTCTGCCTGTGATGTTGTTGAGAGAGCCTGAATTTTTGAAGAAATAACCTGACTGCTACTTATTTGTCTTGCTCTGCGTTCACTGAACTAAAAGCAGGCAAAATACAGATCAAGAATGGATTTTGTAATAAGCTCTTAACAATAAAGATGCTTCTTTGCATTTCCTCCTTGGAGAACCTGGCAAACAAAGAACGGTGTTATGAAATCGTAAACTGATCTAAGTAGCTTCTGAAGCTAAGCAGTGGAGTTTTGCCTTGTGAACCTGCTGCACAGGGAGAGCAGCTGTAATTTAACAGATTAAACTTGAACCCAGGAGATTGCGAGCTCCAGCTTGCAGAGTGAATCTGCCCCTCAGCAATGATGGGAGTTTGTGCTGGAGGCTGGAGCCTCTCTGAACCCCAGTGACCTGGCTTATCTGTACAACATGAAAACCAAAGCTGTTATCTACAAGCTCAACAGGTGTACGAGGCAATAGGAAGTCTAAATTATTAATAGAACTGGGTTTGGTCAGAGATTTTCCTTATCACATCTTTCTTTCCCCTCCTGTATTTGAATATATGATAGTTGCATTTAATGAGGGGGAAAAAAAATTAAAATTATTCTAGAACACAGGTTTTTAGTTTGACGATTCTTGGGGTTTTTAGACATTTTTTGTTTTGGCCTGAAAGACAAACAGAAGTTCAGGAGTTCCCCAAGGAGCTGCTGTTTAGGTACGTTACTCTCTGGTTTGTTTGAATTTTGTTTCCACAGTAGTCAAACATTCACTTAGAATGCCTACTTTTCTACTCAGTTTTTGGCCTGATCTGTTAGTGCTCCAGGTTTTATAAGGACCTTCTGCTTCCCAAAATTCTCTCATGGTTTTCACATTCACACATAATGACAATGGAGAGACTTTGCTTGTAGCCCACTTTAGCAGTTATAATTAAGAATAATTACAGTATCAGCAATAAGGGAGATTCTTATTTACGCTACCTTACTAAGCCTCAGCAGATTTTATGTATCCCTAGTATAGCGTTTTTCTTCAAAGCTGTAGTAAACAGACACATTTATTTGCAGGCTCATGGAAAATTTTGCCCTGTCTTAGCTGACCTACAGGCTACAGCTTCTCGACTTCTTTTTCAGTTATAATGACAAATAACTTTTGTGGATTAACTGAAAATATAATCCAGTTGTTTTTTTCACAGTCACAAGAGAGAAAAAATTAAAGAGGTATTCAGATGGAAAGAAAGAACATTGTTGTGTCCTTTTATCTCTAATCTCCCACAAATCCATTTGTATCACAGTCACTTTCTCAAGATATATATAACCATCTTCTTGGAAAACTACCCATAACTCCACTGACTAAAAACAAAAATTAAAAAGCTAGAGCAAAGTACAAGAGAAATGGATGTTTCTTGCCAGGAAATAAATTAGCTGTGTGCGTTACTAACCTTGTGACCATGTAGGATCCTACTGTGCATGTCGAGTTTGACTCTGGGGAACAAGAATTTATCCCTCAGAGACTGAGAGCTGGAATGGTGAGTGGAGTTTCCATCAGTGTATGTGGCTATGATGACGAATTAGTCTGTTCCTCCACATATCACTTGGAGCACAATTTCACTAAAGAACACCTGTATCAAAAATACAACCTCGTGTTGAGTTACAGCATAGCTTGAAAGACCTCAGAGGGTAGTTAATCCATCACAACTTAATATACGTTGCTCCTGGGGGTTAGTTACACTTGCAGATAAAATAAGGACCTTATTCCTAGTCTAATTTTGTCTTTCTTCACCTCCCATGTACTGTATCTTATTGCGCTTCTCACTGCTAGTTTAAAGAGCTTTTTCCTACCAGAGAACTTTTCCCTATGCAGGGGATGCTTTTGACTTTCTTTTTGGTAAGATTCATATTCTGAGTTACTTCAGTCTTTTTAGTCTTCTTCTAGTGAGAAGTTCCTGCTCTTTAGTCAGACAGCCTTCTTTTTGAACCTTTCCTCTCCCTGGTCGCTCCACCCCAAATTAATTCCACACAAAGTCAGACACATCTTCAGAGCACAACAGAAATCATCAGAGAACCATGGGGAACAGGAATTTACCACCACCACTCTTAGGTACCATCATTCTATCTGTTTACTGTGTTCTATCTCAGTTTTTGGACATCTACAATTTCACAGATGGAAAAGAGACGATTGAAAGGAAACGTCACAAGCTTTTCACATTTTTATTTTAAAATTTGAGCTTTCTTGTGCATGTTTCCATCAAAAAGTTGGCACATGAAAATATACAGCACATCCAGGCTGAAATATATAGCTGAAGAGTATAGGATTTATTTATTTGTGTTTTTTTTTTAAACTGCCTGACATACATAGAAAGTACTCAAAAGAAGTTTCCCTCTCAAAGCTCTTTGGGGACTTTGTTGAAAGGCAAGAAAATCAATTGTTTATGTAGCAATGTCGCTTCATTCCAGGCATGTGCTGAAGAACACATTTATTTAACAATAAACCTCCTTCTATGAAATGTAGGTGAACAAAATAAAAATAAACAATAAAATATTCTGCATCTATATAGCAAATTCCATGCACTGCTTTCAAACAACTTTAGAGTAGTGGATAAATTACTTTTTATTACTGCAGGACAATGAAGCACAGAGATGGTTAATGAATTATCAGAAGCCTCACAGATAAAAGACCTAAACTGAGATGAACCAAATGTATGAGTCCCTCTTGCCCTATTTACACTGCTTTTCTACAAAACCTACTAAACCTTGTGAGGGTCAGAGCTAGTTTAATTCCTTTTAAATTCAGTCTGGAAAGAAGTTATTCCATAGCAATGTTTGTTGAATAATGTATTTGGATGAAGACTGCTCAACCAACTCTATGAATGTACAATGTCTGAAACTGCATGGGAATACACATTGTAACAAGCTCAAGTACTAAAAGTAGTTCTTGGGCTGTTCACAGCAAGCAATCAGTTATCAAGCCACATGACAGCAAGGTATATGATCACAACAACATCAGTTTCAATGCAAAGAGTGATTTTCTAAAGAAATCATGAAGATCGGTTTATAGATACCTATACTGCTTTGGCTGACAACTTTTAAATAATGAGCTATTATACCAAAAAAAGTTCTGGTGGGAAGAAGTGCCTTGAGTGAGCTATTTGACTCCTAATATTTTGATAGGAGATTTAACAACTTAACTCTTGAAAGCTCAAGAGCTTTCAGCCTGCTCAGCTGGAATCGTAAAGGATACAATGGACTTAATCACCAGATTAAAATATAGAATTAAATTTAATTAATGCTTCAGAAATAAGTGAGGCAAATATGCTGCATATTCAATAATTTTAAATTATTTGTACTTCGTGTCACTGACTTCTTCCTCAACGTACGGGTGTATAAGAACAAGGTCAGCACCCAAGGCTTTCCTACTATTTTTGTCCTAGTTTGTGTCACATTCTTAGAATTCACCCCTGAAAATGAGCAAGGCACTGGACAAGAATTTCCTGCACTAGGGTGACTTAAGTGAAGACATGCAACACTCTGAATCAATGATTCATTTTAGATTTGTTACAGACTGAGTATAGAGTATTCAAACAAGAAGCCGTGATCACTACAGACAATGCAGGTAATCTTGGAGATGTAGCTGCTGCAGCTGAATAACAGCAGTGTGATCTGAAATAGAAAACTACGAATGTAGAAGCAAAGGGAACGGGCCAAAACTCAGATGGTATTTGCATGCACATGTCCTGGAACTGCTGGAGTTGAAGGCTTTCTCTCTCCTCCTCCTGGTAAATTTGAGGACGGAGATAATTAACTGAGTAAGTGGCATCAACATGCAATGATGAAGGGGAAGAACATCCCAATGGTGTTCAGCAGAATGATATGGAAAGCTGAGAAACCTCAGCATCTGCCATCCTGGAGTCTGTGGGAGGATTCATTACTGAATTAAAAAAAGTAACAGCTAAAATAAGCTAAAGTATAATGAGAAGAAATGACAGAAGAGACCAGCAATGCTCCCAGAGATAATCTGGGAATTATCCAAGGGTTCTCAATCTTGCTTAGAACAACAGTGTGGAACTAGGGATGTTCATATGGGTGAAGATGTTCAAATAAAAGGTGAACCAAAGACTGTTAAGTATCTTGTCCTTTAGCCTGGTAACATATGCAGGCTTTTTTCTACAGTCAGCAAGAAAAGCAAGATATTTCTGAAAGCTTCCACAGGGCCAGCCTGAAATTTTAGCCTTTTCCCACTGACTTCGGAAAGCAAATCAAGTCACCTCCATGCCAATGAGACGCAGTAGGCCAGGATATGGGAAAAAAAGAGAAGTTTTAATAGATTTCTGAATTTTCATTCACTTTCAAAAAGCTGATTTCTCTTCTGAGAGAATGTTCTTTGGAGCTGATTTTTGAAATAATCTCAGACCGGCTGTAGTAAGTACCAGGAGGCAGGGGACTTTTAAGATCTTAGCTCTTCACGGCTCCAGGGAATTTGAGCCAAGAGATATTATATGTCAACATAATCTTTTGCAGGGGACACTTTTGGGAAAATTTCTCTCTATTCCTCTTGCTTGAGCAGAGCCACAGCACAAGAAGAATACAAAAGTTTACGCAGTTGTAAAAAAAAGAATGAAAAAGGAGACTGGCTGCAGCTGTGGTCCAAACATGGCTTAAGAACAACAAAGAAAATTTTTGAACTACATCTTTTTTGCATTCTTACTGAATTTAGCTGAGAGACAGGTATTCAGCAGGGACAGGTATGTTGTTCTAGATGTCCAATAGCACTACTTCAGATTGCTAGAGAAAGCCCCGGGTATCTCAAGCAGGAGAAATAGTGTAAACAGACACAAACAAGAATGTTTGAGGGACTAGCAGGTGAGGATTAAAAACAGAGAGGAAAGAGAAAGAAAAGAGAATTTAAGAACAATCTTAAAAGGAGTCAGGGAAAAATAAGAAAAAAAAAGAAGATAGCAGTCTGTAGAAGAAAAATGGATTGGCATGTGGGGTAAGAGAAAGCAAGTGACGGGGAAAGGACAACAAAGCAGAACTGACTGAAATGGGATTTGAAGGGGAAACTTCAAATATCTCAAGGTCTCAGCATGTGGGCTTTTTTAATTTATTTTTTTTAAACACCTTCACAAGGAAAGGGAGGGATTTTGTTTGCAATGCTGTCATAAAAGAAAAAGGATAAATCTGATGAAAACAATGTGTGCTTATGAGAATAAAGTAAATATGGCAATGAACCCAGATTGATTTTATTAGTATGTATTTGCAATAACAGCAACAATAGCAGCAAAACCAGACAAGATTTTTAGAGGAAGTGGTAAGAAAAACGGGGTGATAAATGAAGAAATATTATTTTTTTCTATTAAGGAAAAAAGACAGAATCAAAAGATAGGGGAAAAAATAGAAGAAGATATAAAGCTAGGAAAAATATGAAATGCAAATATTACACTGGGGGGAGGGGAGGAAGGAGTGTGGGAGAGGATAAAAACCCTAGTCTAATCACCTACCAATCCATTTTTTAATTTATGAATTCACTCATCCATCTTAGTCTCATCACGATATCATATCTGAGTGCCTAAAGGCCAGAAAGGGTTTAATTTCACCCCTCCTCCCCAACAGGCAATTGAGGGATGGCAATATCAAGTCATTATTCCTATTTAGCAGTTTGCCTCTACTTTTTCTGTAATAGCAAAAAAATTGATCTGCAATGGAGCATGTGGTGCGTGGATCCTAATCCAGCAATATCTGCTTCTGGAAGGGTGCACCATTGCCCTGGGTTGTTTACCTGCAAAGTGAAAAGAGACCAGACAAAGTAGATGGAATGGACCTGTGGGACTTTTCCTTCCCACACAAATCACATTGTAGACACCATCCATGCTACTGCTCTGTTTTCTGGTCATAAAATGTTGTCCCTGTCCTTTCATACACAGATAGGCCAAACACTGGAAGGGGGATATGGCCTCTAAGGGTGGAGACGAGCAAAGCTTTAGGAATGAGGCAAACCCCTCTGACCTCTGAAATGCTTATGAGTGTCAGGAACTCTGGTTTTAAGAGTGCCCATGCTCTTTTCCATTATATCTTGGCCAGTATTTGAAATTCATTGTGATTACTTTGGCCAATATAATGTTCTTTTGAGTCGTTGCAAAAGCATAGGAGAAATGGAAATTTGAAAATAATGAAGTGTTCAGCTAACAGTGATATTAACATGCAGTTACTTTATTTTTTTTAATATTCATGGACAGTCAAAACCAGTTTCACATTTATTCAGAAACCAGACATTTTTCCTTTTCTTTTCTTTTTTCCTTTTTTTTTTTTCTTTTCTCAAAAAATCTTAAGACCCATGTTTCTATTAAGGGTTTGTCTGACAGATTCGTGAACAGCCTTATTTATACACCTAACTAAGCTCCAATGACCTCCCATACAGATGTCCTCAAACAAGAAACAAACAGGATAAGAAATATTGAGGGGAAGAGGGATTAGCTTTGAGAAGTGTTTCGTAACATTGAAGAAACTGTCCTTGTGATATTAATGAAATGAAGGTTGAGCATTACGATAGGAAAGACAATAAATAAATAGAGATAAAAGTAATCCTAGGTTATAATCCTATTATAAACTCTTCCAAAAGGTAGAACATTTCTCCAGACCTTTCAGGAAGATGGGAGGTCATATGTCAAGAACAGATAGGTGAAGTGTGGCATCCTCATTGACGCTTATTTTGCTTTTGAGATTAACCAAAATTGATCAGAATAAATTAGCACCATGGTGCTGTCAGATGCGAAGAAGGTCAAAGGCTTCATGATCGCCGTTAGAAAACTGTCAACAGAGAGAATTAGATCTTTAGTGGCATTTATAAGAACATCTGCTCTTGGGTCCCTGGAGCTGGCAGTGCTGCCTTGTTTATCTCTATAGAGAGGTAATTAACACCATGGAGAACACCAAAATATTGGAAAGAGACTCTATGGTTAGCAGAAGAGAGGTATTAATCCTAGAGATATCAGAGTTCATATCCACCACCCGGCTGCTGATTTGGTCAGGTACAGACTGTGATTTATCCAGGCAAAAGAAAAGACATGACAAAGCGGATCAGCAGCTGAAACCCAGAATGTCTGCGGTAGCTCTCCTTTCTGATTCACATGCTGGAAGAACGGTAGGGAGATATTTGCCAGCTTCACGAAGATCCTACTGAGATTGCAATCAGAAGTCCCTTGATTTCTGCACAGCAAAATACTGCTTTTCCTGGAAAAAGAATTGTGATGAATCCTCACCTAGAAAAACAAGCACAATGGCACTAAAAAAATAAAAAGCTGGAGAAGAGAAGACTTGGTTTTCATGTAGTCAGTATGAAAAACTGCACTGATCACCTTTTTCAGCATCCTTACAATGATCTTGGTGCTGCCGTAGCTACTGGCCTTATATGAACTGCAGACAGTATTTTCCCATTCATATTGTCTATATTTCCTGTAACCTGCAAAGTTCCAGGGGAAATGTACTGGTGAACTGACTCTTATTTTCAATCACCATATAAACACTTCTCAGACAAAGAAATCTCAACAAAGTTCTTCTTTTTTTTCTATTTTTTTTTTTTGTGCAAAAATAGTAATTGCCAAAACATTAATCAGATTTATTTGTCTGCTTTCTGGGATAAACTAGACATAGAAACGAGCTTGCTATACGTTGGTGTATGTTATTCTGTTGTAAAATAATAATTGGAAAGCTTTTTTAATATGTACCAGAAAAAGAAGGCTAGGTCTGCAGAGAATACAGATAATGATTTTAGGAAGGGAAAGGCTGAAATCCAAAGAGCAGGGCAAGATCAGAAAATAAACGGGAAACTCTACCTACTGTGGAAGAAGACATGAAAATAAATTGAAGCTTGGGGGAAGGATGGAAAGGGAAAGGACAAAACTAATAATTTATTTACCAATTCAGTCATTTAAAATTCTAATTTATGTACCCATCTATCTCACTCTATGCTGCGTGTAACAAAACTTCCATCGATACAACATAAAGGCATCAGGTGCTTGAGCTTTGTCCTCCTCTCCCCTGGTAGCACTGAAGGATATTTTATTAAGCATTACTCCTGCCTCAGATCTCCCCCTCCTGAAGGTGAGGAGGCAGTGAAAAAGCTGGGCAGCGGTCGTTATTTTCATACTTGGCTCTGATCTCTTTCCTTCAGACTGCCACCAGGAATGGGTTTGAAAATACCTAGGGAGAAATATCTCATTGGAAAAATGAATTTTGCCAGAGCTTCCTGATCAGGTATAAAAACCCAAACACCGTCACAACCACCACCCCCACCACCACCACCCCCCCAAAAAAAAACCCAAAACAACCAACAAACTATCAACCAACTCCAAAGAATCCCTCATTTCTTTCAGGAGGTTTTCTTTTCATGATGTTGCCAGCTGGAAAAAGGACCACAAGAGCTATCGCTGTGTGACTCTTTTAATCTTGGTCCATGTTGGCAGGGCACGCAGCTGTAGAGCAGGATGGTGCTGCAGTGTGAGCACGGTGGTTCCCATCTGCTTCCTTGCAGAACTACGCAGGCAGGGCTCTTGAAGGACTTTGGGATCTCTCCTGACGGCAGGGGGTTGGACTAGATGAACTCCAGAAGTCCCTTCCAACCCCTATCATTCTGTGATTCTGTGATTCTGTGGTGCCGCACGCGCGGCACTGGACATTATGGTGGTCTTAGTTTTACAGTACGTTGTACCGCACCTCCAAACGCTAATTTTATGAGTTCAATCGTCCTTCTCTCCTGCTCTGCAGTTTGACCCAACTGTTTGCACTTGCTAATAATATCCCTTTGTACTACACAGTGCATTCATTTATTAACATATTCAATGTAAAAAATAGTTTAAGATAGCATTTTAAAGTGTTATATTCACCCTTTATCTAATATTGTTAACTAGTGATTTCAAAGCATTTTATAAAGGTTTTACTCCAATGTTTCAAACACTGGAGCCAATGCACTCCAAGACCAGGTGAATCATCCTCTTCATTAGTTTTATAAATGGGACTGAAACTCTCACCACAGTGATTTATAATGTAGCACTATCTAAATGCCTGCACAGAGGATATACAGCGTAAAAAATACTTGAGCTGAGCTGAGAATTTCAGAGTAAAATCTAACACATTATTTGATAAAACATGGCAGGATTTGTTGAGGAACATATTTCATCAACCACGCGTGAAACTGCATAGTACTATAAAATACTAAAAGAGAACAACCTTAGAAACAACTCACAACTACTCAAAGCAGCAGCAAATCATGTCACAAGGCAAATTTGTGATCAGAGCAGTCAGCTCAACAAGGAAGAGATTTTCTATAGCAGACAGGTAGGACATTGTAATCACCACCTTAGTAATCCGCTTTAAAGAAAACGAAATGAATGAGCATAAAGTATGTTTTGAACAAAAAGATACATTTTAAAGAGGCATGTAACCACTAAGTTTCTATAAATGTACTGGAATCCTAACACAAATAAACCTGATTCAGAATATAATTTGATTACATTAATTGTCTGTATGTTTCCATATCTTAATTTTCCCTCAAGTTATATTTTAGCTAGTTTTTCATGTTTAGAAGCATATTCTGTTTGTACGTCACACCAACTATGGTTTGTACAGCATGTGTTTCATCCAATTTTAACTTCTCAGGTGAAAGATCCTTTAGCTGAGAACTGGTATTTGTGAGCTCTGTAAATTTTGTCTCTGTTTTAATCCCATTTTCTTCAATTCAAACATATAAAACTGTCAGTCTTAAAGTGAGAATCTGAGATCACAAAGCATCCTGTACTTGATTTATTATTTAAGTTCATTGTTTCCTTTCAGCACATTTTTATTCTCACTTTTTATTAAATAAAATTTAGGGAGCAAGATTGGTGTAGAAAAAAAGGCAAAAATGCCTGTTATTTCAGACGTTCTGTCTAATGACAGAAATCTCTGAAAGATGAAAGCTACTGACTAAGAAAAAAAGACAGTGAAACAATACATGCACAAAAGTCTTGATTCCAGATCTGTTACTGGAGAGTGTTTCTCTCAAGTTATAATATGAGGCATAGAGTCATATTTTTCAAATGGCACTTAAGATGCTGGCAAAGCATCCTGAATGCCAATTTCAGTTTTGAATTGACTATGATCAGGATAATAGAGTGTATGGAAGGATATGCCCCAACTACAACTAAAGATACTGCGACTTTCACATCATCTTTACTTTGAGAAGTTGACAGTATCAACAGAATTTGAGCTACGAAACTGGAAAGATACAGGATCAGGAAAGAAATAATGGATTTAATGGCAGTTAAGTGAACATCTATCAAGGGATCCCTGAGAGTATCTACATAATATTGCATCTTCTTTGTGTGTTTCCATAAAGAAGTAATTAATAGGGCAGAGGTTACCACAGATAGTACTAGAGGAAAAAAACAGCCTACAAAGTAAAGAAGAAGCAGGTAGAGATGCGAACTGTCCCAGTCAGTGGTATGTGCTGTGCTATTTTCTCTACAGTTCCCCGTTGAGCTGCAGATATAGGTGCTGGGTGTAATCCAGAGTAAAGGAAGAGAAGTCCCAGAAGAGACCACCAGCGATCCTAGAAGGAGCCATGGGACCATCCCAGCCATTCTGAGCTTGATTTGCAGCAATAGCCATTGGGTGGCATTGATTATTTTCACACAGTAGAGTACATAGAGCCAGGAACTGAACCACAAACTGGCATGGTTTACAAACATCCACACAGCACCGAAAGCTTTGTACATGGAAGCCAACTTAAACTCATCCGCAAAGTAGAGACTATGAATGTGCATCAGTATGGTCATCTGCAAGATAAATCTTGATATGCTCAGAAAAATCAGGATCATATCGGCAGAAGAAATTTTTTTGCTTTTGATCCAGTTAATGATATTAACAGCTGTAATAAATCCATTTCCAAAAATTCCCAAAACAACTTCCATAGCTACAATACTTATTGAAATGATAAGAACTGGTGACAACATCTTGCTTCTTTTGTCAGCTGTGCCTGATTATCTTGTGCAAGAGGTTGAGCAGACCTGATGGTATCTAACTAGCCCCAGCTCCAGCCTGCTCACCTTATATCTAGGAACAAAAAGACATTTGGAAATGATAGTGGAAAATGATTATTGATGTTCTTCCTGAACATGTAAATCAGAGAAGGATTTAATAATTAATTCTAAGCTTTAACACGCATAACATTTGCCTATGTTTTTCCCTAGGGAAGTGGGAAAGTCAGCTGTATTAACCTCCCCATCTTTTGTCCAATTGTTGATATTCGTACCTAGAATGACAGAGAACTCTGTGGCTGTCTAGTTACAATGGTAACCATGAGGAAGGGGGTGCATCATGCAACCCAACACAGGCAGCAGCATATGTCAAGAGACAGCAAGAGCTCTTATATCATAACTATTATCTTTCTTTCATACTGCTTTGGATGTCTGTCAACTATAACTACAAATGAAGAATATTGTACAGCCTCCAGCCCTATTTTAGCGAATCACTCTAGACAACAAAGCGTCATTTACCCACGGATTACTGCTCCATATAGCTGTCCATTTCTTATATATCTTAGATCGTGTATTGGTCACATATATGGGACCAAAAGACAACAGTGACCAGTTCTACAAGGAGCAGTGATGACAGACTGGTGAAGCAGAGCAGGACATCTAGCAGAACCCTGTTAAAAGCCCCACCTTCTCCAGTTGCTTTCATTGTCCCAGCCTCTGCCCCACCTGTGCGTCCCAGAGAAGTTTCTTGCTCTAGACATCAGATCTAGACCTGTTCTGCTTGATGGAGTGAAAATCTCTCATCCATCTGCATACCTATGTCAGCTGTGGCTAGAAGGTGTAACAACCATCGCAGTCCAGAACGGTGGGTGGTACCCATTGATCTGCATCCTACATTGGTGCTTATTTATAGAATCATAGAATGGTTAGAGTTGGAAGGGATCTTAAAGATCATCTAGTTCCAACCCCCCTGCCCTGGGCAGGGACACCTCCCACTAGACTAGGTTGCTATTTCATCTATAAAGGAATATGTCTAGATTTACAGAACAATTTATCTTCATTTTCTCAACCCCAGGTCCATTAATCAAATCTGAAAATAAAGTATTGGCACATTAATATTGTCAATATATCCTTTCTTGAATTAGAGAAATACAAAACAAAAAGTGAAGACTTTGACAACAGGGTAAGAAGCAGCTGGGATCATTTTGCCACTGGAAAAAGTCTGGAAGTTCTTTGGCAGTAAAATATTTGTCATTTTTGTGGGAAAGTTGACATGTACTTCTGGAGTCCATTTCTCAACAGAGTAAAATGACTTAAAGGTAGACCAAACTTCTGGTCTGAATGTGGTAAAAACTGCCAATTTGATTTACTATTTACCATTACAAGCTTCAAGTTTTTGTTGAATTGTTCAGAAGAGAAACAGCTAACTTAAATTGGTATAAGTACATTTCTTCATTAACTTGTTGAAATGAAAAAACAGATTTAAAATCTCCATAGCTTTTGTTTCTGTCAACAATTCATTCATATTGAATTTATATTTCAGTTTAGGTCCTAGTAATCACAAGGACTAGGAGCTTTTTTTTTTTCTTAAAAAGAGAGCATACTTTCCTAATCATAACAATGAAAACTAAAAAAAAAAAAGAAATATAAAATTGGGACACATTTCCAAAATATTGTTTATTAGTTCCAGATTTTAAAAATCTCAAGGGAAAAAACAAACCTAAACTAAGAATACATTTGTATGTTTACATTTTCTATTATGTTCTTCAACAAAGGTATTGAAAATAGCAGCAAAGTCACATCTTACTAAGGAAAAAAAAAATATAAAGGAAGTGTAACTCAATGCCTACAGTATATTTTAAAGTTATATGCATAAAGCTTCCTGTACACAGAATATGCATTACAAAATTACAGTAGTCAGTTACCTCAAAAATGTAGTCATTAAGTTACTCAAGGGAATATGAAAATAACACTTTGTTTTTATGCACTCACAAAAAACAGCACTGCAATTATAAAGTAGAAGAAACTACAATGGAAGATAGATACAATATAGAAAAATGCATGACTAAAAGGGATTCTTAGCTGTTCCAACAAACAGTTACAAAATTCTATTCTATCTTCATACATACCATGAAAAATGAGAATTTAAAAGAAAAGTACACCTAATCTTTACCTACCCATTTCATTTTTCTCTAAGCAAGGTCGAAAATTAAAATAACTACTTGAGACACAAAAGAATATTCCTGCCTTGAGGACTCCCACTGGTTCCTCGAGAAAGAAACCATCAAACAACCTGTGCACCCTGGTAGTATTTGAGTCTTCATGAGTCAGATAAAGGAAACAGCCTGTTCCTCAGCGCTCTGTCAGTGACGTGTCTCATGTGCTTTTGTCCCAGGAATGGCTCCTGTATAAATATTTCCCTTTCTTTTGTCTCCTATTAGTTCAAGAGCTTCCTGGTGGACTGTACTGGTACTGTCATCTTCAATGGTTCTCTGGAAGATAACGAGTCTACTCACGGATGCTGTGACACATACCTGCAAGCATCAAGATGCAAAAGGCCAATTTATGGGTAATAGCAACCAGGACATGACCACATCTGATGCTTACTCCAATCTGACCCCAGGTTGTCCACTGGAGAACATCATAGTCTCACCTCCTGGTATGCAGCTCCTTGAATTTTCTTATTCCCCTTCTTACCCTTTCCTAACCTCAAAATTTAGTTGCAACATGCTCTTGCAGAAAACTGAGTGAGCATATGGAAGGGCGGTGGCAGCCTGAGCACCCTACATAAGTGAACCATGGCTATAGGGCAGGTACACTGCAGATAAGACAGACCAGAACATTTTTACTGAGTGCCACAAATACGTGTACTTTAGGTATCATGCACAATATGCCGAGCTGTGATGGCAGTGTAAAATGAGACAGGAATGGCACGGCTTGTGGTGGGTCACTGCGTAAACGTGAATAGCACCCTTCGGTCTGGGAATTTTCTCTGAGGAAACCCTTGACAGCAACCTGAGGGTGATGGAGAAGTGATCTCATGGATTATCCTCACAGTATTGGAAAGAAAAAAAGACTACAAGGTGGGTCAGACTGTTCACTCTCCATTCTAACAAGTCTAAAATTCCTGAATTTATAACAGTGATTTACAAATGTACAGATTTGGAGGTGAATTGAGTCTATAGTTAATATATTCTGTATATCAAGAATTTCATGCTGTTGTCACAGAAGTTTCACTTTTCAGAGTATTCGGTATCATGAAGAATTATGAAGCTTAACCTATTTCTATTTGGAATAAATTATGATGAAAATAAGGACAATTACTGTAAACATTTAGAAATTAACCAATACTTAGATTGAAGGAGTCTTTGACTTCTCAGTTATGTAGTCAGGAGATGTCAACATAATCTTAGCAAGAAAACAAGAAATCAATATCTGTAAAGACACTTATACAAGCATATGTCCTTGGGTATATGAAATCAGACATACGGATTCACTTTGGTCTGCACAGTAAGACCAGCAGCAATCGGTGTGAAGTGAGGATTGTAATAAAGGAAATGAGGCACTCTGCAAAGTATGAGGAAAGATATCTGCACAACTCAGATAGGGTTGCCACATTAAGGCTTTTTAGTAGACTTCCTTTTGAGCTACAGAGTTAATGGTCATGATCAGACTAGGTTTAATTGGCAGAGGATACACAAGAGACCCTAGAATATGTCACAGTTCCTTGAATTTATCCTATGGTGAGATTATAAAAGCAGCTGAGACGCAGAGTACAGCAGAGACTAGCAATTCTTAAAAATAGGACATAGGGCAATATTAGCGTGACACAAATAGTAAATACTGGAGAGAAGTGCCTGAATTTATAAAATATTTTCCCTGGCAAGATAAATCTCACTGTACTCAGACAAGTCAGGTTCAGCCTACAGTATAACAGCTTTCCTCTTTTGATTCATGCATTCCAATTAACAGCGGTAATAAATAAACTTCCCACAATCCCTACAATGATTTTAATTGTTGAAGTAGTTAGAGACATTGTTACAGCACAGGAAACAGTTTCTGACTCTTGTAAAACACCGCTTGTTCAGATCATACAGAGACTCACAAATCACCAATTAAACAGTATCTGGTTAATCTTTTGGCATTTTATTCTGAGCAAGAAGCGTATGAATATGATACTGGAAGATTTATTTCTGGTATTGTTCAGGAAGATGCATATCTTGGAAATGTCGCTGACAAATCATTCAACTACAGCCACTGTTTCAAAATTTTTAGTGAGAAGTAATAGTCTGTGGCTGGATTGGGGATAGGAGAAATTACAACATGTCAATAGGACTGTCTTTGTCTTCTCATACAGTTGTTGCTGCTTTTTTTTGAAGTATGACCTTGGATTTTGGTGTAACATGATGGGTGCTCAGACTGCCACCACACTTCATTGTCCTCAGTCTTCTCTCTGCATGCTAAGAGATGTGTCTTTTGGTGCTCTCGTCAACACCAATTCAAATTTGGATAAAATTTCAAAATTTCTAATGTGAAAGCTCCAGCACATTCAGAAAAGAAGAAAAAGAAAAATAAAAAGAAAAAAAAGAAAAAGAAAAAGAAAAAGAAAAAGAAAAAGAAAAAGAAAAAGAAAAAGAAAAAGAAAAAGAAAAAGAAAAAGAAAAAGAAAAAGAAAAAGAAAAAGAAAAAGAAAAAGAAAAAGAAAAAGAAAAAGAAAAAGAAAAAGAAAAAGAAAGAAAAAGAACGAGGGAGAGGAGAGGAAGAGAAGGGAAAGGGAAGGGAAAGGGAAGGGAAGGGAAAGGGAAGGGAGGGGAAGGGAAGGGAGGGGAAGGGAAGGGAAGGGAAGGGAAGGGAAGGGAAGGGAAGGGAAGGGAAGGGAAGGGAAGGGAAGGGAAGGGAAGGGAAGGGAAAAGGAAAGACACATGGAAAGTCTGTGCATCTGAACTCCCTTCCAATCTGAGAGCCAGGGCTCCCATCTCATGAAGACATACATGTAAAGGCTGGTCCATGACCAAATGAGGATGAGGTTAAGGTATTTATCTGACCATCAGCATGGGGAAGCAGTTCCAAGCCTGGCAATTTAAATTTAACCTTAATAGTTTATTCTTGCAACAGCAGAGTTGGCCATTAGCCAAGAGTGTTCTAGATCACCAACCTAACTGGAGTGCCCAGATCCTGTCGTCTCCCTTCTGTCTCCTGTCTAAAAGCAAAAGAATACCCAGCTGTAATCCTAGAATTTCATTTTGGGATTATACTCAGAGAGAAAAATCTTGGAATAATTTCAACCTTACCCCCACATCCTACTGACATTATAGTGTTGTATTTGACAAGTGTTAACCATTTTCTGACTGCTAGTGTGTTATTCTATGACAACTGAATTAGAGGACTTGCAAAGCAGGCCAAGAATGCAAGAATGAATATTACTGTGACAGTACACATTCCATTTCCTAATGAAAGGAGCTAAGGACATGAGGATAACTTATTACTTACTTATTACTGTTTTGTCATACTGTGTGATGGAAAGAAATAAAGGAAAAATATTTTGTTTCAAGTTGGAGGAAGGACACTGCCTTTCAGGCAATCATAGTAAATTTAATTCCATTGAAGTAAGTGGCTACAAGAGCCTCATGACGTTTGCTGACCCCTGTATCATGAGCTCCTTAGCAAATAAGCTTTTTACAGCCCAGAGTAAATTGTACACAGTATTTATAATGTGTTGTATCATGAAGTCCAACTCTGACTGAAATCTCTGAGCACTGGCATAAGACAGTGGAGTACTACTGCTACTAAGATCCTTATAGTAAAATAATTGAATAAAACAAAGCATGGGAGCATACTGCTTGTACAAGATGCAGAAACAGGCTTACAAAAGCAAACTCACAAAGAAAATTATATAGGAGAGCCATCAATGCCTGGGTTAAAGAGGTGTGCCCAGAAGCAGCGTTGTTGGCTCTATTATGGGCTGTTTGCATCTGTGACACTTTCCAAAATGGTTTATCAAGTGTTTCTCGCATATTTGACAAGGTATAGAAGGCTTGTGAACCTTAATAAAATATGCTGCATCTGGTAAACAACAGTAAATTATGCTGTCATTTAACACATTCTTGACTTTGTATTGTACAAAGAAATAATGTTGCAAAATATCTCAAGAAATGTGTGTGAAAGGGTGATAAACTTTTTTACCATTAATTTGCAAGTTGTCATGCTGCTGTCATTGTTGTACTGGGGATAATGTACTGTTAATTTCAGTACAACACAATTTTATTTTATTTTTTAAGAAGGCCATCGTCAAAATGGATGAACCATCAGACACAGCTAATGGAAGGAGCCCTCTAAAACACTTGTGAAAGGTCAAAAAGATCAAACGATGTAACACAAACCAAAAGGAAAGTCTAACTACAATTTTAAGGAAGTAAGAATGTATGTACACCCCAAAAGGAATGAGCAGGACACAGGAACAAATTAGTGGCTATTATTAGTTGCTCCTTGCCATGAACAAAGATTTTAATATATGCAGTCGTTAACTCAAGGCAGGTGAGTTTATGGTTTATACCATGCAAGCTACGAAAGGAAATGTGTTCACTTCCCAAGCAATGCTGGATGCTACCTGCACCACTTCCTCTCCTTTCCTCCTTTCATTCCCCTCTAGTTTATGTCCCCCTTTGCCTAAGAGGACCACCTTCAATAGGAGATTGACACAATTCCTTCCCAAATCCTCTTTTCCAAAAAGTCTTACCACTACTTTGCCCCATATCATTGTAAGAGACCAGAAGATTGCTCCTCTTTCACCTACATAAATTCAATTCATGAAGGAACCAGCTTCTTACCTCTACTTATGCCTTCCTCAGTGCCAGATAAAGGGCCATTCAAAGCTTTCTCTACTGTCCCTAGGGATGAATATTGTGTCAACTGGGTCAACAATAAAGCCTTTTGTTTTTATCTTCATATCAACACTGTGAATTATCACTGTCTGCAGCCATAGTTACATCCTTATCTGATCGTTGTTACTATGACTGGAAGGGCTCC
The DNA here is from genome assembly GCF_028500815.1 of Rissa tridactyla. Taxonomy (NCBI): domain Eukaryota; kingdom Metazoa; phylum Chordata; class Aves; order Charadriiformes; family Laridae; genus Rissa; species Rissa tridactyla. The sequence continues at coordinate 4,181,551 of NC_071466.1, read as the reverse complement.
TCTGGGCTGAGTTTGTTTCATTGTGTATTGCACAGCATCAGTTGGAAAGCTTAATAAGTTATAAGTTATAATAAATATTGCTCTTCGGGGAAAGCTTTTCAATGAAAGCATATTGACCCTCAGTTTTCAGTTTCAATTGGATTTTTTCTTGCCCTAATTAAAATAAATACTTTTAATCATGACTGAATAATTTAAACTTCTTAGCTTGCCATTTTCATGGAGCTTTCCCTTGCACTCAGGTGAAGACTTCCAAAAATTTCAGTGATCATACACACCACCTAGAAGAAAAATCTCTAATTACATCAGTCAGAGCAATAGACCTTGGTAACCTGCATTGCCTGGGGGACACAATGACATTTTATACTTTGAAAAAATCAGTGTTGAATCATCAGGAGAACTGCAACTTAATGGTTTTTCTTTTGTTAAGCAAGGGAAGAAAGGGTGGGAAAAAACCTAATGATGTCTGGAAGTTGTTAGGAAAAGCAAATCATAAGGAAGCTAAAGTGTGTTCAGTATTTCCCTTTTTAGGCTAACAGCAATAAAGTTAAATGTCTGGATCACAGGATACAACAAAAAGAAGTGCATGCACAGAAATAGGCAAGTCCCAAACTGTTTTTCAAAGGTGTAGCAAGCCAAATTTTAGCACATGGAAGTTAGTTAGTTCTGGAAAGATCAGATATTTCAAGAAACAACTTTGCAGCCCATTCAGGGACTTGCAGAGCAATAACTGCTCCTTGTCTCACATGCATGGATAGTCTTTCACAATGTCAGAAGCCACCTCGCCACCACTTTTACTGCTTGTCACAAACACTTTGGAAGACCTCTTCTCCATATCCCACTGTCACTAGACTTTAAAATAGCCACTAACCAATATCTACTTCCCAGGAATCTACTACTGATGTTGGTTGGTAGACCTTCCTTGATCATGCCTTTTCCTGCTATTCAGAGAGTCACTACATCCAAAGGAATGGAGTTGTTTACTGAGTCAGATTATTCAACAATCACACTTTCTTTAAAACAAGATTAAAGAAAGAAAAGACGCTTAGTTTACTCTATTAAGGAAAAGGTTAAAATATTACATCAAAAATGAGACACAAAGTTTCAAAATAATAGAATAATTATCAAGCTTGTGTTTGACTATCCTTGATTGGTCCAGCTTCTCAACGGATTTAGGAGATTTTCTTTTATTCTTTTTCCTATCCCAGGGTTGTTTTATAAAATCTGTCTGGCTACTCTGTTGCTAAAATTGGAATTGCTTTTCATGTGTTTCTGAACAAGCCTGAAGGATTAGAAAACTGTTTCTCACTTCTCTTTCCCCAAATCATAACTGCAAGAACAGCTCTCTCATTTTCCATGCCCATTACATTTTATGATTAGTGTATTCCTTTCCACCCAGCTGGATTGTCCTGTTCACAAAGTTGTCACAGACTACAGTAAAACTTCCTGCAAACTGGTCATTGCACTAGGCTCAGCATTTACAATTTGTGCTTAGCTTCACACAGAGAATAAATATACATTTCTAACACAGGTGCCAGACTTGTACATGGGAGCATATTTTCTTAGCCAATTTCCTTTATTCTGCCTTTCGTTATATTTCAGATATCCTACCATCACCAGCAGTTACCCATTTTGTGACCCCAGTTCAGAAATACCTTTCTTAAAAACAAAAAAAAAAAAAAGAAAAAAAAAAGAAAAGAAAAAAGAATACTATTGAATAACAGAATAATATAGTTTTCTTTTATTGTGGGAACAGTGGTCACTGAACAGAGTTAGTAATTACCATCTAGCATAGGACTGGGTTTCAGTGTTGATGCCTACATATGCTTAAATGCCTAAGAGCCTAAATCACAAAATCATAGAATCGTTTATCTTGGAAAAGACCTTTAAAATCATCGAGTCCAACTGTAAACCTAACACTACCAGGTCCCACTAAATGTCGATACCTACATCGGTGCTGTTGTCTACTATCTCACAGCAGACAAAGATTTGGTCAGCATAGTCACTAGATCCTGTAGAAAGATTCAGTTCACTTAAAGTAGGCACCCAAAGGCAGATCAGCAGAGACCTTCTGCGCAGTCCTTAACTGTTATGATGAAAGGCAGAAGAGATGTCTACTGCCACCATTGGTGCCCAGGGATATCCAAGACATCTATACAGATATGCCACAGGACTTCACAAAGATCCATCTCTTTTTGCTACAGCACCTGGAAGTGACACAGGATGCTTTCATATGTCGGCATTTAAATTAATTCCCACTCTGAGGTGACCTCCACAGGCTGAGGTGACCTCCAGTAGCTTCCAGGTCCCTGTCAAGCTCTGAGGAGTATCTGTCAGCTGTCTATTGATGTCTAGAAATACCTGTGGCTGATGGCACTCGATTACTACATTTGGCCAGTGAAGGAAGCCCCAATGCCCAGAAATAAATCACTTTCCTTTTGTCATTGGATATATTTGAACCTCAGATGGACTTAGGAACCAAGAATTAGAGAAGATACCAAAATAAAAACATGAAATCCACTCTTATATAAACTATATTCAATAATGTATCAAAGAAACAAAGCCTATCTATAACCTGGGTTTAGTTTGTCTTTTTTTTTTCATCCTTTCTTTTTCATAATACTGGATTTTAAATGTTTAAAATACACATGTTAATATTAGAAAGTTGTCCTCAGCTTCCAAATGCATCTGGAATACAAATTTACCTCATGACAATATTTTTTAATGTTTAGGTGAAGTAGTTCCATTTAAACTACTTTATATATCATTTTCCATTTTAAAGAATAGTCTTTGCAATCCTTTTATGAATGCTCCTGTAGTCTTTGTAAACAATAGTTGAAATTCAGCAAATAGAAGTCTCTGTGTTTCCTGTTGCAATGAATCTATTAGATGGAAGCATTCAGTGAAAAAAACCTTTATTTGGTGATATCATTAAAGATTGTAACATCAGGATAGGCAACCTTAAACAAATATTTTTTTAAATTATAAAATTTTAAGTGTTTACTTTTGACGTCTCTATACCTTTAATGTAAATGTGCCTTTTAGTCCATATAAGACCATAAAACCATTTGCAGGCCATCATCATTTCAGCACCATTAACAAACTGCCTCTCACTGATACGACGCCGGATTCACTTGTGTTTGTGTAACCAGCGTGCCATTTTGACAGCCAACTGCAATTCAAATCCCTTTGTCAATACTCTGCACCACCTGTGATGCAAATTTGAATTAATCCTGATTTTCATTGCTTACTTACACTTTTTGAGTAATGTAAGTGACACATGTCACAGCAAATCCTACTTACTGGAAGTCAGCAATGTTTCTGGCACTGCCTCTGGGAGAGAGAAAACGTTATCTGTTCAGAGGGATTCACATTGGAGTCTCTCCTTGTACCTCTTCATAGCAGTATGAAGAAAGCAAAAGTCCGTATTCTCATAATCTTTTTTTCTGATGCACAGCATTTAAGTTACAGCTTCTGTACAACGCTGGACTTGGGTTGACTTGACATTTTCAGTCCAGGTTCCCAGTCGTAATCTCCAGTTCAATCTCTTATTTATTTTGCAGGAAAGGGAGGTCATTCTCCCCCTCTACTCTGCACTGGTGAGGCCACAACTGGAGTATTGTGTCCAGTTTTGGGCTCCCCAGTTCAAGAGGGACAGGGAACTACTGGAGCGAGTCCAGCGAAGGGCAACCAAGATGATTATGGGACTGGAGCACCTCCCTTATGAGGAAAGGTTGAGAGAGCTGGGACTCTTTAGCCTGGAGAAGAGAAGGTTGAGGGGGGACCTGATTAATGTTTACAAGTATCAAAAGGGTGGGTTTAAGGAGGACGGAGGCAGGCTCTTTTCAATGGTTCCCAGTGACAGGACGAGGGGCAATGGGCACAAGCTAGAACATAGGAAGTTCCGTTCAAATACACGGAAAAACTTCTTTACGGTGAGGGTGACAGAGCACTGGAACAGGCTGCCCAGGGAGGTTGTGGAGTCCCCTTCCCTGGAGATTTTCAAGACCCGCCTGGATGCAGCCCTGAGGGATGTGCTTTAGGTAATCCTGCTCTAGCAGGGGAGTTGGACTAGATGGTCTCTAGAGGTCCCTTCCAACTCTGAAGATTCCGTGATTCCGTGATTCCGTGAAATAGATGTCACATTGGTGTGAGCATCGCTTGGGGTAGCATAGTACAATGAAATTCATTACCAATATGCCTGGGTCCAGATATTATTTCTCAATATCCTATCAGCTTTTTAACTTTGCATTAATAAAATGTTACTTTGTGTGATTACTACAGCAAGGGGTGAATGATGCATGAAATAAAAACCTGTCAAATCCTTGAGAAAGTGCTCAGCAAAATGACACACGTCTGCTTACTGTATTCAAAGAGTTCAAATGATATTCTTATCATGTGAGAAGCACTGAAACAAATTATGGTCACTTTAAGGGATTCACTTGGAACATATTCAAAATCACAAAAATCTTGTGCATTTTTTTCCTGTGTTTTAGGCTAAAATGAAAGAAACACAAGGTCAATTTATCCTGTTATGAATTAATTTCTGAATATGGAGGTTTCCTGGGACAGTTGTAGTCAGGCTTCCATAAAATGAAGTACTAACTAAACTCTTCAGTGTGAGAAAACAGACAATTCTGGAGGATATGACCCATAGGTAAATAAAAAACTTACATTAAGAAGGTGAATAGGGTTGATGATTTACTGTCTTTTCCAGTACAGGAAATAGGTGCCAACAAAAGAAAGAAGAATTGAAAGCAAAAGCAAAAGAAGGCATTTTTCTACATAAGGAAATACGTGAGAATCCTTTTCAGAAGACACTATCAGTGCTGAGAGTCTGCATGGATTCAAAGGATGAATGGACAAGCCCATAAGAATGAAATCAATTGGGTGTTACTTAAATACATAGAACCCATTTCTGGTTCACATAGTCCCTGTAAAAGTTTAATGTCCGGGACAGTATCAGGAGAAAGGAGAATTTATGTTTGCTCAGTTTGTGCAATCTTCCCTAGGATCCCTGCTGCCACCAAAGGGAGGTCACTGGGCAGACGGACCTTTGGTCCCAACCAATATGACTGAATTAATGTTAGTGAGTTATGCTGCCTCATTACATCTTTTTGCTGGACATTTTATGAATTATGATATTTTTTCATGGTTTTGATTAAGTCCAACTACAAAATACAGCCCCCATGCCACAGCTATCATCATTTGAATTAGTGAAGAACGTGGATCCCAGAAAAGAATTGAATCCCGTTGTGCCAAAGGCTGCAAAAACATGCACAGCAATAAGAGCAATTTTGTCCCATGTAGCATAAGGAGAAAATTAGTTCTAACCACAATTTTATTGGATCCAGAATGGCTTCTCAAATGAAACAATTTTGTCAATTCAGAAGGATTCACATCGCTGTTTCAACTCATAACTCTTCATATCCGGCAATAAAGCAGAAACACAAATTCTGACTCAGTTGCATCACTTTCATATGACTAACACAGGAAAATACAGTAGAATTATTCTTGGTGTGCAGTGTAGTAAACAAAAGAATAAAGTTCATTTCAGAAATGGCAATTAGTTTTTCACTTCACTCCCACTTAGAAATAACTGTTATGAGTCTTTATTGCAGAACACCTTATTTTTGATTTAGATCCTAACTAATATTTCCAATGATGTTCAACTGTTTTGCATTTAGTTTCACTATGTATATCTGACTAAATCAAAGAAGGTGTAGTTTGGCTTTCCCTGGGAAGAGCAGAACACTTAAAAACCTCTCCAGGAGCTTTGCTATAGATTTCCTTTTACCTGACTTCAGCTTTTCAGAATTATTATTATTTGGGATAAGGAGAGAGGATGAATACCCCAAAAATGTTGACAGTTTTTGCCAAGTTCTGAATTTCAAAAACTAATTAGCTTTAATGAATGGACAGGTCTGATTGTCAAGATCTTCTCGGTGCATACAGGTTAGATATCAATGATTTATTAACTTAAAGTGGAATAAGGGCACATTCCAGTGATACAGCTGAGACAGTGCAGTATCTCCCCATGGCAGAGAACGGGCCATCCTGCTCTTACCAGCTGCTGGTTTGCTTGTGCCAGGTCTGGTGCCCAGCAGTCTCCATCAGGAGCTTTTTTGTTTCACCGAAGTGACAGAAAATTAGCACACACAAAAAAAGTGTGTGCATTCTGCAAACTTAGCAAATTAAATCGGCTCAGTGAAAGCATGAAGACAAGCGCCAGAGGCAGCTCCTGTGTGGCATGGGTGGGAGAGGAGTTGGAGAGGGTCTGGAAGGAGAGAGGGCAAAATGGGACCGCGCTTTACATTCGCAGCCAGTTATTAGATGGACACAACTGTACCACACAAATATACAAAAGCACGGTTCTGGTAGGTTGCAAGACAGTCCTCACAGTAGTTCATAAACAATTTCATGTACTAATTAGCTGTTTTATCTTAGGATCCCATGGGGCCCAGAGAAGAAAGATGCTCTGTGGTGTAGATCCAGCCAACCCGCTCTGGATAAAGACACCAAGTTGTTTTGGTTATTTTGCCATAGGGCCAGGGATCCACCTGCGTATACTAAGAAGCTTAGGCCAATATATTCCCATTCTGGATGGATTAAAAATAACTTCCTCTGTAAAGAAGCTTTTAAATGCTGTTTTAAATCTAACCCTCAGCAGTTTGTTATCCCAGATTCATCCTCCATCTATTCTACGATCAAAGTTGTTCAGGTGCAGCACCCAAATTTAAAAGCTTATTTATACAGGTTTTAAGACAGTGTTATTTCACTGATTGAGTACTTTAATATTGGTTTCTGTTAACAAAATACATACTGGAAGTTACAGAGGTGCTGTTTCTCCCTTTCTTTCTGTCACTTTTAGACAGACATGGAGTGATTTAAGGGGTAACTTTTCTATGTGTATTGTGTTGAGATCTGAATCAGCTCAAAATTTATGGACTGAGAGCTTCCAGACTTGTTTTGTGAGACACTCATATGTGTTTCTCATATAAGCTATAGATGTCACAAATCTAGAGGTTTGTTTCAAACTCAGACAGCCAGTAATTTATTTTTTTTTCCTCCCTTTCTGCACCTTGATCATGAATATGATTCTATCACATCTCCTTCATTCAGGACAAGTTTGTGTCTGACTATATTGTAGTTGGCATCGCTGATTGAATCACAGCAGCCACATTCTCCTCTTAAACTCCCACCCCCCTCTCTGGCTGAGCCAGAGGGTCAATATGATGACTAAGGGCAGTAAAACTCAATTTCTCATTCTGCTGTGCTTCACCAGGCTGCCTCGTTATTTTTAAGTCTCTCCTCCATATGGTGGCACGCTCTTGTCCCCGTATTTCAGTGTCTTCCAGGGGAGCATCTATCCACTTATCTGATACCACGTTGCCCCCTAGTGACAAATACTTCACTTGTCTCATGCTTCTCTCCATCCGGATCCTGTAGTGATGACTTCTTTTCCTCCAGCACTCCCAGTTATTTAGTTGTGGGTTTTTTTTCGTTCTGTTTTGGTTTAGTTTTAGATCATGCCCTTATCTATGCTGGAAAAACGTTCCTTAATCCTGTCCCTCTGGGATATTGGTGGAGTCAGGCTCACTTTGGCTCCAATCTGCAAGAAGAGCCCAAGTTTCTGTGCTGCACTCATTACTGCTATTTATACACGGTGGGCTGAGCTCACCCAGGCAGGATTTCTGCCATAGGGCTTAGTTATTGCAGAAATCAGCAGTGACTTTGCCTCCATCAGCATGAGGGCAGGTGACCAATGCTACCTGGTATGTAGACAATTCATTGAAAATGGGAGGCACAGCAAGGGTTTTGGGGAAAGATATAATCTAATCTCATCCTCTAAATGGCTCCTTCCACCTTGCTTTCCTAATATCAGTGCTCCAGAGGTTATTGGCAAGAAATTCCTTCACACACTAAGAGAAGGGTTTAGGAAGGTGAATCAAGTCACTCTCCTGAGGGTTTGGGGAGACGTGCTCTCCCCCTAAGAGAGCACCAGCAATCTCATGCTGCAAAGGTTGAACAATTCTTGAGTCTCCTAAGCAGAAGAAAGGGAAAAGGGTTGATAAGCACTTTTATTTAGGCAAGCAAAAGGATTTTTAGTCCTGGACATACTTAGAGCACTAAGCCTGCAGAGGAGGAGGCAGTTGCAAACTCCTCACCTCTTCCCTTGCTCCTCATGCTTCTCAGTATATCGGACTTTCAGTGTCACTCTCACCAGTCTCTGGAGGGAGTAAGGAAGGCCCAGCATGCTACAATGGCACGTAGAAATTATTTCTGTGTTTAAAAATGTGTGTATATTCTAGCATACAGTGGAGGCAGAGAGAAGAGCGTTGCCTGTAGCTCCTGACAAACTTACTGGGATGGGTTAGACTCTGACTTTGGCATTGACCGAGTTCATCCAGGCCCTTTCCTCTTAATGTCCATATAACAGACCTTTATAAAAACTGCAGAGAGATCTGTGTTCGTGGAAAATGCTGTGGCAGGAGTTGATCGCTATTCCTTCCACATAAAGAAATAATTCTGATTTTATGCTAAGGTGGGCATTTGAACTGATTGTTTCAGTCAGGGATCTAATTCAGCATAATTCTGTGCATTAAGTTAATTTTCTTTGCCTTGGTTTGGCTTAATTTAGTTTCCAAAGGCAGTAACTTCTAGTGAGACTTCCAGAAGCCGTGTCACCAATACCTGCAACCTGCCTGGACTACACAATCCCTCTGAAAAACGGCTGTATGGGCACTGAGAAGGTCCAAATGTGCCCAAGTTGATGTGAAAATCCAGATGAAAGAATATCTCATAGATTGAAAATGTTTCTATTATGTTAACTGATTAAGCACCCCCAAAACAGAGGCAATACTATAAAAGCAATTACACTGTCTTTGATTAATACCACCACTACAAATACAGCAACGTTAGATTTATGCCAAACTGTGCCATTCAGTTAACAAGATAGTACTTGTTCTTGCTTGGCTTGGATTCACTGTTTTCCTTCTGCCCTGAAATTTCCTTTTAGACCCACCGTGGTATGAAAGCGCTTCAGAAGATGTGAGGCTGGTGGTCAGCATTACTAGAAATCATTATATACATTAACATGCCAGTCCCATACCAGCGAGGAATCAGTGCAATGGACAGCACATGAATTTCCAAATATTGAACAAGATGGTGATTTTCAGCAATAGGCTCTGGAGCATCTCACGTGATCCAACAAGCAAGCGTCTCAGTGATTTGTACCAACTTAGTCTGGACTATAGGTACTGTTTTGTTTGCCCTTCCCTTCCCTTCCCTTCCCTTCCCTTCCCTTCCCTTCCCTTCCCTTCCCTTCTAGATTTCTTAGTGTCCGATCAGTTTGTTATTGGCTTATTCTGAAGGAAAATGACAGATTTATAGTCCACATAAGACTTTCTAAGACTGTGGAGGAGTTGCTTACATGTACTAATAATCTTAAATCACCATCTGATGCAAATTAGTGGTATCCATTCCCGTCACGGGGGGATGAAGAACAGCTGCCCTGCACACACGGTCTTGAAATCCATATACAGTGCATTTGTTAAGCGGGGTTTGCCTACAATACAGGATGGCTTTATGGCCTCTCTGCTCCTTGTTACCTTTCTTCATTACAACACTAGTGTCACCTTCTCCCAGTAATCTGGCCAGCCTCCTGGTTCCAGAAATATGACTGTATTGTTTCTAAGACAAAAGGTACTAATAGCAGCCCTGATAAAGATATGAAACCGAAAACAATGCAAGCTGTTGCCAATTTCTAAATCTTTCTGCTGGTTAGCTGCATACCATTATTCTCGGTGCCACGACATTTACTGCTCCTGAAGGAGATGCTGTGTGGGGTTGCCAAAGATGCTATCAGAGAACAGCACCATTAGCGACTCTGCACGTATGTGACCAGACAAGTGATTCAACATTTTGAAGTCACCAGACCATAGTTCTTGGAAGAAAACTGGATGGTGGCAACAGAAAAGAAACGAGAGTCTCCCAACCCGCTGCCTGGAAGGGAGACAAACATTTTCACGAACATAGGAAATAATAATTTGCAGAACTGGGGGCTTAAGCAGATTTGTTTTCCCAAACAGATTCATCCATCCTTAATCAGCAGCCCCAGCTGTCCCTGCTGGGAAAGTCTGCATTTCTTTTTTCTGCTTGTCCCTGGCTGTGCTGAAATGGCATTTCCAGAAGTAATCACCGCACGATGTGTAGCTGAACACCCAGAAATACTAAGAACTGCTAATTCAGTGCCAGCCATGCTGATTCACCAAGCTGAAAGTGCCGGTTCAGCTCAGGAGGAGCCGTGGAGTGACAAGGAAAGGCAGAACTCCGCCAAGAGGGACAGGCTACTCGGCAGCTGGATGGGGAAGGGGTGGCTGGCTGCTTACGAAATGCAGATCCAAGACACTGTCTCAAGCAACACATTAGAGGAATGCAATATAAAAGACAGCAAACATTGTACGTGCATATATATGTGAGATTGTAGGTTGTTTGGTTGGACTCAATGATCTCAAAGGTCCTTTCCAACCATGAAGATTCTATGATTCTATGATTCTATGTGTGTGCACATGGACAGTGATAGCTATGGACACACCTGATCCTACAACGTAGCACTAAGCAGCTGAACAATTAATGCTTTTATCTACTGCAAATTATTTTTAGTGGCAATACTCTAATATTTCTTGAAATAATAAGTTGATTTACTATGACCAGCCTTGATTGAATTTAACCTATAGTTCAGAAGCAGTGATATATTGGAGTAAGAGTAAGAAAGTGGTTTACAATGCTAAAATCAAATTGCATCAAAACCAAGGGGTCTGTAATCATGAAACTGAAATATTGTCTCCTTTCCATGGTACTTTACCATTACAAGAAGTCACCTCTACCCTTTGCAAAAAGCTAAGTTATTTCAAGCTGACCTATTGCAACCGATAAACATACAAGTCTTCACACAGTGACTTAATATCTGTTCTTCTGTTGTTGCTTCCTGTATATTAAAATCAAAATAATCCATAGATGAAATACTGTTGATGTCTACTCTGTGCCTAACATTATGTGCAACACTAAGATACATTATCTTTCATCTTGAAGGATCTCAAAGTGCAGTAGTGTTTGTTATTGAAATTACTTATTCTGCACTGAAACTCAGCTGTCATCGAGAGAAAAAAACAGCACTCGTTAATTCATTCTTCTCATACCTCTGTATGAGCTACGGGGAGCTTCTCTAATTTTTAGCTTTTATCAGCACTGTCTATGCATTATTCTTTTATTAAGATTGAACTGGGTAAGCACTAATACCCTACACAAAAATCTGATATCCTTTTATTCATTAAGAGTGAGTCGTTTTACATTTCCTATTACTAACATCTTTCCAACACTTAAATGTGGCTAACAATTGCAGTGTGGCTTCATAGTCCATCTAACACGATAAAAAAGGCAGTAGAAGAGCAGCAGGTATCTCTGACATTGACCCTTAACAACATTTGTACAATTTTGCCTAAAATATCCTTGTGTTAGATCCAGTTCCACAAGCAGAGTACATTAATTTTGGTCCGGTGAATTAATATACATGTCAGTTAAGCTGAGTATCTCCTCTTTTCTGCTCAAGGGGCTTCTGGGAGCAGTCCTGCAGAGAAAGCGGGGTGGGAGAGCCATTCCAACTATATTATATCACGTATCATGGCACACGGCCAGTTATCTATTCCTTTGCAGCTGCGTGGTGGGACTCACACATCTGTAAAGTGGGCATAAAACACTGCAAAATCATTTTGTCTAGGTGAAACAGCTAAAGTGCAAGAGTATGGTCTATTCAGCATCCCAGATAATTGTAGTTAATGCACGTAAGGCCCTTTTGCTTTCATCTACATCCACTGACTATGATTAATCTCAAGGGGAAACGGGCAGTATTGCCTGTGAGGTTTATACGGCCACAGTAGGCAAATACATTAAATCAAATTGCAGCTCAGAAATATGATGGTATCGTCTGCTCTTATTTCTATCGTTTAAGCGTGATCTGCACAATTATTATCACCTCACAGAGACTCACACACCGCATCGTGAAATTTGCATGAAAACAACAGCTGTCAAACAACAGTAATTGCAAGAAAGTAGCAGGGTGAAAAGAGGCAGCTATGAATTCTCTTTGGCAAAATTAGCGAATTCATCAGAATTAGCTTCTGCATGACCAAATGGAATAGAATCACATCTACAAGCGTGTGGGTCCTCCAAGTACATAAAAGTTAGCATTAATTAAAATGGTTATTTTCCATCTGTACTTTGCAATCCATTTCTATCCAGCCTGCTCTATGTGTGCACTCCAGCAGAAACTTTGTGATCCAGGCATTTCCATTAAGATCCTCTTTTTTTTCAGTAACAAGATGTTGCACACAAACAACAGTGCCAGGGGGGAGCAGGGGAGATCATCGCTGTAGGTGCAAGTAGCCGTTTACATGCTTCCAAGCCACTTGTGTGGACAATCAGCTAAAATACCCTAAGGACCACTGAACTCTTGGCAGTGGCCATTGGGGAGGAAGCCACCATGTCACAGAGGAAGCCATCCTTGAAGCCAATTTCTGGAAGCCACCCAGAAAAGCAGAAATTGTGACAGAGCAAACAAAGTATGTACAAAGAGACGTTCCTTGTACATACTTTGTTTGTACAGACATGATGTTCTGCACTTGTGCCGGTAACTTAAATGAAACAACAGATGTGGCCAGATGGGCACGGATTTCTTTCATCACACCTTTAGCACATAACTACTTGTTTATTTATTTATGTATTCACAATTCAGGTACCTCATCAGTGAGATCAGGCCTTAGTGGATAATATCAAATTGGTTTGGGTTTTGGTGGTTTTTTCGTTTGGTTTTTTTTTTCTTTTTTCAATTTGCATGGCTTATAATTTTATTTGCTTATAATATCCATGTTTTATAGTGGATCATCATTTAAACACAACATTTAACTAAAACACACTAGGATGCTGAAGGAGGTAAAAGGTAACAATGCAAAATGGATATCTAATAGCAGCTACAAAAATTCGGAATATCTCTGATAATCCTTTTATACTAAATTCGACATCTGCTATTGTTTCATTATGCTTATTGAATAATCTTTTTTTCCTATTTATTTCCTCTTTATAGCTCTAGTTTATTCTCTGTGTTACATTTATTATCTTCTAATGCTATAGAATCATATCAATAACAATTTTCAAATAGTTCAATAGTTCGGACCTCCCCAGGGACCAGCACCCGATGTCCCTACTTAAGCTTAAATTCAGGCTGCCATCTTCTTTTCTGGCTGGAAAAAATTGAGTCCTCCAAGGAAAGACAATGGATAATCTTATCTTCCTGGTGTGACCACCACAAAGAGAAATGACGTAGGTGCAAGACTCCTCCATCTGGTACAGAAGTGCAGCTGGAGGTTACTCTTGAGGAGAAGGTGCCCATCCAGACTTGCAGCAGTTGTTCCCCTGGCCCAGCTACAGGTACGACTTGCAGGATGGTAGGTAAGACTTCAAGAAAATTCTGGACAAACCATGCACAGTAATTGAAATACAGCAATAAATCTGGGTACTGTAGAAGCATCGCACAAAAACAGTCCCCTCACTGACTCTGTATTTAAAGGACAGAGAGACAAGACTGAAATACAGCATATTAACTCCCTCCATCAGCTACTAAATCATGGTAGCTGACTCTGTGTATACTACTAGACTGCTATTTCATGGGGAAAAACACATTAACTCAAACCTCTGTCACCGGCAGAGCAGAATCGCGACGCTAGGTTATACACGCTCAAGTAGTTTTTGCTGCAGTGTATTGCTCATCCAATACCCAATAACCAGCTTCCCTAACCTGAACACCTCTGAGCCTTATATCAATTCATAAACTAGTGTTCTTTTTCAGGACACGATCTTTATCTCAATTTAAAGCCCATGTGCACAAAAAGGTGGGATTTTCATTGCTGGTAGGCAGTTTTGTGCATCTGTCAACGGTGCATGTCCCGTGCTACGTATGCACATTTAGCCACCCTCCTCAGGGCACAAATGTAGTACATAGAGTCATATAATCACAGAATGGTTCATCTTGGAAGGGACCTTAAAGATCACCTAGTTCCAACCCCCCTGCCCTGGGCAGGGACACCTCCCACCAGACCAGGTTGCTCAAAACCCCATCGAGCCTGGCCTTGAACCCCTCCAGGGATGGGGCATCCACAACTTCTCTGGGCAACCTGTTCCAGTGCCTCACCACCCTCACAGTAAAGAATTTCTTCCTAATATCTAATCTAAATCTATCCTCCTTCAGTTTGAAACTATTGTCTCATCCTGACATCTTTACTCTCTTTCCATGACCCTGAGATGTTGCTTCTCTGCCTGTCAGTTCTTTTCCAGACTCCTGCTATCAACTGGATTTAACTCCACACATCATTTAAGCTTGATAAAGTTTTCTAGGCAAAAAGGTCTTGAACCCGGAATTTGGTCAGGACCTAAAGGCGACACAAACTTTCATTCCTCAGAGGGCTGGTGTCCTTCTGGAATGGCCGAGCTTGTTCCCACCTTAGCAAAATCCCATAAAAATGACCTAATAGCTTTCACTTAAATAGTGTCACATGAAGCAGTTTGCACTAAACAACTGAACTTCCATAAACAACATGTGGTCAGTGTATTATTTTAAGTGAAATTAAAGAAAGTAAAAAACAAAAAAAAAAAATATCAGAAAACCGCATTTTAAGAGTTAGTACACCTAAAAAGTCTTCCTGAATTCCCTACGAACAGCAGCAGCTGTTTCCATGCCTGAAATTTAATACACTGGATTTGTTTAAAACCCATCCCAATTTAAATCCTTTTACTTTACAATATTCTAATCTTCCCTGTTTAAGACAGCCCTGCTTTTTTTGATGTTTTAATTGCTCCTCTTCTGTGCAATAAAAAATGAGATAGTTAAGCTCCCATGTCTACCTCTGCTAATCCAGCAGCCAGCCTGTAATTTCAGCAAGCCCTACGTACCTGTCTTCTAGGGTTCCAATTAATTTCTCTTTCACTTAGCACCAAGGGAATAAAAAACCACCGTCCTCATGCCCAGGCCAAGCTGACACAATCCGTCCCAAGAAAACTCATTTTATCTTTGTTGCTGTGTACTCCAGACAGCAAGCACTTGAACGAAAGCTATGATCCTCGATGCCAAAGGCTGACACGCAGCTCTAGCAAGCCCTGAGATGCTCAGCATCTGCGCCAGCTATGAATGATACATGTGCGAGGAGTGAGGTTGTTCTGTGAGCAACGTTAAAGTGGGTTTTGATCATCTGATCAAAGAGTGCTGTAAATCAACGTAGGCTTTAATGTAGTGAATATAAAGTTTTGTTCCTTGACGAACGGAAGTGACTTGCTATATGTAGGGCAAGGCTGTTTATAGCGCACCGTTTGAATTGTCAGTTTGCGCTCTGTGCTGGGGCGCTTCAAAACAACGGAAAAGCACTTGCAAATAAATTGTAAAATATTCTTTCAACTGTGAGGGATCTGTCTGGTTTAGATGCTTAGGTAGGAATGGGAAGTCTGTGTTTCTGTGACTAAAACATTAAGCTTTATTTTTGATAGGATATAGCTTTTCGTTGACCTCAGCCACTGCAGTTATGAGACCCTCATGGCATATGATATCCATTTAAGCACCTAAAGATTTCTGAGAAGAGGCTATCTCATCTCTGCTGATCATCTAGGTCAAGAGAGTTGATATTTTCTGTGGTAGACCTCCAAGATATGTTACAGGAATTGGACACTACAAATACCTTTCTCTCCCTCTTGACTACAGGAGTAGGTTATAGTGACCGGTGCAGATAGCATAGATAAAACTGACTCGTTTAGCCACATTTGACCTCCTCAGAGTCTGCATCTGGCTGCCAACATAGCCAGGTGAGATGGGTATCAAAGAGTGGGAGGTGTGGGTCTCGGGGGGTGACTGCTGTACCATGTCGGGTGTCCTAGAGCTGGCTGCCAGAGCCTCGCTTAGATTCAGAGCAGGGTTTGGCACGGGACAATTTGCCCATGTGCATGCAGAGAGTCTTAATGTTGCAGAGGAACCACACATCCAAATTTCTTATCTCAGTTGCAAAGACTGACAGGTTACGTATGTGATGCACTGTGCTCACACGCACTCTGCTTTTCTCATTCATCTTGAATCCTGCAGTGCAGAGCAAAATGCAGTCAGGCTCCGTGCAAATAGAAAGAAGTTTATGATCCTCGCCTTCGCTTTCTCCATAGCGTGACAGTTGTGCACACAGCACGATGTGCTAGAGCTCTGATTCCCAGTATCAAGGGTCTGTCTCAGTCCATGCATGAATTATCCAGAGCATTTCATCTGCCTAACTACTGTCCTACCAGTGTTAATGCCTGTGGGAGCAATTGTTTGGAAAAGCAGAGCATAAAAAAAGCATTTTTGCTTTTAATGTAGCAAAAAAAAATACTGAAAGGTGAATGACACAAACTCCACCTACAGAATAGAGAGGTGGACTATAAAGAAAAAGAAACAGAAAAAATATTTGAACACTAAGTTTCAAACAAAATCAGTGAATCCCTACACAGAAAATAAGCTGGTTTTTTGCAGCAGAGTTTACTTTGATATTGAACTGTCTTCAGGTCATGCATGTGTGAATGAAATGAAACAGGAAAAAACTACACAAAAAATAGTTTAATATCTGTTCTTGGAATGAACTCAAATCTCCATGTACTATTTCCACTTCTAAAGAGCCAGAAAAACATTTAGAATCATTTTAGAAACTCAGTAGATAACCAAATGGAAGCAAAGAAAATGAAGGAAAAAAAAAGAATGAAGGTTCTATGTTATACTTTGTGTCACTATAGTCTAATTTTGCAATTCTAATTTTGATGGTCTCACTAAGATTTATAATTTATATAGAAAATTCATGGACTTGTTTTTTTTACCAGGTGGCTAGTAATTTGGGGTGTTCAGAAAGGACTAACAGCAAAACATCCCTTTACTGAAAAACAGTTATGTCACGGAACTCTGCTCAGTTATGTGAATCCAGCATGTGCATTTGCATCTGCAGACTCTAAGCCCCACCAACCTCCAACGTATTTACCTCTAACATGCCAGACAGTGAGGAAATAGAACCAGTTTTACTTTATGGGTGCAAAAGTGAGTTTTGAATAATACGCCTGTAAGTGGAACAAAAAATGTGTGCTGAGTTAGGAATGAATGCAAGTTCCTTAAATATTGATTCTAGCTTTAAACATCTGCTGATGTGCACGTAACTGGAATTTCTCAGAAGCCAAAGCCCTCTGATTTAGTTTGAAGGTCCAGTCACTTTACCTAATGCACAAATAAACCAAATCTTAATGGCCTATTACTGGCTGCATACTTAGCCTGGATCAGCTCCAGAATTTGCTTATCTAATTATTCTGGCCAAAATAAAGTGTGAACACAAGCCTTACAATAACCCATTATGGATCCATTCCAACTTCTCCTGAAGTTAGTGACTCTCTTTTTGACTGATTTTGACTAGTCCTAAATTAGCATGTAGGACAAATACAGTAAGAACAAACAGGAGAAAGAATTACTTACATTTCTAGGGTTTGCAAACACTTTTGGCAAGTTGTCATTGTTCAGTGAAAACTTTTTCATTAAAAGTACTTCTGACCATCCCTCTTGGTGTGACAAGAATTTAAGTTATAAACAGGATATAAGGATGAAATTCGGGTTTATCCTATAGTTATAATTGTGGTGTAACTGTGTATTGAAGCTGTGCCTGGGTGTAAATCCAGTTAGTTATCTCACTGATGGAACAACAAGCAATTTAAACAGCGGACTAACTTGAGACAAGGGAGTGGACTGAAAATCTAGCCACTGTCTTCACAAAGCATGTGACCAACTGTTACAGGAGCTCTCCTAGTGGCAATTTTGGGCAGTCACAACGAATCTTCTCGGCAGCTCATGCTTGTGCCTCAACTAGTTTGTGTCTTTCCAGTGTGTTGATTCATATGCCAGGTGAAGAAGGGGCCATCCTAGAGACTTCCCAGAGTGTTCCTACTGCAGAGCTAACCAACGTGTACTATGTACAGACAAGATACTTGTAAATACTCAGTAGGAACTTCTAAATATGCAGAAATCATGATGTGAGATAGTCTCTTGTGTATAGTTAAGATCATTAGGAGCCTGTCGGTAGATAGCTTAGGATAATCAACATCAATAGATTGGGAATGTGATGGACAGGACCTCAGGCCAGCTGGATACGGGAATTCAGCAGAACAATGTTTTGGGGAGTTTTGCTCAACCCTGCTGGAGATACCATTGCAAAGACACTTGCAAACGGAGTCTCCCATCACCACCCAGAGAGTGGCTGAGCATCCCGTTGAAGAGATTTTATTCCTTATGCAAGCATTATCCTGTTCAAAGATCCCAATACGTTAGGGTTTTTTTAGCAACGTTCTCCCCAGGTGAATGCCTTCAATATGTTTCACGTACAGACACATCAGCCTGTGTTCAATTGTGTGGGAAGTTACATTTGTCTTGTTTGATAGTGTTTCTTTTACAGAAATCCATACAGAAGCTCAGATGAAGCGCAACAATCTCTCTCAGTCAGCCTTGCTGTGAAACAAAAAGCTGAGGCACAGAAGAGCTTGTGAACTTTAATTCCCTCTGTTTTCAAATATATGGTGTTTCTTTTAGTTCTTTACTCACTAATTGCTTTAAGTATCTTACCACGCATTTTTAAAAAGAATTAACTCAGATATTGCTGTAGAACATTATTTGTCTATTGCTTTCTTAAGAGTTTCAAGGATGGACACAGCAAGAAACAATAGCAGAATCAAGGTGGGAGAGGTTGCCTGAGTAACAGACTTTTTAGATGGCATTAACTAGCCTCCAGACCTGCAAATGGAAGACTAGAATAAAGAGTCACTGCTGTAAACCAGGACTAGATTGTTTAAGTGGACAGTTCATGGTTGGTTAAAAAAGTGAAGGAGAATATGGCCTTTTTGAGACACCAGAAGAAAACTGGGACCTTTACCTTTATCAATTTAATTTGGTTAAATTTATATTGGACTGAATTATCAATTTAATATGAATCTGCTCTATTCTGTATTAACCGATTTATTTTTTTTTTTAGCTGTTTGGTTCACAAGCAATATTTTAATGAGTTCTAACAGAAGTTGTATTAGGTCCATAGTGACTACATAGTATAGACTTAATGCAAAGTATTGCAAAGCATAAGTGACCATGTGCAAAACCAAGAGTTAATAAGAGTCTCTAATCCTTGCAAGATTGATCCAAATGATTTTTTCATATTCAATATTAATTGTTTTTTTTTCCTGATTTTTAGCTAATTGGACAGGGACTCATTAACTAATTCCTGTGGAGCCTATTTACTGTTCAGTGTTGTGTGTTTTAGAGTCTCATATAAAACATGTCAAAGTTTTCCTAAAAGGGAAATGGACATCATTAATACAACAGACATCTGCAGAATATTGTTCACAGAAGAAGTACAAATTAAATGCCATAAATGTTAACTAATTAACAACAGTCTCTTTTTTCCTCAGCCTTCTCAGGTGCTGATAAGAGGCAGGCAATGAATTTAAAGAACAAAAGATCCGTTTAGAAAATATCCTGGCACCCACCTTCTTGAGATTATAACTGGGACAAATCAATACAGAGGTACACAAAAGGACAATTAGATAATGGCCAAGCAACCAGGATATTTTATATAAATAAAGAAAATGAGCATATATTGGGACTATTAAGAACTTCTTAAAACAATTACAGCCTTGTTGCTTTCTGATACACGGAACACCAACTCCCTGTTAAATAAATAAAACTGCCCTGCCTAGTCTCCTGGAAGAAAAGTGCACAAAACACCTTCCATTTCACGCATGCCAAAAATACAAAATGTGTCAGTCACGCAGGCTTAACAATGACTTCCCCAGCCTTCTGCATGGCAGTGCTTCTTTGGTTATGCCTCTGACTACAACAAAAAGATAACTCTCAACCCTCCTTTGCAGGGAAGTGGGAAAGAAAAAAGTCTATGGCAACACCTCCCCTGGATTGGCCAGTATGGATGGCTGGTTGGAAGGGAGGGTTGTGCTTTCAGGTGACAATTCTTCTCCAGTGTTTGTCAACCAGAACACGCTGATGTCAAGATGATCTGTCCCTCTAAGTTAAAGTATCATTTGATGTTACTCCTGGGGTAAAGCAGCTTAACCTTACCTTTTTGTCTAGACTGTGACTAAAGGTATAAGGTAGCCCTCGGTAAATATGGCACAATATTTGTGATTTAGGAGTTTTAAAACACACATTGCAAAGTGTAACACAGCTCCAGAATCAGTGGCAGCGCGGCCATGCTGGTGGGATACTAGACCTTGGGTATTAAATATGACTCTGAGCTCCTTGGCGCATACAGCACCATGTTAACGTGGCTGTTCCTTGTCTGGTCCTAGGAAAAGCTGTCTAGCAACACCCAGGTTAATATTTGTATGGATTTGTGCTGCTCCCTGGTCCCTGATAAAACAATCCTTTCAGAGTTCAGAGCTGTGTGTTTCAATCTGATGTCTAGACATACGCTTAAACTACACCATATAAAAAGTTAATATAAAAAACCTCTAGGGGAATAGGCATTAATATCATAGCACTAACGTTGTATTTCTTCTGAATTCCAACTACCTGAAACATACATTTAAAACAATTACTATGTGCATGCACTAATATATACTGAAACTCAATGTTATATATAAATATAATAGAATACAACATATATGGACAGTATACACACACATATTATCTCTTCAGAATTATGGTCCTGCACCTGGGAAGGAAGAATGTCAGGCACCAGTACAGGTTAGGGGTGGACCTGCTGGAAAGCAGCTCTGAAGAAAAGGATCTGGGGGTCTTGGTAGACAGTAAGTCATCCATGAGCAAGCCATGTGCCCTTGTTGCCAAAAAGGCCAATGGAATCCTGGGCTGCATAGGGAAGAGTGTGGCCAGCAGGTCAAGGGAGGTCATTCTCCCCCTCTACTCTGCACTGGGGAGGCCACAACTGGAGTACTGTGTCCAGCTCTGGGGTCCCCAGATCAAGAGGGACAGGGAGCTACTGGAGCGAGTCCAGCGAAGATGATTAAGGGACTGGAGCACCTCCCTCATGAGGAAAGGCTGAGAGAGCTGGGACTCTTCAGCTTGGAGAAGAGAAGGCTGAGGGGGGACCTTATTAATGTTTACAAGTATCTAAAGGGTGGGTTGAAGGAGGATGGAGCCAGATTTTTTTCAGTGGTTCCCAGTAACAGGACGAGGGGTAACGGGCACAAGCTGGAACACAGGAAGTTCCGATGAAATATGAGAAAAAAACTTCTCTACAGTGAGGGTGACAGAGCACTGGAACAGGCTGCCCAGGGAGGGTGTGGAGTCCCCTTCTCTGGAGACTTTCAAGACTCGCCTGGATGCAGTCCTGAGTGATGTGCTCTGGGCAATCCTGCTTCAGCAGGGGAGTGGGACTACATGATCTCTAGACGTTCCTTCCAACTCTGAAAAATTCCGTGATTCCATGATTTTAGAGCATTTCTATGATATACTTAGGGAGGTTTTGGTAAAAAAAGGCACCAAGGAGTATTCAGTCAGTCCAGAAGTTTCCTAGCTTTATATATATTCCACTTTATATCATTTTAGGTGGCACCGGCTAGTCCCCAAACATATCTATTTAGTTAGTTACATATTTAAAGCAGAAAAACAAGCTTGCTGTGGACATGCAGATATATCAATAGCAATTTGCATCAACCTGCCCATGGAAACTGGTATAGAGTGCTTCCTATATTTCACGGTCCGGATCATTGCAGGTAATGAGAAGTGTCAGCCGTGTACGCAGAGATTTTCTGCATCTGCATCGGTTTGATCCACTATCTATTCCCTCATGAGACTGAAGTTATGGACATAGCTGTATCTGTTTTCCCTCCACAGCCTCTGGGTATGAATTCATGAAGCATTCGCCATTGCACAGATTGGCTGCTCAGATTGTTCTCTGAGGACAGGATTTAGACTCAGCCGAACTTTTCATGCAGTGTGCAATTTATAAAAAAGGATTGGCTTTCAAAATAAATTATGTCCGTATGTTAGAAAAATAGAAATATGGTTATCTCCTCTCTGGTCTGCCTATATATTGATATGACTTCACTGTATATTTCTCCTGGATTTAATGGCCTGTGTGTGTAAAATGCTGGCATAGATATTACAAGTGAGAGGTACATTATATCTAGTACAAGACAGGAGATCTGATTATAACGGAGACAGAAACACATGTAAGGGTGACCAGGAAAAACTGCATGCAAAATTTATACACAGATCTCTTACCTAATATGGGAAGGTTGACCTCCCCCCTTAGAGAACTATTTTTTTTCTCAAAATGAATGATGAAAAAAAAAATCTTAAAACATCTTTTTTATGCTATCGATGCATATATAAAAGTATAGGGTATGTTTACACTGATAAATTGTTTATGGCAGAGACTCTTTTAGCTGTAAGACCTGTTGCATAGGCAAGCCGTATCCACAGTACATAACATTTGGCCCTAGATCTCCTCTGAGCTCTGTTTGTAGGATTGTACAAAGTGTTTGAACTAACCTGAGAGTGTTATTGGAGCCCATATGTGTGGGATTGTCACAATATGAATCTGGGGCCATGCATTGTGCACTCAGAGGAGGAGGCTGGACTAGATGACCTGAAGATAATTCCAACCTAAATTTTCCTATGATCTGATGCTCTGAGGTGCCTCCAGGGTCAAGGTCATACAGGGTGACCTTGGGGAGCTTGAAAGTGCAAAGGAAGACTCCATAGGATGAAGGGAGATAAATTTAGTGCAGGTTTGATTTTTGTTTTGTTTTGTTTTGTTTTCTTTGTTTTTCCAGATTCCTTTTGGAAATGGTTCTTGGTGCATCTTATTCCATAAATAATGTTTTAGCATTGTCTTGGATAAGCTGGTAGGCATCTCCATGCCAGAGAGAGCTAACAGTAAAGTACTCAGGCTGATCAAGTTCCAATGTTTGAGCTAGCAACTTCACTCTTTATTTTGCATGGTGTGTTCAGGCATGGAGACTACCTTTCCATTTAGCTAAAAAAATAAGTAAAAAATAAAAAGCAATATAAATAATACTGTTCTCAGTGTAATGTTCTTGGTGAAATGTACACTTTACACCATCACAAGAGGGAAGATAATCTACTGGTTCTTTCTGTCCTGTGATACTAGGTAGCTATTAACGGAAAATTTAATATACAGAATGTGCAAAGTAGCTAAAATTATGTTAATATATTACTTTGTTCTCATATGACACCAAAGACATTATACTGCCAGTTCTTTGATGACCACAAATTTTAGGTAATTCAAAGAAAAATGAGTCATTGTCACCATTATTTTCATTCTGTTCTTATTTTCACTTATCCACTCTTAAATTATTACCTTTTTGTTTAAATTAATGTTGGGCCTTTTTCTTCCAGTCTCTGTCAAAAGATGGCACCTTTGTCTAAAAGGAAGATGAGGTACAACAGAAGACACTGTTGAAAAATCTGTCCTAAACAATAAACAAAAGACAGAAATGTTCAACAGATATTTTTACTTATTATCCATAACAAAATAGAAAGGAAGTTACCTATGTGAAGGATACAAACCAGTTTCTCAATTCTTAGAAAAGAGCATAAACATTTTCAATACAATCAGCTGACTTACAAGCAAAAGTCTTAAGACAACTAGCTGAAAGAGATTTCTGAAAACAAATTGTTCATTTGTAATGGTATAATGGTAAATTTTAATAGCTAAACTGGTAAACTGGAAATACCTCAAGGGACTGGAGGTCAGGTCCTAGAAGGTCAGGTTGGACGGGGATTTGAGCAATCTGATCTAGTTGAAGATGTCCCTGCTCATGACAGGGGGGTTGGACTAGGTGGCCTTTAAATGTCCCTTCCAACCCAAACTATTCTACGATCCTATGATTCTATGACTGATAATAATCAACATAATTTCCTTGTCGGAAGAGAAGTAAATCAGGGAACTATGAACTTGTTTATCTGGTATCAATACATTGAATAAAGTTCTGATTAATTCTTGATTCTAGCAATAAAGAGCTAGAGGTTTAAAAAAAAAATTAATGCTTGTGAGCATTATGAACTGCATCTCGCATGGAGGAGAGGTTTTGTTGCATCAATCTATTATTGAGATTTAAATATTTAAATCTTTATTTCGGTTTCTCTGCAGCTTTCAGATAATATCACATGACATTTGCATTTAAAAATAAAGAAGGACCCAAACTGTAGTATATTTTAGGGAATTAACACTTAATATGTCAACATTGTTTATCCAACCATTATATTAATTCCCATTTCCACTTGTCAAGTGCAGCTTTGACAGAACAGACTTTCTGTAAGGTGTACCAAGACAGTCTTAGCAGGTCTTCTAAATAGTTGAGATTTAGTCCAACCATGTGGAACATTTTGTATCAAGAGCCCATCAACAGAAAAGGTAATTTTTGCTGATGACATACAGAGGTTGTAAATCTTTGTAAACCAATTGAAATAAGGGCAGATGACTGTTTCAGAGGGTTAACTGATATACTCCCAATTCCATGAAAAATGATGTAATTTACATAACTTATAGGAACTGAAAAAAATAAAGCTGAGGAACTGTAGGAGAAATTAATTCATAGAAGTCCTAAGACATACATTGCACAATGGTAGGAAGCTTTAGCTAAACAATTGTCTCTTGAGATTAAGCACAATTTCTAATGAATGTGGGAAAATGGTTACTATGGGTAGATGCTGATCTTATTTTCAGTCAACAACCATACATTGAAATGATATTTCTTTGGGCAGTACATGCTTTAACTCATTTCTTTCATGGCTGGTCTTTCAGAGATCTGTTAAATTCTGTCTGGGCTTGCTAAGATTGCAGCTGCTTTTCTCACCACTTAACTCTCACACTGTCATTAAGAAAATGGTAATTACATTTGTACTACCTACTCCCAGTGTCATATGCAAAGTCCAGACTCTCTACCAGATCACACCGCTCTTGGTCAGATTTACTCTATTTGCTTTCAGGGCAAAAGAGTGGTTGAGCATCCAGTATTGGTTGTAGCTGATGGAATGGAATGGGGTTTTGTTTAGTTCGGTTTATTGGGAAAAAAAAAACAACACAACAAATTTCTGATTTGGGATCAGGAAGGATCTTCTTTCTGATCAAAATGTCCAAAATCCTAGACATTTTTGTTGAAGGGCACTTTGCTTGCTAGGACCTGACCTGCTGATATCTTTGACTTTATGGATTCCTCAACCATCACAGAGACTTCAGAGCAGGAACTGATGGGAACATGCCCAAGCAAGTCCCCTGCTTCTACAGCCAGAAACTCTCAATAGCTTTCACACATTTATCAGGCTTTATCTGCAAAGCTGTTGTGTTTTGTGCCACTTTTAGTGTCCTTAGACTGACCAAAAAATCATTTTCTGAAGAAGCCATGGTTAGAATTATAGATTCATAGAAAATTTAAGGTTGGAGAGGGTATCTGGAGGTCATTTAATCCAACTCCTGATCAGGTCAATGAGATCAGGTTGCTCAGATCTATGTCTAGTCAGGCTTTGAATATCCCAAGGATGAAAATCCCACAGGCTCTCTCAGCCACTGATCAAATGTTTGAACACTGTAATGATGAAAAAACAAAATCTTTATATGGTTTAATACATCTTTCTTGAACATATATCACTAGAATTGTACTCTGTACTTGAGATGAAATCTCAACTGAGTCTTGTACAATTAGTCTTCTGCAATCTGTATTAAAAATTACTTGTCTGTCCTAGGAGCATGTTTGACCTTTTCACAGTTGGATCATACTGAAACTTAATAGTCTTTCATTGATGAACTCCTATGACCAAGGCTTTTCTCTTCCAGCTCTTTCTAACTAATGTATTCCTAGATGATAGTGGACAGGTTTGAAACTAGGCTTCCAAGTTTATTTTACACTATCCCCTTGCACTTTATGAATTTCATCCTGTTCCTATTACTTCTGCTCTCAAGGCCATTTAGTTCTTTCACTATGATGAAGCAATACTTTTCTGTCCGCCAAATGATGCTTCACAATTTTTGCCTCTATCCCAAGATCATAAATAAAAACATTAAGCACAACTGTTCCCAAAATTGATTTTTGAGAAATTTCAGTAGCAGCCTTCTTCTAGGCTAATGCTTCCCCTTCAGTTGATCTTTCTGTCAACTCCCCACTTTTATAGTTTCTGCACTAAGCACTGTCACCTTGATCTTAAATAATAGTTTCACATGCGCTTCCATGACAAATTCTGATTGGTTTTAGCATATATTTCTTTTGCTTATTAATCAATTTTCATTAAAAGCCATATAGTGTGATATAATCTCCCCAATAAGCTCATATTGCATTGCTGATCATTTTTTTTCCGTGCATTTTTACTTAAAAATGACAGAATTGGTGGCTTGCTGGCTTTGTATTTTCTTAGCTTATTATATTAAGGAAAAGCTGCAATTAAAAAAATGTCTGTGGAATCAATATGTAGATATTTGATATATCAGAAGTAAAACTACTGATTCAATAGTGACTTCCAGCCTAAATTCTATGAAAGTGTAATAGAAAAGCCAGGAAAGAATTTGGAAAGATGCTGAAGACATGGTTAAGCCTTCGTACACAAAACAAAACAGAAGAGCTTTTGTAGCATCCTGAAAATTTTATTTGGAAATTAGCAGATATTAGTATACAAGTGCATTTTAAATAAATAAAAAAAAAAAGTTAAAGGAAACTTCAAGAGAAGACTGGATTTCTTTTTCAAAAGCTTTCTCTTAACTTTCACTGCTTCCTAATCATTTTGTATTCCACCTTCAGAGCATACCTACACTTCCTCCACAGCTCAGCAAAATAAACCTGCCAAAAAACAGTCACAAAATGCTTGAACAAAGACAAAGTACCTTCCTGCTGCACTTTCTCTGTTTCAGAAAACAAATTAATGTCAGTTGAACAGAGTCACTGTTAGATGAGTGAGCAAAAGGACCGGGTTTCTTTTACATTCTCAAGACCATAACTTTGTAAGGTTGACATGCTAACATTTTGCCCCAGTTTATTGTACATGCTGTTAACATTCCCTGCTGAACCTTCAAGATCAAGAGGCACAAATTTAAAAGGAAAGGAAGCACTTTGTCTTGTCACATCTACGCCTCTGTTTCATATATTCAACTATAGCTAAGCAAATAAGCAACAGAAAGTAAATAATCTAATTAATTTCCTTTTTTTTTATGATTGTGAAATTTCCATGATCAGATTGTAAGTTTATTTAAAATAATCTTCAGTCTTGGAAGCATGTATGCTTAGCTTTAAGCTTTTTAAGAGTCCCAGCGAAGCCATCGATATTTAAAATACTTAGGACTAAATGTGTGTGTGTTTCTCTGTGAGATCTGTTATAGGAAGCAGTTAAAATGTCTTTGGCGTAGAATTCCTGTTCACTAAATTGCCTACAAAATTCAATAACGTAGCTCATGATATTGGTACAACAAATGACCTAGATGCATAGCCAGTGTAGCTTTAATTGCAAATCACATATTTTCCTCCAAAATGCTCCAATTTGTGATTAAAATTGTGGTCATTTGCTATGTAAGTAATCATAGTCTGAATCTGTTTCTGATTATTTAACTCATACAAATAACCAGATAACTACATAAACTCCACAGCAGGCAGAAACTGTCATGCATATATATATATATAGCATATATACACACTGCAGGCAATCTGGCCTTCAGTACAACGAAAGTACACAAAGTGCAAATCCCACTAAATCATAAGGCTGATCTACATCTCAAGAACAGCAGAGCACCGACTGAGTCACACATTGAAGTGATAAGGTAGAGATTATGCCTGAAAGGCTGTGAATACAAAAATTGGAATTCGCTATTTGAACATTCAAATACTATATTCACTTTCTCACCTATCCCGCTATTAAACTCTCATGCCCAGAAGAGTCCTGGAAAGGGAGCTGAGATTGCCTTTTGAATTTGAAGAACGTTCCCTCCTCATATTATCCCTAAAACACACCCTCATCTTCATCACCTATTTTCCACTCAGTCCTACTTATTCTTTTTCTTTGACCGACGCGAGGGCAGCAGGTGCTTCCCACACCCTTTTCTTCTAAAGTAGTATGCTTTGCTTCACATCTCACCAAAGGAATGAGAGAGAGAGAGAGAGAGAGAGAGACAATTTCAAGAAGATAATGCATTTGACCTCTCCGTTAATATTCCAAACGCTGGTCAGGAAGGTTAGGAGCAAACATCAGCTTTCTTTCACACCTCTTAGCTCATTCCACAAATTAATAACATCATACTGGGAGCAGCCTAGACCCTGAGTAATGAATGTTAGCCATAGTTCCTGCTGGCTGCTTCCGAGGATGCATTTATTTTTCTCATTATCTTACACACAATCTCCCAGCTATTGTCTGCTACCCCTGCTCACTCAGGAAACCTCAGAAAGTACTAAAGATGTCAAGAAGCAATAAGCCTCATTTATTTTTATGGCCTTCATCAGCACTTTCTTTTTTGCTTAAAGGCCTATAATAGAATCCACTGATTAGAATCAGCACCATATCAGAATATAGATATGATAGCCCTTTTCTGAAGGTGAATGGGCTACTGAAGGACACTTTCTCCATTTGATACTTCTAGAGGATACTGAAGCTAAACAAAATTAATTGTGTTATTTCTTTTTTTCTTTTCTTTCTCCTTCTCGCTACTTTCCCAGGCATTTGGAAACTGATTAACTAAAACATTAAGGAAGATGATCATAAAAAGTCCAACTAATTAAAAGAAAATCAGTCAACTGAAACAATATCACAAGGTAAGCAGTTGGATTTGATAGCTATTAATAAAATGGTATAAAGGAACAGAGAAACTCCCATTTGTTAAGTGCCATATTTACCACAAAACTAAACCAAGAAGGAAATAATTGACTTCTGTTAGACTTTTTTCACTTTACTTCATCCATGTAATAGTAACAGGCGAATGTTTGATAAACAGGTCCTCAGTTCTCTTCTTTGCCCAAGTCTGACCTGAAAAATGTCCTATTTTCAAAGCCCAGGTATATAAATCCCATCTAAACATTTTAAAAAAAAGAATTAGTTTCTCCATAAACAATCATAGCAGGGGAAGGCTAGCAGACTTCTAGCCCAGTTCTAGTCACTAATTTCACATTATTACAAACTTTTGCATTAGAATTATAGCACGAGAAAAAGGACAGCGGTAAGACTGCACAAAAAAGGGTGTGGGGGATGCTTACACTCCAACCACTATTCTTTATTAAATTCTTGCATTCTTGCCCCTATATGCAATTTTTTTTATTTTTTTTAATATATCTATAAAGAAAATCTACCCAAAGACTTCCTCAGTGATAGATAGCAATATCCACACAAGCTGTTTATATGGAACAGGCAGTGTACTTTCAGGATGCTTGTCTTATTCTGCTTTAACTTTCTTTGAGAAGAAACATCTCCATGTCACATTGCTTCCAAGCTGTTCTGAGTAAATCTGTGGTGTGCAGATTTACTGGCGGCATAGCTTTTGAGTATTGTCCCATTTCTGAAGAAGTAAGTTTCACGCTAGTACCGGGACAAGTATTTTAAGAATAAGGTTTCTCTTATTCAAAGGAAAGTGACACTCTGGATGTGAAAAATTGAAAAGAAATCTTCCTTGCTAAGGCTGCCCATGTAGAGGTGTAGAAAACCTATTCTCTCTCATTGAAACTGAAAATCTGGTAGGCTATTTGAGTATTCCATTTGCCTCTCATAGATACACAACACTGTATAGTGTATTTTCGCAGTCATGAAGTGTCATTTTCTCTGGGTGATCAGGGTAAGAGGAAAAGTTGCTCCAGACAAATAATGAAAGAACAATCTTATGTGACATGAACAGATTTACTATGCTTTCACAGAGATTGTTTCACATTAAGACCAAGATTCAGAAATTATACAGAAATCACATTAACAAAAGAGAAAACTCACATCCATCCATCCTAAACTGATCATACTGTGAAAAATGGAAGAAAAATGTGTTACTGTATTTGGATCACCTAGTGTAAGTTTTCATTCAAACAGAACTAATCCTTTATGAAAAGAAAGAAAAAAGCTGATTCTTGATGCCCAGGACAGTTTTAAAAAAACAATGGGTTATAACCAGTTTTTGTTGTACTAAAATTCATCTCTAATAATTTTCCTGTGTTCGTTATGGGTAATCAGCTTTGCCCTTTCTAGATGTGACTTGGGATATGCATGATTAATAATATGTAAAAAGTTAGTAAAATAGTATTTTTTACTATTATTTACTATTTATTTACTATAAAAAAAATGTAAGAAGTTACTAAAATCATGCTGAGCTGAAACAAACAGTAAAAAAAAATGGGAAATGGGTAAATGCAATCACTCTTCATGAAAGATGTAAGAAGAAGCTGTACTCAGCATGATAGCACAAGGGGACCATTTCTCTCAAAACCTTGTTTATCCTCTGTGACAGATCTCACAAAGGGATAAGGAATATTTACAGCTGGCTAATGGAAGTAGTCAAGCATACACAATTTCCTGCTTCCAAGGAGGCAGCCCATAAAGCGGTCTACCCACATCCCTGGCATGGAGATAAGCAGACCAGATAAAAGACTCTAAACACCATGTGCGGACACCTCAGCTGTCAGGTGCCCATGTAGAAATGCAAACGTACATGCACGCACACACACACAGAGACAGCGTTACTGTCCCTAGGCAATGATGAAGAAATACAGTCCATTGTTATAGTAGGATGGGTTTTCAGGGGGTGTTATCTATGATAAACCTAAGCCCTTTAGCAAGGGCTAAAATCTCCTACTTTTGCCACATTAACAATCCTTGCTTCTAGAAATAGTTCCTATTTCTGGAGAGTTGGGCGGAGAGAAGCCATATGAAATTCAACAAGGGCAAGTGTAGGGTGTTGCAGCTGGGGAGGAATAACCCCATGCACCAGGACAGGTTGGGGGTGACCTGCTGGAGAGCAGCTCTGTGGAAAGAGACCTGGGAGTCCTGGGGGACAACAGGATGACCGTGAGCCAGCAATGTGCCCTCGTGGCCAAGAAGGCCAATGGCATCCTGGGGTGCATCAAGAAGAGTGTGGCCAGCAGGTGGAGGGAGGTCATCCTCCCCCTCTACTCTGCCCTGCTGAGGCAGCATCTGGAGCGCTGTGTCCAGTTCTAGACTCCCCAGTTCAAGAAGGACAGGGAACTGCTGGAGAGGGGACAGCAAAGGGCTACGAGGATGATTAGGGGTCTGGAACAGCTCTCTTAGGAAGAAAGGCTGAGGGATTTGGGTCTTTTCATTCTGGAAAAAAGACGACTGAGGGGGGATCTTATCAATGCTTAGAAATACTTAAAGGGTGGGTGTCAGGAGGATGGGGCCAGTCTCTTTTCAGAGGTGCCCAGTGACGGGTGTGGAATAATTACTAAATTGGCCAAGAATACAAAAGTACAGCATTGTTCACACGTTAAGGAAAAGTATAAAATCAAGAGGCTTCTGAGGTAGAAATCAGCCAGAGCTGGCATGATGCAACATCTGTACAAGGTTGCTTGCGAAGCTACATGAGGGATGGATTGAAATGTTATCTTTCCGTGGCCTTGCCTTGTGACGAATAGCAGATATGGGAAGGAGATGGTACTATGGAACCGATAAGCTGCCTACTCACTACCCTGAGCCAACATTTCATCAAATTTTGATGCAATGCTGTCCTTTATGCGAACTTTGCTCATCATAATGTACCAAAACACACCTCCATCCCGGAGGCTACCTGCCTCCAAGGTGCGACCACTCATAATAAAAGTATTTATGACTAAAGTCACTCAAACTCCACTTTGAAGATAAAAAAATAGTATAAAAATAACCCGAGAGATAACCCGGGGATATCAGGGAAGACACCATTGTGAACAAGTCGAGGAGAACTCCATCACTGACTTCCAGGACCAGTCGACGGGCTGAGCCTTTCTTCCCCCCCATAGGGACGCCTTTGGGTAAGACTTAGATCATACCAAGTGTTTCCTCGGGGAACTTAGAAATCTGTCTAGAGAATCTCTCTCCTACATTTATAGGCAGGCTGTATTGTTTATAACTTTGTCACACGTTTTGTATATTTAACAATACTTGTATGTGCACGTGCTTTGCAGACAGTGTATTTATCACCGGCAACCCTAAGAACGTATATATCTGTTGTTAAAATAAACTGCACTGTTTAAGTAGCTAGTCGTTTTGGTTTCTCATTGAACGCGACCAAAGACTCGAGAGCGGCCGTGCTGGTTCATAAGCACAACTAGACTGAAGGTGCAGGGGGTTGGACTGGATGATCTCCAGAGGTCCCTTCCAACCCCTATCATTCTGTGATTCTGTGATTCCTTGCGCATGAAAGCTCGGTCACTCAGGTCTATTGCGTCTACTAAACCTGGCCCTCAGCTGATGGTTTCTTCTGACCTTCTATTCCATTTTATGGTATGGTTTATACTTCTATCTCCTGTATGAGATTTTTGAAGATATTGGCAGAGCTGATGTTTATGTCCCCCTTTCTTCCCAGTCTCACAGCTGTAGTGCTGGCCACTTGGAAATTGCAGATCATGTTCTTCCAGGTTCATTGCCCATTAGTACAATCAAGTGGGTCTTGATAGTGACCCCGAAGCACTCCTGAAAATACTAACATCACGCAGTGTAACTGGTTGGAACAGTGAATTCATCCTTATCATGCAAATGTGGTGCATTTGGGGGTACTTTGATAGAAGAAATCTTTTTCCCCTGCTCTGTTACATACATGGTCACACTAGAAGTGTGCTGTTGTTGTAACCAATCTGCTTGAGTTCACAGCAAAATTTAAATGCAGACTTTGAGTGCTAAAACCACTCACCTCTCCTGAACAAGCTACAGTTCATTAGCTGGGAGTATTAAGAAGGCTCGTAAACATCCTACATGGATGAGCCACCTAATGGAAACGAGAAGCTAAACTTTCAGTGTGAGATATTATTTTACCAGGAAAAACAAGCATTGCAGCCTGATACACTGCAATAGTGCTAAATAGAAAACTCTTTGAGCACTTTTGGGCAGTAATTTTCTAATTGTCTGTAAGGATGTTATCCATGATTTTCACAAAATTTTCAGAGGTTTGGATAATTTCTGCTTAAACAAGACTTTTTTTTTTTTGCTTTCTTTCAAATTTCTTTCTAGATAGGTGATTGGGGAGGAATCATAAAAACACATTGAATAGTTTATACTTTTACAAGTCCGGGATAAAAAAGTCACTAAATTCTTACTAGCCCTGCCTAGAAAATGCTTTCCTAGGCAGACAGATAGACAGACAGATAAAAAGACAGCTTTCCTGATAAATTACACAGGTTGAATATTTTAAAGTAGAAATGCAGGTAAAATAAAACTGATTGAAATATGGTATATTCCAAGTTCCTCATAAAGTATAAGCAAGAGTCTATAAAACAGGCCCTGCAGTTCCATACTCTTGAAGGAAAATTAATAAATAAAGGTGCAAGATTCAGGAGCAGCGATTTTTAAAAACTGTATAAAGGACCCAGATTGCATGTAAATCACCTGAAAACACAGAGCTCTACAACTGATGTCAGACGTCTCTTTCGTATTCAGAACCATTAATCTCTTGGACATGACAAATCTTTTTAGCAGAAAAGAATGAATTCAAGATAATAAGTTTTAAAGTAATGAATAACTCTGGCCTATGAAGTGCTTTAATGACTCTCCTTGTCAGAATTCAGATTTTATTATTAACTCTACAGAATGGCAGCAGCCTGAAGAGATACAGTTACAAATCAATTTCACTGCTCTTTCATAACGAGTCACTAATTGACCTCAATTTCTGATGGAGTCACATATTTCCTCCCATACTTTATTTTAATGATGTGTATATCAAGGCTTTAGTGACTGGTCATAAAGGAATTTATTTTAACACTGTGTTGCCTTGTATAGGCTTTTAATGGCAGAAATATAAATCATTTTGAAAGCATTAACTTTAATGTCTGGGATGTATTTTTGAAGTTCTTTTATAGTTAAGATGATCATCATTTTGTTAAAATATGTGTTTGATTTATCTACTTTAAAATAAGAAAGAATTAAAGTGAAGAAGAACATTCAAATTCTCCATATAACACTAATGATTGCAGATTATAAAATATTTTACTTAGCTTTCATGGGATCTTAAAAAGAAATGACATTAGAATTAACAAACGGCTTTGGTATACAGCCTGTGTAATAATGAAGTACATCCATACAAAGTTTCAAGGTATTTGGGTAATGGATGGCCAAAATTTATTTTTAAAATTCCAACATATCAGATTTTTTTTCCTGATTTTTATTTGCCAGAAGCTCAAACACTTTTCCACGTGCCATTGGGTCTTTGACATACTACAAAATAAAAATATCTGGCGTTTCCTAAACTAGAGAAAATCTAATGCAAATACAGATGTTTTAAATACCAGTACCAGTTGCAACTGAGTTTATAAGGTAAAATAGCCAATATTTGAATGATACGGATTTCAGAAGCCACTTGAGGGTGTATATTCACTTCAGATCTCATTTTGGGCATGAATTACAACAAAAGGAGAATGAAGGGGGTGGAAAAGAGTAAGGAGGCTGCAGGTCCATTTGCTTATCTGGCCAAGCCTTGCATCTGGTGGCTGTGGACGGTCTCCATAGGTCTGTGGCCATCAGCAGGAAACATCCATTAGCGTGTATCCACTAGGGAATATATTGTTTGTTGGACCAGATGTGGTGCCAGTAAAGTACTGGTGTCAGTTTATGGTGGTCTGCATGGCCAGTTGTGGCTGTTTAATGCATGAGCATGTGTGTGTGTGTGTGCGTGCGCGCACTGGGGACATCTGCTCAGCCCTGCTGCTGGCTAGCCCACCAGCTGGACTTTCGAGGACTGGTACAGAAGGAACAGCCAAGGTCTGTAGAGGAGCAGGAGGAGGAATTGCCTGGATGCTGACGTGCAACAACTTAGCAGAGAGTACAGCTGAAGTGTGTGTTATGAGATCGGAGCTAAAGAACCATTGCAAGAAGTTGTTTGCTTGCACTTGCTACTCGTTGTGTTGTGTAAAGAAAGCAAAAGAAGCAAAATGGCACTAAATACTTGCATTCAAGCCTAATTTCTGAACACATACAAATTCAGCCATGAACTTTCAGTGCTGATCATTTTTTACTTCTATTGCTAGGAATGACCTCCTATGGATCATAAAAATTTCAGTCCCCTCTTACATGAAGTTAGACATACAGTGATATATTTTTAACCATCAAATCTATGCAATTACTCTTGCAACTCAGTTATTTTGACTATGTAAGTGCAATGAGGAATAACTAATTCCTAAAAGGAGGGAGGAAAAAAACCAACACACCACAAAACACCTCCAAAACCAAACGCAAATGTGACTGATAGACAGGCATCTTCAGAAAACAATATTAACCCCTTCAACATCCTACCATCTCATAGTGATACTAAAGCATGTCTTAGTGTTATCCAGATAAATAGAACAATATTTGTTCACATAAAAATTCAGACAGAGGTCCTTTCATTGCCATTACTTGCGACAGTCCTTTCAGCCTGTTTTTTCTGTATCTGTCCACCATGTTTTAACACTGATTTCAGTGACGGTAGTAAACAGTAAGGAAGGAAGTAAATCAGATTCCTTACTTCACTTGTGCAGTGCACAATATTGCTGTGTTTGTTGGCACAAAGGTGCTTGTCCTTTTCTAAGAATAAAAAAAAAAAAAGTAGTAGTATCTAATAGGCAGATAATTCAGGCTTGAGTGTCATACAGACAGATTTAACATGTAGTACCTTCATGAAAAATAGCAAAAATCCAATGTAAAAAAAAGAAAGAACAAGAAAGACATATAAAGCACTCATTATTTGTGCCAGAACTTCTAGTCCTAAATTAATACAAGTCAGTGTGAAATAATGCAACAGCTGCAGAAGAGGAACATGGGGAAAAGCTAAGAATTGCCACCAGAGAAAAGGAAGAAAGAAATATGAAAGCTCTTTGACTTTAAAGAATCCTACGAGAGTAAAAACTCTACTCACTAAAAATTATGGGGCCGTTTTCCCATAAATGCTTCTATTTTTTACAGGACAAAGCACGGAATGAACAGTTTTCTCAAGCGTAGTAAACCTCTCTTCACTTTTTCTTATGATACTCTGTCAAAGGGTATCCCACTTTACATAACGCTGGGAAAGCAGGAAAAAACAAAATCATGGCTCTGTTACTTTACAGTGATGTTTGGCAATGCGAAGGAACAGTCAGGATTTAACCCAATGTAAGCAAACTGATGTGAAGAGCTGGCCTGTACTGGATCTTGTAATCATGTTTTGGATAAGCTATTTAAATTCTTAAATGGAATAGGTATTTTCTCCTAGCTGTATTAAACTCCACCTTAGATCTCTCACTGCACAATATGCACCATTAAAAAACCATAAAAACATGGCAAGCTTTTCCCAGGTTGCAGCCAGGCTGGAGCAACCACTTACCTTCTGTCGTCACTGGAATTTAAAACGCTTTTGACATGTCACCTCTCTACTGAAAGTTGTAGTGCAATCAAACCCTAACTGTGGAGAGGAGCAGGTCTGAAGTGTGCCATTTCACAGCTTTAAGTACCTTCTAAAGACGCTTCAAGGGCCTACAATTAATCTGAGATGCAGTCGTGTGAGGGTGATATTTAGGTAACTGTTATGTTAATTATATATTCATATACACACATCTACATCACTAAATGCTCTTCACGTTGCTTTTCTTGTAGAGGTAAACTTTGTTTGCATTTCCTTTTCTGTACCACCTTGCCCATATAAAGAAAAAAAAAAGGGTGTCTGAACAACAGTTTCATACACACCACTTGTATAAATACGTATGCACGTATGTGTGCGTGCGTGTACAAAAAAACCCAAGTGGGACATACTTTGTCTGAAGCATTCTTGGGTACTACATCATTAAAAAGAATGTAGGCTGTATTATGCAAAAAGCAGTAGTTTGCTTTTGCTCCACACTCCATTTTTCCTCCTTATACATTAAAAATGTATTAAGATGTTTAAATTGCAAACTCAAATCACAGAAATAATGTATAACATAAACTTCAGCTCAGCTTCCGTAAGTCTGTGGGTTTGGATGGTCTCAAGTTACACGCTCAGAGATTTATTGCCCATAGGACTTTACCTCATTTAAATAACAGCCAGTTATTCCCAGTTTCTCTGTGAATCTCATTTGGTGTATGTGCCAGACGTTATTTAACATAAACAGTTTAAATCTTGCAACAGTTCAGCATCATTAGTTTCTTAATGGGTGCAGGGATGGATGACAGACAGCAGGGGAAAGCAATGGTGTAGGCAGGGTGATGCTGGCAGGGCCAAAGCGATGGAGAGGCAGAAGAGCACTGACAGGAGCATGAGGGGCTTCATGTGAATCGATTCGATTAGAATCTAATTGAATGAAAGCAAATAGAATAGAATAGAATAGAATAGAATAGAACAGAACAGAACAGAACAATTTTTAGTTGGAAAGGACCTAAAACCATCATCTTGTCCAACTCTCTGACCACTTCAGGGCTGACCGAAAGGTAAAGCATGTTATTAAGGGCATTGTCCATGTTCCCCTTAAACAGTGCCGGGCTTGGGACACCGACCACCTCTCTAGAAAGCCTGTTCCACTGTTTGGCCACCCTCTCAGTAAAGAAATGCTTCCTCATGTCCAGTATAAACCTCCCCTGGCGCCGCTTTGAACCATTCCTACAAGTCTTGTCCCTGGAGCCCAGGGATGTCAGCACCTCCCTCTCCATGTCCCCTCCTCAGGGGTCACCCCTCACAGCAGATTGTGGATACAGCAGGAAAAACAGCTCCAAAAAACAGCCAGGTGGAACGATGTATTGTTTCCTTTGTGTTTGAAGATGACATTGGGCCACGGAAAGTTCTTACACACTTCAGTAGAGATAGTTTTAATTTAATTAGTTTTAAACACACAAACACACAAACGAATGCTCACACAAAGTTGCAAAATGCATTCTATGTATTTATTTTAAGGTATTATTTCAAAACTTGTGGTTTTTGCAGGTCTGACTCATGATTTTTGAATGCATGGAGGTTACTTGCTGCAAGGTATATGATATTAGCAGTTTCTGTAGCATTAGAATTACCCATGACCAAAGTGCCTGGCACAAAAATCATATGTTTGTTTAAACAGCACTGTTCTCAAATATTTAAGGCACATTAATACCAACCTAAATAGTTATGTCAAGCACAGATGAACATATTAAATTAAGTAAAATGTGAGTTTACACCTAAAAATTTTAATCTTACGTAAAATACTTTCTGGAGAGTTTTTAATATTTTATTACTTAATTACATGAAGATTTAAATTATATCTACCTTTTTTTTTTTCCCCTTAAACCCTGTATTCCAAAATTAGGGCAATACTGTTTAAATCTTTTCTTTTCCTGTCCCTTTCCTAAGGATTTGCACCTATTTAGGAATCTCAGTTAGCATGTTTGGAATTTTGGAGCGTGTTTTCTTGGTTTTTAATTTGGCTCGTCCTCAGAGGTAGTATTTTTATGGGATTTTTTTTCCAGATTTTTTCTATAGTACATTCATTGATATACATCATGTCAATGTAATTTGTATTGAAATAGAAGTGTTTCATATATTTGCCAAGAAAAACCAAGAACATGTAATTTGAGAGGGGAATGTAAGATATGGGATACACAGCCTTGTAAACAAATCTCTGCTGTCTCAGAGATGATGATTATCCTGGCCAAATAGTCTATAAGCACAGCGAGTGGGATTCATCTCAGTTTTAAACACCTACCACATACTTCTTGCAGCCTTCCTTCGTCATCAAGGCAGTGAAACAGGTGCTTGCAGAGCATGTTTCACCTGTCTTCTGCAGACAGCTACATTAGGATGAGCTGAAGCACGTCTTACAAAGCTTATTTCCCTCCACAGAAGAAGAGATCCCTGGGACACTGCCTGGGGTGTAGACATCCGCATTATGGTTAGATAAGATGAATTCTACCCAGCATCCCTAGAGACCTTTTGGATCTTTAAGATTTCTTGTCTCTAAAAAAACCCAAAACAAAACAAAATCAAAAACCCAACCCCCCAAATAATCAAGTAATTTCAAAAACATACCAAGTTTCCCAACTACAGGCACTTAGGCACTTGGAAAATTTTCCACTGTAACCTCTAATTTTCAGGTGCAACCCATGGCTTGAATTACAAGTGAATTACCTTTCAGTCTGCATAGGAGCATTTTGGACCAATTGATAGATCAACCTACATTTAAAAGGCAGTACTGGGCATTAGGATCCACAGAAAGCTACACTAACCATTAGACCTTCCCTTAAAGCCTGTGTCTTTAATATGATATGAACCTTGTGTTACTGAACCATTTAGTTTGGTAATTCAGTAACCTCATGCAAATTTAGAGCCAGTTGGACGTCCTTCAGTTTGTGGAGCTACTGATTTGCATCATCTCACAAGGGAGCTGCCTGGTGCCCTGGTTCTCTGCAAAAAAACACTGCTTGATACTGCTGGAGAGGTGAGACCATCCTGTGGGGAAGGAAGGGGCAGCTCCATAAAGGTGCTCCTCTGGAGAGCTTTCAAATTTTTTGTTGTAAACCATATCACCGAAGACCATCCCCAGGGTATTTACTGAAGACATTGTTCATTTATCTTTCCAAAAGATTGCAGTTCTTGGATGAAACTCATGAAGGAGCTGGAGTGGGGTCTGGGCAGAGAGAGAGAAAGTGCATGCTCTTTCTCGTTCACAGCCACTGATCATGGTGCCTTGTTTGTACAATCACCATCTTGACTTCTTGAAAACATCCCTGGACAAAAGCAAGGTATGAAGGCACTACCTGCTCCCACAAGCATTGCTTCAAGAACAATTCCTGCTTAAGCAGACTTCAGACATGGAGGTGAAGAAATTAAAATCTTCACACAAAAAACCAAACCCCTATCATCGCTGACAGGGTGAAAAATAAATCCAGCTCATCTTTAAACATATGCTTTAGCTGTGCATCACTGAGAAATCTAACTGCAACAGATATGTTTAGGTTTCTGCCAAATATTGGCTACATGTGTTACACAAGTTTCCAATTTTAACTAAACAGGTCACAAGAAAAGGATGACCTCCCAAGTCAAGGGTGCTGAAGACTATTTGATTCTACCTACAAAGAAACCCACGGGCACCTTTTATATCTGCCCCTCAGGTACGGCAGACATGCCTGGGAACACGCCTGGCACTGAGGCCAGCTGACACAGAAGAGCCCAGATTTTACTGTGCTTGTAAAATCTCAGCCTGCAGACAGAGAGTCTGCATGGAAAGTGTCTCCCGGGTAAGGTCCCTGGAAGGATCCTGCTTCCAAACCAAGCTCAGGAGCTATTTAAGGGAGCAAAAGCTGGCAAGGGCAAAAAAGCCTTCGAGGAGCTGCTTGAGCAGTTTCACAGTCCACACAGTCATGTTCCAGTGCCTGGCAATGTTCTCTAGCGCTGTTTAATTTACCGCTGTAGATACAGCCAGACCGTCTTTCATCCTAAAAGGTGAATGAATCCTCCATCATCATCGGGGTGCTCCTGTCATGCAGAGAGAGGAGGTTAGAGGATGTGTGCTCTGTAAAGCCTAATAGCCACCAAGAGGAAGAGCCCTCGCCAGGACTTTCTGCAATGGAAGCTTTACTGAAGGCAATACCCTGCATTGTCTTAATGTTCATTGCTCAATCTGATTAGGAAAAAAACCCAAGATGATATCTTGCAGACACCTGTATATCTGGAAATGCTACCCATACTGTGTTACACCTTGATTAAAATTTGTATTATGCCTAATACCTAGCTCGGTCCTATGGTACTCTAAGCAGACTGATTTTAATGACACCTCCAAAATAACATATTCTCTAAGTAACATACTCATACCAAAAGCCCAAAAGATCATACCAACATAACAATCACTGTCTTCTCATATACATCCATCACACGCATGCTTACCACAGAGAAGAAAGAAAAGAAAACCACTCTTTATAGCACTTCCTGAGAGAGTTAAAAGATTGGTTTATAGAGCGAAGAAGAGGGAAAAGATGGAGTTTCAAAGTTGCAGGGTGAAAAAGGAGAAGCATTTATATGCACTGACAACTCCTCTATATAAAAGGAGTTCAGCACATGCCTCAGCTGGTCATATCTCCAGCAACAGCATCAGAAGCAGACATATTTTTTTAGCTAGCTTACTTCGCATAAAAACACTGTGCAGATTTGTTTGGTCTGCACAAAATGGATTCTTAAATTTATTTGATGCAATCATTTCTGAAGAAGTTGCACGCTCTCCCACAGGCCCTATCACTTTTCATCCATCATATTTCTCAGTTTAAGTTTTCTTTGGTAATATTTTTTTTTTTTGTGTACACAGGAAAAAAATGGATTTAGGCAATTACCATGAACTTTTTACTATTAGTGCAAAATCAGATTTTAAGAGTTGATTTCTATCTTGTTAGACAGTAGCCACCCTAAAGTAAAATCCAGCAATTGCTTCATTGTCTCTGCAAGAAACTGAATGTTAAAAAACCCCAGATAACAAACATTAGAAACAAAACAAAAACCATAGGGACAATGTACCGCATTATCTATTCCATCTCCATGTCTGAAAATAACGATGATAGTAATTCTGCGCAGATTAGTTTCTGGAATACCAATCTCCACCCTTTCCCCTCCCTTCCTTCCTTCCTTTTAAAATGTAGTTATGGAATTAAATGCTGGAATTAGAGGAAGAAATACACCAAGCGACCACAAGCAATTGGCTGATGGATGTTTGAAGATCTCAACAAAATTAGTGTTCAATTGGAGAGCTGAGTATATCCAGGTGCGTTATATTCTAGCCAAGCAGCGCTGGTTTATATCAATGTGAGTAATAAAATATCACAGATAATTTTCCTGTACAACAGGCTGGACCTACCATAAAAAGAATCTTAACACAATTCTATTTGTTCTGCTGAGGCAGAAAACTTCATTGGGAAGTGGAGAAAGAAGGTCAAGTCTCCCCGCCTCCCAGGGCTGGATGTATAGCTGGTGAACTCCAGCTGGCATGCTGGGGACATGGAGGATGCAGGCCAGTCCCTCCTTTCTCAGTACCTCTGTCCCACCAGCTTTCCATCAGAATGTGGCTTAGGCACGTGGGACATGCAGGAGTGGCGAGCACACCAAAGAGGTCCCTGAGCTGGGCAGCTGAGGCTAACACCAAACACACACCCCAGAGCACATCTTGCCCATGCTACTGTACTGGGCTTGCATGGCAAGGTTTTGGTAGTGGACAGGCTACAGGGGTGGCTTCTGTGAGAAGTTGCTAGAAGCTTCCCCCATGTCCAATACAGCCAATGCCAGCTGGCTCCAAGCTGGACCCGCTGCTGGCTAAGGCTGAACCCATCAGCTGTGGTGGTAGAGCCTCTGGGTTAACATAGTTAAGAAGGCGGAAAAAAACCATGGAACCGCAGCCGGGGAGAGGGGTGAAAATATGTGAGAGCAACAACTCTGCAGACACCACGGTCAGTGAAGAAGGAGGGGAGGAGGTGCTCCAGGAGCCGGAGCAGAGATTCCCCTGCAGCCCATGGTGAAACCATAGTGAGGCAGGTTGTCCTCCTGCAGCCCATGGAGGTCCACAGTGGAGCAGAGATCCACCTGCAGCCTGTGGAGGAGCCCACGCTGGAGCAGGTGGATGCCCGAAGGAGGCTGTGACCCTGTGGAGAGCCCATGCTGGAGCAGGCTCCTGGCAGGACTTGTGGCCCTGTGGGCAGAGGTACCCACACTGGAGCAGGTTTGCTGGCAGGACTTTTGACCCTGTGGGAGACCCATGCTGGAGCAGTCTGTTCCTGAATGACTGCACGCTACAGAAGGGACCCACACTGGAGCAGTTCACGGAGAACTGCAGCCTGTGGGAAGGACTCACACTGGAGAAGTTCTGGGAGGACTGTCTCCCACGGGAGGGACCCCACACTGGAGCAGGGGAAGAGTGCGAGGGGTGGTGTTTTAAGATTTGTTTTTTATTTCTCATTATGCTACTCTGATTTGATTGGTAATAAACTAACTTAATTTCCCCAAGTCGAGTCTGTTTTGCCCGTGACAGTAATTGCTGAGTGATCTCCCTGTCCTTATCTTGACCCACGAGCCTTTCATTATGTTTTCTCTCC
This sequence comes from Rissa tridactyla, assembly GCF_028500815.1. Taxonomy (NCBI): domain Eukaryota; kingdom Metazoa; phylum Chordata; class Aves; order Charadriiformes; family Laridae; genus Rissa; species Rissa tridactyla. The sequence continues at coordinate 4,138,314 of NC_071466.1, read as the reverse complement.
CCTGTCCAGCTGAGGAGGGGAGTGACAGAGCAGCTTTGGTGGACACCTGGTGTTCAGCCAGGGTCAATCCACCACAGCTACATTCTGTGTTTGAAAGACTCTTTTCTCCTGAATATCAAATAACTCCTGTATTCTCTTCGTTCTGGTTACTTCACTCTCTATGACAGTCTTGCTCCATGAACACTGCAATGAGAGCCCAGTAATGAGATTTAAATAGTCACATATGTCTTATCTTCTCCATTGTCAGACGTAACCTTGTACTCTCTCATGTAACCATTTGTCTGAATTTGGGCTGGATCTCGAACACAAGTGGTTAAATCTTTTGGTAAAGAGTATTTTTCTTCTCTTTAAAATGCTATCCTAGTTGTGTTACTAGTCATCCAAAAACAGCAACGTTGTCTTTGCAGGCTTTTTGGACATTAAAACTGGAGAGGAATGGTTTAGATTATCAAAGAATCAAAAAGATTTTCATTCACTTATGGAACAAGATTACCCATCAGTGTAACAGAAAAGAGGTTGTGATCAAACTGAGCGACACCTAGAACTGAAAGATGCCTGTAACAATGATGAAAATGAAGCTTCAGATGAAGACATGGAAGCATTTAGGATGCTTAACGAGAGTGAGACCCTGTGGTTTTACATGTCGTGACTCCAGAAGACCTTGTCATTGAAGTTTTAAGTACCTTTTTCGGTTTTTCAAATGTGTGACATGGAGCAAGCACAATGTTTTGATACATAACAGTGCATAAATGATAAGAAAACAGGTAAGAATGCTTACTACTTTATTTCTTTAATAGTTAAGACTAACTGCTAAGGAAGACTATACTTTTGTTAATTTTACAATACAGGTTTTGTTTTGACTTTTTGAATACTGACACGTGAAAAAAATCCTCCAACTGAAATTTTTAATAGCTGCATTTTGGCAGGTGTCTTTTCAGACTGCGTTACTGCAACATGTCAGCTACAGACAGGTTTCGTTACCTGGGAGTACAGGAGATTATCTCAATAGCAGCCCCTGTGTCTGAAAAGTCTCCCTGTTTGAACAGCAGGCGAGCAGGAGTGTATGAACTTCTGTGGTCGCCTGACGACTGAGCAGAGCGCTCAGATTCAAAGTTGCCGTTCAAAGTTTCAGCCCGAGTTAAAAGAGAGAGCACTGGCCAGATCCGGAGGCGAGATGTTCGACAGAGTCGTGCGACAGGCTCGCCGCGAGCAGCTTTGCAGAAAGTGCCTGCTGCCGCCTCCCCGCTGCACTATGGATAATTTCCAGGGCTGTCAGTCGGCATCCTCATTTGCATTACTCACAGATGTCCCTGAAAAGCCATGTATCCTGGGACCATTTTTATGATACAGGATGTGAAATGAATGTTCTGTGATTTTAAATTAAACATCTGCAGATTTTCATAGCTATCTAGATTTCAAGAAATCCTGCTTGCATTTACAAGTTAATTCAGTTTAGTTCATTCAAATTCTTCAAGAGCATTGAAGACCTTTATATCTTGAAAGAAATAAAACATCATAAATCAAGTGGAACGTGCAACTCATGACTCTTGCCACATTGAAGATGATCAGGAATATCAGGAGAGAAATGAGAGGAATCATTTCAATATATTCTGATCAAAGCAGAAAAAGGACAGCCCTATAGTTTTTAAATTACTATATAGATCTATTTGACTTATTTTTTGTTGTCTTTGTAGCAAATTCTAATATTTAAATTTCCTAGTGTCTTTCCTAATTAGCATGAGTACCGTTTCCACATCCTCACACAGGAAACAAGCCTAAATTTGTCCTTAATATATGGAGCCGAATGATTAATGCTGTTACATTCAGGTCAGTGTTTCTGGAGAAGAAAACAAACCAGGGTCCACATATTTTGTCTTAAACTTTATATCTTAAAACAAGTTGTCAAAGATTTCCCTATTTTCCTTCCAGATTCCCTGCTCATGTTTATGTATTCAGATTATGCCAAGATATTTTTTGTATAGTTCAATAAACTTCCAATATTCAGAGATATCTTGCAATGGGGCTTAAAGATTGTATTATTCATATAATTTGTAGATATGCACAATACTTAGCGAACTAAAACTCGAGGCACATTGGTGCTGTTTTGTTATGCCAAAAAAAGCTCTGGTGACTGCCATAATTTGACTTATAGGTGTAAGAACCACTCATTAAAATCTAATGTCAGACTCAAAGCTAGCAGAAATTTTCATTATGTAAACATGAAAATGACTGAAAGGGCTAATGAGGGTAGAAAGATACCCCAGATGTCAATAGAAAACAATCTACTTCTAACACAGTCCTTCTTCTGGGAATTTCCCCAACTACAATAAAGATTTTGTTTACCGATATCCTAGTACTTGTTAAGCTGAAGAATCATGAAAGCACAGTAAAATAATGTTATGAATCTCAGACATAACTAATTTCTTAACTTAATGATATACTTAATTCAATGATTGCTATTGTCTTTATTCTTCTCAAATTGAACACTCAGTTTTAGCCAGTATTTTATAGTCATTCTATACTAAGAACTGACAGAGTAAAGGAAATTGATTGATGGTTTTAATGTTCTTTTTGATATGACTGATTCACATTCCACAGAATTAATTCTTCTTCTTTCTTTATATCTCAATTCAGATGCAGTCATAGCTTAAATAGACATCCATGAAAAATAAACAATGGAGTAAGGGCAGATTCAGATGGTGTTCCAACCTCTGCTCTTTGCCTGCTGATGACCTTAAACCAGTCATCTCACCTCCAGATTACCAGGTTTTTATCAGTAAAATGAGAATATAGCCAAGTAAGCACAGAAATCACCTCACTGGATTGTCTTGTTCATCTTTTAATCTTGAGAAAACTTTAATTATACTTAAAAAGTCTCTAAGGGATGTTTACCTAAATTGTTCTTTAACCTGCAGGGTTAAAAGTTTCTGAAACCTCCTTTGATAACCCGATGATGATGGGATTTATTGTCTACTGGTAAAAGTGGTATGAAAGTTACTAATTAAAATAAAGCTATAATCTTAGATGTCATGATAAAGTTTATTCTATAAAGCACACTAACCCAAGCGACAACTGTTGGATGTTAAGAAGATCAAAGACTTTGGAGCAGAATCACACAGCATTCACTGCAGACTTTATTATCCTGTTTTTATTCCGCCTCAGTTGCCGGAAAAACTGAGGAAAGTAACAAATTAAAGGACATGGTGAGTTTCAGAGTAACATCAGTTTATTCCACTACAGATTGTGATCTTGGCAATAAGGCGTTACTAATCCACATCTGTTCAGGATAGGAATATAATGATGATGGAAATGCTTTGCTCATGTCTGTTTGATATTTGCCTTGGGAATGTGAGAATACATTTGCACATTCTAGGAGGACCATAATGTGAATAACAAATAGTTTTCCACTAAGCAGAGTTGTAAAATAAAGCTTAATATGGGGAAGACATTTCCTAGCCATGGTATCTATCAGCATGCAAGTGAGCTACTCTTTTAAGGAAAGGTGGACAGCATGTGTTCAAACTATCAAACTATCACATGTTTAATCTGAAACTTTATTACAAATCTGGTGTAAATTGCCTTTCTGATGAGGTAAGGCATGACCTCCATCTCCTGAGAGCCCGAAATGAATTCATGGACAGCCACATACCTTCCAATTATTGCTGTAAGAGGCTGTAATTTAGGGAGCATTAAACTTTGTGATAGTCAGCATGAAAAATTAATCTGAGCTTTTAAACAAGATTTAAGATAAATCCGTTCAGAACCAAAATATTAAAAAGTACCAACAGTGCTTTCTTAAGGATACTTGCTAATTATTATGGGGATTCCATAAAATAGTGATGCTTTTCATTGGTTTTGCAAACAAATCTGAATACTGTGGAAAAAAAAAAAAAGATAGCATGAGACACAAAACTGAGAGATAAGAATGCCTGATACTTCTAGTGCTGAATTTCTTGGTGTCCTCTATGTAAGTCCCAGTTTGATGAATAGTTAAATACTATCTGATGGCATGGAAGAATTAAACTAAAATCATTTGCTGAAGCACTAGGGTCTACCTCCTTCACTCTTATTACAGCAGCTGTATTATGAATATCTTCAGAATCAATATGAAGGTACACCCCTTTGTGTTATTAAATGTCAGTTTTCCCCATAAACTAGGATTTAAGTCTCACTTTAGCAAATTACTTAAGCATTAACCTAACTTTAAGCAAGAGTACTCCGATTGACTACGTAGCAAGAGGCAAGCTAATCAAGTTTAAATATTAATTAAAACCTGTCCTGAAATGGGTAATAATAGATTGCATAGCTTGCACAGTAGATTTTTATGGTTAATTTCTAGTCACTTTGCAAAACAGAAAAGTACAATTATGACTGTAATAGATGAGAAAAGTCACACAAAAAGGCAAAGTGATTTGGCCAAGGTTATTTCTGGATGACTAGCAGGACTGTGTAAGAATGTCAGACCAACGTGTAAGACCCAGCTCAGTTGACCACACAGTGGGCCATGATGCTTAACAAAATTATAACAAAAGTAGCACTACCCATCTCTTATTTTATCCTAAATTTACCTTTTTTTGGTAGTTTACTACATTGTGAGAAGAATATTTCAGCTGAGGGCAAGAATACGCACCAGATGCAACCATACTTTCTCTACTATGTAGATGGGGAGGGACTCTCTAACAGGGAGCGTGTTGATAGGACAAGGGGTAACACTTTCAAACTGAAAGAGGGGGATTTAGATTAGATATCAGGAAGAAATTCTTTACTGTAAGGGTGGTGGGACACTGGAGCAGGTTGCCCAGAGAAGCTGTGGCTGCCCCATCCCTGGAGGTGTTCAAGGCCAGGCCGGATGAGGCTTTGAGCAGCCTGGTCTGGTGGGAGGTGTCCCTGCCCAGGGCAGGGGGTTGGAACTAGATGATCTTTAAGGTCCCTTCCAACCCGAATTATTCTGTGATTCTGTGATTCTATGGTTCTATAACTTCTGATTAGTGCTTATGTATATTAAATATAACCCTTAAACTATGACAGATTTGATCAATGTCTCAGTAAGGATGCAGGAAACACAAATGGACTGAAAATCTAGTTAAAACAGATTTCTTGCTCTTATTATCCTATCGTTTGTAACTGCCTAGACTCTCAAAATCCCAGTGAAATACAGAAATAGTGTTATTGCTTTTGAAATACACAGTTATTTAATTTTTACAGAAGACAACTAAATTACCTAGGAAAAAGAAAAAAAAAAAAAAAACAACTAAAATGGTGTCCCTGAAATTCAGTGGAGAAAATGTAGATTTCTCTAACTGCTCTGCTCATGCTAGAATTCTTTTGGATTTCATGCAGGAAGAATAGTACTCTGTGGCACAGTGTGTCCCATCCAAAATCAGTCACAGTGATACACCCATAAAGGAACCTATTTCTGCCAAATGAACACAAAACAAGCTTAAGGTGAAAATGTAGAAACCTGTGCTGTATAAATCTAAAACACCTGACTGTTACAGATAGTTCAGAAAAAGATAACGATATCTCAAAGGTTTTCCACGAGTACTTAAAGGTTTCTGAGAAGAACACTAGACTTTCATCTGCTTTGGCAATAGGTTTATAGATTCATTTATAGGAATGTGTAAGGTCACACAGGAACTATGAGAAGGAACAGAAAACTGAGTCCCAAGTCCCAGGCTAATATCACCTTCTTTGCCTCAAGATGAACTCAAGACTTGTCTCCTCCCACAGTAAACAGCTTTTTCTCTCTCTACAGCCCTATCTGAAATTCAGTAGGTTGAAAGGTCCCTACTGGACCTACTGTTTGTTAACAGAGAAGGTCTTGTGGGGGATGTAAAGGTTGGAGGTCGTCTTGGGCAGAGTGATCATGAAATGATAGAGTTTTCAATTCTTGGTGAAGGGAGGCGGGGAGCCAGCAAAACTGCCACCTTGGATTTCCGAAGGGCAGACTTTAGCCTGTTTAGGAGCATGGTTGAGAGTGTCCCTTGGGAGGCAGTTTTGAAGAGCAAAGGTGCCCAGGAAAGCTGGTCATACTTCAAGCAGGCGCTCTTAGAAGCACAGGTGAAGGCCATCCCCATGTCCCGAAAGACGAGCCAACGGGGAAGAAGACCAGCCTGGCTAAATAGAGAGCTTTGGCTGGACCTCAGGAAAAAAAGGAAGGCTTACATTCTCTGGAAAAGGGGCTTAGCAACTTATGAGGATTATCAAGATATAACAAAGCTATGCAGGGGGAAGATTAGAAGGGCCAAAGCTCAATCAGAACTCAGCTTGGCCACTGCAGTTAAAGATAACAAGAAGAGATTTTTCCAGTATATCAACAGAAAAAGGAAGACTAGGGAAAATATAGGTCCACTGATGAATGAGACGGGTGCCCTAGTGGTGGAAGACACAGAGAAGGCAGAGTTACTGAATGCCTTCTTTTCTTCGGTCTTCACTGATAAAGCCGTCCCTCACACATCCCATACCCTGGAGGCAAGGGGGAAGGTCTGGAGAGAGGAAGATTTTCCCTTAGTTGAGGAGGACCGGGTCAGAGACCACTTGGCCAAGCTGGACATTCATAAATCCATGGGCCCTGACGGGATGCACCCGCGAGTGCTGAGAGAGCTGGCAGATGTTATCGCTAGACCACTCTCCATCGTCTTTGAAAAGTCATGGGGAACAGGAGAGGTGCCTGAGGACTGGAGGAAGGCTAACGTCACTCCAATCTTCAAAAAAGGCAAGAAGGAGGACCCAGGGAACTACAGGCCGGTTAGTCTCACCTCTGTCCCTGGGAAGGTAATGGAGCGACTCATTCTGGATGTCGTCTCCAAACACATAGAGGAACAGGAAGTTATTGGAAGTGGTCAGCATGGATTTACCAAGGGCAAATCATGCCTGACCAATCTGATAGCTTTCTATGATGTTATAACGGGTTGGCTGGATGAGGGGAGAGCCGTAGATGTCATCTACCTTGACCTTAGCAAGGCTTTTGACACTGTCTCCCATAACATCCTCATTAGGAAGCTGAGGAAGTATGGGCTAGACGAGGTGACAGTGAGGTGGATCGAGAGCTGGCTGAGTGACAGAACCCAGAGGGTTGTGATCAGCAGCACAGAGTCCAGTTGGAGGCCTGTAACCAGTGGTGTCCCTCAGGGGTCAATACTTGGTCCAATTTTGTTCAATATATTCATTAATGACCTAGATGAGGGGACAGAGTGTATCCTCAGCAAGTTTGCTGATGATACCAAGCTGGGAGGGGTGGCCGACACTCCAGAGGGCCGTGCTGCCATCCAGCATGACCTGGACAGGCTGGAGAGCTGGGCAGAGAAGAACCTAATGAGGTTCAACAAAAGCAAGTGTAGGGTCCTGCACCTGGGAAGGAAGAATGCCAAACACCAGTATATGTTAGGGGCGGACATGCTGGGAAGCAGCTCTGAGGAGAAGGACCTGGGGGTCCTAGTAGACAGCAAATTATCCATGAGCCAGCAGTGTGCCCTTGTCGCCAAGAAGGCCAATGGCATCCTGGGCTGCATAGGGAAGACTGTGGCCAGTAGGTCGAGGGAGGTCATTCTCCCCCTCTACTCTGCACTGGTGAGGCCACAACTGGAGTACTGTGTCCAGTTTTGGGCTCCCCAGTTCAAGAGGGACAGGGAACTACTGGAGCGAGTCCAGCGTAGGGCAACCAAGATGATTATGGGACTGGAGCACCTCCCTTATGAGGAAAGGCTGAAAGAGCTGGGACTCTTTAGCCTGGAGAAGAGAAGGTTGAGGGGGGACCTGATTAATGTTTACAAGTACCTAAAGGGTGGGTTTAAGGAGGACGGAGCCAGGCTCTTTTCAATGGTTCCCAGCGACAGGACAAGGGGCAATGGGCACAAGCTAGAACATAGGAAGTTCCGTTCAAATACACGGAAAAACTTCTTTACGGTGAGGGTGACAGAGCACTGGAACAGGCTGCCCAGGGAGGTTGTGGAGTCCCCTTCTCTGGAGATTTTCAAGACCTGCCTGGATGCAGCCCTGAGGGATGTGCTTTAGGCAACCCTGCTCTAGCAGGGGAGTTGGACTAGATGATCTCTAGAGGTCCCTTCCAACTCTGAAGATTCCGTGATTCCGTGAAAGTCCTCGTTTAATTTTCTGCTCAGATTTTAAATTCAGCTACAGAACCTGGTAATTATACTATCAGCAGGTACAAGCCATCAAGTGATGTCTTGAAGTGGAGAAGAATGAAAGAACCCTAATTCATCTAATTCTGCAAAATCAATGGACAAGTATTTGACTAGGATGAAAACATAAGGGAAGAAGGAGACTTACCCTTTTCTCAAAGAAAGGTTGAGAATTTAGTAATTGTGAATTTCTGCACTGAACTTTACTTCCCCTACACGGAGCGATAGAGTTCCATATTTACCTTTAATTCACTAAAGTAGTTCTATACTTAATTCCCAGGATAGGAGGTAAACAATGACTACACAACCCAATATATCTGCTGAAGTCTACATTAAAAACACTTTCAATCGTTCCAGAATGTGACTATCAAACTAGAAAGCAGGGATGTCCTGTATCTGATGGAGCAATTAAATAGGGTTTGAGCCTGGATCTTAGCAGGCTTGTGTCTACCTCCCAGATCTACTGCAATCACACGTCTGATGCTTTAGGAAGGTGTTAAGGATACAACAACACTACACAAGAGACCACAGTGCAAAACTTACCTTTGTACTACTAAAGAGAAACCTAGATAATACATTTTTGCACCTTAGTCTCATGTTCTATCACATGGTTCCTCTCAGCAAGATTTATTAGGACGCTGTGTGTCCTGAGTAGAGAACAGACTTGTTGAATCACTCTAATTATATTAGCAGACATTGTACACAAGCTGAAATAACCATCTTGGTCTTAGATCTAAGGTAGTGTCGCTGGCACTTGTTCAACAGTGTCTGCACACTCATTCAATTGTCCTAGAAATGTCATTTGACTATCTTCACTTCAGTTCCCCAGACTGCTTTTAAAAGGGTAGCATCTGAGCATCCAAAAGGTATTGTCAAAATCATCCTGGAGGGTTAGATGCACTTAGGAACTCAGATAATGGAGTCGGTATAAATATCTGAAATAAATACTTGAAAAATAAATTTGAATCTCTCACAGTAAACATTATCAAAGTAAAAACTGCACTTACATTTACCAGGAGTTACTTTAATCCATTCCTTCAAAAAATTAAGTATGTCATTTTTATATAGTTCAAAGAAACCTTCTGCTTCTAAAGATTTCCTAACACAAATTATTGAAGAAAAGGTAATGAATTGATTTTTAAATCAAAGAATAATAAAATCAACTCAAATTCAAAAGACACCAATGTAGAACATAATGCAATCACTGGAAAGTGTTATTTGGCTAATTAAAATCCTTCAGAGGTTGTCTGTCTTTAAAAATTCTGACATATATATACATACATATATATACATATATATCTACACAATATAGACATATAAGCAGATTATAAATTAAAAATTTTGTTTTAAATGACAAACCAGATTAAATACTTTTACTGGAATTGTGTTTCAGAGTTTTCCTTCTCTCTACAGGACATATCACAATGTATTATCACAAATATGGAATTTGTTTGGGGGTTTGGTGAAAAGCCAGTGTTTTCTTATGTTTTTTAATATATTACTAAAATAAGGGAGGGGGAAAAAAAAAAGGCAAAACAGAAATAAAACCAAAACCATCCCTATTTAAATCAGCTTTGGTTTCACAATGAGACTGAATAAACTCTGGAGCAGTTCCCAGAGAGGTTATGGAACCTATGTCCTTGGAGATCATAGAATCATAGAACTCAAGAGATTTTCAGTATTTGGCTAGATGTGTTCCTGAGAAACCTGATTTAACTCTGAAAGTAACACTTCTTTGAAAAGGAATTTGGATAGAGTGTTTTCCAGACGTTCCTTCCATCCTAAATTATTCTATGATTATTCTTATTCTATAATTTTCCCTCTGGTGGTCAGGTTCAATACCTCTTAACACTTTGTAATCAAGCCAATGAATTTATAATAACTGTAATTGAGGATCATGTTTCTAATATCCTCTAACAGCAGAAGAGATCCATGAAGAATTTTTTTTAAAAAGAGAGAAACAAGACTCACACACACACATACATGAAGATGGAAAATAAAGGAAAAGAGCACAGAGGAGGGTGAAGATGGTAGTCATAGGTGTAAGGGTGTGTGGAATGGAAGGATATGTGGATATCCTGAAGGTAAGGACATCCAGTCAGTGAGGCTGACAACCATTCAACATGAAACAAAACCAAAAAGAGGAGACAGAAAGAATAATAAACACTGAAATACATGAACCATGACAACATTGAGACAATGGAGGTGGTCTGAAGGACCATCAGGTCACGGATGGATGTAAGAAGTGGATGGATGAGTAAAGAAACCACTCAAACATAACTTGATTACCATGGGTCTTGTGGGAAAAAACAAGCTTTAGTGGGATATAATCCCAAACTATTGTTGGATGTTCGAGGAGTCTGGTAGGAGAGTGTAACAGTTGCTATAGGATGTTTTGGGACTGTGGGAATGTGCAAAACGTCTGGGATGTTTAGGGGAAGGGCCAAATGTGGGTAAAGGATTGGATCAAAGTCAATTGGGCAGGACCAACCATGGAATATATGGAGGAAAAGGGAATTAAAAGGAGTCAGCTGTGTGTAAACAAGCTTCAGATCAGGCCAACCCCACACTTGATTACCGCCGTCTGAATGATCATATTTTCCAGATGACCTGAACCTATTGCATGTGTTGGTATGTGGGATGAAGACAGGGAGGGATTCTTTATCGGGGAGTGTAGGGATAGGATGAAGGGTAATGGTTTTAAACTGAAAGAGGGCAGATTTAGATTAGATATAAGGAAGAAATTCTTTACTGTAAGGGTGGTGAGACAGTGGCACAGGTCGCCCAGAGACGTTGTGGATGCCCCATCCCTGGAAGTGTTCAAGGCCGGGCTGGATGGGCCTTTGAGCAGCCTGGTCTGGTGGGAGGTGTTCCTGCTGATGGCAGGGGTGTTGGAACTAGATGATGTTTAAGATCCCTTTCAACTCTAACTATTCTATGATTCTGTGACTTGCCTGTGAAGTCAAGTAGGATTAGTTGTCAGATAGGTGGAGACCAGTCTTAGGAAACTCCCAAGACCAGAACTGACAGCTGGAAAAGGGACACGGAGTCTGGGCACAGATTCAGAAATTACTTATGATGTGCCCTTTTTTCAAGAGAGGAGAAATAGGGTCAGCTGTCTGTCTTGTCCATGTCTGTGCAAGTGTTGTAGGTGACAACAAAGGCACCACTCCCTGTTTGTGTTTGTCTGTGTGGCTGGACATGTGTGTATTGCATGTCTTGGCATCTCTAGATCACAGGCTCAGCCCTGCTTGTGTCCAAACCTGCAAACAGATGCAGTAGCACACAGACTGAGGTGGAGAAATCCCCTGGGTTTTAGAAGTCCTCAGATTTGCCTTTGCTTAGCAACGCTACTAGGAAATAGAAGAAAGACTTTTTTTCTTTTTTTGACTGATACAAACTTCTGATAAAAAATTATGCAGCCTTTGAAAAGCAGTACCTTGCATGCCATGTGTATTCCAGTAACCTTGCCTACTTGACATTTTCACAGTGTGGTTCACTGTGGCACCTGCAACTTGTCTTTGTCCCATTAACAAGACACCACTTGCAGCCAGAGTCAATATTCAAGGTCTTGCAAGTAGCTTCTGTTAGCAAGAAAACACGCTTCAATGACTGTTAAAACTAATGAAGCTTGCCTTTCTCAAGGCTTGTCTCCTATATTTCTTCCAAGACGTTTCAAACTTTCCACATTTTCTCAAGAACCCATGTACTCCTATACCTCCAAAATTATCCTGGAGTCCAGCCCATCTAATAACTTCAGTCCTCACCTGGGCCCCATGCCAATACAGAGCTTCATTAATGCTGATTTGCTGTCTTGACCTTGCCAAATATGTATATATGTGTATATGGTTGATTTCTCACTATGTTTTACTCAAGGGGGCCGTGAGACAGTCTCCTATTCAACTGCTGATTTTCATGAAACTGGTAAAAATCAATATCTTAATGAACTCTAACTTTCTATTAAATTTATTTGAAAATGACCAAAGAGCTCAGCAATTACTGGGTTGAGGAGGAAAGGGAAACAAAAAGGCAGACACAGAGAAAAATTACTTCTTTTTCTTTTAAAAAAAAGTCAAACAGGGCAAAAAAACCCAGTTCTAGTAGAGTCAGGTAGCTCTATTATGTAACCCTATTCATAGACTAAAAATGTCCACAAAATTCTTCTTATGGAAACACATGAGGTTTTTTTTTCAGATTCCAGTATTGTTTTAGGCCTTTCTTCCCACAAAACTTTAGACTCAAATATGCCCCTGTTAATTCTTTTACATGTATATAATTTCATAAGCAAGTTTCTTCATAGCTGTGAATTCACCTAGATTTGTCTTATCGGTAGGATGACACTATGGAAGTTTTCATCACCCATTAGTATAGTAAGGGATTGCCTTCTTTCTCCTCCGGAGTTAAGCAATTCATCCAGTCCACCTTGTTCGTCTGCTGTAGTGTCCTTGTATGCACTGACCTTTGAGACATGAGCTGAAAGAAATTTCTGAGCAGAGGAAGGGAACGCTGTGTTTTCTACGCTATTCTTTCCCAAGCAGCATTGAAAGGTATTACTTAGGGACCTCACAAGTCAAGAATACCTCAAAGTCCGTAGACATACACACTGTGTTGTTAATTCACAAACACTGTCAGAGAAGCTCACACACCAAATTAGTGATGCCATAATCTTTGCTACAAAAGCGCTGATCTGCTCTTATTTACAGACAGATATTCCATTTTTGGTAGAACACCTGCTATCAAAAGTTAATGAGTTTGAACGTACTTTCTGAAATGTACTGGTACAGTCACAGGAGGTGATATTATAGTGTTTAGTTTTTAATTTGTATTTTAAGCAGATGGGAGAATGTTTATCTTCATATAAAAAAGAGGTGCCTCTTTTTGTTTATATACACATTGAATGAAGTTTGAAAAGAGGCTGTAGAAGACAGTAATGTGCTTTGTTAAGGCTATTAGGAAGCAATATTGAGACAATCCCTTCTGACTGTAAAACAAATGTTCTGGAAGAAGACATGACTGCCTCATTTCTCAGACATGCATGCAGATAAGACAGAAAGTTACATTTCAAACTTAACTGGAGACTCTAACCAGCTGAAGGGACAGCAAAAGGAAAAAAAAAGCAACAACAATCCGCAAGGTTTCTGGAGTACATTGATAAAAGGTTCCTAACACAGGTTATCAAGGAGTTGATGAGGATAGGTGCTGTACAAGACCTGATACCTACTGCCAGGAGGAACTGGTTGGGAATGTGAAGGCTGGAGCAGCAGTGGCTGCAGTGACTATGAGATGGTGTCATTCTGGACCCTGAGAAGAAGGAACAAGGCAAATAGTAGGATCATGGCCCTGGACTTCAGGAAAACAGATTTTGGTCAATTCAGAGAACTGCTTCGAAGAATCCCATGGGATACAGTCCTGGAGAGAAGAAGGATCCAGGAGAGATTGTTTGTATTCAAGGATCCAATCCAAGCTCAAGAGCAGTCCATTCTGATGAGCAGGAGGTCAAGCAAAGGCAGTAGGAGGGCCTTCATGAATAAACGAGTTGCTCCTGGGCTCAAGGACTAAACTTGTGCATAAAAAGGAAGTTTACAAAAGATGAAAACAAGAACAGGTGATGAAGGAGGAATATGGGAACACTGAACATACAGGAATGTGGTTGGGAAAGCCAGAGCTCACCTGGAACTGAATCTGACATGTGACATGAATGGCAACAAAAAGGACTTCTACCTGTATAGCAGCAACAAAAGGGAGACTTGGGAAAATGTGGGCCAGCTGCTGAATGGGGAAAGGCACCTTATGGAATGGAATGGAATGGAATGGAATGGAATGGAATGGAATAGAATAGAATAGAATAGAATAGAATAGAATAGAATAGAATAGAATATAATATTCAGTTGGAAGGGACCTGGGGACCTGCGATGATCATCTAGTCCAACTGCCTGACCAATTCAGGGCTGACCAAAAGTTAAACCATGTTGTTAAGGGCATTGTCCAAATGCCTCTGAAACACTGCTAGGCTTGGGACACCAACCACCTCTCTAGGAAGCCTGTTCCAGTGTCTGACCACCCTCTTGGTAAAGAAATGCTTCCTGATGTCCAGTCTGAACCCGGTGCAGCTTTGAGCCATTCCCATGCATCCTGTCACTGGATCCCAGGGAGAAGAACTCAGCACCTCCATCTCTAAGTCCCCTCCTCAAGGAGCTGTAGGCAGCAATGAGGTTGCCCCCCAGACTACTTTTCTCTAAACTAGACAAGCCCAAAGTCCTTACCCACTCCTAATAGGACATTTCTTCCAGCCATTTCACCAGACGTGTTGCCCTCCTCTGGACACATTTGAGGTCCTTCATAAGTTTTTTAACTGATGGGACCACGCACTGCATACAGTACTCGAGATGAGGCTGCACCAACACTGACTGCAGTGGGATAACCCCTCTCTTGGCTGACCACACTGTGTTTGATGCCCCCCCAGGATGTGGTTTCCCTTTTGTTTGCCAGGGCTCACTGTTGGCTCCTGTTGAGCTGCTGTCAACTGTCACTGCCAATTTCCTTTCTGCAGGGCTGCTATCCAACCAGTACACTTCTCTCACCTGGTGAAAAGGACACCAAAAAGGCCAAAGAAAATGCCATGCCTTCTTCGCCTTGGTCTGTACTAATAAGACCATCAGGAGGGAATGCCTGGAACAAGGAAGACTTAGTTTTCTGGAGAAGGATCAGATTAGGGAACATTTAAATTAACAGGACATGTACAAGAACCTGACACAATGTACCCACAAGTGCTGAAAAAGCTGTCCAGTGCCATTGCAAAGCTACCTTTGACTACTAGGAGGATGGGGCCAGGCTTTTTTCAGTGGTGCCCAGTGACAGGACAAGAAGTAATGGGCACAAACATAGGAAGTTCCATCTCAACAAGAGGAGGAACTTAGAATCATAGAATCAGAGAATTATAGAATTGTTAGGATTGGAAGGGACCTTAAAGATCATCTGGTTCCAACCCCCCTGCCATGGGCAGGGACACCTCCCACTAGATCCGGTTGCTCAGAGCCCCATCCACCCTGGCCTTGAACACTTCCAGGGATGGGGCTTCCACCTCCCACCTCTCTGGGCAACCTGTTCCAGTGTCTCACCACCCTCATCGTGAAGAACTTCCTAACGTCCAGTCTGAATCATCCCATCTCTAGTTTTAATCCATTCCCTCTAGTCCTACCATTACCTGACATCCTACAAAGTCCCTCACCAGCTTTCTTGTAGGCCCCCTTAAGAACCCCCTTAACTTCTTTCCTGTGAGGGTGGCAGAGCCCTGGCACAGGCTGCCCAGAGAGGTGGTGGAGTCTCCAACTCTGGAGACATTCCAAACCCGCCTGGACGCGTTCCTGTGCCACCTGCTCTGGGTGACCCTGCTCTGGCAGGGGGTTGGACAGGATGATCTCCAGAGGTCCCTTCCAACCCCTACCATTCTGTGATTCTGTGCGATCCTGTGATCTTTGAAATATCGTGACAAATGGAGGAGGTTCTTGAAGACTGGAAGAAAGCAAATGCCACCCTGTCCCTCACCTCTGATGCTTTGTGTAGGTCTGATCACATGAAGGTCACTCATTCATTCCTCTCTCACCCACACAGAAAACTGAGCCCCCTATGAAAGAGGAGAGTACAGAGAAATTTAAATTTTTTGAGACAAAGTCGATGTCTGCACCCATGCAGTTACCTCCTGACGCTAATTGAGGCAGCTCTTAAAACTGCAGTTTAGCTCTTTGTAGCTTCTTATAACCATTTCCGATTTGAGTACATTTTATCTCCTTTGATTTTCATGTTGCCTTTATGCTTTATCTTATGCTTTTTATTCAGTTAGAAGGGGGAAAAAGGAAAGATCACCCCAGTGCTCGTTCCTAGGAACACTATTACCAATGTGAAAGGGATTTTGATGCACACAGCTGCAATAAAATCATTATATCCCTTCTCCATTGTCCACATTGCAGTTATTCAGTATGCAGAGAAACCTGCCAAGAGGTAATGAAGTGACCTTCAAGGTCTTCGCATTGATTACAACAGAACAGTCCAGTTTTCACCCACACATACAGACATACAGCTTTGCATGGAGGTATTTTATTAAAAATGCACCCACTGCAGAAGACAGGGGTGAGGGGTTGTTTTTTTTTGTTTTGTTTTGTTTTGTTTTCTCTTAGAGATTTGCTTCCATCATAATTTCCTCTACAGAGGAACTCCAGAGTGACTAAACGTACAGTGGAGCTACCAGGTTGAGAAATGCAACACACACAAAAACGCATTTTATCAAGAAATCAGTCTCTGCTCCTTAGCTACTCAAAGGAACAGAATGATGGTCCCTGTACAGCTGGACGATTCTTTATTGCAGCCACCAGAGCTACTTAGCACAGGGCAGAAGTTGCTCCAGTTAAAATGTCAGTGGAAATACGGCTGTAAAAAGTGTCTAATCACTGCCCTTCTCCCTCATGCAGACTGCAACAAAGCCCATTTATCATCAAACAAAAAAAACAAAAAAAACCCCCAAAAAAACAAAGAAAGATAAAAGAAAGACATAAACAAGCAAATCTAAACACAACCATACAATTTGGTCCTTAGGTAGAGAAATTGTATTAGTACTACATTACTATGCCATTGCATACATAATTCAAGTGTGAAATGCTTTTAAATGCAATTTAATTAACCATGCTACGGCTTAAGGTTGCTTGGTACATAACAAAGTCAGGCAGCTTCAGAATTTCCAAGTCCCAAGGTATTGCCTCCACCAAGCCGGAAACAATTCACTTGTCATAGAAAATCGCATACCATAGCGGATGCTAAATAGGTATTCAGAGGGATTATTACTCCAGATAGCGTAAAGGAAAAAAGAGGTAAAGGGGGAATTCGCATCAGGGAATGAAATTTGTCATTTTTTGCAAAATATCTGTTATTGTTCAGAGAGCTTAGCATTTTGTCTGCTGCTCTTTTGTCCATCTTATCTAGTGTGAATCCTGCTAAATGAGTTTTGTTAAACAGCCTTTTATGCTGTCTCAGAAATCCCCCAAACAAAAACAAAGGCAAGCATCTGCTTTGAGAAACAAATCAGATGCCAAATAACTTTCAAAAAATTGACTTTTTAGTTCTCATTAGTGCTTTAACATAATATGTACATGTATGTATGCAAATATGCAGACTCCTTTTTTCTTTTTTATAGGTTATGTCCTGACACATTTAGCAAGAATTTTATACAAAATTATGGAGCCATTTTTAATAAAGTTTGAAGTTTTATTGACATGTTTTCCAGTGTAATGTACTATATGGGAAAATACCATCAGTTTTTTTTTTTCTTGGCAAGAAAATATCCCCGGAGATACAATGCCAACAAAAGCCTATGAGTTAAGTTTTCTTAGGAATTAAAAAAAACCCACAATAATTGCTTAACATAGAGAAAACCTATGACTAAGTATTGATAGTAAGGACTCACTATGTAATAAAAAAATAATAAAATTAAAATAATAATAAAAAAACAAACAACAAACCAAACCAAAACAAACAACTGCTACGTTTTCACCTTGTTAGTTTTAATAATTTCCATTTTCCTGGTGACACTATGCTGTCACCTACTGGTTACAGAGTTACTTTTTAAAGTATAGTCATTTGAAGAAAAATAAGAAGCAATAGGGTTTGCTTTGGAAGATCTGGAACAACTTTTCAGGCAGTGAAAATTAATACAGTTTTCTTTAAAGTCAGTGGAATTTGGCTCATTTACAGGAGCTGAGTGGCTAATGCTGGCTGCAAGAGAGAAGCTTTGGTCTCCTCTACCACTGAAACCCTTGGAGTGTGTCTCATCTTAAAGTCCATGATGAGGTATAAGCTTTCATGTTAAAATGGCTTGCATACACAGATTTTTCCTGCTGTGGATCACTATTGCTTTAATGCATGGAATAAAGCCCATCTTGGACTGTTTACTGAAGCCCCGTCTCCATTCATCAACAGCAAAATTAAAGACTAAAATTTCTGCACACTGCTTTCACAGTCACCCCACTGTTTTACCAGCCGCCTTGGTCTTTCCTTTCTTTGTATTTGTATGTCCTCTACTACGTAGGGTCATCCTGACCGGCAGTCACCTACCTATTTCAACCCTGACATTCCGCCAAGAGCTCTCCTTTGCTTCTTCAGCTCATGGGGTGATTTCATGCTTGCTCCATATGTTTCTCGTTACCAGGCAGTCACACCTCATGTTCAGCATGGTCCTGTGCTGATGGTCTGGACTCGCTGCCCTCTGGGAAAAAGACTGTGAATCAGACCGTATAAATTCCCATCGCTCCAGAGTTTACATGTATGTGGCACTCCCCGAGCAAGGCAAATGGAAGGGGTCCAGCCAGAGCTCCAGACTGTGGTTGCAGGAAAGAAGATCAAAAGTTGTGTGGCCAATAATGGGTGAACACTTGCAGACTTTGCAGCTACTCTGAGAAGCTCTATATTTGCTGTAGTTGATCCTGTTCAGCTGCTGTACGCTGTAACCCACCTCTCTGACAACCTGTCATTGCCAAAAAAACCCTAGAGGGATCTGATCCTGAAGTCACATTGTAGAATTATACGTATCCATCCTCTTATCTTCTGGGCTTTTTCCCCATCTCTTATCACTCCAGCCACTCTCTTCTCTCATTACTTGTTAATCAAAAAGGGATCTGCACTGGAATGTAGGAAACCGACATTCCTTTTTCTGTTCTTTTCATAAAGATACAGTTATCACTAGAGACTTTTTTATTCCATCCTGCACTTCCCTACTACAATGTTTATCGTCTCCTTGGCTTCCTGGCCATTTCTCCAGCAAGCTGATTTCCAGTTGCCCCACATTGATGGCAGTACCACACATGGAGAGCAGCTGAGGAAACGTCATTTTCAATATAGCAGCAGGGCAAAAAAAGACACCGTATTAGAAAAGTTTATCCATCTCTCAGATTTAACATGATGAGCTTTGAGCCAAAATAGATACTAGGTACACCTGCCAAGTCATGCACACTTCCAAAAGAAAAATATTTAAAGCACTAAAATAATTTATTTCCCTTTGTGTTAGTAAAAAAATTCAATTTATTTTACAGCACACCTTATATTACTCCTAAGGTGTGATAAAAGAAAACTTAAGCCCAAAATAGAGCTATAATCTGCACAGAAATTGCATGGCAATGAATCTCGTTCATCAGCCAAATACCTGTGGTTCGCTACCGTTTTTTTGCCGTATGGGATATGATTTCCTGGTTTACACATTTAAACAGAATCTGTCTCTGTCTTTGGGGACACACCTTAGGGTACTAATACTTTAAAGAAGACGAAGAAATGTACACACAATTGTAAACATTTTTAGATAGAGCATCAGTGCTTAAATATTGGCTGCATGTCCAGTCTCTGGAGGAAGCAAGGGTACACAGCTTGTGGCTTGATGTATACCAGTTTATCCCACCTTTCAAGCGTGTACAATGGATGGACATTCAGAAAAGAACGAAGAGAAAAAATCTGGAAAACAAAAAGTGGTAAAAGTTCCTCGTAAGTCACTTTGCCCAGCTAAATTAGAGACTTCTTGTGTGAAGAAGATGCTCTAATTTGTGTTTGTGGTGTAGCCCTATTTCATATTCTGGCTCACATCTTTCATTGCAACATGGTTAAAGAAAAAAAAAAAAAACAAAAAAAAACAACATTAAAAAAGATGTCCAATCTGCTATTCCACTTCCATGATTCACTCTTAAGACACATTCCTTGCTAAAACAATTTATAATCACATAAATATATAATCACATCCTGCAATTGAAAATTGGGGTCTTCCTTCTCTGTTCTTCAAGAGCAGCAAGGAATCAGTCTACAAACATTTTGCAAAGAGAAAGGCTAAGAGTTGATTTATCTGAGGGAGAAAAAAAACTACTAACAGGAGATGTTTGAAAGGCTAAGACGTTTGATCAAGTCAAGATCTCTAGGGAGAGGCAATATCTTCTACAGCACCAGTGGATGAAGTGATCTGAACAAATGATTATAGTTGTGGGGTTTTTTTACTTTTATTTCCATTTCTCTTCTTAAGCCAGCTACAATCCAGAGGCTGTCACAATTAATAGTAATGACAAAGAGTCAGGACCCTGAATATGAAAGTTTCAGGTTTCGATGTGGTTAAATACGTTGGGTAAGTTCAGAAGAATTATTCCTGGTATGTTTAATGATCTTAGCTGATGACATCTCAGAGCTTTTGAGAATTTAGCAAAGCTACAATAGGCACTGGAGTACAGTGCTTACAAAGGGTAAGCATGATCCCTAGCTTCAAAAAGGGAAGAAAACAGGAAAAGTCAGGAAAAAAGCAAAACTCACAGTTTACCTTCAAGTCACATAAAGTATCTGCACAAAGAGAATTTCCAGTTTGTTTTGATGAGGTCTGGAATGGAAGCCAAGGATGTGGCCCGTGATATGACTTCAAGACCAATCAGAAAGCCCAGCTATGCAAATTCATTAGCAAGGTTCAATTGCATTCCCAGGCTTATGTCCTAAGGGATGGATATCTGGCTATATATACCTCAATAAAATAGCTAACCTGTTTGTAAATTATACCAGGGATGCTATCCTAATTCCACCCTTGACTTTGGGAAGTTAACATCTACTTTTTTTCTCTATGTTCTCTGCTTGGAGCTTTGTAAGAGAGGGACCTAGCAACTTATCTAGCAGTACCTCACTTCCGCTCAGCAGAAGGGAAAGGCCTCTACATATCAACATCTGATACGTGTCAGCTAATCTCAGGATGCCTTAAGAAACTCTGGTCTTTATTTTGATATAACAATATCTGTACCAGTTTTGTTGTGAATCCAGAAATTAACATTCTACCAAAGGAATAATAAAAACATTATTTCCATTTTCATTCCATCTCTTATGTCTACACAATAAAAAGAAAATTACATCAATCAATCAATCAAATACTTTGTAACAGAAAAGGTACAGAGATATTATTTTGTTAAAAATGCTATACAATTGCATTTACAGCACAGTAAAAATAGTTGAATGGCAATAAATGGTCAATTCATACCCACAAATTCTACTAACCAAACTTGAGCTATAAAAAATGGAATACGTGATAGAGTGACTTTGTCTTCCTCTGTCAGAGGACAACATTTAGTGTAAAGACTACCACAACTTACAGGGTTGTGCTGAATCTCAAGGAAAAATGGAAAACGCTCACCACATTGAATTTTGTGTAAATGTTTTATAGGGATCAAGATTGACTTCAGTTTCAAAACAAGCCCTACATCTTGGAAATACATAGACCCCTTCTTTCAGTACAGGGTATCAATTTGAAATGCTTGCTCTGAACAACAAGCCTTTTGTATTTACACATTTTACCAACATTTCTTTAAACGGAGTATCAATTTTCTGAACACAGTGCCAGATTGCAGTGGTGGGTGTTTTTAGGGCATCTATTGCCCTGCTACATCATTTCTAATGGTGTTACATCAAACTCCCATAATAAGGGACAAAAACCTGTTATTCCTGATTTTCAACTGAGGATTTGAAGTTCCAAAAGGCAAAATGCTAGATCTAGCAAACCAATCAGCAAATGATTTTTTTTTTTCTTCAAGCCCCCTTTTCCTGGAGCAGAATCTGTGGAGTATCAGTCACTCAGACCCCCTAAAGTACGCATTACAGATGTGAAATTCACCATGACAGAGCTCACATCCCCCAGCATATTCAAGGTACTCAAAAAACTTGCCTAAAACCAACTTACTCATGCACCAGCTAAAATCTATAGCTATTCGATAGGAAAACGTTGAAAAAAATGAAGGAGTCGTAAGTATCACTTTTCTGGAGCCATAATCTGATCAAGTTGTTAAACTTCATGGAAGAAGTACTGGATGAAGTAGTACAGTCTCTTTTACTCAGGAACTCAAAACTAGATCACCTTAATGGGTACTTCTGGCTTTTATAGTCTATAAATCTGTTATATGAGAACAAAAATGTTTTAGCTCACATCACCTGATAAAATACTAAAGTCCTTCTATTAGCTCGGAGACTTTGGACCAGGAGTTTTTGCGAGAGAAATGAAAGACGGATGGATTTTTACTGAGGTGATGACCAGGTTTAAAACTAAAGAAATGTTTATGTTTGAGACTGTAAGGGACGGACTGTAAATTCCCTGCCGAGGGGCAGGAGGCCCTCCAAGACTTCAATGGAATGCCTCAAACACTCGCAAGGAAATAAATAATGCAGCCCTGGTCTTCAAAGAACTGACAAGGCTAACACTTCTAGTGCCTGGAAGTGTTCGAGAACCGTCTTGTGAAGGCAAGATAGTTCTGCCACTTGTGTGATGAGCTTGCTAGTTCTCAGTTCTCAAGGCCATTGTGTCCGATGAGTGACCTTTGCTTCATTATCTGCAAAATTCATATGAAAGCTCACACCCCTGCATGTACTAATGAAGATTATAGAGATCATGCTAAACATGTATGACCATGGCACTTGTGTCTCCACCCAAGTCATGCTACACGTCACCTGGGAGAAGGGAGAAACCTGAGCTGAGGCTGTCCTCAGCAAGGGGGGAGGACCATGCTAATTCAGCAAACATAAAAGGGAAAAATAAGTGCCCCTAGGGGGAAACAAAGAAGAAACAATAGAAGAAGATAGTGCCTGGGAAGATTCCTCCCAAGAAAGAAGACAATGCCTGGGAAGATTTTTCCAAGAAAGAAGATTATGCCTGGGAAGATTCCCTGAAAAAGACGCTGGAACCAGGACCAGTGATCTCTTTAACTCTGTCTTTTCCTCTGTCTTTTCCTTTCTTTATCCCCCAGTTTCTCTTTTCTCTTAGAATTAAGTAACGGTTAGAGTTGTTAAGTAACGACCTTAAGTACGACCTTAAGCACCGCTTGCCATAAATTGTCCTATACCTGTTGTTAAGTAACACAACGCATACCTCACCACTTGCCACAATTTATTATGTACCTAACCAATTATCGTCGACTTGTTAAGACCTATACTAACCATTTTGGGAAGCTAATAAATGTTTCTATATGGACCTTGAGATTTATCACACCTTAGTCCGAGTCGTTGGGAATTTACGAATCTGAACTCACTTACCCCCCCTCTTTCCTGAGAGTGGGACGTGACAGAGACAGGTAATGTGAATCGAGGCTTAGCCTTTAACGTTTAAAGATCAATGTTCTGTGTATGAGGGACAGAGAACAGTTATACCTTAATTTTGAAATTATGGCACACTGTGATTTTGGGAGAAAATTAGAGGGGGAAAAAAGATAGCATTTTATAATTTCTGGATTATTTAAGAAGAAACTGATAGGTAGTCATGAATCCTTATTAAACTGAAGAAATTTGCTATTGAAGAGCTGCAAAACTATTGTAATAATGAGTCAGAAAGGCTTTAGTCTAGAGAATGAGGTATCTATGAAGAGGTTGCTATTTCATGATTGTCAAATAGCGCTGAAAAATACAAATGTCTTCAACACTGTATTTCTAGCTAAACATAAAGCTCGGAAATACTGACTTACTGAGAGCATGTGACTGAGAGAAATGGTCGCTGCTTTGTTAGACTGACACAAAACCAAGACTTCTGATTCACAAAACGTATTGAGGTTTGAAATTTGAGAAGGCTTTCTTCACCTTTGCAAGGAAACGAGCCTTTAGACAATAAGAAAGGAAGAGACAGGGGGGCCTCAGAATGGACCGTATTGAGCAGCATAGCCCTGAGGTAGAGTTTCTATACTGCCTGATCCAGAGCAGGACTTGGTCTTGGAAACATGCAACGTCCCACATGAACTCTAGAACTGTATATGTTTTGTTTTGGTGCTGGATCTGTCTTTGTTTCTCTTCTTCCACAGGGAAGATACTCCACCCTTGATTTCAGAATAGAAAGAGTTATCCGAACAAGCACATGCTCACAAAATGTCAAGTCCAGCAACAGTCTTTTTTTTTTCCATGTCTGTGGGGGAATCTGAACAATCCTCTCTTGGAAAAATGGCTTGGATAACAAGAGATGATAAGGCTATGAGTGTAGACAGCATATATGAACGTAGTATCTGAAACTGCCTGACGTGGTGTTTTCCCCAAAACTGATAACACTGAGAGGAAATTAAAATGACAAAGTTTGCACAAATCAACCGCCAGCTATATTAAACCAGATTACCAAGGGAGTCTCCAAGGAAAGAATGATCCCACTTGAAGAGACATGTAAAAGAAGCATGAAAAATTGTGGCTGTGAGGAGGTACATCGGAGTATGAACAGAGTGACAGTCAAGCCAAGCTTGATCCTTCCAGAAGTCATCCCATTGGCATCACAACTTCCACCCAAGGCCCGATGGGGCATCCTCCCTGCCAGATGCTGTGAAGAGCCTGCGTCTTATTGATGGGCTGACAGCGCAGGGGCAACAAGTAGGGACCCACACCTGGGCTGGGAGGATGTCAGTGGCGAGAAGGGCTTGCTTATCGGCAGGTAGAATAGAAAATTGTCAAAGCAGAACA
This sequence comes from Rissa tridactyla, assembly GCF_028500815.1. Classification (NCBI taxonomy): domain Eukaryota; kingdom Metazoa; phylum Chordata; class Aves; order Charadriiformes; family Laridae; genus Rissa; species Rissa tridactyla. The sequence goes on along the minus strand of NC_071466.1, from coordinate 4,113,709 downwards.
GGTACACGTGAAGCTGGAGGACCCTTGACACCTACAGAAGGGGTGAGCAAGTGGGAGACGTGCTTCCAATGAGTGCATGCAGCCTGTGCTTTTGGTGTGGTAGTGTGCACATAACTCTGTGTGTGATTACAATTTATAGGGACCAGTTATAGATTGATGTTTTGACATTTGTAGGTCCTTATTAACATTTTGTAAGCGTCTGGTAATGTGGTATCGCTGAAATTGATCCTGAACGTATAGTTCACTGATTGCCAGTTAATTACTTGCTGCTAATATATTGATACAGCACTTTGATCCTGATTTAATATGAACCACATGAGTTGAGCAGTTTTGACTGCATCAGCAATCTTCGAAGTGCACAGAGCAGTCAGTGCTGTGACATGACAGCCTTAACAATCTGCTTCCCCCACAGCTGCAGTTTTGATCTCTCCCAGGAGGTTAAAAGTACTTATCTTTGTTGCTAAAAAATGACTGCTGGTTTACTTGCCTGTCTTAACTCTCATGGCAAGCACCTTTCAGAAAAAGAGGTATTTCAACCCTTTTGAAAGGTGTAGCATCCGAAACAAGATCCACTTTAGCCTTTTTCTTCCCTTCCAGTTGTGCAACAGAAAATAAGACACTTTGGGAAATTCAGACCACTGTACAAGTAGGGTGCAGTTTGCCATAACATTACAAGACCTAGCCCACCGCAGCAGGCAATGTAACATGCGTTTCTTCTCTTGAAGTTATTCTTCACATAGTTTCCACCATCTTCTCTTTCAGAACCTGAATAAAGTTCCACTTCCAGCAACGTTGAGACCAGTCAAGGGTAAACATGCTCATGTGGAGAGCTGGTGAGCACTTGCGTCTCTTTCAAAGGATCCGTGGGAACTCAGTATTAGAGGAAGAGAGGACTCTTCCTTAGGGTATTAATTTAAGCTAGTCAAGTTCATTAAAAATATCGACTATAACTTTCTACCTGCTACAGACCAAAGGTGTAGCTCTTTTTTTAAGAAAATTGATACTGGAGTCCCTGTGTCTGTTTAATTCTGTTGGCTTGGGCCCAACGGTTTTTCAAGCAACACACCATTTTTCTGTAAGCAAAATATAAAGAAGATGCAGATTTGTGCAGAGAGATATGGCAGCTTTCTGACAGCATTTTTCATTCTCCTCACCAGATCTACTCTACTCAGCACTTCTCATGGAAAAAAGCAGGCGGTCAGAGGGTTCATGCACAGAGAACTGACACTATTTGGTAAAGCCTCTGAATTAATAAAACCTTAATATCCTTCAATGAATCTAATGCTCTGATCGCAAAATTACATCTAGTGTTCTTTTTTTGTTCAGTTGCTCCATTGCACATCATCGTTGGTCTAATATCAAATCTCTGAGTTATTAACAATTTAGCTGGGCTTCTGGGACTAGAACTAAAATATGAAATGAACGTTTTCTTACACTTATGGATCTCTGAGATTGGAGCTTTCCGTTACCGTTCTCTGTGTTTTTTTCCTGACTTAACAAACTTGAACTATTAAAGCAGCAAAAAAGTTCGTGACCTGAACTGAACTGTCTGTGAAGAAGCCATGTGTCAGGGAATTATGAAGACAGTAGTGTATATGAGTCTCAGAACTGCTTCGTTAACTTCTTACTTGAACCAATGACAGCTAACATACCTGGAATATATCTAACAAGGTTAGATTACAGAAAACAATTAAGCATGTGCCTGTCTCCTTTGTAAAAATGAAACATAAGGCACTACAGAATGAGGGTTGAAAGATTTCTGTTGTCCACAGTTTCCAAACATTTCAAATTTATCATATAAGTAGCGTATGTGTTCATATTTCTTATTTTCATAGTTTTTATTATTGTGCCATTACTGCAATTATAAAAAAAAAATGTAAACAAAAAAAGTAATTCCATGCATGTTCAACTTTATCATTGACATACCTAAGGAATATTAACTCGGGGGAAAATATTAATGGATACTCTGGAAGCATGATCTGTTTCCGTATTTAACATTAATTCTTGACACATTATGGAAATGTTAAGATTTAGAGAATCATAGCAGCCCTAATACAATGTACAAGCTGTTTTGAAAAATTAAACTTTTTGTGTTAAGGTCATGCTGTACTCTTTGGAGCAGCTTCATCTGCAAATTATTAAAAATAAATACATTATGCATCACAGGTTATGAAGCTGAGCCCAGTTCTGGAGTCATATTCCCTGAAGAGACATCCATCCTATCCTTTCATGGATGGCCTTTTTTCATCCCAGATCTGGAGATGCTGTGTAGTGAAGCATAGTAGGTCTTGGTTGAAGTTCTCCTGTAATTGCACAACCTGCTGTTCCTTGGCACCCAATGTGTTTTTCGACAAAATGCTTGATGACAGAATAACTTGGATGTCACATCCATGAGTGAGAAAGAAAGAGGTATAGGTGGCTAGTTTACACTCCCACCAGATCATTCTGCAATTTTAGGCTACTGGGGTGGTCTACCGTGTAGTCTAGTAAATCAGATTTTTTTTTTTTTTATTACTAGCAAAAGGTCAAACAGTTTGTATTGACCTGACAGTGCAAGTTCTCAGGACTTTCTGGGCTTCTTTTAGTCTTAACTGTGTTTAACTTGTTTTAGATGTGACAGCAATGGTTTAGCTCTCAGGTTGAGTCATGGCTAACCCTCAAGATGGAAGATGCAGGGACACCCCACTACAATCGTCAAAATCCTCCCAACAAATAGCTCTGGTTGTGGACACCTTGCTCAAAACCCATCCCACCTCTGGCTCCATCATCCTTGGGTCACCTTGAGGGTGTGAATAACAACACAGAGAAGGGGTGGATACTAGGAAGGTTTTAATGTATAACTATTTTACTTGTATTATTGAGGCTTTTCTGCATTATTTTGGACTATAAATGTTAACATTATTATGGCTGGACTAAGAACAACTCTTTACTGGGTTTGAATTAGACTGACAAATTAAACTAACAACAAACTCTTGGTTCCACATATATAGGGTACATTCCCTTTTGCCACAATAAAATTTTTGAGTGTAGCAACTGATGGTGGTGGGGAGAGGCAAAAGGGGTAAATGTGGTACATAGGAAGTACCCTTTGTGCAACAGATCTGGGGCTGCTGGTGCTGGAGAAAACTTCTGTGCTGCTTTTTCTGTGTGTGCCCGAAGCATGTGGGTCCTTGCACTGTGTCCCGAGCAGCTTTGTGTTGACCAGTCAAGACCACTATGAACTGAATAGACCAGAGTTCAGAGGATGCAGAATTAGATTGGGTCTTCTTTCTTGCCTGCATTGAGCTGTGCCTTATAGAATCATAGGATGGTTCGAGTTGGAAGGGACCTTAAAGATTATGCCATGGGCATATAACTTTCTGTTACACCTTCTGCAAAATGCATCATAGAAGCTGTCTCTTCCTTGGCAGTAGCTCTTCTAAGAAAGTCAAGGAAAGGACAGCCTGAACTGGAACCATCAGGAGCTGCGCTGAGTTCACTGGAGCTTGCAAGTGTTTCTAGAGTTCATTATCTAACTGATGCAAGTACCTACTGAAGAGAGGACAGAAGGAAGAAAGGATGAAAAGTAGTAAAGGGGATTAAACTGTATCAGAAAAATGAACTTTTTGTTTTAGAGTAAAATGGCCACAACCTGGCATATTTGCACTGCTGTTTCTCTATTTTAAACTCACAGTTATTTTAATCTGTACTGAGTCCCATGTCATGACAAACTTTTTTTTTTTATTAATAAGCAGATTAGAAAGCTGCTTAGCAACAGCGTGCACTGTCTTATCTCTGTGCCTAAAGAAAGGAAAGTCAGTGATCTCAACTACCACAAAGCTATGAATTTGACCTAAGTAGCATGCAAGATAGCAGAATACTTTCTGAAGAGATAATGATTGCAGACAAAGTAATGACTGAGAAATAAGCTTGCCAACAGATTGTACAGACCTAATCAATATCATGGATAAATACCATATTTTTGAAATATATTTTATATAATATTTTCTCAAAGTGCAATAGATTTAGACTCTTTGAAAGCAGTTAACAGAAAAATCCATTTATTAAAACAGGACAAATTGGAACTCTTGTCATACAAAGAGCTGATTGCAAAGAAGACTGAAAAAACGATGCTGAAATTGTAACCTTGGTAAAAAGGAGATTAACAGAGAAGCTTGTGAAAGCTCAGGTTTTTTTTCTGGTGATATGGGTAAAAAATGAAAGAGTTGCAATAAAATTTGCAGATGATACAGATGCAGATGAAACACTGTGTATCAGTGTTTTCTACAAGGAGAAAAAATGTCAAACGCTAGAGAAAGTATCGAAGCTTAAGGACAAATTTGGTGTGAGAACTCATTTAAGTAAATTTAAGCTGGAAATGTAAGAGAGATTTATATCCAGTGGAACATGAAACTGAAAAAGATCACATCTTTCTACAGTGTACAGAACCACCAAGCCCATCACACATCACACATCAGAGGACGGGGCAAAAAGTAGCAATAGTATTTTAAGTTTTCAGAACTTCAGCCCCAGCGATGATGCTTCATTAGCACTAAGAATCAGACTCTGAAACTACCAATCAGTGATTAAACCACTTGGGTCATTAATAATCTACAGAATGTAAGAGGTTTCTTCATTGGGCTCTGATTAGGAAGCACCTAGTTCAGATTAGCTTCGTAAACTACAACAATTGTAACATATTACACAATGGATTAAAATAAGCAGCTTTGCTCCCTGTTATATTCTGACATGTTTTCAAAGATTATTTTCTTTCCCCCCCTCTTAAATGTAAACACAGCTCATATAAGAGAAAGAAAATATCTATGAGGATCATCACAACATAAAGATCTCTGAAAAAGAAGAAGAGTATACAATATGAGATTCAATGGCCTCATCTACCTCTCTGGATTACCTGATGAGCATACAGAGCAATGGAACACCTACACTAACTCTACAAGAACATTAGAAGCTCAATTTTATTACCTAGGTATATTCATTGCATATTATTGAGGCAAACTTTGGTATGGGGAACATCTATTAGGCAGGCTGAGGCATACAACCCAGGACCTAAAACTGAACTCTGCCCTGCAAGACTGGCACTTGTGGGTGAGATGGGATAGCCTAGAGAATCTCAAATAATATCAACTAACATTGTTTGGGCAACTGGATACGTCCTTAGATGTCTGTTACTCTGTCTGAGCTCTATCACGGTTCCTGGAAGACAGCCCTGTGTGTGACAGCACTGTGCTGCTCCAAAAGTTGTGGGTAACAGAGTTCATCTACCTGCTTTATGAAACTGTCTGGTTACTTTTATTACTGTTTTCCTGGGTTTGTCTTGTTTATACAGACAATAACTTTCTTGGAGGTTTTCAAATAAAATAGTAGGTGACTAGATGAAATGTCTCTCAAAGGGCATATGTCAGGATATACATCGTATGGGCAACTTTCATTGTGGTGTTCCACAAGTTTTTTGTTCTCCATGTTTCATTCTTAATAATGTCAAATATTGGTTTACAGGTATTTTTTTCCTGTTTTTTCCTCATATTCTAGTGCCCTTGCTTTGCCAGTCTTCTCTCCAATTTGGTTTCTCCTCTGGCTTTTGGTCCACACTCTGTTACTAGTTCCCAGTTTCAGTTTCCAATTCTTCTTTTCCTCTTCCCTTTGATTTTTAATTTCTCTTCAAATATCTAATAATGTATTTATAACTCTGAGATTTTCTGCTTTTATTGTCTGGCTAGACATAGTCAGATGGGACATCTCCTCTACCCAGGTCCTACCCCTTCTTCATTCAAATGAGACCTCCAGACAGTTAATGATAGATTAGGTCCCATAGTATCCTTCCTCTATCTTCTGGTTTTTTAATCCAGACTAGGCAATGCCCCAAGTGCCTAGACATGACATTTGGATTAATTTTCAGGGAATTAGCTGTAAAAGTTTACCAGGTATCTCTGAAAACTATTTTAATCTGGTTTTATATTTAGCCATTTTTCCTCAGATTTTCTTGGATGCAACCAATTTCCTTTTATCCTGCTAGATTTAAAATACTTACACTAAAGCACTTAAAAGAAGAAAGGGAGGGGGGAGGGAAAAGAGAAATATCTGAAAATTTGTAATCCATTCTCCCTTAATCATGTTTCTGTAAGCAGTCTGATTATTTTTTAAAAATAATATTAAATGGTTAATAATCATTGATCTTGGAAAGAAAAATGTCAGGCAATCTGAAAATCTGTCATGCTTCTAAACACAATTACTAACCAACGTTGAAACAATGAGGTGTGGAAAATTTTCTGGTGGGATTAAACAAACAAACAAACAAACAAACAAACCAACCCAAAATAATCTTGTTTCCATTTGCAGATAATTTATGGTGTGGGGGGAGAAGAAAGGAAAAAAGAATGAAAATCCATATGTTCAGCACTCTCTGGATCGTTCTAGCAACTTCAGGTCCTTGGAAAAGAGTTAATATTTATCAGCTCTTCAGTTACTGCATTGCACTGTGCTCTGACTTCATATTTCTTGTGCTGGTCCTCTCATTTTCTCCTTAACCGGTCCCAGTGAAATAACATGAAAGGCAAAAGGGTAATGACTCTTCATAGCCATTTCCTCTCTTTTTTTCTCTTGGTTTCTCATGATCTTTGCACGCCTTCCTGTTGCTCAGCCATGTAAAGGGTACACAAAAAACCACACACTTGAATATGACCTCTGCTAGATAAAGGAGTAAACAAACACGTCTCCTCACACCCCTGTAGTATATGATTCTGCACCACTTCCCTGATGATAAATTAGACTACAATAGACTTCGGGCAAGAGTTAACTGCAAGGCTTACATCTGAAGTTCAAGTTTTGAATTAACATTTAAAAGACGATCATACGAATTATCAAGTCTTTTGAATCTGCAGACCGCAACCTGGCAATCTTGTAAGAAATGAATCACTGATAAAGTTTCTTGCATTTCTGTTTTTAGTCACAGCTGGAAACTTCACAAGAACAGCATCTCCTACCAAGTTATTTTCATGTGTTGTCCTGCCCAGAAACTGAAATAAAAAGAAAAAAATAATATATACTGCATTACAGTATCAGCTTAAAAGATTTGTTATAAAGACAATTTGGAAGCTGGACAAACTTTTGTTTTGTTTTGTTTTTTTTTCTCCTTGGATTTCATTTTCATTTATTTAAACAAGCCAATAGAAACAAACTCTTAACACCATATAGGGGGAGGAGAACATTCCAGGAGCAGCAAATCCAGGGAAATCTTACAGAGGAATCTAGACTTCATGTTTCTCTAGTGTAGGCGATGCCACATGGCAGCTCAAGCAAGGAGGCACTGAGGCATACAACAGAGACAGCTCCTCCTCATATGAAAGTGCCTGGGATAGACACCCAGGAGAAAGCATCTTCCAGTAGCCCCTTTTGAGAGTGTGTATCACTGGAGAACACCATCTTCAATGTAGAGCTCTGCTGTTATAGTTCATAGACTCCCTCATGCAAGGTCTACCCCAACATGCAGCAGGAAAGAAACTGCAACGTAGGAAAGCAAAAAGATACTATATATTTCTGTCCCTAGAGCATGCAGCACCCTCATAGCTTTGATGAAAATTGCAAGTGACATCATCTCACACCTGTTTCCTCATACAAGGTATGAAAATTAGGAAACTAACTGTAAACCTGAACATACAGAAATCTATGGGACCTGACGAGATGCATCCCAGAGTCCTGAGGGAATTGGCTGATGCGGTTGCTGAGCCACTCACACTCCATGATATCTGAAAAGTCATGGCAGTCAGGTGAAGTCCCTGGTGACTGGAACAAGGCAAACATTGCACCCATTTTTAAAAAGGGTAGAAAAGAGGACCCTGGGAACTACCAACCTGTCAGCCTCACCTCTGTGCCTGGGAAGATCATGGAACAGATTCTCCTAGAAGCTATGCTAAGGCATATGGGGGTCAGTGAGGTTTTTCAAGACAGCCAGCATGGCTTCACGAGGGGCAAGTCCTGCCTGACCAACCTAGTGGCCTTCTACGATGGAGTGACTACATCAGTGGACAAGGGAAGAGCTACAGGTGTCGTCTATCTGGACTTCTGTAAGGCCTTTGACACGGTCCCTGAAAACATCCTTCTCTCTAAATTAGAGAGATATGGATTTGATGAATTTGCTATTTGGTGGATGAGGAATTGGTTGGATGGTCACATCCAGAGGGTAGTGGTCAATGGCTCAATATCCAGATGGAGACTGGTGACAAGTGGTGTCCCTCAGAGGTTTCTATGGGCCCCAGTACTCTTCAATATCTTCATCAACGACCTAGACAGTGGGATCAACTGCATTCTCAGCAAGTTTGTGGATGACACCAAGCTGTGTGGAGCAGTTGACATGCCTGGGGGACAGGATACCATCCAGAGGGATCTGGAGAGGCTCAAGAAGTAGTCCTGCGTGAATTTCATGAGGTTGAACAAGGCCGAGTGCAGGGTCCCGTACATGGGTCGGGGCAACTCCCGGTATCAATACAGGCTGGGGGATGAAGGAATTGAGAATAGCCCTGCCAAGAAGGACTTTGGAGGTACTGGTGGACAAAAAGCTGGACATGAGCTGGCAATGTGCACTTGCATCCCAGAAGGCCAATTGTATCCTGGGCTGCATCAAAAGAAGTATGGCCAGCAGGTCGAGCGAGGTGATTCTGCCCCTCTGCTCCGGTCTGGTGAGACTCCACCTGGAGTACTGTGCCCAGCTCTGGAGTCCTCAGCACAGGAAAGACATGGACTTCTTAGAGCAGGTCCAGAGTAGGGCCACAAAAATGATCAGAGGGCTGGAGCACCTCTCCTGTGAGGGCAGGATGAGAGAGTTGGGGTTGTTCAGCCTGGAGAAGAGAAGGTTCCAGGGAGACCTAATTGCAGCCTTTCAGTACCTAAAGGGGGCTTACAGGAAACATGGGAACAAACTTTTTAGCAGGGCCTGCTGCAACAGGACAAAGGGTAATAGCTTTAGACTAAAAGAGGGTAGATTAGGCTAGAAAGAACAATAGCATTTTTTACAGTAATGGTGGTGAGACACTGGCCTAGGTTGCCCAGGGAGGTGGGAGATGCCCCATCCCTGGAAACATTCCAGGTCAGGCTGGACGGGGATCTGAGTAACCTGATCTAGTTGAAGACGTCCCTGCTCATTGCAGGGGAGGTTGGACTAGATGACCTTTAAAGGTCCCTTCCAACCCAAACTATTCTACGATTCTATGAAATGTAGAACCCAAAATCTTATCATCTTGTCAAATGTCTTTTTTTACCAAAATCATTCTCTGTCAGTAGTAGCCTCGTATAGCTGTGTGTGCCTGCATTATATTCTATGTAAACTTTTTTGTTTTAACATAAGCATCAATAACTCAGAGGATCATTGGACAATCTAATTGCAAGATGCTATATAAGATGTGAGACATATGCCTAGTACTTGAAAGGTGATATAAAATATTATAATCACAACCCTCAGAGGGTTGTGATCAGCGGCACAGAGTCCAGTTGGAGGCCTGTAACCAGTGGTGTCCCTCAGGGGTCAATACTTGGTCCAATTTTGTTCAATATATTCATTAATGACCTAGATGAGGGGACAGAGTGTATCCTCAGCAAGTTTGCTGATGATACCAAGCTGGGAGGGGTGGCCTGCACCTGGGAAGGAAGAATGCCAAACACCAGTATATGTTAGGGGCGGACATGCTGGGAAGCAGCTCTGAGGAGAAGGACCTGGGGGTCCTGGTAGACAGCAAATTATCCATGAGCCAGCAGTGTGCCCTTGTCGCCAAGAAGGCCAATGGCATCCTGGGCTGCATAGGGAAGACTGTGGCCAGTAGGTCGAGGGAGGTCATTCTCCCCCTCTACTCTGCACTGGTGAGGCCACAACTGGAGTATTGTGTCCAGTTTTGGGCTCCCCAGTTCAAGAGGGACAGGGAACTACTGGAGCGAGTCCAGCGAAGGGCAACCAAGATGATTATGGGACTGGAGCACCTCCCTTATGAGGAAAGGCTGAGAGAGCTGGGACTTTTTAGCCTGGAGAAGAGAAGGTTGAGGGGGGACCTGATTAATGTTTACAAGTATCTAAAGGGAGGGTTTAAGGAGGACGGAGACAGGCTCTTTTCAATGGTTCCCAGTGACAGGACAAGGGGCAATGGGCACAAGCTAGAACATAGGAAGTTCCGTTCAAATACACGGAAAAACTTCTTTACGGTGAGGGTGACAGAGCACTGGAACAGGCTGCCCAGGGAGGTTGTGGAGTCCCCTTCTCTGGAGATTTTCAAGACCCGCCTGGATGCAGCCCTGAGGGATGTGCTTTAGGTAATCCTGCTCTAGCAGGGGAGTTGGACTAGATGATCTCTAGAGGTCCCTTCCAACTCTGAAGATTCCGTGATTCCGTGATTCCGTGATTATAAGCATAGTTATATAAATTATTTCTAAGATATGAAGATCTAGTCAAAGTATTTTTAGTGGTTTCAGAGTTTCCATTTCCCTTAAGCATTTAGGAGAACTAGTGGGAAAGTTGATCCTGATGGCAATGAGGATCTCATAGCTTTGGGGGAGATGAAGGGTGGAGATGGGAAATGGGGGAATGAAAGATTTTTTATTTTTTTTTCTTCAATTTAACTACAATGGTAATGTGTAAAACTGAGAATTCTGTTTCTTTCCTTCAGAAAGCAATATTAGCAAACAAAGGTTTATGCTTCTACCTATTGAGCTCAGTTTATTTGAGTCAAGATTCTGCCTGTTATGTTACCTGAAATGCATTCTAGGTTTTTTAAAAAAAAAAAAAAGTACATCCCCATAATCTATTTGCAATTCAAATGTGAGACTTCCAACAAAACTGCAGTGCATCAACCCAGAACAAACAACTCATCAAACCCCATAAACATGGCATGATCCCAGTAATGAAAAATGAGCTTTGCAACAGCCTGTAATTAGCATGGGAATGACAGGCTCATTCTAAACCTTTCCGAACATATGGGTAATTATTGAAGAGCTATGACAGTAATGCATCAACAAGCCTATCCATCTTACTGTGGTTCTACTTGCTGGCTGCCTCTCAGTGGATCTTAACGTGTCATGCAGTAATTTGATGGAAACCTCATCACCCAAGAGCGATGATAGGGTTCCACCCATAATGAGAAGTAAAATGAAAAAAAATTGTCACTTAAAAGTGTTGCTTATCTGAGATTCTAGATAAGCACCCTAAAACATTTTCCATTTCCAACCTGAAATCTTTCCAACCTTATAATTTGCTGGTAGGAATTTTCAAATTTCTGCAATAATGGGTATTTGCCTATAATTCTATAATAAGAAAGTGGAGAAGGGGAAGGAAAGAACTCCTGTACAAAGTAGGTCAAAGGAAAATGACTGTGGACTTCATCAAGAGCCTTACATTTGTGAACCTATTGCCCCAGAAGCATTTAGATCCCCAGAAGATTAAAATTATTATTAATACCTTGTATTATGGTAGTATCTTCATGCCTTCCTGTGGGGAAAGAAGAAATCTCATTGACGAGTGCGTTGCCCAGAAAGATAAATAACAAACAGAGGAAGCCAGTTTGGAAGCTCTGAATGAACCAAACAAATAGCAGCTAAAAGAAAAGCACAACCACTATCACTATCTATTTAGAAAAGGAAAACTGGAGTAGAAGAGGAGGAATAGTCATTGATCTGTTTATTAATGGTTTAATAAATAATCTTATCCTACCATCAACACTCAAATTTTTATTTATGCTTAACAGCTAAGTAGGTTTTTTGCAATGGTATTGTAAAACAGAGATGAAACTGAATACTGGAACGAGAATCCTTAAGTCTAATTAATCAGGCTTTTCACCCTAAACCCTCTTTTCTATAACCAGTAAAGCTTGAAAATGGCTTGCAGCTTGACTTTCATTTTAGATATGTTGAAATGGGGGTTGGGACGGAGGGGGAGTGATAAGAGAAGGAGAAAGTCTGGGGATAATATTCACCTTCACACTGAAACACTTCTCCTAGCCTAAGTTATATAGCAGAAGAAAAGACAGGAGTGAGCTAACATCAATCATCCTTATGGATCTTTACTTTTTATTCATTGTTCTATTGATCTCTTTCAGCATTATTTCATAGGTAGATTGCAATAAAAGTCATTTCTTATTATGTCTCCATTTTAACTCATAAAGCATACGACACAATAGTTTTTGAATGAAGGACAGGTTCCCTAAGGGAAAGAACAAAATCCTGGGTAAAAGCACAGATTTATTGATCTCTCCTTCAATAATAATGATTAAAATCTAACCAAGCACTATTGCCTTAATAAATTATTCAGCTCTCTTTCCCTTTTCCACATACCAACTGGATGCACTCCAAAAAAAAGAAAAGTTCGATCACAAAATGCTGAAAATACTCTCTTCTTCATGCAGTGAGCCGTGACAATGTTAAAAACATGCTAAATAACAGCATCTTACAGACAAGAAATTCTTTGGCCCAAAGCCCAGCTGACCAGCAACTGGGGAAAGAACACAACATATGTCCTGGAAAGGAGAGGAAGAAATTTTGTCAGCTCTTTCCACTTTCTAGGCAAATTTAAGGGCACTCTTTTCCCTACTCAATCACGTTTTCTCTCGCAATGGAGCAATGAGGACTGTCCCCATAACGGTAACTCTCTCTTCTGTATGAGAGTACATCCCCTGTGGGTTAAGCTGGAGGCTTATACTCCTCTATCAAGTGACTTCACTTCAACCCAAATCTCAGGAATATCTCATTGTCAAGGCATTTTCTGCCTAGGACTGCTCCTGGGATACCCAGCCCTGAAGCAGAGATTTCCAGGACAGGACATGCTGTTCACAGAAATAAAGCTGGCAAAGGATGCAATTTGTTGGTTAGCTTAAAATCTTGTCCCTTCATTTTAATTTGTTAAAAATTCCATGCTGATGTTTCATTCAAAGTTCCCGATAAGATTAACGTACATTGTATATTCACAAAGAATGAAATAAATGCCAGAGAAGTAATCCTTCATACTCAGTATGCTTCTACATACTAAGCATCTGAATATTTCCTCCTTTTTTGAATAGAAACTTGATGAAATAATAGGAAGACCAGGAGAAAATAGATAACATTTCTAGACAGTGATGGTGCATTAAAAAGAAATGTTTCATATAACCACTCTCAAATTAACCTCTATGCCATACCCGTAGTACATAATTATGTATCTGGATTGCTAGGGAAATACTTGTCTATCAAGATGACACTGGCTATGGATAGGAGTGGATAGAGGTGTCAGTCATCTAAAATAAGATTAATGATTAAACTACAAAGATCTCACATTAACTTTCCAGAAAGGTCAAAAGAATCATATAAGCAACCATTTTCTCTTGTGATGATAATTCATATAGTTTTCAATCAAGGACAATGTTTAAAAGCATGCATGCCTAGTTTGATATAACCTGATAAAGATTTTTTTTTCTAATAAAAGCAGTATTCTTTAAAAGAAGTTACCTAGCTTTATGGAGAGAATTAGCTGCAATATTTGATAGATTAACCAGATGAGACAATATTTACACAAACTACTATAAGAAAAATTTGCTATTAGTGGATTTGGTCTATTGGGTTTGTGTGTCCAGGATTTGGTAGATGGGGGGGCTACAGGGATGGCTTCTGTGAGAAGCTGCTAGAAGCTTCCCCCATACAGCCAGTATGTATGTCCAATACAGCCAATGCCAGCCGGATCCAAGACGGACCCACCGCTAGCCAAGGCCAAGCCCATCAACGAGGGTGGTAGCACCTCTGGGATAACATAGTTAAGAAGGGGAAACATGCTGTGCAACAGCAGTTGCAGCTGGAGGGAGGGGTGAGAATATGTGAGAGCAACAACTCTGCAGACACCAAGGACAGTAAAGAAGGAGGGGAGGAGGTGCTCCAGGAGCCGGAGCAGAGATTCCCCTGCAGCCCATGGTGAAACCATAGTGAGGCAGGTTGTCCTCCTGCAGCCCATGGAGGTCCACAGTGGAGCAGAGATCCACCTGCAGCCTGTGGAGGAGCCCACGCCGGAGCAGGTGGATGCCTGAAGGAGGCTGTGACCCTGTGGAGAGCCCATGCTGGAGCAGGCTCCTGGCAGGACTTGTGGCCCTGTGGGCAGAGGTACCCACACTGGAGCAGGTTTGCTGGCAGGACTTTTGACCCTGTGGGAGACCCATGCTGGAGCAGTCTGTTCCTGAAGGGCTGCACGCTACAGAAGGGATCCACACTGGAGCAGTTCATGAAAAACTGGAAGGATCCACGTAGTAGAAATTTGTGGAGAAGTGTCTCCCATGGGAGGGACCCCATGCTGGACCAGGGAAGAGTGTGAGGAGTCCTCCCCGTGAGGAGGAAGGAGCAGCAGAGACAACATGTGATGAACTGACCTCAACCCCCATTCCCCATCCCCCCGAGCTGCTTGGAGGGAGGAGGTGGATAAATCGGGAGTGAAGTTGAGCATGGGAAGAAGGGAGGCGTAGGGGGAATGTGTTTTAAGATTTAGTTTTTATTTCTCATTGTCCTACTCTGATTTGGTTGGTAAGAAGTAAATTAATTTCCTCAAGTCGAGACTGTTTTGCCCGTGACAAATTGCTGAGTGATCTCCCTGTCCTTATCTCGACCCATGAGCATTTCGTTGTATTTTCTCTCCCCTGGCCAGCTGAGGAGAGGAGCAATAGAGCGGCTTTGGTGGGCAGCTGGCGTCCAGCCAGGGTCAATGCACCACATTTGGAAACTATTTTTTTTGTGATTTGAAATCAGTGCTATCAAATGCAACCATAGTTCCACACTTCAAGCACCAAACAAGTCCACAAACAGAATCTACCTTTCCGTTGTTTAAAAATAATCAGAACCAACTCCTTTGAGTCTGACCTAAAATAAATTCACAGTCATCTTAAAGCAAGAACATATACAGTTTTAAATTCCTCTTTTTGAAACAATCTCAGCACCTTCATGATATTAAAATCAACACGGCATAATTGTATCTGCGTTTTATGATCTGTTGTGATGGGGTGCGAAAATAGCTTTGCTTAAAAAAATAGGCACCGAGTATGCACCAGGTATAAGAATTTCACAATAGGTAATGTAATAAAGCATTTAAATTTCATTTCAAATACACAGTGCTTTACTGTGTGAACGTGTGCTCCAAGTGCAACTTTTACTGACCTTTAGGTCTGTCAGAATTGGTCTCGACTGTATACAGATGCTTCTAAAACACCACGAGTGGCCACAAAAGAAGAGGCCAGCTCTAATTCAGTATAGCATTTTCACTTTTAGCTGGAAAGGGATACTAAATGACCAAACCAAACAGCCTACCGGCATACTATTCATTTACCCAAACACCTTCAGTTAGCCCTGCATAAATGCCACCTCTCATTGATATAAAATGGGCTACAACTAATACCAAGGTGCTCTCCAGCTTCACTTCTGGCAGGGACTGCCAGGGAGAAGCAATGACTTTCTACATTTATAATAATAAAAACTGTAAAGAAAAAAAATATATATATAAAGTTTCTTAGTATATTTGCTGTTTTCTTCAAATCCAAACCCCTTTGAATTTGTAGATGTTTTTCTGTATTCCAACCAGGAATGAGTGTCCTTGCAACGCTATTATTACTGGGTTTTTTTGTAACAGTCTCTCTCATACTCAGAGTAGGAGGAAGAAAATCTGATTGTCAGACACTATAGAATTCCTAATTAATCAGTGGGTGGATTATATATATCATCTATTCTAAGACATATAAAATGCTTGCCTCTCCTGGAGCAAACAGCAGCTTCAATATATAATCCAAATAATTAGAAGCATTAGAGCAGTCAGGATCCATTTTTGCAGTAGAGAAGGCAGAAAAAAATCCTGTTTATAACATAAAATTATTTTCATTTATGAATAGGAATATATGGTGCAGTGGCCTGTGATAGCAGAAAACTGAATTTGTTGACTTGTAAGTTTTCGTCTCTACAGCAGCTTTGTTATTGGTTCCAATATGCACCTGTTGTGTATCGCATATTTTTGATGCAACTCAAAAAGATTATTTATTATGAATCGTGGCATATTTGAAATTTCACAAGCCCCGAATGAGTTAGATTGACACTCCACATTTTATTTAGAAAAGGATACCAACACATCCACATGCAGTCAAAAGTAACACTTAAATGAAGACTTTCCAGTCGTCATTCATGACAAAGCTCTTGTGTGAATCCTCTATAATGAGGATAGTAACATTGCAAAGCTGACTACTTCTACACGTAGTTTTATGTCTGGTATTCAATATTACCTCATCCCCCAGGATGTTCTTTCAGACCCAGCTCTAAAGAGCATAAAACTGCATCTTAGATATTCTGAGCACTGAAATACAAAATGCAGCCATGGAGAGATACTGGCTGGGGGATTCCTCAGGGAGAGTGTGTAATTATCCAGAGTGAAAAGCAGGGTAGGAAGATATTGACAGACCAGCACTATTGAATTTAGGAGTAACTGGGCAGGCAATGCTATTGACTCTCAATAAAATTTTCACTCAGGGCAAGATTTAATTTGTGAGAAAACCAATCTTAATGTAAAGGCATATGATTTAATTGTTTGCCCAACAGAAAACCTCAAGGAAGAAGAAATAAAGTGAACATCCTAAGCTTCACCAAATGAGCACAGATTCAGTGTTTGAGTCACTATCTGTTACTCCTTCTCTCTCTCAAGCACACCTTCTCAGTACATGTGTCTTTCTGACCAGCCGTTAGGCCATAGAATTGCAAATGGGACTCTGATTTCTACATACAATCTGGCACCTCACAGTAAATATTTTATATTTTGCATGTATATGTTTCTAAGAAAAACGATTTAATAAACCAATATTTTAGACCTGAAATATGTATCATGTTAGCGCATTTTACCCATAAAATCCAAATGCTTTTTAAGAGGAGAAGTTGGTTTTCCTATATCGGAAAAGAGAGCAAATCAAAGCGAAGTTCTTTGTCCTGTTTAATCCTTCAGGCTTGCAATGGTGCTAGGAATGGAGAACAGACCTTCCAACCCAACCCAACCCAACCCAACCCAACCCAACCCAGTCATCTACAGTCACCTCTGCCTCACAGAATGAAAGAGCCAATCTTCAGAAGAGTGTTTCCCTTAAAGCCACACAGCATTTTGCACCAAAAAAATCACACTTGAGGATGCTGATAACATTTGAAATTACAGATTTACACATAGCATATGGTAATACAAGGTATTTGGAAAACTGAGTGGTTGATATATGTGATTTTTAGACAACTAGAAAATCCTAAAGTTTTTTTGACATTGGTATGCACTACCTAAGAGAAGAGGGACAAGAGGCCATTATTATCAGAGCACACTGTTCCTCTAGATCTTGAACAGGAAGACTTAAGTGCCCAATTGCTGAGCAGAGGCACACCTAGTCAAAGAAAGGATGCCAAAGAAGGGGTAGAGTCCAAACTGCCATCTTTGTGTTATAATTAGCTATAAAAAGCAGAAGATATCTCTGAAGCAGCTTCTATGGATCCTGTCCTCAGGCACCCCATTTTCTTAACACTGTAGAGAATTTGGGCTACCTTGGAGACAGGCGTCTTTCTAGGATGCAACAAGACTTCAGTGCCCAGGTGTCCTGGTAAATCTGGGATGGCTCAATGTTACACAAGAAAGTTGAGGAAAGGCAAAGCCTTGAAACAAATGATGAAGAATCATCACTTCAGTGGGTAGCTATGTATTGTCAACTTGTTGGACCAGCTCTTCTTCTTTGCACAGATTATTTTAAAAGATGGTCAATAGTCAATAAATTTCCGCAGTCAGCTATTTTAGAATGTTTAATCTGATGTTCACCTTATTACAATTAGGAAAGGAGAAGTGAAAGGTTATTAGGAATTGGCTTGGAATTTCATAAACTACTATTATAAGGATTTATTTGATTTATTATGAAGATCTAGGTTGGTTCCTACTCAGAATAAAACCTTATTTAATGTCCAGGAAAATTCAGATTGAGACTTGGAATGCTTGTAAGCAGTTAATTCAAAATTTGTTTATTCACAAGGACATGTTGTATACACATGAATGCCTACCAGAACAAAGGCCTAATTCCAAAAAGGGAAAACAATTTCACAGTTAAAAAATGTTTACATTTGAAAAGCATGAGGAAAAAGATATCTTGCAATGACTCAGTATAGTAGGTTTACAAAACAGCAGCATGCAATATGTTTTTTCCTGCTTTTGTTTTGTTATATTTAACTGAAATAGAACTTTATGGAATTCAATTCAATGGATGCATGGAGAACAATGATGATATACATACAACCTCATGCTCCAAAGACTTGCCTACTCCTAGCTGTCTCATTCTAAGAAATAGCTTTCTAGGATTGCAAGAACAAAATCGGTTCAGTGCAGAAATTTAATCTTTACTCAGTTGACTAAATTTGTAAAATAAGATCTAGAAGAGCTGATGGAGGTGTTCAAGACGACACAGAGAAGAATTAAAAGGGATCATCTAATCCATTTTTTGCAGTCTAGTAAACAAGATAATTTGGTATTATTATTTGCTGTAGTGGTAAATTTGCAGTAAATAAGAGGAAATATTTATTGATATACTGAGAATTTGGTCACTTTGGGGACGAGAATTTGGTCACTTTGGGGGCCATTCAGACCGGTCAGAAACAAATGCTGCACATGGATTGAAAATGTGGGTAACTGAAGAGGGGTGAGCAAGTTTTTTACATTTTGTACATTCACTACAGCAAACTTCAGTTGCAGACTTACTCCTAAGGGATTCATGAAGAGTGTCTTCTTTCATGAATACTCCTACTTCTTTCTTCTCCTGCCTTGTGTTCCAAAATGAGTCTTCACAGATAGATAGGAGCCAGCTGCCACTGCCAAAAGCTGATATCGCACTTGCAGTCATTTATAACAACATGATTCAGGTCTAGCTAGATGCAGTACTGAATGACTAAACTAAATGCAGCTGATTTGGAAACTTCTAAAACATGTTCTTCTGGCGTTGAGGTTCCATATACAACAGATTCGAACCACTTCAGGTTTGTTTGCACATGATAAGGCAGATATGCCTCTGATAAGGTGTTAAAGGTGTGCTTCTCGCATCCCTTTCTATGCCAGAGTCTCAGCTAATTTTTTAATTATTTTTTTTTCAGAATATACTTCTAGCTCTTAACGGCAATTGGGCAGGATTTAATAGTACAGCCTCTACCTTTCCTACATCAGAATATATTGCAAACATTTGGCCACATTTGTAATTCCTGGGCATATAGGGAAGGTTTGAATGCAGCTTTGTTCAGATATAGCAGGGAAAAACTAGAAGAAAGAAGTAACTTTCCAGAGAAACTTGACTGGAAAATAGGAGTCCCACTTCAAAGAAAGTTTTTTTTCCTGAATTTCTTTTAATTCATTCACTCCATTACAGAGACCACCATTATGAGCAGAGTCTCACATTTCAAGCTTCTTCCAACAGAAATTTGCCGTTTTAATGCTTTCTAAATCTAAAATGTTCCAATGCTAGCTTCAAATACAGTTTATCTGAAATTTGTGCTATTCTATATTATGCAGTTGTTAAAAATAAATTAAAAAGCCAATTTTTGAAATTAAATCTTTTTATTTGATTCTCTTTTTTTGTTTTGTTTTCTTTCATATTTAGATTGATGGTGATTTTTAAGATGGAAATAACGAAAATTATTAAATTATGAGAAAACTTTATCCTAACAATAGCTTAGGATAGCTTATAAGAGTCATGACTGTCTTGAACAGTGCAGTTTTCCCCAGAGCTATATTTAACCCCAACACAGCATTTTTACCCTTCATGAAGTCCTAATTTTTTGGAAGATATTTTCAACTGCATGTTCATACTGTATATTGATCCAGAGAAATGACCAGTTAGATGTATTGCTTACCATTTATGCACATACGTAACCTCTTTTCATATAATTGCAAATTAAATATTAACAGCATTTTTACCTTAGGCAGTCAACAGTATTATGTAAACAAATTTAATTCTTAGAAATGAATAGTGTGTTTAATAGAAATAATCAGTCTTTTTTAATATTAGCTATGACCTGCAATTTAGAATTCAGAACAGTAATCTGTTTTTGTTTTGTGGGACAGTTCTTTATTGCTTAGAAATATTTGCTGTAATTATTTCTATTTTTACAAGGACTACGAAGAAAATAAATATAATAAAATGGAACTGTATAGGCACAAATGCTGACACAACAGCCAAAGTCATGAAGAATAAAGCCTCTGGCATCTCTAAAATACTAATTTAACTTGCCCATCCAAATGGAATTTTCCGAAGAAATTCCATTCATGTCCTGAGTAAAGTGCATTTGAACAATAATTTAATCATTGGCACACCCCGTTCATTTACAATTCAATATCTTAGGTTCATGCCATATTAGTTGATTTCTCTGTGATTTGCATATTGCAAGTAAAATCATGGGGTTTCCATCTGAAGAGAGGTAGGAAATCTAGGGGTATTTATTTTCGTACAGGAGAGGGGATGTTGATTTGTTTCCTTTTCATATGTGTATAAGATTTTATTATTTGAGCTGTGCTTATCCAAACAGAACTTCAGCATTGATATTTGACTATGCCCAACACTCCAGAGCAATGAGCATGGAGGGTAGTTAACAGCGAGGCATCCCTGCACAGCAAGCCTTGAAATCTTTTGCTTGAATGCATAATGCCAATCATTTATTTTCATTTTCTTCCAGCTGAGATGGGGTTAGTTAGCACAAAGTGAAATCAGAAGGTCAACTTCTGCTAGTCATAAGCCTGGAAGCAGCTCTCACATCACTAACACTGCAGGATATTATCTTAATCTTTAGCAATTAGTCATCGGATAGTATACAGTTAATTTCTATAGTGTCTGTCATACTGTGACTGCTTTCTCCAAGAAAAAAACCTCACATGCTAGCAACTCTGGCTTCCTTAGCCCTTAGGAGTCTGGCTAGTTTCCATGTCCAACACAGAAGAACACAGGAACTATGCAAGATTTTATTTTTTTCTAATATGGGGCAAATTTATTTCACATTCCCTCCAGTATGCTTCAGTCAGAACACGCGCATTGTTTGTCTAATGTTGGCTGCCTTTATGTTCTCCAATTTCAAAGCCCTAGAAATTTTTGTGCTGCAGGCTGTAACTATTCTTACCGCGTGATCAGGTAAGAATAGAGATTTATCCTTCTCTAAGGATAAGAGATTTATCCTTCTCTTTTTACAGATGAAGATTAGAGTTTAGAGGTTTTAATGAAAAATGACCAAACATATCAACCTTCTTGGGTTACAAACTGACTTTTACATATTTATTTTTTCAGCAAATGTAGCCTTTTTGCAGTGTGAATTCTGTTCAGAGAGCTATTCCAACCACATCTAGATGCAGCTGTGAGTACACCACTAACAGAGATCCAGAATATCAGGCTGGAAAAGGAAAACTGTCCTTGCAATAGCAAATTTAGTTTGGTTTAAACTTTTTTTTTTTTTCCAGTAACCTATGGAAAATTTACTTCAGCTAGGAACAGAAGCTGGTGCTTTAAATTGTAATCTCACCTTCTACTCTTCTTTCATTCCTTTACTATATGTCTTTTAAGCTCTGGATGAATCAAGCTGGGATTTTGTAAAGAATAGGCTTGTCTGATCACCTGAGATCACCTACAGAGCAGGTGTAGTCGATGAACAAAGCAGTGCTAGCACAGGGCAAAAGAAAGGGGAGAAATTATTATCTCATAATGCAAACACCCAATGAGTCTGAAAAGAGCACTCAGTTACACATCCGACTTGAAGAGTTATCAAATCCTCACTTATCAGCTCTATGCCTGTGAAGTCTTCACAGATGAGATGTAACCTGACTGTCCTTAAACCTTTCTCATCACAGACTGGGCCAAACTGAATAACTTCACATTTGTCAGGGCCTAACGTTGTACGTGCAGTCGCTATCATGAGGTAAGCAGATATATGGTAACCCATTAAGATGATCAGGACACCCTTACTTGAGCATGTGACTGAGATGGTTGCACAAGAAATCTTAAGTATTGCACATCTTTGCTTTGGAGAGCTCGGTGTTCTTCTGAATTGACAAAAAATATATATTTTATATACATGCACTTACTCATTTTATTACTGCTGATCAAATGGCAACACTTATGAGAAGCAAAGTAAATCAAATGCAATTCGATAATTCATCTGTTTCTGCTCCACTCGAACCAAATCAGCCTGTTGAGAATTGCAGTGATCATATGGATAATTAGCATTGTGATTGTTATATTTGTTTATTTATGAGACTTTAATGTGTTGTTTGTTTCTCCCTCTCTTCTTCTTTCCCTCTTGATATTTTAATATGAATTATTTAGTCAAAAATACCTTAGTGAAACTGTGAGCGCAAATGAATTGTTAAGTATCCACCCACATTGTCCTTTTGTCTGTATTATTACCTATGACTGTATTTGTTAATACTGATTGTTTCTCTGTGAAGGAGAATGACTGATATTGTAGTAGTATTTGTAGACACTGAAAAGGTTTTAGTGCAGTATAGAAGGTGGATCCAACCCCAGAAGAGATTCTAGGGAAAAGTAGCCAAGGCATATCAATTAATTCTGTATGTCACACAAGATTCTCACTAGCAACAATTTTTATTTTTCTTTCAGAGATTCTGGTGTTAACATCACTTCAGTCAGGAAGAATTTGGTTGTCTTATTCTCTTGACTCACTGCAAAAGAACTAGTTCTTCACGTGAAAAGTCTTCACTTCCCCCTAACACCTTTCCTTAGTTCGAAAGCTGTTAAGCAATTGTTCTTAATATTTTTGCAAAGAAAGTTTAATTATAGGATGATATCGTACAAGTCTACAACTTTCAAGAAAGTGTGAAGATATGAAAACAGATATTTCTAGTGGAATTTGTTTCCAAGAGATCCAAAGGACTCTGATTTTGCACTGTGAAGCCCATGTGTTCTTCACTGCTTCTGTTCTGGAATATGGTTTGAAGCAAAGGATGTGTAAGTGGGGAAATAACACAAATGTTTACTTGGTTAGGTATTTCTTTTTCATGCTAAAAGAGAGAAAAGGAAGGGAAGGAAGGAAGGAACTTGGCAGTTTATCTCTGTAGGAGCTGCTCATATCTTACAGTCAAAGCAAGCAATGTAAAAACCTGAGAGGAACTCGGTGGGTTAGAGCTCTGCTAGTCAGCCCTGCCAAGCCCCATGCGTGGCTCATTCAGCTCATTTGCACTTCCACAGATAAGGTCTGAGGCTTCCAGTCACCACTCCAAATGTTCCTCCCTTTTTCTTTTTTTTTTTTTTTTACATGATCACATAAATAGTACTATTCACAGGAGTTCTGTTAAATAAACAAAACACTCTCAGCACTGAAGCCTAAAACAGTTTTCATTGAGGATGCTGTTACAGGGTCCCATAACACCTTATGTGTAGTAACAGTTTTGTAATGGTTTAAGAACTATTCTCTGTTCTGCTATTGACCCTTGAAGATTATTCTAGCTCCTCGAAATCTTGCAGCTCCACACCATGTGTAGGTTTAATGGTGGTCATTCTTGGCCAAAACCGTGAATGTCCCCCTCACTACTAGTTTTTCTTCTCTGTTTCTTTCCCGTTTGCACCACTGCTGTCTTTTTTTTTTTTTTTTTTTCTGATTTTACCACCTTCTTGTGGCCTTTGAATTTAATGGGTCTGATTACAATAAGGAAACTTGATGCATAAGTATATCAAAAGAGCTAATCACTGCCTTGGCACAGAAGCCTACTGACCTATCTATCTACCAATCTGTAATGACAGGACTGCATTTTCTGTTAGCCATGCAATTTCATTGCCATGTTCCTTAATAGCTAGCTATACAGTATCATAAAAATTGAGTCTAATGAATTTCAGTAAAATGCATCATAATGGGGACAATAATCATGTGAACTCTAATTACATACTAGGTAGTATTTATTTGATTTTTACAGCAAGTAAACAGAAAGAAAGAATTACAGAAGCCAGAAAAATACAAAGGAAATTTTCACGTCTCATCAATTACGTAGAGATAAAATGTAAATTCCCCTTCACACAGAAGGATTCTGAACATAACAGACATCATTCTGTCATCCCATTCAATCTGCAGTAATTATTCTGAGAATGCTTTTTGACCATCATATCTTAGTTTATGCCAGATTTTGAGGATGCAGATAGAATTGCTGTTTATGTTAAAGTATTGGAAATCCCTCTTGTATTTCTCACTCCCACAGCTACAGAAAGCTTTGATTCTACAGGCTTTTGTTCATGTAAATGTGCAGAACACCTTTATCATTACCAAATATTGGACTAAGATCTCCAAGACAGAAAGCAGGAGCCTTTTAAATTTGACTGATGTAATAAATGTCCAGACTCACAGAAGGAGAGCTAAAACAATGCCAAAACCTCCAGCAATTACTGTCTACTGCCTTGTGGAATCCACTGGCAAGCTGAGTGCGGATGAACCAACTCAAAATGCTTGGGAGATGACAGTCTCCCTGATATGCTCTGTCACCTCTGGATTCACAACCATCAAGTTTCCCTTGGAGACTGGAATAGAAACCAGTCCTCCCTTACAGATCATATCTCGAAGACAGGCAGGTAGCCATTTCTCCTGAACTGGTCATACAGGTTGCATGTCTAATGTATGTCTATTAGCTACGATATTATAAAATACTTCCTGCCCTAGCCAGCCTCTACAGGTTTTGGTTTGGGGTTTTTTGGTTTTTTTTGGTTTGGAAGAAGTAAATATCCCATGAGATACAGAAAAATCATAGAATCATGGAATCATAGAATTGCCTAGGTTAGAAGGGACCTTTCAGATCATCTAGTCCAACCATCAACCTAACTCTGACAAAAACCATCACTAAAGCATATCTCTAAGGAAATAGTGGATATTTGTAGTTTTATATAAAGTATTTACTGAACCTGAACTGATCTCTATATCTCTTCTTTTCTATATGCTTTAACTAAAAGGCTATAGAATTAGCTACACTGCCACTTTTTCTGTTTTCATAGATGTGAATATTTACTGCTTATCCCAGGCAATGTTTTCATTTAGAAGTAAAAAGCAGTCCACATATCAGAATACTGATTAAAGCATTTACCTGGCTGATAACAGATACAAACACAAATATCTCAGGTGGAACTAAGAAGTCCAGTGTCTCAGGTGAATTACCAATCTCTAGGACACGGGATGATGGATATGAGAAAGGCTCTGCTTGTGATTTACCAAGCTTCAATCCAGAAGATGCACCATAATACCAGGTGGTTTGCATCCTCCAGCTACAACAGCTGAAGAAACATCTACCATATTATTGCCCAGAGGTCACCAACTAGACTTCGCTGGTAAAAGCATTAGACATCTCACGGCCTGCGCAAAACAGACCTATAAATAGCCACGGAGACTGACTGGAAAGATATATCTCCCTGGAGACACTACCTGCTTCCAGGTTTAGAGTATGGGAGAGGGAGAGGACCAAAATTCTGGCTTTGTTATCCATGGGTACAGGTAGGCAAGATGCTGCTATTTTTCATCTCGGTGAGCTAACAAACTTCAGTTATGTAGCTAATAGCAGAGCCTTAGCGCCAAGGTGGAAGGATACACCTTGCCTGGAGGGGATGCTAAGTTTGGCACAGGTCAGCCAAGTGAAGTTCTGAGGTCTGTGACCATGAAGCAGAGACCATGTGACCATGATCAACTGATGTTTCTTACCTTAACTATACATAAAACTATATATTAAACTGTATGTTAAACTGCATGAATCCATGGCTATATAAAGAGTTACAATAATTTTCATAGAGATCTCACATCAGTAAGAATGAAAGCCATGAACTGATTTTCAAACCCTTTCCCTATCTTCCCCAAAACATCTTGAATTAAAATTACAAAAGGCTGGACACCTGTCCACCGTGCAATGTAAATCACAGCTATCAAATTTAATGGGAAGATTCCTACTGATTTCAAAAACTCATTTGAGACTTCAAGGTTCTTTGAGCTGTTCTAACTCTAATATATTCATAACAGTAACTTCAAGAGAATCCTGATCATCATTATCAATTTTTCTTGAAGAGAAAACAAAAGCCTGCAGGAACTACAAGATAAACCTTCTTGGAGCTGTATTATCTTTTTGATATTTTCATTTATTTGAATCAGACAGCAAGAGGCATTTACATTTCTCTGTCACTGTTACATTCCATTCACTTGAAAAGGAAAAAGTTGGGTTTTCTTGAAAAAAGAAAAAAAGAAAAAAGAGAGAAAGAATTACTAGTGTTAATTGTCAAAACTTTGATGCTGGGCTTATTATATCACAGATTCCTTAATAATTTGAATTAGAGGAGGGACAGCAGTAAGTATGCCTTCTAACTCTAATGACAAATAATAATATACTTCCTCTTAGCTCAATTAATATGAATAAGCATTTAAAGGATTACTAAAGTGTATTTTTGAAATCATTACCCTGATTAGCATACCATTAGTTCACACACAACTTGAAAAATAAAATAAGCATAAACGCTTGGTCAAAAGAAAAGCCTGCATTTCTGCATAATAATGAAAGAAATAATCGACAGCTGTAGCAGTCAGGTTTATTTGCTAAATATATACATTATAAAACTCACACGACCTTAGCTACTTTGTCTTCAGTAGTCTTGTAGTCTTTTGTCATGCAAAAATTTTCACTCCAAAAATCATTATGCGTATCAGGAACGAAATTTTACAGTTTTTAAGCCTGCAGATTTGTGTGGGTGAAAAATCTTGGAGATTGTGATGGTCTTTTCTTTACATGAGGTGGAGAATACTTTGTGTAATGAGGCACTAATCTCCAGTTGTATAATGGAGGTCAAAGACAATTTGTTTTGTGTAAAAGCAAATTTCAGTAGTAAAATAAGTGTTAGAAAGAAGTTGAAATATGTGGAGATAAAATTAATACCATCAAAATGTAGCCCGGTTGGTTGCAAAAATGTAGCCCAGTTGGTTTCCCTTCTTCATAAAACTGAAAATCTCTCATGTGATTTGTTTACTATCTTTTCCAGAACTAAATGCCTGCTTTTCAGCAATGTATGATTTATTATGCATTTAAATAGACAAACTCTATGAACCACTAGGGATTTGTTCAGGGTCCGTTGAACAGAGCATGGTTGTTAAATAATGTTTTGAATAGGAACTTGGACTTATTTCTTTGAAATACACCTTTTGCTCTTGGTGAAATTTGAAGCCTATTTTTCTCCTCCTGACTAACTAATTGTCCTTGTCTAATTTTGTCAACAAATCAACTTAGTAATAGGCTCAGCTGTTTGCCAAACCAAGAATGTAGTTCAATAAAGTCTCTTACATGGTTCTCAACTTGGAACATGTGAATAATAAGAGTCTTAAGGATTGTTTTATGACGAAATAAATTGGGTAGGTAAGAAAGACAGCATGAAATTTTGCATGAAAGCAGAGGAGCTTGAATTTTATCTCTCAGAGGAAATAAACAGCATGTGCCAAAATATATAAACAGGGTCAGTTTCATGCTTTCTTTTGATGAAACTAGAGGAAGTAATGACAGAGAAACAGTCAAATACGCCCTTCACGTTGTTTTTGCTGAATTATGAAAGTATTGATGTGCTAAAATGTTAATTCTGTTCTCAGAATTTCTGCTTCCAGTTAGTATGACTTATTTCACGGAACCACATGAGTTTGGAGAGATCCCCAGAGGTCATTTAGTTCAACTTCATGCCCAAAGTAAGTCCATTTAGGACAAGTTGATCAGGACCTTATCCACTCTAATTCAGGATATCTTCGAGGAAGGAGATGCCATAGCCTTAGTCATATGAGCTAATATTTTGGGGTCTGAAGGGAAGGAGTCACTTTGTCTCACATACATGTGAGCTAGTTAATGGGAATCCATAATTAGTACAAAGGATTAATAACTCTAGCATTTTATTTTTCTTATTTTAAGAAAAAAAAAATCTGCAGTATATCAGATGAATCTGGATTTTCCCCCTCTTCACTCACCATAAAGCCATCCCAGGTTACTGGTTCAGATGGAGTGGATATACCATAAAAATCTAAAGTCAGGTCAGATGAGTCTTATGCAAATACAAGTAAATAAAAATTAGTATCTCTAGATTTTTCTTGGAATGCAGAAGTATAGCTTTAAGAAAAATCACCTTGCTGAAATTACCATCAATCACTAAATCTGGAAGAAAATTTTCCATTGATACACCAATAAAAGCAGCATGGTAATTCCCAAACTTACTCCAGCTGCTTTAAAGAACATAAAGCTGACAAAGATACTGTGTTGTCTCTAGGGCAACAATGAACTTTGATACTGAATTAATCACAGAAACTCATATAAAATAATCCTGGAGGAGATACAGTCATGTTCGACCATCTAGCTGCTGCAGGTTTCACCTTCGTTACCCCATTTCTTAGTGCCCTGGCTGCTGTAGTTGACACACATGTTGACCACTTGCATTTCCACCACTTTCCTTAGGAAATACCATTGGGAAGATTTCTTTTGAACAAAGGTCCCCTCTCTTCTATTCCAATCACAGAAGTCATACAAAAATCTTTTTTTTTTTTTTGCTTATTATTCATAAATGACAGAATAATATACGGTAAGGTGATGGTAAAAATAATGGTAAATATCCTACTCCTGAGGCTGATACATCTTCCTTCACAGTTAATGATGAAACTCCCATTGACCTCCATCATCAAAATTAAATATTTAGTCATAAATTAGCCTTTTAATTATTCCTCATTATTCAGTCATTTCAGCCTCTTAATCACAAACTGTTTCCAGCCCCTTCCATGAACAGCTGCTAACTTGATTAAGGTTTTTTTTGTTGTTGTTTGGTTCCCCCACTGGTTATTGACAGGAACAGTCTATACGCTGTGTTTCAGATGCAAAGTACTACCCAGAGAAGCTCAAAGAAATCTTATCAAGGACATGACACCTCTGTATACACAGCTCTCAATCATGTTTTCTGTAGTGACACGCTACAAGCTACTGCTCAATCTAATTTACTGCTGATGCCTTTTGGTCTCCCTTGGCAGTACTGTGGCATCTAGATTTCTTTTTGTCTCTTATGTACCTTACGGTATTTTTGACACACCTATTATTACGTGTTTTTCCAAACTAAAGACACCAATTTAAGAAACAACTAAGGAATTGCATACACGAGCACAGATCTCGCCTCTCAGCATGAACTTCAAGCAAATGCCACCACATCGTTCACATGTACCCATTAAAGTTTAATAAAATTTGTCATGATTCAGCCTTTCTGGCCATATTTAGGGCTGGGCTAAATTGCATTTAGCATTCTGTCATGTGTTTGCAAGGAAGGCAAATACCCAATTTATTATTTGTATTCACTTATTTTTTTTGCCATGGTGTTACCACATTGTCTGCCCATGGTTCAGGTGATTTAAGTTAGAAATACAAGCCAGAATTATACTTGGAGGCTTAGGAGCCTGCTTAAGCTCTTTTTTTCTTCAGTAGCACACATTCTGTTTTTCATGGTCTGACAGCGTTTTTTAATTCATGTCATATTTTATTTTATTAGCCTGTTGGAAAATAAGTCAATCACAATTTACTGGAATTTTCCCCTTTCCATTTTTCATTGGTTGTCAACTGTCCTTCCCATGCCATTCTTCAAAATGTCAATGAATGTTTCCTTATAGTAGCAAAAATGGGACTGTTCTCATATTAAGAAATTTTATTCCAAACGTAAGGACTCACATTCCCTGAAATGGCAGTACCTTATCCATAACAGTGAACCTGCACAACAGATCAGTGCAGCAAGTTAAGAACATCATATCAAATTGAAACCACAGGTGAAATTTAGATCAGCAAAATGTAATTATCTGAACCGAAGCTCTTCCAGGACACCTGGGTTATCTCCTGCTCTTACAGAGGCTGGCATGGGATCATTAGTGACCACATGTAGTCAGAACCTCATTTTCCATCTCATCTGAAAGACATCACCTCCAGCAGCACAATAGCCAACACACATGCTGGGGCACAAATTGAGAGACAGTCTAATAATGGCAATGTTGACAGCACCTCTCATAGCACCTTGCTGTTTGTTGGGTGCCTCTTCCAGCATGACCCCGATTATGTGGCTGCAGGTAAATAATTTATGTTCTGCGTTGGATTTCTCGGCCTGTGCCTGCAGCAGCTTCTGACTGTTCCCTTAAAATCACACCTCTTCCTTAAACCCATTCCGTCTTCTCTCTGAGTTCTCTGTCCTGCACTGAAGGAAAATAGGAACCTGATCATTACAAAGAACCTCAAATGAACTCCTGCCACATAAAGACATTTTATAAATTATTCCCTAGTCATAAAAATATAGCCAAATTTGCATGGTCTTGCTAGAACAGCATCACTCATTTCAAAGCTGTCTTTAATCAATAGGTAATCCATATTCCCACTTTTCCAGTAGATTCCACATGCATTGGTAATCAAGTACTTAAATGTGAAAATTAAGGCTAGATTTTTTCCTGATTTCAGGCTATGACTGTACCAGTTACCCAGTTACTTAACAAGTCATACATTCCGGAGTGTGGTCTTTAATTAAGGCTATTCAAGCCATTAGTTATTTGCACTGGTAAAGAAAGAAGAAAATGAAAAAAAAAAAAAAAACCAAAAAAACCCCAAACAAACAAACAAAAAGGCCTTGGAATCCCCAAGGCAGGTTGAAAGGATTGAATGAAGCACATATTTTTCCTTACACACTCTTGTGCTCCTGTGAATTTGATGCAGTTGTCAAACAATGTCACTTTGACACATGGTAGCACCAGATAATCAGATTACAATGAAAAACAATAAAAAGGGAATTGAGCTGGGTCATTCTTGACCCACTCTGTCATTCACCCTGGGGATCTTTCAAAGGTATCTGATGACAGTGCAGCCAGAGGGCGATGTCCTTGAATAACTCAGCAGCTGCATCAAATAAAAGTCAGCTCTGCTTTCCTTCCACTGCAGTGTTTTCCATGCAAATCTCATGTCTGCTGTATATTTGTCCTTCCCTGACACTTTTGTTAGCCTTAAAGAGGAGGAAAACTATAGATGTGAAAGTGCAAAAAACATTCTCATCACTGCAAATATGCAAGATGATTTCATTTGCCTTATTAACTGGGTATCAGTCTTTAGGTTTTTGGACAAAATTCGAGATACCTTTACTCACTCTGGACTTGATCAGGGATGTTTTTTTCTCTTGGCAGTACAAAGAGTTGCTACTTGAGCCTGGAGAAGAGAAGGCTCCGATGAGACCTTATAGCGTAGGCCCCTTCCAGTCCCTAAAGAGGCCCTAGAGGAAGGATGGGGAGGGACTCTTGATCAGGGAGTGTAATGACAGGACAGGGGGTAACGGCTTCAAACTGAAAAAATGTAGATTTAGATTGGATATCAGGAAGAAATTCTTTACTGTAAGGGTGGTGAGGCACTGGAACAGGTTGCCCAGGCAAGCTGTCGAAATCCCATCCCTGGAAGTGTTCAAGGCCAGGCTGGATGAGGCTTTGAGCAGCCTGGTCTGGTGGGAGGTGTCCCTGCCCAGGGCAGGGTGTTGGAACTAGATGATCTTTAAGGTCCCTTCCAACCTGAACCATTCTAGGAGTCCAGGTTTCTATGGTACTTCATTGGGTATGCAACCAAGATGGGGTACTTTATATATTTTCTTAAGAAGAAAACTTGTGTTCTTTTTAAGGTGACAATTAAATCTCATTCCCAAATCTGGACTTTTTCAAGTAGTTTTGCTTGGCGCCTCACATCTCACACAAGTAACGCATCTAAAAAGCAACGTCAGACTATCTACACAAACCCCTACTCTGCTCCTACCTGCAGCTGCCTATGTAAAACTCATCCTTACATATGAGATTTTTGCATAGTCCAGCACCTAACTCTCCATCCATAAAGGCACAGACGTATTGAAATGGCTGCTACTGCACATGTCCATAAAACCAGAATTATTTATCCAAGCAGCACTGAAGCTGGGTCTCTGGGGAAATGCCCTTAGTGCACAGTGGTTTCTTCTGTCCCACATCTGAGTGTCAGAAATGCCTGTTTTAACCTCAGGTTGAAATTACCTAAAGCAATTTGGGATGATCCTTGGATTTCCAGTGTAGTCAACAGTTTGCAAAAAAGGCTAAATTTACAAAGCTCTGAATGATCTAGGATCACGGGAATGAAAGACACACAC
The DNA here is from genome assembly GCF_028500815.1 of Rissa tridactyla. Classification (NCBI taxonomy): domain Eukaryota; kingdom Metazoa; phylum Chordata; class Aves; order Charadriiformes; family Laridae; genus Rissa; species Rissa tridactyla. Next base: position 4,081,559 of record NC_071466.1, on the reverse strand, counting down.
AAAAAAAACCCCAAAACATGTACTGTATTCCCCAGACAACACTGAATTGTTTTTTCCAGTCTATGATCACCCAAAAACATGTACTGTATTCCCCAGACAACACTGAATTGTTTTTTCCAGTCTATGATCTTAAGGCTTTCTTTCTCTAGCTCAAACTAGTTAAATCAACAGTGCTCTCCCCCTCTCTGCTTTATTTCATTAATAAAAAATTAGAAATTTTCTTTTTTCCATTCTCTCTGCCACCAACATTTCATCGTTTCTCCATCGCATAACCTCCATTGCAACTCTCTTTGTCACTTCAACATTCTTACTTCTAGGTGGTCTGTAAAGCATATCAGGTGTCCCACCACCTCTTCTCTTGTTTCTAAAGACCTTTTATTCTGTTCACATAGATGCTCGCAGTTGATTCCACAACCATTGTCTCTGTTTTCTGTGACAAGAGGTTGTTGACCAGGACTCTATTAGTAACACATAATATGTCCCCACACAGGCACTTAACCCCTAGCTATGTAACCATAAAGTATATAAAACATAGATCTAAACCTCTCTGTCTTGCTAATCATGTGGTTTAATAAAGAGAAGCTGAGTAGCTGTTGCATCAAAGCCTTACTTCCTGGGTTTACAGGTAGGCATGTCCAATTTTTCTAGATGCTACAACTGACTAATGGTTTTCAAAGGAAAATATTGTTTGGAAAATAGTTTTATTTCTCACTTCAATACTTCAGTAAGATTTTTTTTCTTTAATAAATTATGTATATCTTTTTGTTTGCTTCTTAATTATTTTTTCTAGATCCTTCTGGCAAGTACAGAGCTTATATTTTGCTGGCAAGGATCCCTTCCAAGCATGCACTGTTTCCTACCCAATTCTCTTGTGCACTTCATAAAGACAGCTCTTCCATGCATAGCATACCTGGGAGACGCTTCAGGTGAGCCTTTTCTATTTAAAAATTACTGAGGGAAGAAATGTTGGGTACACTAGGCGGGATTTAGTAGCCTCTAGAGAGCCTTAATAGCATTTTAATTCTTGTTCAAATTGGAACCAAATAAAATTTTTCAAGAGTTAGGTATTTGGTCAAGCCTCACAAATTTCTGATTTTCCCTTTCTCAGCTTATTTAATGAGGATATCTTTATACATAACTAATGACTAACTTTCAGTTGGATTAATTTAACAATACAAAAGCAAACTGCAGAGCACTAGAGACTGGCTCTCCTTCATGGAGAGATGTCAGTCATATCAGGACACAACCAGGCCTTGCATATGAAGTTGTGTCCTATGCTCAGTACACATCCTGACAAAGGGACAGCTTCTGGCCAACATTAGATCCTCTCAGAGGCACTTATCAAAGTTGGAACTGGATAGGAAGGGGACTCTCCAGAGTGTCCTTGACGGACTTGACTAGTGGGCCCATGCAAAGCTCATGAAATTCAACAATGCCAAGTGCAAGGTTCCGCACCTGGGTTAGGGGAATCCCCAACATCAATACAGACTGGGGAATGAATGGATCAAGAGCAGCCCTGTGGAGAAGGACTTGGAGATACTGGTGGATGAAAACTTGAACATGAGTGGGCAATGTGCTTTTGTAGGCCAGCAAATCAATCATATCCTGGGCTGCATCGAAATCATAGAATCATAGAATCTTCATGGTTGGAAAGGACCTTTGAGATCATCGAGTCCAACCACACACACACACACACACACAAAAAAAAAAAAAACAAAACAAAAAAAACACCAACCCCTACAATCTCTGCCACTAAAGCATGCCCTGAAGTGCCACATCTAAACATTTCTTAAATACTTCTAGGGATGGTGACTCAATCACATCCCCGGGCAGGCTGTTCCAGTGCCTGACCACTCTTGCAGTAAAGGAATTCTTCCTAATATCTAATCTAAACCTCCCCTGCTGCAACTTCAGACCATTTCCTCTGGTCCTGTCATTATTCACTTGGGAGAAGAGGCCAACAGCCACCTCTCTCCAACCTCCTTTCAGGGAGTTGTAGAGGGCAATGAGGTCTCCCCTCAGCCTCCTCTTCTCCAAGCTAAACATGCCCAGCTCCCTCAGCCTCTCCTCATATGACCTGGTCTCCAGACTCCTCACCAGCCTGGTAGTTCTGCTCTGGACACGCTCCAGCACCTCAATGTCCCTCTTGTACAGAGGGGCCCAGAACTGAACACAGTACTCGAGGTGAGGCCTCACCAGTGCCAAATACAGAGGCACCATCACTTCCCTGATCCTGCTGGCCACGCTATTCCTGATACAAGCCAGAATGCTATTGGCCTTCTTGGCCACCTGGGCACACTGCTGGCTCATGTCAAGCTAGCCGTCCACCAGCACCCCCAGGTCCTTTTCTGCTGGGCAGCTTTCCAGCCACTCTTCCCCAAGCCTGTAATGTTGCTTGGGGTTGTTGTGACCGAAATGCAGGACCCGGCCCTTGGCCTTATTAAACCTCATACAGTTGGCCTTCGCCCATCGATCCAGCCTGTCCAGGTCCCTCTGTAGAGCCTTCCTACCCTCAAGCAGATCAACACTCCCACCTAGTTTGGTGTCGTCTGCAAACTTACTGAGGGTGCACTCAATCCCCTCATCCAGATCATTGATAAAGATATTAAACAAAACTGGCCCCAAAACTGAGCCCTGACGGACACCACTGGTGACCGGCCGCCAAGAGGATTTCACCCCACTAATCACAACTCTCTTGGCACGGTCATCCAGCCAGTTTTTAACCCAGCCAAGAGTACACTTGTCTATGCCATGATTCACCAGCTTCTCCAGGAGAATGCTGTAGGGGATGGTGTCAAAGGCCTTCCCAAAGTCCAGATAGACAACGTCCACAGCCTTCCCCGCATCCAGAAGGCGGGTCACATGGTCATAGGAAGAGATCAGGTTGGTTAAGCAGGACCTCCCCTTCCTAAACCCACGCTGGCTGGCCCTGATCCCTTGGCCGCCCTGCACTTGCCGTGAGAGCTCACTCAAGATGATCCTCTCCATGATCTTTCTTGGTACCGAGCTCAGGCTGACAGGCCTGTAGTTCCCCGGATCCTCCTTCCGACCCTTCTTGTAGATGGGTGTCACATTAACCACCCTCCAGTCATCTGGTACCTGCCCTGTTGACCAGGATTGTTGATCAATGATGGAGAGAGGCTTGGTGAGCTCTCCCGCCAGCTCCCTGAGTACTCTTGGGTGAATCCCATGCGGTCCCATAGACTTATGTGCATCTAGGTGCAGAAGCAGATCATTGACTGCTTCCTCCTGGATTATGGGTGGGTTGAAGCATGGTCAGCTGGTCAAGGGAAGTGGTTCTACCCTTCTGCTATGCTCTCGTTAGACCCCACCTGGAGTACTGCATGCAGTTCTGAGGTCCCCAGTACAAGACAGACATGGACATTTCAGAGCATGTCCAGAAGAAAGCCATGAAAATTATCAGAGGACTGGAACACCTCTCCTATGAGGACAGGCTGAGAGAGTTGGGGGTTGTCAACCTGGAGAAGAGAAGGCTCCAGGAAGACCTTATTGCAGCTTTTCAATATATAAAGGGGTCTTATTAGAAAGATGGAGAAAAACTTTTTACCAAGGCCTGTAATGACAGGACAAGGGGCACCAGTTTCAAACTGGAAGAGGGTAGGATTAGATTGAACATAAGGAAGACATTTTTTGCAATGAGGGTGTTGAGACACTGGCACAGGTTGCCCAGAGAAGTTGTTGATGTCTCATCACTGGAAGTTGTCAAGGTCACGTTGGATGGAACTTTGAGCAACCTGGTTGAGTGGAAGATGTCCCTGCCTATGGCAGGGGGCTTGGACTAAATGATCTTTAAAGGTCCCTGCCACCCCAAACCATTCTATGATTCTATGATTCTGTGACTAGTCTCACTACTCTAACTAGCCTAAAGGCTTCTGCATTTTGTAAGATTTATGCATTTTCACATGTAGCCACCAAGCACATGATATAACTTCTTTCTTCTGAAGTGTTTGGTTGCTCTCAGAATTTCTCCATACTAACCCTAGTTACCAAATACCTTTGTGCATTTCTGTTTCCTCAGCCATTTTTCACTGCCCACCCAACAGAGTTCAAATTATCTCTTTTACCTTCTCCTGATATTTCCACTTAACATGCTGTTACACAGAAAAGGTTTGAATGTAATTCATTTTTTATTCCTGTTAATCTGCAAGTGAGATAATCCTTTTCAGTCATCTTCATCAAGTGTTTGTTCTCTGACACATCCTCTGACACATGAACATCAGTCCTAGTATTTGCACACCTGAAAACACGTAGTGCTTTATGGAAGTTGTTATAATGAAAAAGGGAAGTCATTTCATATTTTGTGGTGCTTTAATATCTTATATCCTTTCTTTCATAAATTGGTGCAGGAAAAATTCAAAATAAATGAATGCATAAACCCGTTCACACACATTGAAAAAAGGAATTCAGGAAAGTTGAAAGTGAAATGAATCCCATGTGGCAGAATTAAATGATGGTTGACCTAATAGATTCTAGTGTTTCCTAGGAAGCTTTTATGTTTTATTATGCAAATCTACAGAAGCATGACTTGTTGACCAAATAGACTTTTTTGAAGCTGCTATCAAGTCAATGAGTACTTAGGAACCCTTCACCATGCACATGATTGCTGAAGCAGACAATAAGAGCTTGTTTGGAACACTATTGTCTATTGTGCCAAGGGATCTTGGTGCTCATACATGCATAAGTTATCTTTCTAATTTGCTCATAAATTCATACGCTATCTTTTCTCAGAAATTTGTTTTTCTTTTCAATAATCTAATAACTCAATCCACTTTCATTTGTTTCCGGAATGGCTTAATAAAACTCCATTTAAACAAAAAACCGCTCAGAAATGACAACTCACTTTTTTTCACAGCAAAATCAAGAAGTTGTTTCAAAGTATGTACTCCAAGAGGCCTGGAGATGATTAGATGATCGGTGTTATAATTCAACATCACAAATTATCCAAGTACATACTCAAAGTATTCAGCATGCTAAGTCAGAAGTGTCAAAGGCATTACTTCTTTCTCATATAGCATCCTGAAAGGTTTATGTTCATTTGCTCACTGATGCAAACAGAGTAATTAGGGTTAACAATAGAGTGTTGCCATCAGACTATAACTGCGTAGCAAAGAGCTGTCTGTTTTCTCTCAGCTGCTTCACTCTAGGCCAGGTGGAAGGACCAAGGAGAGGAACTTCCCTCCTCTTCATAAAGGCAACAGAAGATGCCCAGCTGGGGGAGGATATTTGCAAAGTAGAGTTTGGGAAAAATGTAATAAGGAGCAAGGTGATAATATGAACAGAGATCAAGAGTTCTTGACAGGACTTGGCTCAGATATGCTAAAAACATTCTTCCTAAGGTTGCAGAGGGAATTGTTAAGACTTTCTTGCAAGCGTTTGAGCCCTAGAAAACAGTTGGTTTGATATTCTGGTGGTGCATGGAGTCGACCTTCTTACTAGCAGCTGGTATAGTCCTATGTTTTGGGATTGGGATGGGAATACTGCTAATACCACACTAATGGTTTTGGTTGTTGCTAAGCACTCAAGACTTTTCCTGCTCCTCACACCACCCCACCAGCAAGCAGTGTGGGAGTTCACAAAAAGCTGGGAGGAGACACAGGCAAGACAGCTGACCCCGACTGACCAAAGGGATATCCCATACCGTGTGATGTCATGATCAGTATATAAAGCTGGGGGAAGAAGAAGGAAGGGGGTAATGTCTTCCTAAGTAACCGTTAGGCGTGGTGGAGCCCTGCTTTCCTGGAGATGGCTGAACACCTGCCTGCCAATGGAAAGGAGCAAATGAACTCCTTGTTTTGCTTTGCTTGCATACACAGCTTTTGTTCTACCTTTTAAACTATTTTTATCTTAACCCACAAGTTTCTCACTTTTACTCTTCTGATTCTTTTCCCCATCCCGCTGTGCAGGGAGTAAGTGAGCAGTTGCATGGTCTTAGCTGCTGGCTGGGGTTTAACCATGACAAGCCTGAAGAGAAGAATCCACTTTTCATCATTTCTGCAGTGGCACAAATTAAAATAGAAGAAACTGTTTAACCATATGAAAAAACTTTTTTTTTTTTTTTTTATTTTAACAGTGATTGACCGTTAGAACAGATTTCCCAGCAAGGCTGTCAGGTCTCCATCCTTGGAGACCTACAAAACCTGACTGCACATGGGCCTGGGCAACCTGCAGTAGCTTAGCGTGCTTTGAACATGGGTTTGGATTGGGTGATCTTCAGAAGTGCCCTCCACCCTCAACTATTCTGTGATTCTGTGATCAGCACAGCAAACTGAGGCAAAATGCTTTCCCTTGAATATTAACCTGTCCCTGTCCTATTTGCTCTGTGTCAAGGATTTATGGCTAATTTGTGTTCCAGTAAGACTTAGTTTTAGAGATTCACAGCCCTCTTAGGAACAGTTATGCTAATTTACGAATATCGTATGCTATTGTTTAGAATGTTTTTGTTAAATTCTGCTTCAGGGTTCTGCAGATCTGTTTTAAAGATCTGCTTTCTCATTTTAAACATTTTTTGTACAGTGCAGCTTTGTATTCTAGGACTGTAACAGAAAGCAGCAACAGATACTTAAATGCATCAACATTATCTGGCACCTATAATTAGCTACCACGGGGAGCTAACAGCATTATCATTACTCTAATTAATAAACTGCGTTTTCCTACCTGAGCCCACAATGTCCATTTGCTAATGCCAGTACTGCTAATCTGTGACGGCCACCCTAGTGTTCTTTCAATATCTATTGTAATAACGCTCTCCATCGAAGCCTGCTGTGATTGCTGACATGCATTATAATGCCAGCTTAATTACTAAACTGCTAAAATGTACATGCTCATATATGCTTACAACTCTGAAGTGCTTCCTTTAGGTAACTGATAGCAACATAAACCAAATGCTTAATATGTACTACCAAAAGAAAGGGAGGAGGAAATTTGAAGTTTTCCTTTCAGTCACTTACTAGCATTTGAAGGGATTGCTATTTCATGCTATGAACTCCAATTTTGGAGCAGGTGAGACATTTTTTCAAGACAAATCAATGCTTCGCATAGGAATTGCTGCTACGAGTCCCCTTCTTTCTCCTCCATTTCTACATTTCCACATTTCCACATTTCAGTGATAGATATATCAACAAGCAAATGCAGATAGGAAAGTCAGATGTTACCTATTGTTCATAATATTATCATTAATATGTTAGAAACAAAACAAAGGGCACTTTACAGGTAATGGCAGGGTATTCACACATGCTCAGGAGTTCAATTTTGATGAAGATGATGAACCAAAGACGTGAAAAATGCTTATTGTTCTATGCAGCTCACATTTTTCTAGTAGTATCATGCCATTAATGTGCTACTGGGAGGTGCAGTGACGGATTGGTCAGGGAGGATGGGTACATTAACTTGTTTTTTTGCCTCCTAAGCAACTTCTTATATAGATTTATAACTTCCAGGCTGAAAATATATAGAGTGTTACAGGTAAAGAGATGGAAAAACATGATCTTTGCCTGAAAAAAAAAAAAGAAAAAAAGTTGAGAACTTAATCATATGATGTAAATTAAGACCTGGTGTGAGGGTGCATTAAACGAGCAAACTCCGTAATGGATGCACTACAACTGTCGGTAACAAAGCTAACATGCTGTATGTTCTTCAGCAACACATTACAATTCAGAGTATGAAGCAAAACCAGGTAAGACATTAAAAAGAGTTTTTTCTGAATGCCTGATGCTGTGGAATTGACAAAATATTTTTTTCCCTACACTTTGCCATCAATAGTGAATTGTTCAGTTTCAATCTTTATTTTAGATGTCCAACAAATTAGTTGAAGAAAAGGGAAAAAATTCTGCAAGGGACATTGCAGAGAATTTATATAAATCCTACTCCACATATTTTTGTTGTTTTATTTTGACAGGACGACTATCATCTTTCTTTTTCAATTCAGAAAATGAAAACTATATGCACAATTCATCAAAGTTTCAACTGAGTACTTAATAACTCTGTCAGTGATTTCCTGTTTACTAGATCCTCTCAGATGCTTTCAACTTTGCCTGCTTTAACTTCCCTCCCGCCTTCCCCTCCTAACACAACACAAAAAGTAATTTAGCTTATTTCATCTAATAATTTTCAGTCATTTACTCATGAGCAGTCCTTAATTGCAATTGGAGTAGCAGTCTCATAAAACTGCAAATGCTACTACTTATAAATGTTTCTTTGTAATTACACTATTACTATTTGGAAACTCACTCCTTCCTTTTGTGTTAGGTGAATTTCAAAATTTAAGTGCTGAATCTCAAACTGTATAAACTCAGCAAAGCTGTGTTTGGTAAAGTAACTAAAAGAACTATACCAGCAGACCGAACATAATTTTGGCCTTACGCCTTTACAATTAAATTCCCATTTGCTTCACTGGAAATTCTGATGAATCACACTAGTGCTGACTAACCACCATCTAACATCCAGCAGTTCACAGGTATGCATAGACAAGTAAATTCAGAGGTTAGAAAACACACACTAAATTTCTTTCTTCACCTCTGAATGCTCAAATGCTAAAAAGTCGAGTATGTTTCTTAATAAGACATCGATAAACCTGAACATTGTCAAAACATTAAAAAATGAGATCGGTTTTCTTTCTTCCAAATATTCTCTTATTCTAAGAAAAGAAACTGAACCTTAGACAACATTTCATTATGGGTTTTATAAAATCAAATACATCTTGATTACCTTGAAACAACAGCCTATGTTATGTGGTTCCTTCAATTTGTACCTTCAGAGAGTACCATCTGCTGTTAAAAATCTAATACTACAAAGAATGACACAACTTTCATCTGGTTAAACGGGTTTAAGATTTGTGATTTTTTTGCTGATTAAAATTTTCTCTTTTTTTCTGGGCTACTGATGATGACAGCTTCCCTCTGTCTGTTGCAAGGAAAATGATTTCATGGAGAAAGTAATACGAATGCACGCTGTGCTGGTGTAAGAGCCTGGAAGAGTCTGACTAAAAGCAGGAAGAGATATATATCAACGTAAGTCTATTTCTGGAATAAGGGGAAGGTGTTTATCTGCCCTCTTCATTTACTTGTACTAAACGAAAATGGAGTGACATCAGTGCATGTCTGTATAAATGTAATAATTAGGCTTACGGTCACAGTTCAGCAGTTTAGGACAGGTTTCTGCTCAGGAGGAAGGGTCCTTTTGCTCTTTGAAAGTAACATTATCAACCACTAAAATTGTCTGGTTGCTCTGTCCTGTCCACTCAGGAGTTTTGAGACCAACCTTGCTCTTGGTCCTAACAGAATACGTATACAGGAATGACACCCATCTCATTAATTATGGGTACTTGCCTAACTATTTTTCTTCCATTAGATAATGAGGACATCTAATGCACAGTGCATATGCGTAAATTATATTTTTCCACTGAGAATGAAAGGCACCTAGGACTCAAGCTCAGGTAGGGATGTCTGCAATAGTAGCTTCTATATTTACTACCCATGTTGTCACTGAATTAGGCGCCCAGTTTTTCTTCGGTTTGTTACCTTCCAAGATGGGTATAACAGATGGTATTATTTTTCGCCTGTGCTATGTTCCTATTCTATTCCTGTCAATATGCACACTTATGAATGAATTTCAGCCTGTCAGCCTTGCAGAACACACTGCAAAGAAAGTGAGTATTGCAAATAGGTAGTGATACACATTGGCATCACTTGTTCATTTACCTCAAAGCAATCATAGTGCGTTCAGCTAACACGTACATACATACCAAATAAATCAGCAGCCTGCCACACATCAATCAAAACTTTAATATGTTGCTCCCTCTCAGCTATTCCACTCTCCCACAAATCTGTTGCCTCACGTGACTCATGCCACAGACACACCGTGGAAACGCATTTAAACATGAACTTCATGTTTGAAGATCTGTGTTGCATTAAAGTCATTTTACAGCACACTAAGATTAGTTTTTCTGATTCTTAGGACCTGCTCAAGCAAGAAATCCTTTTGCTGTGCAGTAAGGACCAATGCTTGTTTGAAAGGCAGCTGTCTGTTCAACAGTATAACCATGTTCTTTTTATGAACATACTTCTACTGAATATTTTATTTGTTTTGCACTTAGCTGAGAAGACAGGTACACTTATAGAGAACATGCCTTCCCTGAAGGCATGTACTGAATAACCAAGGCTCCAGTTGTTGCTGAAGTATCATAAGTAACACATTTTACTTTCTGCAGTTCTAGGAGCGGGATTGTGCTGCTGATCTACCTCCTACTTTACCTTAGTATTTCTTAATAGCTTTCCCAGGAGGAAACTGCAGCTCAAAGAATTATTGGTCATTTATTTTTCCTCTTTATTTGTTTCAAATGTCCCTGCTCAATGGCAATCCTGACCAAATGATGAGCCTAAGTTATTGTTCTTCACCTAGAAGTCAAGGATCCTCCTATTTACCATCCCTCATACTTATCTCTTCCAAAAAAAAAGTACACAGATATGCATCATGCTGTAAGTATGAGACCTTTACTCTTCCTCATGGTCTTGCAGGAAAATTCTAGTGCCAGAACAGTTTTGTTTTGGCTCCAGATACTTTTGAAAAGCTGTTTGGCCATCTGGCATAACATCAACCCAAGATGCAGGAGATATCTAATGGGATTTAGCTAATCAGGTACAGATTTATACATCTGAGTTATCACGTCTTTATAGTCCCCAGCAAGAAATGGGCAGTTCTCCGGTAACATTAACCTTGTGTCCCTAAAGCAGATATTTAAAAATCTCTTCGTTGACTGTGGTGATCGACAAGAATAGGCAACAGAGGCTAACTGAGACATAGGCACAGCTTTGTAATATAAATCCCAAACCTACTGTATTTTCTCAGTTTTGCCTTTAGCAAGTTGTTTTGACCCTGTATTTCCCCTGTAGTTGGTAGCACCATTTTTTTGCTTAATGTGGGGTCTCTGTTCCTCTGAATTTTCAACTAATAGCACTATCTTTAATACCTCCAGTGCCCTTAATCTGGCCATCTCTTGTATGTATTTCTGTTTATAATTATTATTCCTTTAATTTACTTTAACAAGCTTCCTGTCTTTCTTTACTTGGATTTGCTGTTACAGGAAACTTTATTCTGGTGGTGGATGAGTTTTCTGCATCCTCCTGGATCAGAAGTGTCTTCTGCAGTCAGATTCTCTTGCAAGGAGTTGAATGACTTGGGATGTCTTCTTTGATTATTTTCTTCCTGTAGCATTAATTGTGTGCAGCTTCAGGCATGGTTAGTTCCCCAGGCCTTATTCTAAGACAAATGCCAAAATAATAATAGAAGAGCTTCTTATGTCACTTTTCCTCATCTCTATTAAAATGTCATCCAAAACCATATGCTTTTCCCCCCTTGCCTATCCCTCTTAATTTTTCTCTATTATTTACCCTATGACTAAATACTTAATTAATTCTGGGTACATTGTGTTTACACATTGTTTTGTTTCATGCTGCCGTCTGTCTCTTTCTTCTGGGTGAAGCAGTTGGGGACAAGAGCTTCTATCAGAATCCACTGTTTAGGAAAAGGCTGTGTTGTGCTGGTGCAATACATAGCTTATAAAATATAGTATTCTACTGAAGTTATACATATACCAGGAAAACGAGGTGTAGAGACTGATTAGCAAAACCCAAACATTCATATCAGTGTGTCTGTTGCAGGGAAGAGCAGGAAGCTGAAAAAAACACTATGGCTCTTGCCTATTTTTTAGGCCGTTAACCAAAATAAGAATTTTTTAAGAGCTTTGTAAATATGACTGAACAGGTTCAGGGTTCTAAATAAGCCTCCTTTTGTTACTGACTTTTAACCTTTAATAATTTTGTCAAGTTTTTCCATGACATGGCAACTGTTCCCCCCTACCTTTTCAGATTGCGTTTGCTCATGATTGCACTGATGACCTTTAAAAAGAGCTGGATTACAAGAGTGCATTAACAGCTTATATAAAGATGCACTGCCATTCAGTTGTACGCATTCCTAGTTCTTTAGGAAGCCATGTGTAATGAAATATGTAATGAAATATGTGATGGATTAATACTGCTGATGATACAGTTTAAAGAATTCTCTTCCTCTCTTTCATGCCCTGTCTCTTTCCCCTTACCAAAATGCAAATAAGGAGAAGCTTTTGTAGGATATCACCCACTCTCCACTGGAGAGGGGAGACAAGTTTGACCAAAGGTTGTTTCCTTTACAGTCAGAATTCCAACTGCCTGCTCTGACCTTCTGAGCTACACACGAGCAACAACTCCTGTGGAGGAAGAGGTCCCCACGCTCGGGTCTCCAGAAGGAAGCCTTTGTTTTAGAGAAACAAAAACTGGGTTCCCTTCTTGCCACTGGAAGGTAGCCTAACCTCAGCGAAGACACCCCCATTCTCAAAATTTTTGCTTGAACTCCATTTATACTGTAAATCCTTTTAAGCAGGCAATAGTCCTTTATAGCCTTTGCATTGTGCATGTTTGGATAATACTTCTGTGAGTCTACTGGCAGTATGGTATTTCAAATGACAACCGAAAAGAGCACATATATTTCAATTTTATTTTGTCTTTAAAATCTCAAGAGCCCCTTGGGGCAGTTAACTATTGGTTTTATTTTTTCTTCAGAGAGCATTCAGATTGATAACTGCCATACGCACATGTGTCACTATAGAAAAATAACATGACAGTTAATTAGCTTTGTGAACCTCTCCCAAGTTTTTCATCATTTAAAGCTATTTCTGTATTTTGTGTTTTGGAGATATCCACCTGAAGTGTTTGAAGAGTTGGAAGCTCATCATTGCTGTTTGAATGCAGCTGTAGATAGGAGGAAAGAAATCAAGGATGGGGTAGAGTGTGCAGATGGGCTAGTGCAAGGGCAGCCTGGAACTGATGAGACTACTCGTAGCCCTCTTGCAGTCATTAGGATGGAGTGGAAGAAGATGTTTCAAGGAAATTGGGTACAATCAGAACAAAATGTATGACTGTACCTTCCAAGGGAGATAACTGAAGCCTGCCTGTCACATGGCTTGAGCGATTTTAAGTAGTACTGGAGTGCTAATATAAAAAAGTAGAATGGGCAGGGAAGAAAGGGCAGGTTCTGCTGAAGACTATCAGGATCAAGATAAGTTGTCTTAAGCAAAGAGACAGTCTTTCAGACACTAGCAGACAATATTTGTGGCTGAGTTACTGCAGCAAAGAATAAAGTGCTGTCGGGGATTAGGAAATGTGTAAATCAGAACGGAAACAGGCAGCTCAAGGGACCAGAGATAACTGCAGCTTAAAATGTGAATAGCTAAAAAATTGTTCAGGGAGACCATCTTTGTAGGGCACTCAGAGGCTGTCTGTACCGGTATATTAAACAAGATCAGGGTTAAGACCTAAGCACATTATTGCATGTACCTAGGTTTATTTTTATTTAAGGACAGAGACAATAGGCAGCATGTTCAGAGTAATGATTAATATATTTATTGGTGATCTGAAAAAGAATTAGAAAACCATTTCAATCAGAATTTTCAAATATTAAACCAGAAAGGAACAGTTACGTATGTGGAAGAATTGGGATGATTTGGTAATTTAAGCTATTTGTGTGAACTGAAGAAAGTCCTAGCACTGAAGAGGAAGATACAGAAGCAATCTTAGCTAAAAAAGTAATTATGTCATGGAAGGCAATGACTCTGGAAAGTATATATTTTGCTGGTAAGAAACTAATATAGTTTTCCTTTGTACTGCTGTAACAATCAGTGCTAATGCATTTCTTGGAAATATGAACAGGATTTGACACAAAGATGTTTTATTGTAGGAATATCAAAGGAAACTTTGCTCACCAAACTCTTCAAAGAGGTATTCTAATTTGATATTTTTTTTTCTTTTTTTTTTTTCCTTTGCACACTGAAGTCAAAATGTGTTTTTGCACAGTTACCTGATGAATAAAGTTCCACACAGTGATTCTATGGTAAACATCCCTCGGTCAAACACTAGGGGTTTTTTCAGTAAAACAGGCAAGATTTAGTGTTGATACACTGCACTGAGATGAGGGAGAGAAGGAGTTCATCCTGGAGAATTCTGTCACAGCAGTAGTTCTTGGTAAAATCATATGAGAAAATCAGTGTACGGGGAATAAATATGAATGGTTATCTGGTTGGAAAGTAATGTGTTAAGGATAGTAGTAGGACTTAGGACACAGAAAGATGTGTACATCTTTTTGTTTTATAAGGGGATGATGCAGAAACAGCAGAATGGTTGTAACCTATCCAACCAAAAGAAAGATGAAGCAAAAGGAGAGGCCAACAAATAGCTAAATCATGTCTCAGTTACCAGCAAACAAAATATGGAAAATTGTAGCTTGGATTTTATACTCGTTGTTGGGAGTTAATTATTTTCTGATGAACTGAGGTCTTAGTCTGAGAGCAGATTTATAACATATTGAAAGAATAAGTTAAGAATAAGTTAAGACAACTCATGCATCAGAGTCTGCTAAATGAAATTAAAAACCTTGGCTTTAGCTTCTTGGTGCCCTGTTCATTCCCACCGGAGCTTTACAGCCCTTTACCGCCTTCAGTAAAATCTTTATGAGTCTTTTTTCCCCTCCTGCACTAAGCAGAAGCAGCACAACTCCCAACATCAAACCCAGCAACACAACATACCTGTGCAGGAAGAATACGCTAGAGCAGAATTTACGCTGCATTTGCAGCGTAGTCCTCAGTGCGGATTTCCCTGGTTATCCCCAGAGATGCAGAGGGGCATGCAGCAATTCAAGCCGAACAGGAAAAGCAGCACACAGGAAACCTGACATTCAGCTCCTCTGTGACTTCACTCATGAGTAGAGTGGTGAGAAATTATTGTGAAACTGTGTGCTCCAACTCTTCTTTTCATCTTGGAGCTGTCTGAAGCAGACTTTTTTTTTTTGTGTTGGAAAAACATACTCGATGAATGTGTTGCAGAGGTCTTGTGCATTAATGTACCCATGCAATGGTGGTCAGTGAGGATTTCACTTGCTATTCTCAAACACGCAGAGATGGTTATGCGGCAGCTTGGCTGAACATAAAAAGGGATCTTACAGACTGTTTTATAAGGTTACAACTTTTTTTTTGCCTGTTTATATTTTCTGACATATACTAGTAAGATGAGAATACTTATTTCTTACCGTCTTCCTAATAAATAACCTATACTGCTCTCTTTGCTTCTATGCCCATGAGCTGAAGAACAGTACTGTTGGAACTGTACAGAATTGACACTGTCAAAGCACTGTTTTATTGCTAAGTATTAACGATGTCTGTAATCCTCTTAATTAGTCACGTGAATCTGTAACTATAAATAGTATTAGGTCTTTTTCTGCTACAGTGTTGTTTATAAAATGCTTCTGAATTTTCTTTCCTTTCAAACTTTGCTATTTTGGGTCAGCTAGCCTCCTCCTGTATATGGCTCTAGTTTCACTGAGTTTATTGAAATTCCATCAAATCCTTTCATCAGAGAATCCGGCTATGCATTTGGCTTTCATTCAATCTGGCTGATCAGTCTGGCTTGCATTGACTCCAGTTTATTTTATGCAGGGCTCTGGCATTAGAACAGTTAAGCATTTACACCTTGCTCTCTTGAAACCTCTGCTGGTTTCTCAAAGCTTTAATTATCTGACTCCTGGACTGGAATAGGTACAGTATTTTATGCTACGCATCTCTACAAATGTTATGAACTCAGTAGTGTGAGATCAAATAATTCAGTATTTAAACAGATTTCACTAGTTAATTGCCC
Organism: Rissa tridactyla; assembly: GCF_028500815.1. NCBI lineage: Eukaryota > Metazoa > Chordata > Aves > Charadriiformes > Laridae > Rissa > Rissa tridactyla. The sequence continues at coordinate 4,065,825 of NC_071466.1, read as the reverse complement.
AATAATGCTGTGGATTTACATTCATGCTGGAATGTTCTCTATAAATGCAGAATTACCTGTATGCATAACAGGTGATCGAAATATAAATGTAAAATTCTTTCTTCATAAGTTTAAGACCAGAAATCTTTGTGGCAAAAAAAGAGAAAGAAATAGGATGTTATTATGCATGTCAAAAAGCTTTAAAATAAGCTAGAATATGCTAATGCTATGGAAGGATATTTCACCCGATTAAGGTTGCTTCCATGCAGTAAACAGACATCCAAGGGTGTCTGTGTATCAATTCCACCAGATTGTTTAAGATTTTCTACACAAAGTGAAAACATAGAGCAAGATAAACCAAACTGCTCCCTACTTCTCCCGTGGTCTCCTTGAAATCACATCAAAGCAAACTTTTCTTTTGCCACTCTTCAGATGTGAACAGCAGAGTGCTTTTTTTCTTTCTTTTTTTTTTTTTTTTTTTTTTTACAGCATGCAATCTGTTCCTTTTATTTGACCCTTCTTTGGAAACACACGTTTTATTAAATAAGTTGGAAGTTAATTGCAGTCATTATAATCTCCTTAGATTCTTAATAGTTTAATTTATGTTTTTGCATGCAGCTGTTGGGATTGACTGAAAAAGTACAAACCCACATGGCCTTACACAGCATTCTCTTGATTAAGAACTGATGTCTCCTAAAGTAACAATAATGGATGAAGCTGGGGGCATCTACGGAGAAAAGGCCAGATGCCTGAGATGCAGGCAATGCTCAGAAGACACCAGAAAGGTTTCTAAAGTAATGAAGGAACAGTTTTATTGGCAAGTAATTACTTAAGAGAGATGAAAACAAATTCATGCTACCGAAGCAAGTCAGTCACTCGTGCGACTAAGTAGGTGTAGCAGACATGCCATTTTTACTTACGCTTTTTAACAGGAAGGGAAAGAAAAGTCCTTTAAACAGTGACAAATCACTGTGAAGCACAGAAAAGATAAAAGAAAAAGTAGCAAGCAGCATATGCAGAGTAATTAGGAAAAGTCCTCGTTGTACAGACAGTAAGCTAAATTCTACCCTTAGTGACAGTCACGAAACTCCTCTGGAGGCTAGCCAACAGTAAATTTTTAATGCCTCCAACCTGTACCTCCTGTCTCAGTCTGCAGCACCGCTTAGTCATGTTAACTTTTCCCAACACATTTTTGTCTTCTAAATGAAAGTATTCTTGGACCCTGCATTCTGGAAGCTGCTTTCTACTGTCTCCTTGTTATCCAACACCCTGCCTTCTGGTGGCAGGCTCTCCAGGTCTCTCTGCCTTTCCACCCTCTTGAGATACCTAAACAATAAATTCATATTAATTACAATGGGTTTAGTAGTATTTTCTTAAATATCTCGAGGCCTGATTGCTACTGAAATAAAAGAGAGTTGAGTAATTGATGGCCATAAGTGACTATGGGTTCTCTTCCACAGAGAAGATCTGGATCAAAATACATGCTTGACACTTTCTGTCTTCCCATAGTTGTTATAAAATCTTTAATATTCTAGATCAGATTTTCTCCAAAAGTAAACTGATGGGATCCCCTACAGTCATCCTGAGTGATAGCCTTGCAGAACATGCTTCTTTGTGACTCCAGTGTCACTTTTACATTGCTTATAATTGTGAAAATGGGATGGTCAAAAAAGTCAATAAAGATTATCATCTATAAGACTCTGAAAATCACAAATCACTTTGCATGTCTATGTACTTACTTAGAAGCATGTATAATTACAGATGAGGTCACAGGGGATAGGGAGAGGCAAGTTCAAGCAGTGAAAATAGATGTTCCTCATCCACTGGGCAGATTAGCTCAAAATTTTGTTTCTTCACTTGTGTGACAGGCTCAAAAGCTTTTATTTCTGCCTATATCACCTTTTGTTTTTTATCTCTAGTCCTCAGGATTCATCCCTTGCTCAAAGACCTTGTTTTCTGAAGTACTGTCCAGAGGTGCACTAGCATTCTCTTCTGATAACAGTTTCAATTACTATTTTGGCTAAATGTCTTCAACTTCTCCCACTTCTTTTCATGACAGTCTTTCAAAGTGAGTTCCATTTTTTCCCCCATTTCCACTGTTTTTATAACTGCATCATTCTCCCTCTTTTAACAGACATACAGTTCTGGTGTCACTTGTGGTATGTCTCTCTCCCTACATTGATGCTGACGTTACCTCCTTGTGTTTCTCTCCCCGCCTTCCCATTTTTATATCATCTCCAAAATGCATATGTACCAACTGTTAATCCTTGAGCATTTTCAGCCAGGAATGGAATTTAAGCCAGTTAATTTCAGCCAGATGGAATTGTGAGATCTGACAATATCATGTGGCTATGGATTTATGCTGAAAACCTGACCTGGTTCAGTATGTCTTTCAGCCAGAAGTTCCTTTATCATTGGCCATGTCCTCTTTAAATATTTACCACTAAAAATACTTTGGCTTGTAATGGTCAAAATGCATTGTAAATGTGTAACAAGCCCCTACATGTGACCCGGAAGTCAATGTGAGGAACCAAAGGATGAGAAGGAAAGGTATCTCCTTTAGCACGAGAGCAAGCGTTGATAAGTAGCCATCAAATTACTTCTGTTTGGCAGGAAGGGTACTACAAGGTGATACTCAAAGTGCTCTATTAACATGAACATACACAATTCCACTTCCTACTCCATTCTTCAATCTCCTCCCTTCCCTATACCAGGGTACTGACTGTGGGATCAGATGCTCAGTAATACTTAACTCACATTAAAATCACAAATATCTGAAAATCTGGATCTCAAGGGAAAATTCCTAAATTTTTTACCGTATACAGGAGAGCTTTGAAGATTGACCAGACAGCAGATGGATTTGCCAAGGCAACCTCTCCAAGTGTGGGCTATTATTTTGTTGTTTTGAATGAGTATGTTCTCTTAAGGTTCCATAGGACTCCACAAAACCATAACAATATATGTTCTTTTTATGATTCATGTGTTAATTAAACATTTCCAGTTCAATGAATGAATTCTGTATAATCTCTCTAGACAATTGAGCTCTGCATCCTTAATTGCTGTGCCATAGGTCAAGCAGATGATAACGTATTTGCTCTAGTGGAAATAAAGAATTTACTCCTTGTTCTAAGCATTCAGCTCCTCTTCATAGACAAGTGTAAAAATCTCCACAGTATTAAAACAGTATAATTAGATAATGGTTATATTCAAAGCTATTTGCCTCGGATTAAATAAAATCCTAAATAATTTCAGTTTCTACCCCTGCTAATTAGCAAGTTTTTTGTGTGTTTCATTTAAACATAATGCTAGGACCAATTCAGTACTTTCACCTCTGGGACTCCATTTGTTATGTACTGGTTCCTTAGAGACCTAAAGCAATTAAAATTAAATTGAATTTATAGCTTAATCCTTCCCTGAGAACTACAGGACAAAAATTATTAGAGCTTTCCAGAGGTTTTCCTTTTTTAGAACAATCCTGTTCAGTGACTCAAACAAAACTTTGCCTACTTGCACCAGCAGTAAATTCACTTATCTCAGAGTAAATAAGTGATTCTTTTTCTTTCTTATTGTCAACTTTGCACAAATCAGCCTACAAATATTTCATGTTTAAACACTGACTTTGAAGAGTACAATAAAAGTGACTGTATAATTTATATGCATATTCATTCTATTCAAGTTTTAAGTGCACCTTATCATGATCATTCATGGCCTCCTAGAGATTAGAGTATCTGCACTCAGTTTTTAGATTTTAAAATGAGGTAATTTTTTCCTCTGATGACTTGTGGTAGATGAATGTACAAACAGGGTAAGATTCACACGAAATACAATCTTGTCAGCCATCTTGGTCTCCCTTTACAATCGATGCAGAATAAATAAGCAAATGAAGACCCAATTCATCCAGCCTAATTTAGATGCCAACATCAGGATGAGATGAATCATGACCTAGAGGAAATGGCTGCTTCACAGCCTGGTGTCTCTAGATCTGCTGTTTATGTCTGTGTTTGGCAAAATGGATGCCATTCATAAACTTTCAAACTACAGCACGTGGAAGTGGAAATGTTATTTTTCTCCTTGTTCTAAATGTAGCTTCCATCTAAGAAGCATATAAAGGCAAGGGACGTAGGATGTTCTTGTTACACAAACTCTTGGTCAGAATTTAAGTAAAGATTTATTTCTGTGTGACTGTCTCACTCTAAGAGGGTCCTAATCCCCTTTAATAGACTAATTTATATGAATATAGGCACTAAAAATCCTTTAAAATGCTCTAATGAAACAGTTACAGAAAAGACTATGCAGTTTGAGGTGTTATCTATCCTTCAGAGGGAATTATTGAAATCATCTTGAAATAGGGCGAAAAGATGGGAGTTGATCACACTGAATTGTATACAAAAAGTTAAGCAATGCAGGGAAGTTATAGAGAATGTGAATAATACCTCTGAAAAAAAACATTATTTTTTCAGAATAAAATGCCCATCTTTTAACCATAACAGGAGAAAAATTAATCCTAGCAATGGCTTACATTCATCGAGGAGGATAAGACAATAAGAGGGTAAAACCATTTTTTTCTTTGTGTGTTTGACACTTGATGTATTCAGCAGGAGGGTGGATAAGGATTTCATGCAAGTTGAATCATTTACTTTTGTTCCAATGTTATCTAAAGAAAACGCTAAAAGTTATCTATTAATGTTATACTCTGTAAAACTGGCTTTACAGAAAACTCTAAACCAATAATTTTTTCAAAGAATTTTGAACTGTAATGCTAATTTATTGAGATGAATTGAAAGAAAAGCCACTTTCTGTATATTTTTAAAAGATCAGGTGGGATGATTTGAGCAATTACAGGCTGACTAGCCTAAAATGCTTTCTAAAAAAAGAAGTCACTGGAAGAGAAATCTTGTCTAGTCTATGTCAGTCTGCATAATATGCTAGAAAATAATTCATCAAACAAACTTTACAGGGCTTTTGGAAATGTGGTTGATAAAGATAATTGCAGTGTTATAATATATTTAGATTTCTCTGCTGGATTTAAGTAACATATTCTTTTGTATGAACACAATGCCATTAAACAGATAGATAAAAGGCTACTTAAGACACCATTAGTGATTAATGAGGACATCGGATTAGATGTGTTTCTGTGTATGAGCTGGCAGAATATAATGTTGGTTGTGATCATGATAACATACGTGAATTTAATTCTTCACACAAAGCTTCACCTACTTCACTATGCACAAATATAGATAATATCTACACTAAGAGTGCAGTGTGTGTTCTCTGAACACCGGATGGGCCTCCTGAGTATTTAAAAATACAAATCTTAATTAGCTTATAAATTAAAATTATTTTTAACCAGTTCTTTAAAGAACTGTTTTACTGTGACAGACAATTTTGTCCTCGACTGCTTATAGACCATCCTGGTGGAGCAAAGAATCATAAATAAGACTTACAAAGACAATATATTTCTTAAATTAATTAGTTAGATGAAGTTGGGGTTTTTGCACTTTCATTCATCATTACTGAATTTCTCCTTTAATAGAGGTCAAAAAATTTGTCCTTTTCAACAAAACACAAGAAGGTGGCTTTCTCTGAAAATGTCTGCCCTCCCCCATTATTCTGTATGTACTGACTCCACTGGCAATAAAGGTGGCTTCTTTCTTATTTAAGCCACTTTTTGGCATTTTCCTCTGCTGCTTAAAATCAGCAGTCTCCATGTTCTCTAGAGCCAGCTGATTTCATTCCTGCTGGTTGCCTTTGAAAGTAAAAGATAGATTTTCTAGAAACTGCTTCTCTTCATGTTCCCAGTCAGAATAATGGATAATAGCTGCTGTTTCTATCAGACCAAAGCCTCAAAAGCCACTTATGCTTGTTTGCTGTATGTATAAATAATAACACTCAATTTAAAGAAGGTCCTGTGTGAGCTTTTTACAAGTCACCAAATATACTGTTAATGCTCTTGAAGTAGTAGAAAGTTGTACTCCTTGGAAAAAATACAACTGATGGATTCCTTCCCATAAAATAGTTACAAGTATTTATATCAAAACAGCAGATAATTTAAGTGCTGGAGCATCTACATTTTTTCTACTCATGTCTCCCTCATGTCTCTCACTTGTGGCTGTCTTCACTTCCACGATTTAGTTCCATTTTCAAATCTTTATGCAGATTCTGACATAATTAATGTGGTGGCTTGTTAATGCCATAAAACCAGGAATTCTGTTTGCTCTCTGGTCACTTGGTCTCCGATATACAAACTTTCCCCATGCTTTGTGCAGTTGAGATTGCCCACTGAACAATTTTGTTTAATTTTTTAAAGCTTCATCGTTAAAATCAAGGGTCTGCACAAATCTCATTGGCCATAAAGTTCACATGGTTAGGCCAGGCCAGTTTTTGTAGACAATATCCTGTCAAGTGTCACGTACCTAACAACTCCTTATTCCAGCTTTTAACTATTACCCAGACGACCAATAACTAATTCTGTGGTGTCACCTGGTTGACTCCCATGCATGTTGAGTCACTGTAAGAGCTTTCCCATGAGACACCTTGAAGTATGGACATGTGCTGTCACAGTCTCCTCCACTGGAAATTCTTTGACTTCATCAGAGAAAATGGATAGATTTCTGCTGGCCTCCAAGAAAAGGGAAATTCATTTTTACCAATGGATCAAACAAGTGATTCAGCTTTACAGAATTGTAATTATTTTTCCAATTATGCTTTGTGCTTCCTTTTACTCTAGATCTTTCTTCCATCTAGATGAATGATGCTATGCAAGATAAATTCATCTATCCATGTCAGGGTGCACCAAGGGCTGACAGGGCATGCATCTCACCAGCCAGGGTCCAGCCCACCCCCCAGCAAGTGGGTAGGGGAGATTTGGAGATGCTAACAGGTCCAACTGAGAGCCCAGGCAAGTTCATGCTGATAAGGCAGGTCCAAGATCAGGCCATGAAATCAATCCACAGATCAGAGTCCAGATCAGCTGGGTCCATGGTCAGGCATGGGCACAGCTGTGAGGGATACTCAATAGTAAGGTTCTGTTCCTAGTGAGGTGATATTTTTGTTTAACAAGCTTCATCACAACTGAATCCCAAAACCATTGTTAGCAAATACTTTGGAGTGCTTCCATTTCATTGTATGCAAAGTACCTGTGACGTCATGAACATGGAGTGTTCACAACACTGTCTCCAAAAAAGTTGCAAATTGAACATTTTGGTGCTATCTACAAAGCAGACAAGTGCCAGGAAGAACAAAATGATCCCTTCTACTATATATTATCTTGGCCATTGAACAACCTATTTATTAATTATGATAAATTTAAACTATGAGTAAAAGAATAGCCGATGCAAATCATCTTATGCTGCACAATTCTGATTTGTGACTGGAGAGATTAGGTGGATGGGAGATGCTGTGAAAACAGGTAGGGAGCCTTGTCTTTGTCTTCTGGATTTCTTTCCAGTTATTGTTCTATAATGTAGGCTGTAAAACCTTTGCTGTAAAGACAAAATCACATAACAAGTCCAAATATCTCTTTTCCCTCTTACTTCTCTCTGTCCCTTACAATCTATTAATCTGTTCTGGTTTATTTACATTGCAAATCATTTAGAGAGTGAAAACAGCAGGGAGAATGAGCAATCCTTGCCTGCAGGGCTTGACAGTGTTCCTATGAGTGATGCATGAGCAGGCAGGAGGTTTCTGAAGAGTGGATGGCATATCAAAGATTTCTATTCTCTGCAGTCAGATAGCACTCATTATCAAAAGAGAAATGAAACAAGGACTGCTTCCATTTCTGCTGTTAGGCAGATGAATCCAACCAGTTACTCTACTCATTCTTCAAGATTAAAGGGAAATAATATAAAAAGATGATAACATGTATTCTTTCATGAAGAGCTGATTATGGTTGTATTAGACAAAGATTTTCATGGATGGCTATTTGTTTAGGTCACTGTAGAATTTCCGAAGATTAAGACATGGTAAAGTAACATATTCAAGAACTCAGCAATAACTTTGTGTTAGAACCATGCTTGAATGTCTTCCAAATCCATATTTGCTAAACCAATGTTTTAAGATTGAAGTTGTCATTGAGGAGGCTACGTGTCATTACATAAAATTACTTTGTGATCTTTACATAAAGTAGCCTTGCATTTTGAAAAACACTAACAGCAAGCAGATCTGAGTTTTGTATGATCGTAGCACACAATTCCATAACTTCCCATGGAACTATCATAATGGATTTTGTGCCATTTTGTGCCACGTACTTTAGAAAAAGGATCAGCTTTTTGTAACTTCTGGTACCCTTGTTGCCATGATTTCTGAAAGAGGGATCACTGTGCCACAGATACAGACTGAAGTCCAGCAGACACCTTCTCCTGGTATACCTCACCTTCTTGACTTATATTTGATAGTTTATAGATTAACATTCAGTTCATAAGAAATGTTAAATTGTGGGGTTTTTAATGTGCAAAATCAGGTCTTTTATATATTTAAGCATATAACTCCATGCTTAATTTCAAATCAATCAATCAGCTCAGCGATGAAAACAGGAATTAATGAAGTTTTCTAGTTCACTCACTAAAGTTCAGTAGGTGTTTTGCTATGTCGTGCCTACTATTTTTGCTATGCATACCAAATCTGTGAATTTCAGGTAGTCCCACTGAATTATGGAACAGAACGGGATTTTACTTAGCTTCTAACATCCGTTGAGATATCTTTGGCCAGAGAAATGTAACTGCACACAGAGGTCTGAAAAAAATTAATTGCTTTCTTCTTTAAAACAATTTATAATATTCCCCCAAACTTTTTCCTATCCAGAACTAGGATATACTGCTACTATCTAGTTCTGCTGCCCCATCACCCTTATTCAGTGTCATCACAGAAAAATATAATTTCCCTGTGATTCATGAAATGATACTTGGGAAGGCAGAAATTGCTGTTTGAATTCTGCAGATATCAAATGTATTTTTTTAAAATTTTGCCAATCAACAAAATGGGACCTTATTGGAACTTATAGAGTCTGTCTAGGTGTTTCAATGAAAAACATCTGATGTGTTTATCTGACTAAGTGAGGATTTGAAAAGAAAACAGAAAAAAATTATCTTTTGATTGTCTTTGTTTTGGTATATTTACACACCAGGAAATTTTTTTTTCAATTTATTTAATCAACAACTGAGGCTCAGTAATTTCTCGTACAGTTGGCCGAGTTCTTGGATTACTTCTTTCTTATTTAAACCTCTAAACCCTGGAATCCCTGAAAGTCTAGAGTAAAATCATCTTCTATTCCTTTCATGGTCCAAGTATAGCACACACAGGAAAAGCGTCAGCCGTGCTTTTTATATATACGCTATACACTTCAGTGGAACATAGTACTATATTTTGGCCAATGCTGTAGTTGGAATTCATGCAAATTTATCTTCTTTGAAAGTCTTCTCTTTATGTTCACTTTTTTGGTATTAAAAATGCAAGTAAGCCAGAGTAAATGACAGAAGCTGTGACTTTCAAAAGAGCCAAGACCTGGCCTGGTCTGTTCACTTCAGTGTCAGCAGGATGTTTCTTATTAACTTAAATACAAGGTGAACAAATCAATGTTCACTGGTCCCCCCAAAAAGCAATGCAGTGCCTTTCTTTTTTGGATTCTATATTATCAAATCTCATATATGAAGCACAGTCTACTGGTCAGTTTGCTACCTTCTGTTTTCTGATCAAGAATATCCAGTTTTAATTTTGAAAAAAAAATATATTTACAGTTAGAGAAAACAGATTGAAGATATTTCATTGGACTAGTGAAAAAACCATACTGAAATATAAAATAATATTGCATCCAGTATATGTATTTTCCAGCAGGCATGCAGTCGTGTATTAAACTCTCCAATTACATTTTATGTAGGTGGCAATACAATGGAGCGGGCTTCATGAAAAGGAACGTAATCTGGGAAGTGGGAGGTGGAAGTTCTGAAAAGTTCACTGAAAAAAACAAAGACTTTTTTCCAAAACAGAAATCTGAAAGCTGATATTACAGGCAAAGTTCTCCTGAATTTATTTTAAAAATAACACACATTTTCTTTGTCTGACAGCAAAAATTATATGGATTTATCAATCAGATGTGTTATTAAAACTGTGATGTTATTTAATTTTTATTATTTTAAATTAATAATCTCATGCACTAATGGTCTTCTGGAGGTTTAACGAAATACATCGCCAGATCCTCCAGCACAGATGAGTTAAGGCCTAGTGCAGAAAACTTCTTTAGCAACTAAAAGCTTTTTGGCCACTCTTTTGGTTTGTTTATTTGGTCAGTTGGTTGGTTATTACTTCATAGTGTTTTCTAGTAGGCAGAATTCAGATGACTACAGTTGTATTTCCCAGCTATGACGTAGCTTCTAATCTAACACACCTCTTTTCCCCAGTTTTATAACAGCTATGGCAACATTTATCTTCCTTTTCAGCTATTTTGAGATCTGTGGATGCTGATGAATGGTATTGTATAGGAAGCGAACATTATTGCAGGGTAAACTGCTGGGTAACAAGACAGTGTGGTGAGTATTTGCAAATATTCTATGCACCTGGTTGTCCTCTGTTGAGAAAAATCAATGGTAAAAAGTTATGAATTAGCTAATCTATCCTCAGGGAGAGAAATTTTGAGAGCACAGTTAGTGTCCGACAACTTTCAAAGGCAACAGATGTTTCTGCTTTGTGGGTAGGTATGATTTTATTGCTCTACAAGTGCCGATGTTCTAGCCTATGCCAGTGTATTATCTCTTTGGCACTGTTTAGCGTCCAATTTTACTTCGCTCTGCTTTGCAAATAGAATTTCTTGCTCATCTAGCTCATCACAAACCAATATCATATCAAAAGAATCGCTTCATCCAGAATTTTTCTTGAGCTTATTTGGAAAATGCCCTTTAGAAATCTGTCATTAATAAAACATTGCAAACACTGAATTAGAACCTGTCTTCCTCTATGACTGAAAAGGGCCATGTACAGATGGCCTAAACTTCCTCTTAAACTCCTGAACTCAGTTTTTCTTAGGGACTGGTGCTTTGTAGCTTCCTACTCATCTTATAAAGAAGTCTTTATGTTTTCCCATTCAATAGCTATGCAATTTATCTCTCTGTACAGATAGGTATCTAACAGGCCACAGATATTTGCAAAGCTTCTGTGGGCACCAACCTGAGGTTCTCCTGGCATTTCCTACATAGCAGTCAATATAGCTTAATTTGGAGCATGCTCTGGAAACATCTTTAAAAAAAAAAAAAAAAAAAAAAGAGAGAAAAAGAGAGAAGAAAGAAATTCCAGAAGAGTAAGAATAGTATCAGGGTTTTCTGTACTCCAGCAGTTCTCAATAGGGGAATCCCTGACTCTTTTGTCTTTGTGTGCAGCTATTCAGAAGTTGCTCTAAATTAAATCATAAGCTGCCATAAGAAACCTAAGGCCAAATTGTCAGCAGTTTTACACTTCTGTTAAGTTTGAAGAATATGGAAGAGAGAGCTTTGATAACTGATCTCCTTTTTAGCTCAGAAACTGAGTCATACTTTTGGAAATCTGACCTCAATAATTCCTCAATTTGAGGTCCCCCAGCAAAACACCATTAAAGCCATTGTTACAGGCAAACTCAATAGCAAGCACGTGTTGATTTTTTCCAAAGGTACACTGCTTAAACTGCTTAAAAAGGCTTTTCTCTGCCATACTTTTAGACTGCATTCCTTGACTTATCTGACAATATTATGATGTAACTATACAGATATCAAAGCCTTATGATAGATCTATTATATTTTTATTTCCTGCTCATGGAAATGAAATACATATTCTTCATGGAAGAGGATGATGTACAGCATATTTAATGAAATACATGCACCCTCAAGGTCAATGAAACAGTATTGGCTGGTTTGTCAAAGGATCTAAACAGGAATGTGTGTGCACTCAATGTACTGACAGTAATATCAACTTTTGACATATAAATTAACAGCAATAGCATAGAACTACTGTTTTGCAATAAGGAGAAGAAGGAATCTTTTATTGTGAAAATTTCATGTCTCATAAGCATCATGCTTCTGTTCTTCATCAACAGTTCTGTGCCAGAGAGATATAAGAAAACACAAGGAAGGATGCGTGTACCTTAAGCATAGACAAAGTGATCATAATATTCATTATGAAAAGCTAATTTGTGGAATGTTTTGCAGTCAAGCATTAATCATAAAAATATCAACAGAAACCTGAGAGCCTGTGGGTAACAACAAGAAAAAAAGAAAAAAAAAAAGCTACCAAAACCCCAGAATTTTTCTGGTTCAAGTATGTTTTCACCAGCTTTACCTGATCAAAAACAACCTCACCCACACAGTGTAATTAACGGAGGATGGGAGGAGACAATAAAGTGAATCGATCTCACTTGCTTGTCAGCACATTACAGAGTTCCTCGCAGCGGCCAGTTTGAGACCGGGCCAGAAATTAAAAGGAGTGTTAACTGAATTTTTAGGTATCAAGCTGAAATTGCAAAATAAGTTGTCAAAGACCAAAGGCAGCTTTTGAAGTATCATGTAAAAATGCAAGATCTGTTTTACTGAGAATTTTCAGATCCTGATATATATATATATATGTATATATATATATATCTCCTTCATGGTTTTTTGCTGGATTTTTTTGGGGGGAAATATCTTCAGCATGAGATTTAAAGAATAGCATTATATTTCTGATTTTAAAATAATTCTGGCTGAAGTGTCAAAATCTGTATTATAGCATGTATTTGCACAGCAGTACACAATGCTGGGCAACCTGCTCTAGCTGACACTGCTTTGAGCAGGAGAATTGGACTAGATGAACTCCACAAGTCCCCTCCAACCTCAAATATTCTGTGATTCTGTGATTAAACTTTTTTGGCTTCATGGCAGACTCTAAAACATAAATTTTATAATGAAAAACATGAACTTTACAATTATTTCAGCCATATTAATTCAGAAATCTTCCTAAATAGATAAGAATATAAGATTTTCATATCTCCAGGCTTTTCATATAGATGTAGAACTGATACAGAATATTACGTCATTCTCAAGATTTGATAATGATCTGAAAGTTGAAGGCAAAGATATGAATGCCATTTACTCACAATTCAATTCACCAAAACCATCACAACTCTATTAAAAAGAATTTATTTGGATCTGCTGAAAACAGAAGGGAATGGTGCATATTGACATATTTTACAGATACTGCTGTAGATAATCTGAAGTTAAAAAGGAAAATATCTGCCCTTTACTTTTTTATTTCCATGCTTTTAAGATTATCAGTGAAAGTTAATTTTGTTTGAAAAATGTATCACAGTCAGGATTTTTAAACAAGGAGGGGCGATAGATCCAACAGTAAGGTTCTTCATAGTAAAGACTTAGACACATTCACAGCTTGATATACTTCCTATTCTCTCTGTGTGCCTAAATGTGAATTTAAGATTCCACCTAAACATGAGGAGGACCTTCTTTACTTTGAGGGTAGCAGAGCCCTGGCACAGTGCCCAGAGAGGTGGTGGAGTCTCCGTCTCTGGAGACATTCCAAACCCTCCTGGACGCGTTCCTGTGCCACCTGCTCCGGGTGACCCTGCTCTGGCAGGGGGGTTGGACTAGATGATCTCCAGAGGTCCCTTCCAACCCTATGATTCTATGATTCTATGATTAAATAGCCATTTTTTAACTGAAGAAACTTCTTAATATAATATTATTGTGGAGCAGTTTTCAGAGATTGGTATGAGGAGGAAGGGAGAGTGAAAAGAACAATATTCCACAACTATAAAATGTCCTTGAGTACTTTTATGAGGTGTTGCCCGTGTTTTCATCTGTTCCACTCTACCTTGAAAAAAAGTTGTCTGAAAACCTGCACAAAACCAGACATACAGTAAAGAGGAGGGAGAAAACAGCAAAAGAGGGTTACTGAGAGAAGTGAAGCAATCTATAGGGAGCTAGTAGTAGAGAAGATGCTGTAGTAATTGGGGGTACGGTATAGAATTTTCCTTAGGGTGTAGCTCATCCTTCTGCTACATCTTATTTTTGTTTTGTTTTTAAAGATGACCTATAGGTTATATGCATAGAAATATAGTATCTATAGTAACATTCCGCAGAGACTCACTAACCACATACACGAATTCTGCATCATGATTATAGAGTTAGCTATAGCCATCTGTTCCAGGTTCCTTCAAAACTGAAAAAGAACTAAATCATGAACAGAAAATGGTATGTTGAGAAAAGATGGGAGAGTCACAAATGTTACCTGTGGCAGTTTCTACTTTGGAAAAATATGTGTGTGTTGATTAGAGGCTTCTATACAATATTGGATAGTAATCAGCTATTAATATGTTTAAAATTTCAGAACAACACCTACATGCTGAAATGAACTGTTTAGAGCGTTACACACTACACACTTATGATTTTTAATCCCTCCAATGGTACTTATCTTCTGTGAGATCATAAGTTGTTCCTCAATTGCTCCCCAATTCCCAGAAAGTTAAAACTGATGACTGCCCACTTAAATGACTTCTGAGACAAATTCTGTGATAGCTTTTCTGGTCTCAGTTTCCTTGGGTTTTGTAAAATCACACCAAAAGTAAATTTAGTTCAGTATGTGTAAATGCACATAAAAATAAAAATAAGCACACATTATAAATGGTGGAACTGGAGCAACTAGCACGGAAAAGCATTTTTTATCTTCCAGTTTTGTCTTGATTCAAACACTATCTGATCAGTTTACAGATAAGTACGGTATAGACAATAAATGTGCTGTTCAGCAAAATAGTTCATTCCCATAATATGCTACACATTGAACCAACAAGGTGCATCTTGTGGGTTAGAGGCCATAAATACTTTTGTCAAGACAAAGGGAAAACTCTATGAAAAAATTTTCAGTTTAGCTCATTGAAATAATACAGAGTTCTCTACTCTGGGCAACCCAGTGATCTGGGGGAAAAAACTGATCCCATTGAGAAACACCTTGCAGTAGAGCATCCCTGTTCCTGATAGAATCACTACTATATTGCACCAGATAAAAAAACAAACAAAACAACACTCCCCCCCCCCAAAAAAAACAAAACACAACAAAACCCAACCAAAACACAATAAACAAACAACGTAATATTTCATCACTGTTCCCATTTCACTATCATGTGCTTTTCTTCTCCCTAATTCCCTTTTCCTATCAAACCTGATTAGCAAGATAAATGTGTAAGCAAAAGCTTGCTTGCTTTCTTAACATGCTCTCTATTCCAAACTCATTCCAGTGGGTCACACTGAGGATTGATATTGGTCTTATCACTATGGGATCAACTCTGATGCCATACGCAGCTCCCTCTGTATCCCACTCATTGTGTTCCTGGAGTACAAAGATGCTGCTGAGTTGTAAGAGTTCTCTTTTGCTATAAGTATAAAGGGGGAAAAAAGAAAGAAGTAGGAAAGTCTATAAGTATTTATTTAGACTGATGAAAGAAAACAAATCCAGTTAGTAGCTATGTATGTGAAAGAGCCCCAAACTGAAATGGAAAAATCAAAACCAATGATAACACTGAGAAAATGTAAGGATTTTTTTTATTATTTTTCTAATGAAAAGAGCAGTTTAGCAATCAATAGTTCTTCAAAAAGCTGAAGCATAGCTTGTGGCAGGATTATCTACAAAAATTACAGAGACACCTTTTTCTATAGCATCAGAGTGAGATTCATCTGATCAAACTTCAGGATTCTCCTCCTCTGTCTTTAGAAATCTACACTATAGATATCTGCATCCAAGTTGTTTACCTTAATTTAAACAAGTGGAGTGAAATAGGAATGACTCATTTGAGTTATCTTAGCTGTCTACTTTAACAGTAGGTGTTAACAGAAGTGGCTCCAACCTTAAAAGGTCCTGGTTTTTTCCTCCATTGAAACGAAAGACAGTCCAGGACGAATGGCTCAACGTACACACTACAGATATACCAAGTTAGGTGAATTGAATCCCCACCTAGCTGGGTAAACTTTACTTATTAACCCAAGGCTGATTGTCCAGAATCTAGGCTTGTTGACTGTGTTTCATTAGCAATGGAGAATGGGAAAAGTATTTTTTAAAAAGTTATTATTCCAACTTTTCTTAAGTTACTTATCTGATGACAAAGCACCTTCTGAAGGTGCCTAACTCTCTCCGCTAGCTATAGAGGAGCAAAAATGCAGAATGTAGGCTGGACATCAAACTCTCAGGTGACTAATATTAGAGGAACATCCACTTTTGCTTTCTGATAAGGAAAGACTAGCAATAGGCTACAGCCTCCCGTCACCTTTCATCAAAAGTAAAGCAGAAATGGAAAAGCTGTACATTAGTCCTGCAAGAATACTGTCGTAGCTAATGAGCTGCAGGGCCTTCATTTTCTTGTCCAACTTCAAACTAAAGGGGCTGAGAATTATCAAAGAACAAAGTTGGCATTAAGAAGTTGGTGTTCAGAAAAAAAGAAGATAAAGAGGGAGTTCTGCAGAAACTTTATGTCTGGACTCTACTGCCAAGGTTCATCCCCTTTCTCCCTGTCCAATAACAAGAGAGACCCTTTCCATTTGCACGGCTGCTTTGGTTGGAGGAAACAGGCCCTTCTAACTCCCCACGGCAGTAGCAAAGGCAGACCTGCAGAGAGAGGGTTGGACTGACTGTGCATGGCACTCATGTGGGCCCGGCCAGCATGCCCCACTTAATGCTTCTCCTGGCCTTGGTGGGATGGGTGATGAAGGAGCTCTGGGTCAGCACACTTTTTTGAATAAGCCCTGCCTGGCAGTTCAGCCTGGGGGTGCCAGACACTGCTGTATGTACACACACCATTCCTGAGGTGGGAAGAGGTGCACCCGTGACTGCAGGCAGCTCTTGGGCAGAGCTGCTTCACCCATCTGTGTCCAGCCAACACCTGCCCAGTCCTGTCCTCAACACTCCTGCTGTTCTCTGCTTGACTGTCGGGTGGCACCCAGGTGTTTCAGGGCCACTTGGAAGTACTCCCCATGGTGGCAGGAGAGAGAAAAGGCAGCTTGGGTCTCACAGAGATCTTTCTCTGCCCGTTCTTCATGCACAGGGAACCAGAAGAAGCAGAGGAAGCCCAGGTGACCCAGCTGCCCTCCACCAAGCTCCTACTGAAGGAACTGAGCTATGGCATGGCAATGCCATGAATATCACTCCTGTCTCCACTCTACCCCCAGATGTTTCTCCAGCCCAGCATCAGGTGCATCACTTCTCACCTTCCATTTTTTTCCCCTTGCCCAGACGACAACACTACTTGCCAACAGCCTGGAGAGGCTGGTCAAGGGCCAGCCAAAGGTGAGGTGACTCAGGCCGGCAGGCTGAGCTTCAGGCGGAAAGTGGCCATATCCCAGCCTCCCACAACACTGGCGTCTTGGCCTGCTGGCCATGTCCCAGGTCACTGGCTACTGCAAATCCCTTGCCCATCTCCATCTCTCACACATTGCTAGAGGATCAATGAAGCTCCCTGGGGGCCCTTTCTGCTATGGGGCTGCTTGGCAAGCACAGCACGTTACTTGCAGGTTGGTCCCAATCAGTAGCCACCGCTGTTCCCCTCTGTCAGCAAAGGTGACATATGCTTTTTTATTTTGTGTTCAGTCAGGTAATAAATCAGTGTGTCCAGAACGGGAGGAATGTTCTGTGGCTCTGTCCTCCTATATTTTTGATGGACAATAATAACAACATAACTGTAGACTTTAGCATTTGTTTTGACACAATTCAACCATCTCTATATCTTTATCTAATTACCATGTAAAGCCGTGTAACCTTCATAGTCTATGTTCTCCATAGTTTAATGAACTCTGTTTTAAATTATATGAAAACCTCAGCAGGTGTAGATAGATATAAGTCAGATGTAATGAAAGAATATATAACACTTTTCAACATCTGAATATCAACTCTTTTTCTTTATCCACGATCCGCAGAGAACTGAAACCCACTGGGACAGTGCCTTGAAGTGTGATATGCAACTGTCACATTAATTGGAAACTGAGCTTCAAAATATGCCTTGCTGAACCCAAACAAGTCTAAATAGATCATTTGGTTTTGTGTTCCTGAAGTGTGTCAGGATGCTTCTGGTTTCATTCAAAAGAGAAAGGAAAGATGTTAATTACATGTCCTTTTGTATCTGTTGATATTAAAAAGATGTGAAGCAATCCTGAGAATATCATTAGACCTATGGCAGACAGCATTATACTGTTTTTATCTTTTGGAAGGGTGTAGTTTAGGGGGAAAAGTAGGGTTTTTTTTAATATTTTCTTCTATTAATTTGGTCTATCTGAAATATTTTGTGATCAATATCAGTTTTTATTGCTCAAGACATGTCACACTTGTGTAATTGTTATGGTGTCAATATTTTAGCCCTAAAAAAGTGAGAAAATGTGAAAGAAGCTTTGTCTCATGGAAACATCTAATATTTCAGTTTCCAGATTCTTTCCTGTTTCTGTGTACAACCTAAGAAATTCAAGAGGTAGCAATTATGAGTGTGAAAACTTTTGTTCCAAACTGTTGGCAGTGGTACTTGCAGGCCACAGGGAATTTAGACTAGACTTTTCTTTGTATATTATATAATTTCATATTTTACTACACCAATAGTTGTGCTACAGTTACTGCCTAAGACTCATCTTTTCTGCCTCTACCTTAGAAGTTCTACTGAAAAAAAATTACCTGATTCTTGAATACTGTCATAGTCCAACTTGAAAAACTTGCAGTGCATTCTGCACACTGCTACTCTGTTCCTTCATAATTCTTTGCTTTTTTGTGCTTAGGTTCCTAATTCAGCTTGAGATTGGAGCTGCTTCAGTTTAGCTTAGTGAATGTGCTATGGTTATGGCTACTGAAAGCAGAGGCCCATCTTGTCCCTATCCCTGGTTGTTCCTTCCCTTTAATGTGCTTTTGTTTGCCTCCTGAAAGACCAAAAGAGGAAAAATAAAAAAAGTTTTTAAAAAGCAGTCTTAAATGGGTTCAATGGCTGTGTTTGGTTCATAACTGATTTTGGCCATTGAATGATGGCTGTAGAAGACCCTTTCCAAAAGGACTGATAACTGCATGTTATAGCAGTTTGGACTGCAGAGAAAGTTAAACCAACAGGTCTTAATTCTGGGGTAATATTGCCTAGTCAAAAATTTTGGAGTTTTGTCTGTTGCACTCCTCATTTACTAGCTATTTATTTTTGTGGTTTTAGTTTAGAAATGTCTCCACAGAAGGAAAAAAATCCACCAGCTATATTTCAAGCTTTATTTTACTTTCAGACACACTAGTGTGATTCACATGCATACTGATGAAAACAAAATCAGACTCAAGCTCTAAATCAATAGTGGTTTCTATTAAATGTATTCTTCCTGTCCTCTTGCGCTGCTGTGTGTATAAAACAGACTTCAAAACATGAACTGAAGAGTTTTTGCTTTCCAACTCCAGTGTTTAATAATCTACTATTGCTACTTTTGTGGAAAGTCTAATGCATCATAACATACATATCTGTGTATATATAAACATCTGTGTATGCGAGGGCATGCACAAACTCAAACCACTTTGTTCTCTCTGCTCCCCACACTTCTCTGAAAACCTCTGCTTGTTGTGAAACATCTGTGTATAAAATTTAAATTCATATGATCTGTTTCAAACATATCTAATATGATGTCTTTTGTGGTTGCCATCTGTCATGCAACAACAAAAGCGATTTTTTTTCCCTGAACAGAAAGAAAAAACATGCATAATATCAATAAGGATCTTTTAAAAATGTTAAAAGATCCACAGTAAACACATTCAGTATAAGTCTCAAAGGAGGTATGATTCTTTCTGAATCTCCATATAAAAAGGCTTTTAAAGTTTACCAACATTTGATTTGAATTATTTAGCTTAAGCTAAACTGATACATTATTCATGTTAAGTGAAGCACATAAATAATGCCAATTTTATCTCCAAAAATATTTTAAAAGCTAACTTGTGTGCAGTTTGCAATTTATAGCTGAGGCTTTACCAACTCATTAGAAGCAAAACTAGGTGGGAAATTTCTGACTCAATTCAACAGAAAATGAGTTGACAAGTTGTTGTATGTGAAGGTGACTGCTAAATACATCCCTGAACATTAAATATAGCCACCTCAAAGATGCAGTCTTTGAATGTACATACCCACAAGTATACACACACCCCCTTCCATCAACACGTTCTGTAGTCTGAAGTAGTTGAATTACAAGCCAGGACTTCAATGTCATTGAAGTATTTCCAACAGAAATGGTATTTTTGGTCTCTGTCACCACCTTTTAAATTATTTAGAAATATACCCATAACTCATGAAAACACATAAAAGATGCTGTTGTCACTGGAGTACTAAATGTGAACAGATTTGTACAGTCTATTTATGAGGAAATAATTCTAAACGTAGCACGTGATAGTTCTACTCATTAACATGCAGTTAATCATCATCATTAAACCATAACCATCATCATTAAACATGCATTAAGGAATTAACTGCTGTTTTGAACCTTCAGGCCAAAATCTCAGAACTGGACGCTTTTGTCATCTAGGACTAATCCAGCTCTTATGTAGGGCAGTGGGAATGTGCTAGCAGTTGAACCAGTAGACATTGTCTACTTCAATTTGTTTATATGTAAAATCAGGGAATATTAACTCTGCAATGCTGTTGTGAAGCAATACAGTTACCACTGACTGATGCTGTTGCTATTTCTGTTTTAGCTAGTTTCCTATTGGGCAAATCAATTGATTTCATCTCTGCATTTCAGGTAGTTTCCTCAGAATTGCCTAGACAAAAGTCGTAGTTGTTTCCTTAATATACAGTCCCTAAAGGCTTATCAATTGCCCTTTTAGCCTCTTCTTTCCTTTTGTCCCTATTTTATTACTAGTGCTGACAGAAATGATAAGGACCTCTCTAACTTGCCTCTTCATTGCATGGAACATGGTATTTTCACCCCCTTTCCTCCCTCCGACAGAGCATACAGAGCATCTTCTCGTCTTGTTTCAAGTTGTGTGTTTCAGGTTGTGGTGATGAACTGTGTGATACAGATTTACCAGTACCCTTTTCCCTTTATTGCCTACACTAAGCCAAACTTATCCCCTACAAACCTTTAGAGACCCTTGTGAAAGGTCTTATTCATTCATTCAATGCATTGAAGGATAAAGTTAAGCATGTGTGTAATTACAAATGTGATGTGGAGTATATTTGCCATTTCTCTACTGTACTTCTACAACTAGTTATACTTTCCATTGCATTGATTTAATGAACCTTGGCATGATGGTAATTCAACTGCAAATTCTGTTCATGTATTTAATCTTTTTTTTTTTTTCCTTTTTTACATCAATAAGTGACCCAATCCATACAAAACAAGATTAATTCCAAACATCTGCAAGAACTAGAAAATAGTACAAGCCTTTTCCAAATTTTACATAAGATACACTGGAAAGTTCAATATAAACATAAACTTGCCAGTCTTGTATACAATTGCTTATCTGGACTCTGTTAGGTACTGGATAAGCAATTCAGTGCCTTGAAAGAAAGACTATTGTGCTATTGCCCAACGGTAAGGATGAAGCAGCAAAAGTCTGGTATGAAAGCCTGTACTTCCATAATATTCAGTATAATTTTATGTTTTCAAAAGCTTGAGTAGCTCTGACACAGATAATTCAATGGTCAAAATAATCCTGCAATTCTGGGAATGTTTTCTAGGCTCAAACGTGAAGTCTTGACATATTGCAGCTTAGTTAACTAGTTCTCTCCACTATGTAAAACTGGCTCATAATTCTCAGATTTTGTTCCCCAGAAACTATGTGAAAACATATTGGCCATTCTGACAAGAGACAGACACATTTATTTTTGCCAGCACTACCACATGTGGACTTGATCCAGCAGAACACAGCTGGGATAGACAAAGCTTTTTGGCAGATCATTATTAACAGAGGAGCAATCCTGTGAAGACCATGAGAACAACCTACGAGCTTTTCAGCTACAAAAGATGTCTTGGAGGCTAAATTTCAGTTGTATGAACAAAGGCTTAAGAGCCATCTTTCTCTTTCTCTTTCTCCTTCTCCTTGGCTTTCTTTCTCTTTCGCTTTTCCTCCTCCATACTGTTCCAGTCTTCAACAGCTTCATAGAATGATTAGACTTTTTATAGGAAATTATGTAGGGGGCAAAAATCTTAGTGTCTTTCTCTTTTCCGTTGAAGTGCCTCATGATGTTTTTTCCATTTCAGTGCATCATTATTGGATATTTTTGTAATCCTTGAGAAAGGTGGAGGAATTTAAAAAAAAAAAAAAATAGACAGTATTTAAAAGCATTTAAAAACATCCTGGGATTTTTAAGTATCTAAAATCCATCAAGGAGAAAACATGTATTTGAAGATGTTCCCAGTTAAAAAAGAAAAAAAAAAAAAAGGCACATTATTTTAAAGTACTTGAAAGTGAATATGTGTGAGAGTGACTCATTTTTTCCAAAGAACTCTAGGAAAGCTTTCAGGGAGAGAAGGAAATATACTCTATAATAATAAAAATGTTGAGAGAAATGCTTCAGTATCTCTTTTATAAAAATTGAGTACTTCTGTGGGGTTTCTTCTATTCTTGGTAGATTTTTTATGGTGTCTCTTTTCTTTGGACTTTAGGCATCTGAGGAGCACAAAGCAAATTCTGCAACACAGAGGAGGCCATCCTCCGCATGAGTGAAGACGTACCATGATATTTCGTTCTGTGCTCCTTTCAGAGTCAGCTCTAAGAGCTTCACAATGTCTTTACAGGCAATGCCAAGAAGAAAGAGGAGAAACGGGTGAAAAGCAGAGAAAAGAAATTTGAAAAGATCTGCTGAAGCATATTAAACACACATTTGTCTCTAGGACCAACATCCCAAAGTCGCCCTTAGAGGCAGTCATTTGTACTTAGAAAGTGAAGAAAGTATTTAACCATTTCAGATGACGTATGCGAACTGAAAGGCAGACTTTCCTTAGGAACCGCAAACATGGGGCTGCCTGTACCCTCCCAGCTGGAATTCTCTCAGCAAGAGCATATAGAAATGATACAAGGCTACGTGAAACGTCTGAGTTGGGAGAATGACCAGAGCTTGTAGACAGCAATCTGTCCAAGCTGATAACAGCTGTCAGGCTCTTCTGCATGCTCCCACGCGTGGAGGAAATATCAGCTAAGCCACAGCTCATCCAGTGTGCCTGAGGCCAGCCTCTGCTGTAAAGCCCCTCTTGGATGGAGCAGCCATGGCGTTTAACCTTCTCACCCTCCCACTGGAACAGAGAGGCTGTAGGAAAGATGCCTATTTAAAAAGTTTCCCTGGCCATTTCTAACTTCCAAATCCTTGTCCCGAGGATTATTTGGAAAAGGTCTATTTGGCATAGCCCATTGCCATCCAAACGACCACTGGAGTAACTGAACAGAATCAGGACTGAGTTTCCAGAGCCAGGACCAGCCTAGTTTAGTTCATTTGTCCATAAAAATAATAGCCACCTCCTCATCTCTTATGCTTCCTTTAACAGCTTTTTAGGTGGTATTTATATTTCCTAGAGCTAACTTCACTCTCTCTAACTTTAGCACAAGTTGCAAAACCCACCTCCCTCACCTTGAATTCACAGGTATGAAGCCATTGAAACTCCATTTCACATATTCTTCAACACATCATTCATCAAGAGCTCCTTTTTAACTAAATTGCTGCCTGGTTTTGGGTTTCTCACCTGTTCAATTGACCGTGCTTCTCTGAGCCTGAATTTCCCTGCACAGCCATTACCTGCAGAGACAGTGTTCAGCCCATGGAACAGCCGATATTCTCAAGGAACCAGACAGAAACCATCAATAAAAATTTCTTTGTGCAATGTTTTCAATACTTGCATCTTAGTTGGATCTATTTCCCAAACTCTCTGCTCTGTATTCAAAGATAGCTTTCCAGGGTTTTCCTTTACCTTATAATTCCCTTTTAACCACTGACACACCTCCTTGCTTACATTGTCCTCTCTTAGTTTAAGGCTTCAGAATAAATACAGCAAGGACCCACAGTCTCAGATCTCTGGCATGGTATGTGCTATGGTAATGCTATCCCCACAGGTATTTGGGAAAGACGATCTTTGTGATGAACATAATACGGCAGCCTAAATATATCCAGTTTTAAGAGCCAAAACTCTATCCAACAGGTGGTGAGTACTGATCCCATTTTATATCTATAGAATTAGATGGTTTATAAAGTGCATGTGTATGGAGGGAATGTGGTAAAGAGAGACGACATTTTTTTTTAATTTATCTTTTATGCCTTGCTGAGACATGAGGAATTTGCCAGTATTGGAGCATCCATCCTCTCTCAAATCATTCAGTGTGGAAGAAATCAGATAACAGAAGAATGGAGATAATTGCAAGGCATCTTTTGCTGGGGCTCGAACGGGATGGGTGTGACTTTTCACATTAAATGAGATGAGTTCGTCAGGATTTTTTTTTTTTTTTCATGTGTGAACCATGTTAGTAATTAGGCCACAGAGACAGAGCCTAACTGATCCAATATTTACTGAAGTGCCAGAAGGAAAGCCACGGTTCTGTATAGACCAGTTCCCAGCCTCAGGCCAATCACTAAGAGAAGGACAAAAAACTTCCCTTGGCTTTCAGCTGTCTTTAATGCTGAGAGAGAACGTGACAGGGCTGCAAGTGAAGTAGACAAGGAAATAGGCTGTTTATTTTTGTGCTGATGTGATTTTTTTCCTTTTTGTTGATGTGTAAGATACGCTGACAATGTGATCTTTCCTCATCTATGAAAGGAGAAATGAAGCTTTTATCACACACCTCAGAAAAAAGCACTGCCTTTGAGTAAGCTAAACCTATTGCTTAGGGCTGTCCTGTGACACAGCTCCTCTCATTATCCATTAACTTAAATAATACTAGAGACTAAGTCTTCCATAGAACTCTCTATCTTCAAATCTTCAAGAGCCTGGGAGTAAATACAATTCTTTCATTTTGTAGATTAAGTCGGCAAGGGATGAGGGGGAGATGTGAAGTGTGCAGTAAAACAGAGCAATATGACTAAATTTTAAGAAATTACTGTTACAGATTATTGGCTACATTTTCCTGTCTCATCAGACAGCTTACAATAGAAATGCACTTTTAAGTTGAATAACTATAAGAATTTCTTCGTAATTTTGTTTAGAGAAATGGCTGTATAATTTTTGAGAAAACACTACAAAATAATCTGGATCAATCTCTCAGTTACAATTTTGGCCGCAACTAAAAGGCTGCATTTCACCACTAAAAACATGCATTTAAATTGAGGTGTGATAGATCAACTTAACTATAAGCAATGTAATCAGGATTTTCTCCAGCAATAATTAATCTTGTCCTCGATTTCTCAAGCAAGTGAGGGTTCAGCTAGAATTACTGGAGTGACTATGTTTCACAGGAGTGATACTGCTTTAGCATCCTATTGGGCTGGTAGCATTGTCTGATCGTTCAGGAATGTTTGTTACCAATTGCTAGTACAAATACTACCATGATAACGAGGTAATGCTGCCACCAATAGAAATAGCATTGCCACACAGCCTCATCATTGCTCTTTGGGGGCACATTAGATCATGCTCTGCCTCTCAGTAAAATCTCTGCCCTTCAGCCTGCTGACAGAAGCTATTTCCTACAACAGAGCCAGAACTCCTATTTGTCAACAGCAATTAGTAAGGAGAGAACATACATGTGTATAAATATACAAAAACAGAATTGCCTAGGGACAATCCAACACTCCTAAAATGACAGTTTGTTGTGGTTTACGTCCCACTTTATGTAAGAGCCAGTATTCCTTCATTGTGTTAAGGTCTGATCATTCCAAGACAAAGCTTGAGATGACTGCAGGATATTTCAGTTCCTGATTTCCCCTTAAAACTCCTCTACAGTTTTACAAAGAGTTAAATATGACCTGGGATGAATCTGATATTATCCAAAATGGTCACACCTAATTTAAGATACTAAAGTAGATGAACTAACATCTAAGTGCACATAAGTATTACATTAAATGCAATGGGAAAGAAGAACAAATAATATCTCATTTAGGTTCAACTTGTGGAAACCATCAGAAGTATGCAAGGAACTGTATTTGTATCCCCAGGGGTGATATATGAGACTGATAAAAGGTAGGACCATGTGACCTTGCACTGTGTATTCATGTCAAGCTGCTCTTCTTTTCAATGACTAAAGAGCAGCAGCTTGCAA
Organism: Rissa tridactyla; assembly: GCF_028500815.1. Taxonomy (NCBI): domain Eukaryota; kingdom Metazoa; phylum Chordata; class Aves; order Charadriiformes; family Laridae; genus Rissa; species Rissa tridactyla. The sequence continues at coordinate 4,039,689 of NC_071466.1, read as the reverse complement.
AAGTTGTTATTAAAAAGCCATATTTTCTATTGAACTAACTAACATTAGTATGGGCCTACATGACACAAGCTTATTTTGGAGGGATATAAATTGATTCCGCTCATGGGTGATATTTAGCAGTGATGCTCTGTAACTAATTTATGTAATGGGGATGACCTAGTCATTGCATCTGGGACAATTCCCTTGTTACTTGCTCCCTTTCTGCTTGCTCTAATCCCCATGACCTGTGTTTCCGTTATGAATAGATCATTTAGCACACAGTGTTGTTTAGATTTCCTCCTGAGTAAAAAGTCACCTTGAAATCTTCTTAAACATTTCCACAAATGTAAGGAAAAGGGAGAGCTATGGAGATGTGTGTTTCGTATAGGTGTCTTCAGTGATCAAGCTCCTTGTTTAAGATCTTTAGATGCCTAAGTAGATGAGATGAATCTAAGTACATTGAAGTACTAGGCTGGGATTAAAAATGAATAGCCTCTAGCCTGGGTGCACACTGATGGGAATTGTCAGGTATACAGGAAGAATTGTCGTTACAGGTCTTATGTAGACCAGGAGCACAACTGCACTGAGTAGCATTTCATTTTCTTAAAGAGGTTTTAATTTCTGCATTCTCAAGGGAAATATATCTCCAACCTGCTTTCCAAAGCCTGCTCCAAAGTCTACATTGGGCAGGGCTTTTCGTCTACCTGTAAACCTTATCCATAGGTAGTCTGGCTTTTTCGGGGTATTATTAAGTTTGACACATATGCACCAAGACTATTTAAATGAGTTGTTAATTAGTCAGTGCTTAAACAACACATTTTCTCTAGTGTACTGTTCCAATACTAATAACTCGTGCTCTTCCCATCTGTTTGCATCCACCTGTTATCATTATTTTAAACCAACAATGAAAAATCTTCAATGAAGGAACTAATTTCATGGTATATGTTCATACCCAGAAACAATGATAATGCTTTTTGTTGCTATCATAAGGCACATGTTAACTACTTTACTGTTGATATTCTAAATTGAAATTCATACCAGAAATGAGACAGGGATGCTTTCAGGCAAAGAGGATTTTGTATTTTTTGAGGGGGAAGAGATACTGGAAAGAAAAATACTTAATATTTCCATATGACCTCAAAGTTTTATTAAATGACGTCTTTTCACATATATTTCACAAAATAAAACTCAGCATTATTTACACCGACAGCATGAAATTAATCTTCTGGGTAACTGAGCATCTTAGAATCATAGAACCATAGAATCATTTAGGTTGGAAAAGACCCTTAGGATCATCGAGTCCCACCATCAACTCCATTCTACAAAGTTCTCACACCATATCCCCTAACACCACATCTAAATGACTCTTAAAAACATCCAGGGATGGTGACTCCACCACCTCCCTGGGCAGCCTATTCCAGTGTCTGACCATTCTTTCTGTGAAGAATTTTTTCCTAATGTCCAGTCTAAACCTAGCGGTGTAGCAGGTCACTGATCACTTCCTCTTTCATTGTGATGACCTCCTCCAGCTTCCCCTCCCTGTCTCCCAGCTCACGAGGCTGGGTGCCCAGGGAACAGCTAGTTCCACTGCTAAAGACTGAGGCAAAGTAGGCATTGAGCACCTCAGCCTTCTCCTCATCCTTTGGGACTATGTTTCCCTCTGCATCCAGTAAGGGGGGGAGATTTTCCCTAATCCTCCTTTTGTTTTTAATGAATTTATAGAAACATTTTTTGTTATCCTTAACAGCTGTAGCTAGGTTGAGCTCTAGCTGCACTTTGGCTTTCCTAATTTTCTCCCTGCATAGCTTCGCTATATCCTTATAGTCTTCATGAGAGACCTTCCCCCTCTTCCAGAGGTCATAGGCTCTCCTTTTGTTCTTGAGGTCCAGCCAAAGGTCCCTATTTAGCCAGGCCGGTCTCCTTCCCCGCCTACTTGTTTTTCGGCACACAGGGACAGCCTCCTCCTGTGCCTTTAAGACTTCTCTCTTGAAGTATGTCCAGCCTTTCTGGGCTCCTATATCCTTCAGGGCAGCCTCCCAAGGGACTTTGTCCAGCAGTCTTCTGAACAGGTCAAAATTTGCCCTCCGGAAGTCTAAGGTGGCAGTTTTACTAACCCCTCTCCTTGTTTCCCCAAGAATCAGAAATTTGTTCATCTCATGATCACTGTGCCCTAGACGGCCACCAATCTTTACTTCCCCCACAAGTTCTTCCCTGTTCACAAGAAGCAGGTCCAGGAGGGCACCTTCCCTTGTCGGCTCACTTACCAGCTGTGTGAGGAAGTTATCTTCCACACATTCCAGGAACCTCCTGGATTGTTCCCTCTCTGCTGTGTTGTATTCCCAGCAGATATCCAGGAGGTTAAAGTCCCCCACAAGAACAACGGCAAGTGACCGCGAGATTCCCCCCAGCTGCTTATAGAAAGCTTCATCTGCCTCACTGCTTGGGTTGGGAGGTCTATAGCAGACTCCCACAGCGATATCAGCTTTATCGGCCCTTAACCTAATCCAAACACTCTCCACCCCATCATCACTATACTTGATTTCCGAGCTCTCATAGCATTCTCTAACATACAGGGCCACTCCTCCACCTCTCCTTTCCTGTCTGTCCCTCCTGAAGAGCTTGTAGCCATCGATTGCGGCACTCCAGTCGTGTGAGGCATCCCACCACGTTTCTGTGATAGCCACTATGTCATAGTTTTCCTGGTGCATCATGGCTTCAAGCTCCCCCTGTTTGTTGCGCATACTGCGTGCATTGGTATAGATGCACTTCAGATGTGCTAATGACTCCAGCACCTTTTTGTGAGTGTGGGCCCCATTTCCCACCAGACCCCTCTCAGGTGCTTCCATGATTTCTAAATGTCTGTCCCTTCTCTCAAATGAAATGGCAGAGTGAGAGTCCTTGCTAGTCCACCATCCTTCAAGCCCTGGCATGCCTCCCTTGGGTTTAGTCCTGACAGACCCAGTTATCTCCCCAGTTATCTTCCATATTGTATTCTTAAATGTCCTAGATACAGAAACCAACAGATGTTTTCATTGTTAGTAAGCATTTTTCCTAAGGAAAGTGATTTAAGAAGGGGAAAACGAGGTAATCTGGGGCAATGGGAACCATTGTTCTGAGACAGTATTACTGATCTACAGCTTGTTAATATGTCTTAATTCATCCCTGTTATATTTCTCCTTGCATTTCCCAAAATATTAACAAATACTTTCAAAATTTCCCATTGGAAATAGTTTTTGTTTTGCAGTTCCTGGCATATATGGAATTATTATATTTTTTTTGCAAACCTCAAAGAGACTTCAGTGGGAGACAGAGTAGAAAAAAGGAATCAAGTATTTACATGCACACACTTGTGCAATGAAGAAATAAAGGAAAGAGCACCTGGCAATAAATCACAGCTTGTATTATTTTAAGGAAAATCATACAACTTTAAAAATAAATTAATTAAAAAAAAAAGTGGAGACAGGATATATAAAAATACACCTTAGTGTATAGGTGTGTGTCAGAAGATGTATGCAGACCTATGACCTTATCTGTTTTTCTACACACTGGTGTCCAGCAACATCCGAGATACATCCACTACCCTTGGAACCTCCAGGTTCCAACCTCTCTCACCTACAGATGGAGAGCCCTGTTTGCCAGGCACCGAGTAGCTGTTTCAGTCTGAAGGATCTTGACATGGGACACCTGTGTGAGGGTAACTGAATCATAGCCCTCTTCAACACAGCAACCAGAGTCTAATGAATGGTTCTGTTGACCAAATGTAGGTGTCTAACACAAGCTTAATCTTTCAGCAATGGCTATGACCCTACTAAAATTGTGCAGCTGTACCAACCGGTGCTCTGATGTAGCACGTATGCCAGTCTAGCGGAGATTTGGCAATCTGCAAATCAGTGAGTGAACTGCAAAGGATAGGCTTGGAGCATGTAATCAACTCTGACTAGTGCTGGACAGGTTAGGTAGCGACATAGAAAGTGAAATGTGTTAGACTGTTTTCATTAATGTAAGCATACTAAGGGCAATAGCTGGTACAGCAGTCATAACCTAATTTAGATCACTAAAACCAAAACCAGAATTTTACCCTAAGATACCAGATGACCTTTCAGTGGCACAGGATTCCAGATCACTGAGATCCTGCTGACACTACTATCTCTGCCCTTTCCAAGGAAGAATTATTGAATCATAGAATGGAATCATAGAATCATCTAGGTTGGAAGGGACCCTCAAAGTCATCGAGTCCAACCATCAACCCAATACTGACAAAACCACCACTAAAACATGACCCTCAGCACCACATCTACCCATCTTTTAAATTACTCCAAGGATAGCGGTTCCACCACTTCCCTGGGCAGCCTGTTCCAATGCTTGGTAACCCTTTTGGTGAAGATTTTTTTCCTAATATCAATCTTAAACCTCCCCTGGCGTAACTTGAGGCCATTTCCTCTTGTCCTATCGCCTGTTACTTGGGAGAAGAGACCAATCCCCACCTCTCTACAACCTCCTTTCAGGTAGTTGTAGAGAGCGATGAGGTCTCCCCTCAGCCTCCTTTTCTCCAGGCTGAACAACTCCAGTTCCCTCAGCATCTCCTCATGAGACTCGCTCTCTAGACGCCACACCAGCCTTGTTGCTCTTCTCTGGACTCGCTCCAGAACCTCAATGTAAGAGCAAAGCATACGAGAACACACACCCACAAGATAACACAGTCTTACATATAGAAGGTGCATATAAACAAACAAGCACAAAGCTGCTCTGTGGCTGGATCCAGGGCTGTTAGAACAATATTCACAGACGGAAAACAATAATCCCACATGCACAGGTTCTTACAGTTTGCTGTGGTGGCCAACAGCATAGAGCTATGAGCTGTTGCCAAGTGAACTCCAAGCAAAGTTGTTCTTCCATGTGAATACCAGAAAACAGCCAAATTATGCGATCAACTCAAAGAAATTTCATTTTTCTGTTGTTAATCTGAATGAGATTCTGTACATTTTCTTAAAATGTTGACCCACTGCTGCTACATTCCTGCTTCTATAAACAAGCACATGCTACCATTTTGCAGAAACTCTACATAAGGAGTCATGAAGAGGAGGCTGAGGGGAGACCTCATCACTCTCTACAACTACTTGAAAGGACATTGTAGAGAGGTTGGTGCTGGTCTCTTCTCACAGGTAATTAGTGATAGAACAAGAGGGAATGGGTTCAAGCTGCAGCAGGGTAGGTTTAGACTGGACATTAGGAAAAATTTCTTCACAGAAAGAGTGGTTAGACACTGGAATAGGCTGCCCAGGGAGGCGGTGGAGTCACCATCCCCGAATGTGTTTAAGAGTCATTTAGATGTGGTGTTAGGGGATATGGTGTAGGGGAGAACTTTGTAGAGTGGGGTTGATGGTTGGACTCGATGATCCCAAGGGTCTTTTCCAACCTAAATGATTCTGTGATTCTATGAATAAAGACAAATCTTGCCTTTGGATTTCAAGAAGGAGCTCTCAACCTCATGGCCTGCAAAGAGTTCAAATGCTGTCTCAGTCTGCATTTCTGAGTGATATTTCCCATCAAATTAAGATCTAATAGCTTTGGAAGGGTTACTTAAAATTTTTACATGAGAGAAACTTAATATTCCTTTCCTTTATGGCAGCTGCTATCCACACACATCTACGGTATTCCTGCTCTGAAAAAAACATGTTTCTAGAGTGATTAATTTAATCATTTCATATGTTTCCAGTTCTTTAATATCACTTGCAACCGATGCCACAATCACAGACTGTACATTTGGCAAAGCCTGATCAATGCATATTGAGCAGTATCAAAAATGTCTCTACCATTTGACAGTAAGGATGCAATGTGACATGTCATTCAGAGTCACTAGAGATCTGTTTTATGCTGCTGTTCCTGTTTCAGGATCACTCTGGACCAACCGCTGTGGTGCACTTCTCACTTTGCAGAGACAGATTTTTCACTTCCCTGGCAAGCCACATGGGATAAATCTGCTGTTGTACCCAGGCAAATTTTTGTAAGCAGCTTCCAGTTAATTGTGCTGCTTTCTCCAGAGATTTAAAAAACACAGCTAATCAGAATGAAGAACATTTCCAGTCTTCGTCAGTAACTTCCATTTGATTTTACAGAAATACTGTAATTAACCAAAGAACAGACTTGGTTAACCAATTGACCAAAATTGGTCATCAAAATACTGGTCTAACCTGCAATAGGACCTAGGATCTAAGCACCGTTGTATAGAGAGTACGTCCTGCCCCAAGGACTTTGCAGCTGAGACTGAGACAGCATGCAGGCAAGAACAAATGGCAGGGAGGAGTAAAGATGTAGGTAACAGTAGTCAGATTGAACACATAGTGCGCATTTTGACAAGCTAAACTGTTAAAGGCACTACTCAGAGAATAGTCAAGCTGCATGAATAGTAGGAGGATTTGTTATGTTTGCTATGTTAGGGTATTTACAGGAGTGATCTGGCATTTAAGAAAAGGTTAAGCTAAATCAAAGACGGTGTAGGTGTATATGGCACACTGTAGTCTTGTCTGACTAAGACCTAGTGTGGATGGAGGAATAGAACCTGTAAGAGTTACTCCAACCTAGGAGTAGTCATGAAAGGCGCTGTAGCTCCAAGAAATGCCTTGTGAAGTTAAAACCTGTGCCTGATCTTCCTGGCACTGGGAATGACTACTTTCCTCGATAGGAATGGAATGGGTATCTGGGAAGCAACCTCACGCAAGCCTTCTCCCACATTCATATTTGTTTGGCTTGCCGCTTTCTGCTCATAGGAGTAAACTGAGAACAGGCTCGCAAAACTGTACTTGGACCCAAAATAGGCAAAAACGTAATGTAAGACAAAATAACACACTATTGAATTTCTCCACCTCCATTTTCAAAAGCACCAGGAGGTGAGATCTAGTGGTACTCATAGTAGTACCAAGGAATGAGTCCTGAAAGCGTCTTCTGCTGCATGGAGTTCAGCTAAATTTTAGCCTGCCTTGTTCTGTCACATAAACATGTGTATGGAATTAAATAAAGAGAAGGAGAATAGCTCCATATAGGTATTTCTGATTCAGTAGAATCAATGATTGTATTAAATTAACTTTTCTGCTGAACAGGTCTAAGTTTAACTTTGATTTTAAAATGGGCTCTTAAACAGTGCAAGAGTTTTACAAAATATTATCCAGGTAAATATCAAATGTTTAGAGCATCATCTAGCACTTTTTATAAACCACAGCTCATTCCTAAATGTAGTGCTTCCATTTAGCAGGTACATATTATTCGCTGTAATATAAATCAAATATAAATTTAGTTTTGTTCTCGGGACAAGTCCTGAAAGGCGTCAGTGACCCACAACTTGCAGAGTGCTGAGCACCAACTGGCATTTGGGCTCACGCCAATTTCATTGTTAAAAAAAATCAGAGACATTGCCACTCTTCATCAGTTACACAGGGAGAAATGCTGTTACTGTATTTTGCTTTGTGCGTCGGGGTTTCATGAGACAGTTTGTTTTATATATAAAGTATGCATTCGTATCTCGTGTGTGTATATATATTTATCATATATAAATTAGATAAATTTTTCTGAGCAATGTTTTATTCTTGGCACATAAACATTAAGTTCCCCAATTAAAACTCACACACTTTATTGGCTCTCCAAACCTACAACTGAGCAGCCCTTGGCATAAAACTTGTAAATTATACTTACGGCTATCTGGTACACTACCTCTCCTGTGACTTTTATTCTCCTCTTGCTGCCACCATCACCTCTATTTGTCTATTATTTCCACAATTTCATCTTATCCTGTACGCACTGGATATAAACATGTTTGCACATATGTACACACACAATTAAATAAATTTCCTAGTATTTTCAGGATCAGCACTGTAAATTTTTTAGGGTAGACTTTCTTACTTGTATGGGACAATGACTGGCATTATGGACTTCTCCACACTCATGGAGTTGCTGGAAACCAGTGAAATATGTGAACAACAAAAGAAGAAAATCTCAGAATACACGGACTTGAGATGTTAGTCTTGCGCTCTTAAGAAAACTAATTATTACTGGACACAGTGAGCTCCCTTGAGAATTAGATGTCCTTCTCAATAAGTTTACAATAAAAAAGGAAAGCTTGTGTGCTGATCCTATTAAAAGGAGTAGAGTGTGGACTGTACCACTTAATCCTGCTCCCAGTGAAAACAGTGTTGAAACTCTGACCAAGACAATTAATACCACTGCCACCACTCATTATAACCATGTGGGCTCTAGGGTGAACAAGCAATTTGTACATCACTCTGTCCTCTAAGCTCAAACAAATAGCTCATACTTAGCCTTTAGAAAGATTTTTTGGAGAGCTTCAGACTTTTTTTTCTCCAACTAAATTTTGGGTACAGGTCAGAGGAAAAAAGGTATCACTTACCTTTGATAGAGCTATATTTGCTGAGAAACACCAAGCTACAGGCTGTGATTTTGAAATTCCACCCTTCAGTTCAGAATGTCCTGTGCTTTAAATAGCAGCTACTAAAAAAATTACCTAGAAGGAAATTGTTTTGTTTTAAGCAACTCTACTTCTCTTCACTCACCTAAGGGTTCTAACTTCTTACTGAAATGGTTTCCTAGATTTCTTGGAGTATTCTCCTTACACAAAAGGAAAGGTTTGTCATAATTTTTCTTGAGGAAAGTGGTGGGGTTTTAACAAGAACAGTTTGAAACAGAAATGTTTGTACCTGGTATTTGAATAGCAATGACAAGCTTCCAGACATGGCAGTAGATATTTGTAAAATGAAGAAAAAAAATCAATGTAGATTTGATTTAAAAGTTTTAGTTTTCTTTTTCTCTCTAAGGAAAATGGTTTCTTAGCTGGAAATCACATGGGAATTTAATTAGCTAAAGTCTTATTAAATGCTTTTTTAGCGCATTCACTTCAACAAATATTAATTATGAGACATGAAAAGACATATAGAAAATGTTTAACAAAGAGCATAATGGGAAAAATGTAAAGGTTTGTATTTTTTTTATTCTATTTTCTCCTTTTTTTTTTTTTTTGTGCTTGCAAAAACACCAAACACAATGAAGCTGTTTTACATTGTACTTTGAGATGGTAATGGTGCATTTTAAAACAGAATGTGTCATGGGATGTGCTCCAGCAAAATTTAGGCAAAAAAAATGTGTGATGACTCTGGCAGAGTACTGTAGCTTCTAAGAGTCCATTCCACTTTAGAAATATTCATCATAGAATGTGCAGAAACATTTTACAAAATCTCATTTACACAGTACCTTAAAGCACCTGTCCTTTCCAGCCCAAATTCTTCTGTGTTCTGCTTATTTAAATTACCTTACCCCATTCACCACAATGTTTTAGAGTAACTCTGTAAAGCAGGTGAAAGCAGTCATCTCTATTTTATAGATAGACGGAAATCCAGACAGACTTCCAGTGAAGCAAAGGTCATGTAGGAAGACTCTGGCCAATAAAGTATATAATCCAGGACCCTCAAATTTGAAAGCAATTACCTCAGGTTCTCAATCATTCATTTTTCTTCATTCCAGGAAAGTAATGGCTAGGAATTCTTCATGAAGAAACTAACCTCTTTAAAAAATAAAACTGAAAAAAATAAAAATCAAGGTTTGTCTGAGTATAATATCATAAGAACAATAAAAAATAATCCTATCCTGTTGTTTGTTAAGAACTGAATATTATCTGGCACTAATAACCAAAGCATGACATTCAGACTGTCACCAGTTGGCCACTTGATCAGTTAACCAGTTTGGGGGCCTAAATTTCAGAAAGTGATTTTGAATGTATCTATTTCAATGCATCACTTAATCTCTAGAGAAGCCCAAAAATTGAGCAGTTGCCTCTCTCTATTTCAGGCTACAATGTTCCATAGGTGCCTATGCATACATAACTTCTTTGGTACAAGGAGCAGCCAGACCTGAAGAAGTGGGCAGAATTTAGGCACATGAGCACCATTGCAATTTTGAAATGAGCAAGGAGACAGCAAAACTCCACCTAAGCCCTTGTTACATGTGTTCTGAGTATACGTGATTTACTTTGTCAGCTTGAGGTGTCCTCTAGATCTAGTTGCCGTTTGCAGTAGAGGTGGTGTGGTGCACTTTTTGAAAAGTTAGTATGAATATGCTTGACCTTATGAGCTGAATAGTAACTTCAGGACCCACACTATGAACATAAGAAGATGGAAGGTAGCCTTACAAGTGATTCAGCACATCTCCACAAGGTTCTGGTTCACCATTGCTAGATAGATGCAGGATGGTCTCAAGATGTGCTGGATGCTCCAGCCTCCTTATCCTTTGCTGGCCCGTTTCATTCTTTGGCGGCAGATCTGGACTAACCAACACCTTCCTCGTAGCACAATTCCCCTATCTTTACAGACACATATGGGCTTCTTACAAACCACATATAATTCAGGTCAGTCCCACAGACCACTTGAGAAAGACACAGGAAACCTGGATGTCTGCACACTTCTCAGCCCCAGCGAAGTAATTCTGGGCTTTTCAAGAGTATGCTCTGATTGTTACTTGGTGGTCAGATTTGGGACTTTCAAATTATCCCTAGATTACTAGTTTTTTAATTCGGTAATCAACCATAGCAAAATGACACACAAACACATCCCCACACTACACACTCGTTCCTGGAATAGTTACTGCAGGAACTCTTGGAGCAGAAAATGAACAGAGGGAAAAAACAACAAATTTAAAAAAAAAAAAAAAACAACAAAAAAACCCCACACAACAGTATGAGAGTATGAGAGTAAGAGAGTGTGAGAGTAAGCACACTTTCTCTTCCACTTAAGGGAATTTCCTAGTTACTTCCACCTGAAGTCAAGATTCTGCTTGGGTTCAGTTTTTTCTAACACAACAGGTTTTACCTGATGATTCAGCAACAGAGGAGGAAGGTGTCCTTTTACACCATGTCTACTGTTAGGCACCTGCCCACGAAAGATTATCAATATCCGCTTTCTGATAATTGACATCCACAGTGCCATTCCCTTTGTTAGATCTCAAAACTGAACTAAAATTCAGGCTGTAACTAAGGGAAATGCTGGTTTCAAAAATCTAGAAATGTTTCTGAAGATCACTAACTCGTGTAGCCACATGAGAACTGATTCCAGTGTGCGCAAAGCAACTAGCAGTTACATAGCCTGTAAGTACCTGTTGCAATCAGTTTTATCCCTCTGCATGACTCAACACCCATTTTTCTTGTGTGTCCGGATTGACATCCAGACTGTAGATGGATTTGCTGGAGATATCAAAGAACCGAGTCTGGATTTCTAAAGATCAGGCTAGGAATCGGTTCAACTTCTTTCAAAACGAAGTCCCTTCCCCCATGCTGTAGGTGCAATTTTTCAAGTATCATATATGCCATGAGTAACTTTGAAGTTAATAAATATTATTGTGTCGAATAAAATAAAATAAAGCCTTCTCAGCGAGACAAAGATCAGCTTCAGTGCTATCTAATATATGGCTTTAGCCCCTGGCAGTGTGTTCTAGGAGTTACAGCAGTTGAAAGAAATTTGAGAGCACAGCGGTGTGTTTGGATTACAGAGTGTCTAAGCTACAAGAGAAAATTATCTTTCAAAAAAAAAGGGTTTATGAGGTGAAAGAGTTATGTAAATTGTCTTTTAAAACTTGTAAGAAGAAAAAGTTGTAGTGCATCAAAACTCTTGGAAAAACAGAGGAGAAATTTTTTTTCTGTACTTTAAAATGATAAAAAGGCTTTAAGGCTTTTTTTTTCTTTTTTTTTTTTTTTTTGTTTTTTCTGTCCAATAAAGAATATAAAGCATGGAAAAGACTTCATTCTTAATTACACTTGATGAGTTTCCATAAAGTTCATAAGTCTTCTTTCTGCTGCTTATTGCTATAAGAGTGAAAGCTGGCAACCTCTGCTTTCACACCATAACCTTGTTCAAGGTGTGAAAGGAGTATTCCTAAGGAAAATGCAGCTGCTTTGGAAGTGGCACGGCTCCCTGTGAAGCAACAGCTAAAAATGGCAACACATTTCAGCATCAACAGGAAGGGCACTGAGAACAGAAAAGTACCAATTGCAACTGCATAAAACCTTCGCTACTCTGCATAGTTCATCCCTGTAGAGCAGGAGTAGCATCCTAAAGAAAGTAAAGGAGCAGAGCTACCAAAACATCAAAGGGGACAGAACCATGGCTCTATGAGGAGAGGCCAAAGAGGTCTGGACTCTTCAGTTTAAGAAGAAGAAGAAAGGCGAGGGAGACGTGTTCAAGCTTTGCGTCCTGAAGGTGGTATATAAAATGAGCGCAGGAACGTAAATTGCCACCCACACAGCACTGCATACGCTCAAGGGGCACTTTGTGAAACTGGCTTAAAACGGATAAATGTAACACATTTTTACACAGTACTTAGCAAACTTCTGGAATATGTTTCTAACGAAGTCTGTGAGGTAGGCAGTATCAGCAGGTTAAAAAATACAATAGAGACATTAATGAACAGCACGTCTATGAACAGTTATTAAAGGGGACGGGCAGGGAATTCCTTTCCAATATGACTGTTTCAATGATGGATGGGGAATGAAGATAATGAGTTTCATATGCTTTCCCTAACCTGTCTCTCCTACCGCAGCTATCAAAGAAAGACTGCTAGGCTGAATGGACTATTGATCTGATAAACTAGGTTAATTTTTATATTCTCTTTTTCTAATGGAAAGCCAGGAATTTGTCTCCTGATTCCTAAGAGGACATCCTAAGGAAAATTGAAAGACAGAGTTGTAGTTCTGGTCAGAGTTACAGGCTAGAGTAAAGCGTACGCATGTGTGTCCTTGCATGTGCAGGAGATGCGAAGGAACCAAGAACGCCGCACCACACCCAACTGCAACAGGGATCCAGAAAAAGGAAGTGTTTCTGAACACACAGCCAGTGAAACAGGCATGCCTTTTTGTGTGTGTGGCTTTAAATGAGTAGAATAAAATACAGCAATTCAGGGAGAATCTGTAAGTTCTCCTGTAAGTGCAATGACAGAGGCAAGAAATACCTACAAAAGCAAAATACTGCACTGAGACCATTTTCCAAATAGGAGCGGGATGAAATAAATTAATATACCTTCCAGTTATTGTAGCTGTATCAAAATGCTTTGCAGTAATGATGTACAATGCACGCTTTAAATACTAACTTTTTATATGAAAATGAGTTTTTGGTGCTCTGAAACCTCTTACTTGTGGCTGCTGCTGCTGCCTCAGTTGAAGTCATATCTTCTAGTTATAGAAACACTGGAAGTTATGGAAACATCTCAATACTACAGGGCTTCATGCTAAAAGAAGATGGATAAATGAGAAATGGATGGGACAGTTCTCCATATAATGGAGCAACAGTAACGAGGCAGTGGTTGAATTATTTGAGTAACTTGGTAAGACCACAAGACCTTTTGATAAGAGCATGAGATCTTACATACAAAGGCTGATGGCAAGTCTTGTAAGAAATTTCATCTTATTTCAGTGCTTATAGATCTGGATGGAGGAGAGATGAGGTGCGAAAAGGCGGTTGTGCCTTTTCTCATCTTTAAGAATTAAACTGTTGCTAACTTCAAATTCACTTTGTGATTACAAAAGAATTGCTCTAGTCTAACAGAGGAAGGGAAATTAAAAGTTTCAACTGAGTAGTTGCTACTTACCTGTATAATTCAATCTTCGGACAAGTATTGAACGTTGCCAAAGGGCATTAATAAAAAATATTTTATTCCTTTTAACCTACTGTTAAAATTAAATGAAATTAATAAAAAGAAAAAATAGATAAACTGTGCATGATGGAAATTACAGGTTGTTCTCCAACAAAATTTGTGACCTCTGTTTTGTTTTGTAACAAATCCTTGTATCCTGTCAATACGATGTTCCTTAGCAGTGCACAAGACCAGGGAAACCATGAATCAAATGAAATGCAAGATACATACAGTAACTGCTCTTGAAATAGATACCTATAGTTTTATATACCTTGTTCAGTAACATTGTACACTACAAGATTAGTGCCCTAAATTCAGCACTTGTCGTTAGGCATCTACTATCTCTTGCACATGTACTGACCATTTAATTTTAAAAAGTCAGATGGGCATCCACCTACTCATAAAACCACTTGAGAAATAGACTGTGATTTTATAACTTTATGAAAATAGTTTTTAGCTGGAAACAGAAAGAAATAAAGCAGGGCCATGTTACATCAGTCCCTGCTCCACAAGTAAGTCATGGTAGGAAAAAATCAAGTCAGAGGGACACTGGATGTCCATCAGGAGATGAAGGAAAAGTAAAAAGGCAAACAATGTTTTTTTAACAGCATTCATTGAGATAGAACTCTTTCTGAAATTCATTCAATTGACATTTCAAACATGAGAACATAAATGGCTATAGAGTCTGTAGCAGTCTAGCCTATACATTCTGAGATTCAGCTAATTCAGAAGAGGGTTCATGGATTCCCGCTCCTTATTTCATTCTGTTTTCTGCTTTCTCATGCTTATTAGCATGTGAGAAAACATTGATTTCTTTAACACTTCCCTACCTTCAAATATTCATGCTGAATTTTAAAGCATTTTCTGACAATTAAACATTATGACAATTCTGTTCGGTCCTGTATAAAAAAGAATCTGATGTCAACATCAAAAAAACTGGCAGAATCAGTAAGAAAATGTAGCCTCCAGCTTCCAGTTCTGCCTCTAGGCAGAAAACACTTCCTCATTTTTTTTTAAACAATAATAGTAATAACAACTTAATAACTAACAATATTTGCTTATTAAGAAAAAATCCCTTACTGCTTTTGCAATCCAGTTAGTGACAGAATAGTGCCAGTTCCCCATCATCCTGCAATTTATGGTTAGAGTATCGGGGAATCAACACGATAGTTTGCTGAAGAAGAAAAATCATGTTGCTTGAAAGTTAAAACTGATGCTGTCAGAGACACAATTGTTTCTTCTGTTGTAGTTAGTGCTACCACAAGAGCTACAATGTTGGCTGTCAAGAAACAGACATACTTCCAAAGTTTGAAACACAAGTTCCTTCCAGATTGTGCTATATAACCAACTGTATTCATAAATTACCTGGTGGATAAAATAGAATAATTATAACAATATAAAGGACAGACATTTTTCAGTAAATATTTCTATACTGGAAAGGAGAGTTAATAATGTAGCCATAAAATGTAAAGCGAGTGAAACGTTATTGACTCCAACCATAACTAATAGCGATATTTAGCAACAGTTACCAAAAGCAAGGATTTTAAGAAAAGCTAGTCCAGATAATGCTCATCTAAGAACTTAAAGCATATGGCCAAAAAAATCTCTGGATCACAAATTCCAACTTTGATCTGCAGATACGCGAATGGATAATATAAAACTGAACCAATAAGAATTAAAAGAATGCAGTACTGTTAATACTATTCTACGTTTGTAGAAAATTAAAGTATATTGGCAACATTTTGCTATGTTTACAGTTTTGTGTGATGAAAATAATGATGTTGTTGCAATAGATTTCAGTAATGCACTTGAGTTGAGACCACATGACATCTTGAGTGATAAAGCTTGAACAATTTAACATTCACATATTAAATAGATTAAAAACTTATAAAATAATAAGATTGAGAACACAATCCTACATCAGAATAATTGCCACACAGCTGCACTTCAAGTAGAAATTCACTGAGATTCTTTTTGGCTCTTGCGTATCTTAATGTTCTCATCAATGGCTTAGGAATGGATAAATACACAGTAAAAACACAGGTACAAAAGGCACCGATTTTGTTGATGGCCAAATGCCTAGGGAGTAGTAAATAAAGGAGGAAGATGGATATCCCTATAGCCTGTAAGCAAACTGTGTGGTTCAAATCTAAAACCACACATCAGATGCAGAAATGTAGGCCATGGAAATGCAATGGCAGATTCTATCTTGAAAGCTGTGATTCTGGAACAGTCTTAGGATGACAAAGGGTAACAAACTGAGAGTAGCTTCCCATTATAAATTCGTAACCAAAAGGTTTAATATGATCTTAGGATTACAAACATGGAAATATTTCACAGGATAAAAAAAAAATAAAAAAATAAAAAATAAAACAACAAAGCCTACGTTTGTCAAAGTTATAAGTCCTACTGTAATTCTGGCCACAGTTCTTGCCTCCATATGTTAAGAAGGATACTAACACCCTTGGAAAGGATTCAGAAAAATACCACTGAATGACTGATGGGCTGGAAAACACACATAACAGTGAAAAAATGAATGCGATCAATCCAGTTATGTTTTCATGCAGACCACAAGGGAGAGACTTGATCACATGCCATAAGCATCTATAGGAGAAACAGAACTTTGACAACGGATAGATATTCAGTCTAGAAGGTAAATATATTTAAAAGGTCACTTGGAAAATAGGTAAATTAAGAATAGAAATAAAGTAAAACTTTTTAACAAGGCCGATGTGTTGTTCATTGTCATTAAAACCAATTACAATTGTGGTGCTTATTTAGTGACTTTTTACTACCAAACACTGTTGTCATTGCATCTAGAAAAACGGTGACTGTTACTGTTAACAGCGGTCTGTACCTGGAAAATGAAAGTCTCATAACAACATAACTGGCAGGGGTATTAATTTATGCACCGCATGACAGCAATTTGTAGACTTCAGGGCCTACATAGGCCCCTGGAACCGTCCCTTCCCTTTCTTTACCAAAGGAATTTTTAACATGGATCCCTATTTTATCCTTTTGTATGCTTTTCCATGTCTAAACAGTTTGTCTTGTCATGAAAACACAAGGTTTTCCAGCCATGCTTGCCTGTCCTGAACAAGGACATCTTTTCCTATCTCTTGCCCTTATGATTGTTGCAGAACTTATCAGTATGATAAAAATAACTTAATTCTGTGGAAAATTGCCACTCACACAACTCACTTACTCCAAGGATTTTACAATGTGCTATAACATATAGAGTGAGACAATTTGGCATACTCAGCCATGCAAAAAATTACATGCATTTTAGAAAAATAGAAATATTCTATTTGAATTCATACAACTTCTTGTAACTTACCAGAATGTTTAACACTATCCAGTCTACCAGATAAACTATCAGAAAGTGAGTACTGATCATTTTTATTTGGATAATAAGGCCAGTTTTCCGATGATTGCTCAAGATGATAAACTAAATTTGTAGGGTATTCCAGTTGTGTAAAAGGTAAAGTCTATTCTGGCCATCATTTTGCTTTCGTTCTTCTGACAAATGGATCCAGCGCTGAAGAACTGCAGATTAGAAAGTAATTTGCAGTTAATTCCAGTTTCCTGATCTACAAAAGAAGGAAGATGAATATAGCACCTGTCAGAAGGAGGACTCTGATGGGCAACATCAAGTCAAATTCTTTAGAGTACTGAATCCAGGAATTTTTTTTTTGATAAAATATTATGAAGAAAAAGTGTAAGAACAGGTACATGCCAAAACATCTTACATGTTATCCTACCAGTCAGATTCATTCACTTGAACCAGCACTATTCTGAAATCATCAACTGCATCTCTTACCACCTTTGTGAATCTGAAGCTACACATATCATCAGCCTACAAAAAAACACCAGCTGGCTGAGAAGATACCAGGTAGAAAGATGGCTTCTCACTTAATTATTAGAGCATGTAGGACATATGAGATATGAAAACAAAACCATCTGCATCAGAGTTTGAAAATTGAGACAGAGACCATCTTTCTGCAGATGCAAACAGAGCTTCTCCCTTTTGTTCCTGTACCAGATTATAATGGAATAATGTTATATTTCATTTCATGGCCTCATACAGCTAAAAACAAATACAAAGCCCTAACGGATAAAAGCTGTGTAACACCTCTTGACGAAATTTGACTGCTATGAAAGTACAGTCTGTTCCTCTCTATATTAAATGATTTTCAAACTCAGCTTTGGGGCAGCCACTTTCCTGATACCCTCAAAACTAATAGAAAATCTCACTTGCCCAACAATTCTGCTCTAACTGCAGTAAGGTTAAACCTGAATATTTAAAAGTGTATACACTATTTTG
The DNA here is from genome assembly GCF_028500815.1 of Rissa tridactyla. Classification (NCBI taxonomy): domain Eukaryota; kingdom Metazoa; phylum Chordata; class Aves; order Charadriiformes; family Laridae; genus Rissa; species Rissa tridactyla. The sequence goes on along the minus strand of NC_071466.1, from coordinate 4,021,709 downwards.
CTCTGGTTATCACAATTCTGAATGGAACTATTTTTTATTTGCTTGGTTTTCACTTTTGAGAAAGAAGATTTTGGAACTGATATTTTAGTTTCCAATTTGGGGGTTTCATCATATAGGTTAATCATATTTTCAAGCTTTGCCTCAATGCTCTGAAGGCTGCAAGCATTTTTCCCCAGTGAAACTTGTGATTCATATGTAATGACTTGCCTCCAGGAGTAAACGTTTTAAATATATGTTCATATATCATGAAACATGGAGTGTCTGATCAGTTAACTCTTGGGAGAATGGTGTGTTGACTGTTCTTATGCCTAAAAATGAGCTTAAGGGCATCCTCACTTGGTTTCTCAACAACCACCAGTTTTTCACTCACATATTTTATCTATTTCTGAAAATTTTGGGATTTTTTTAGCGCCCAGGATCAGTCTTCACAGATTCATACGCTTTACCAAAAGCTCACTTTCTTCCACTCGTGCAAATACATGTACAGGCCAAATGAAGCTTTGCTCCTCGTACCACTCCCAGGTTTAGCAAAAGCAGTGCTGCAGTGTCATTTCCTGCAATAACCCACAGATAAGGACTGAGCATCATACCGCCGAGAAATGTTGCTCTTGCTGAGAATCCTGACCAGAATGATTAAATCTCATCGTCTACCTATACTCGCTTTCCACTGTTGGAAAAGCTGCAGCTGTAACCGTAGTTGTTCAAACATATGAAACTTCAGGTACCTTTGGATCAATTTGGGTACTTAATTAAAAAAGGACAAAGTGCCTGAGGACACTGCACTTGTGCACTTGTGGACCCTGCTCCTCCTTGTGCCACAAGCAGATTGAGTTTCTTTGCAAAATATCCCACCCTACCATTCTACTTTACCATGCAAAGTAGAGCTATTAAGAGTGGCATCTCCTCTGAGGTGCTGAGAGACCTCTCAGTAAATATCAAAGTGGAAGTTCTATGTATTCATTGATCATTGTAGATACCCAAAAGTAAACATATCAGTTCAAATTGAAAAGCATATAAAGTAAAGGTAAGGAAAATAGTGGCGTGGAATCTGTATCTTCAGAAAAACATCTAGTTTGTACCTGGGATAAGATCCAAGTTCATCGAAATGAACAGATAGGGGCCCAGTGCCTCCCTCAGACATTTGTACAACAGTGACTGCACAGGCAAACGCAGCAGCCGTTATTTCCTCATCAACAGCTTAAAAGCAGCCCCAGCTTCATCCAATACTAGATTTGCCTGATTTTCTTTCTCTTTGGGATGTCATCATGGAAACAGTCTTGATTACTTAATGTTCCTTAAAATGGTACTAGCCTAGCTAATCAATGTTATTCTGTTGTTAAGAAGGATATTTTTCCTTTCTGAAACAGTATTGATTACCTAATTATTGCCATTAAAAGCACCCAAAACCAGCACACATTTAAGCCAGTGACGGCATGGCTCCTATTAAAGGTCTCACCAGTAATACTATTCTCTTTCTACTCAGTTTCCAGAGCTTCCCTATTTTTGAACATCTTCAGCTCTCTCATGGTCCTGATATTTAGTAACTTTCCCACCTCCCCCAGCTTCCACTGGCAGACAGTGCAAAATTAACGATAAACAACGGGATCCAACAGCTTGTTCCAGAAAGTAGTGGTACAAGGCACAAAGAAAGGGATATGGCAGTGGGTATAGACACAGCACCTGTTTCTAATTTTTAAAAGTTAAAACTTAATTCCACCTCATTCAAACCTATTTTAGAAAGCAATTGACAACAGGAAAAAATTATAAAATTGGCAGGAAACTAAGACTTGGGTGTTGAGAATTAAGAACTTCAAACTGTGAATTAGAATATATATGTGTATCTATATATATTGTTATTGCATCATCAGGAGAATTTAGCTCTACAGCTGTTTTTATGATTATTGGAGGATTCTTCTGTTTATATTTAGCCATAAAATTACACGTACTTAAAGCTCTGATACCTCTTTAAAAAGGCAGCAGGCAACCTGTCTGTCTCTGTAGTCATGGAGTGTTTTAACCTGATACTCCAAAAACTTTGTGGGATTTGCCTCAGGTGACAAATCACTGATTTTTTCTGACTTTTCACTGTGGGTTATGTGTGTTTTGTGAATCATGAATTGTATATATGACCGCATATATGTTTGTGTGTGTGTATTCCCTCGTGAACAATGTAAGTATTATACAAATACTCTTTTGCAATATCTATACAGAGACAATGGAGTTATAGTATCTTTTTTTTTTTGGTTGATAAATAGCATAAACAGTGGGTTAACTTTACAGATAGAGTATGCATAAAACATATCCTGTATAACATCAGAGGAGTTTTTTAACCCCAAGCTGTGCAAAGGGTGCCGTATAGATAGCCCACATCAACCTCATGTAAGCCCAGTAACTTTTACAGAAGGGAAATGTGGTGATCTACGAAGAAGTTAAAGCAATAAATTGTTTTGGCTGCAACATCACTGGAAAAGGTAAGTAGGCACGGTACGACCCTTTCTTGGTGAGGTCTGACGTACTTTCAGGGGTGTGTAGCTTCGTGGTGAGATATGTCAGAACGGACTTTAAGTATGCAAAAACGGAGTCACAGAAACAGTTTTTCCTCCTAGGTGGCCTAAGAGGTAGAAGGTGGAGTGAGTTCATGGATGCACCTCAGAGCACGTCAACCAGGGCCCAGTTGTACAAATACATAGCAGTTGGTGGTCCTTATCTCCACAGCTACAGACTAAGGGCTACGCTAAGTTTTTGTGCCTGAAGGAGACAGAAAGCTCTACCTACACCATTCTTGTTTTGCTCTCTCAGCCTCACACTCTTCAGCAAGAGGAACAGATGAGGCAGATATATTCACACTTGTAAGCAGTCTGAATACAACCCTGAAGGACAAGGTGGAACACAAAAACATAGCAAAACAGGTGAGAAGAAAACAAAAAAGTAAAGATTTGGAGCCAGGCAGTGCTAGTAGTTACAAGACTCATCCTAACAAACCTCAACAACAGCTTTCGATGTATTCAGTGGAACTGGTTGGTTGATAAGCAATGTGAAAGTCAGTAAAGTGAATTAAATTTGACTTGAATTGATTTAAATTCAAATAAATTCTTTTGATTTTTGAGTTTCATTTCTGGCAGAAGAACAGATTAAGCAAAAAACATTAATTTACCATAACACGACTGTGTTCTCCTACGATAACCCTAAAAATGTCCACGTTACTGCTCACACTGAACAACCCACAGAACAAACAGGGTGCCAGAAAAGGGAATTGGGGGAAAGGCGGACAAAGAAAGAGGAAACTGCTACATTTCTTTCTCCTTGGTACAGTTTTTCTTGCCAAGAATGGACTTAAACTCGAGTTGTTTCTTGCTACGGGACCTGGCATACAGCCACATACGTGTTCCTGCTCACAAGCAGCATCAGCATGCTGGCCACAATCTACTTCAAAAACAAATGAGGTCCAAAAATATCCTCCTCTCTAAACAGGTTGTGTGTGTGTGAGTGCTTGCATGTGTGATTTATGCAAAAATCCTGTCAAAATATTCTGGTTCATCAAAAGTCTAATTTACATACATTTTTGGGACACTGTAGAGGCTGATTAACATGACGTATCGCAATTCAGAAGGAATGTTGACTGAAGCGTTTTAGGAGCCTGGGATGCGGGAGCACGAGGTAGATAAGCATATGGAGCTCAGTCAATGAAACAGGAGGCTGCCTATTCTGCTATGATTTATGTTCCTCAACTTGTGAGAACTTGATGGCTTTCTGAGATAAGGGATTTTGTTTAGAAAAATCCGGTACAATGAAAAAATCATTACAGAGCTTGCTTTATTCATCTTTGATAGGCCCAGCTATGTCTTCCATCACCTTTTACAGACACCAGGATTTGGGTTTTATTAAAGAGAAAAATAGCACTATAATCTCATTTATAAAGAGTAGGTTAAAATATTTAATCAAAAGCATTTAGAAATTATTTTTTATCACCTGGATTTAGAGAAACCATAGCAACATTCATCCTGCAAAATAAAATTGAATGACATTTTATATTAGGTCTTTTAAATTTATGCAATAACTTACCCATGCATCTGAAACTAGATTAATTTTACATTTTCTCATTATTTATTTAATTCCTTTTATTTAACTGGATACTGACATTTCTCCAGAGTCTTAGAATATGAGAGAATCACATAATTGTTCCCTACCTGCTTTGTGTATCACCAAAACAATGTAAAAACTACTCTCTTGCCAAGTCCAAATCTCCAACTAGTGGAAATGCTTGCTACTAGCCTTCCGGAAAGAAAATCATCCCATGCATTATTCACACTGCCATAGCTCTGCTTAAAAACTCTACAGCAAAAAGCAGTTATTTCACTGCAAGGAATTACTCCTCCTCACCCCCAGCAACATCCACTACAGTTAATTATTCGTTTGCACGGACTGATATTCCAGAGCACACGAGACAAAAAGGAAAGTACTCACCATTTCAGTGTCAGATTATCAGCTGATGGGAGACAGAATTTCACATTATTATGACATATGGGGTTGCTTATTGTTTTACAAACAGTATATTTACGCTGGGGCAAATATTTAATAACTGGTGATGTGCAGCCATCGTTCCTGGGAACAAGAATTGGTAAATACAGGAGTAGTTCCAATAGGACAGAAAAAAAAATCTTTTGATCGGTCAAGAGCTACTGCTCCTCAGGGGATCCCTGGAGCACAGTTCTGTGTTTCTTCTTTTCTGTCAGGATATAGTTTAAAAAAGACCTTTATTGCAGCAACTTGTTATTCCCTAAACCCTTTGTCACCTGTGCAAGCCCTTGGAGTGTATCCAAGCAGAGGCTCTTTACCCTCGCCCTCACTTCAGGCATTCATTCATAAATATTTGGGTTCAAAAGCCAGGTGGCACAAGGGTGGAAGAGCAAACTGAAAAGCCAGGTGGCTTTTGTAACATTTCCTGTGGTACTCCTAACTTGGAAATTTAATTATACATAAGATTTCTAATCATCTAATATAGATGCTCAACCTGAATGTTGGGCAGCTATCCCATCTTAAGTGAGCCCTATGATTACTTATAAGTCAATGGAGAGAGACAATATTTCTAACATGATCCAAGGGAAGATGTATTCAGTCTAAGCTGGCCTTCATGCCTAATAGAGAAGGGCTGGATCTTCACAAGAAGCAGCTGGTGGCAGCAACTCTTCTCTCTATTTTTATGTGATCGACCATTAGGGCTCATTTCTGTTGCTTAATGTAGAATCCGGTGTTATCCAAGATGCTACAGAGTGCTCTCTTTGCCCTCAAGTTTCCCCTGCAGAAGGACACACGTCTACTATGGGTGCTGCACTGCATCGTCCCCATGTCTACCTTGCACTGCAAGACTAATCTCCCATTCTAGCCAATAATGATCTGGTCAACACAGTCAGAAGAGACTAAAAAACTATTTAGTTAATTCCCATTTCACCAGGTTTTGGATATGCCCATCACATGAGATAAAGGAGTGGAACTTGCTGTTCATTCCCATATGTGTACAGGTTATAAGCCCACTTGTAAAGTGGTATAATACAGGCCAAAATGATTAAGAGATGTTTTGGAGGCACTTTACTTAAATAATATTTCATTTCCATAATTTACATCCAATCTGCGCCAAGTAGCGACAGCATTGGAGAGTAAAAGGAGGGAGTCGTAAGCGTTGTGTTGTCTGAGGTTGACTTTCTGACAAGACTTCTGCTGAGAAAGAAGCAGACCTTTACATGCTAAAGGACAGTATCATGGCTAGTCTCTGGATGTGATATGAACTTAATACTTCTAGCAGCTGCTGGAGTGTTTCCTTAGACTACGCGGTAGATGTATTTCTCCATGAATACATGTCTCCATGTCTCCATCTCACAGAGGCACAGCAAGGATGAGTACCGATTGGGAGGGGTACTCATTGCAGGTGTATGGTAGTGCTTTTGCTATCTAGGGTAGGCAGGAGGTGAAGGTACCTGATAAATTATGAAGCTTAATGGGATGGCACCCTTATTTATCCCCCAAGTTTGCAGGAAGGTAGCCAGGGGGTCCCACTGGCCGGCTCACAGGTGCTCACTGTCACCACTGGGTGTCTCACCAACCAGCTTTTTGGAGAAGGTGAGAACAGTGATGATCCTTGCTGTGGCTGCACAAGGATGGAAAAACAAATTCAAGCACCAATGGCATCTTACAAGCAGATAGGACTGGATCTGCAAGTTACAGGGGGAAACAGAACAACCTGATGTCCAGCCTCAGAAAAGGGCGTCAAGTGGACAACACCAACCCAGGGTTCAAAACTTCTCTGCAGAGAATTTCAGCCAGCTGCAGTACCAAAAACTATTTCTACTAGAGATTTAGCCCAGAACAGTGAAAACCTGTTCTCCCTCCAACAGGTTAATTCTCTTCCTTTGCATGTAAATCACCTTGGTTTCATGCTTTGCAAGGCACTGTGAACGCACGTCAAATATTCCCTGTTCCACTTAGAGTTAACATTGATGCTACTGATCATGCAATCAGTTAATTAGCTCTGAAGGGGTTAACAGAGATGAAGGGAAGTTCTCCTGACAGAAGACTATGCCTAAAACTACACATTCTGATGGCATTACCTTGTAAAAAAGCATCACACTGAAATAGCATTAAGGAAAGACAAATTAAACAGGAGAGTAGTAGCCAGGGGAGTCTTAAAGTTAATCCAGCGTATTGCTGTAAAATGCTTGCCATCTGGATCCTAGTTTGCTACAGTATTGAAGCTTCGTGGCATTTTCTTCCCTTCATCTTCCCTTGCAGCTATCATTCATGCGAGAGCTGAAAACCCTGTGCAGTACTCCGGTGTTGCGGTGTGATATAAGACGCTTTCAGAAATCCCTGTTAAAGTGTCTAGGCACGTAACTGTCTTCTACAACAGCTTTACAGCTGTTTGTATGTCAGCAGCCCCTGACAGACTCACAGCCATGGAGCAGTGCTAATCGTACAAGTGTTGGCGCGCCAAAAGTACACAAAACCAAGGCTCTCACTTTTTCCAGGCAGAAGGACGGACGCTGTGCCGCCTTTGCCAATCACTCCAGATCCGAATAACTCTACTAAGCTTTCGTGAGCTGTTTCAAATCCCCCTCTTTACCTCCGGTAAAGACAAGCAACAGCTAAGGGGATTTCTTTGCATAAAATACCTCAAGACACTAGAGGGCCGGTTGGCTCGGTAAAACGTAGCGCTGAGAGACTGTAACTTAACAAAACGTGTCTGAGGCTCTGGATGCCGGCTTTGACTAGCAAAGCAGAAGAGAAACGCATCAGCGATTGCGTTTGGTATGATCGACAAATCTGCTTTGAAGAGGCGCCCGGGCGAGGTGGCTGAGAGGGCAAAATGAATTACCTCTCGCCTCCGCCGACGCGGAGGTGGAGGTCGGGAAGGATCCATGGCACACATTAAAGCAGAAGGGAAGACCTTATATGTCTTAAAGGGAATTAAACAGAGAGGTTTGGGGGGGGGGGGGGGGTTGGTTGGTTGGTTTTTTTCCTAGGCTTTGGTGAGGGGAATGATAAAAGGTGTTTTCTCTCAGGTACCTGCTGTTGTCACCGCACACAGGCAGGTTTTAATTCCTAGCGAGTGAAAAGACAAATTCTCCATTTTGGCTACTTTTCCTGGAGTAAAACCAAGCTTTAAAGGAACGGAGCCAGGTCCTCGGGTCACAGAAATTCAAACAGCACCAAGGGAAAGTGAGATTCTACACCAGTTTGCACCCGTATAAACAACTTCTGTTCATGTAAACAACTTCCTACTGATTTCAGGAGGCTGGTCTGATTTCCTCTCCCTGGAATTGTTTTTCTTGTATGTATTTAAACACATTTCATGCCTGCAGTCCCTGCATGTCATGAGCCACAGCATGCTATGACTACGGGGGAGGGGGGAAAACCCAACAGAAAGTTTGCACTTAAGCACCAGGCTGATTCAGCTGTCATTAAAAATGAAGACAGATGAAAGGGACAAATAGTTTTTTTTCCCTGTCCCCTGAGGAAGAGACACGGAGTGACAGCCCAGGGCCAGCTGGGGGCTGGAGGAGCCGATAGGCACAGCTCGGTGGCCAGGCTGCCCTCATCACCGGTGAGGGGCACGGTCCAGCCCGGGTGAGGACAGGCTGCCAGAGACGTGGCCCGGGACATTAGGAAGCTGAAATTCACTTTGAGCACGCACGGATCGCTCCTCTCGTCACACTTTTGAGAGGCAGGTGCTCCGCGGCGCCCGGCGCTTCCCAGGTACCAGGAGGATTTTTGAAGAAATAATCACAACCTGCCTCAAGAGGGTTTCTGAGGTGTTTTTATACAACGGAATTCCTCTCTGGATGTTTTGTTCTGCTGTGTAGTTCTGCAGTATGACCCATTACTAGGGTATTTTGTAGTAATACAGAAGTCATTGAGATCTACAGGCAGCTAGGATTATTTAAGTTTCTTAGATGAATTATCTCTAGACGCACATGCACATGCACACGCACACGTGCTACCTCTGTATTTTCAAGACCATCCTACTTCTACCTGCTGGAGAGGACTGTCATACAATTTTGATAAATTATAAATATGGGAATTATAAATTATAAATATCATACAATTTTGATAAATTACAAATAGGGGAATTTTCCTAGGGGGAGATTAGTCAAATAACTTTCCATCCTTAAAGTACCCTGAGCTTGCAGTGGGCTCCTCTGTCCTTAGCAACATCCCAAAATAAGTTCTCAGTCAGTGCAAATCTAAAAAGGATGTACCAAGTTAAAATTTAATCATCATAATATTAGCAATCTCTGGGGTATGCTCAGAAGAAACTGTATAGCATTAGGGAAATAACATCCCATGAGAGAGCAGTATCTGAACTGTACTTCATTTTCATTGCTGATGACCTGTTAGCAAAAGAATCCACAAGTATAAGCAACCGATCAAGTTGGCTGCGAGTAAATAAGAGGTATAACCAGGTGTTTACTGCAGTACATGCTTATCTGTATTATGTTTGCTTGAGCAAACACTTATACATTGCTTATCACAATACCTCAACCTGCAGAATTCTTTGATCTAAGATCCCATCCCCTTGAAAAGTCTGAATTATCATAAAAATCTTTGGAGCAAAAATCCAAACACTATGAATATTCATTCTCTTCACAGCTGTTACTTTTATGGAAATGCAATAACAGCAAACTTCTTGGATTTGGCAAAGACTTTTCACCAGATGAATACGTGCCAGTAAAAGAACTTAAGTGCAGTGAAAAGCCTGGCTCACTCCTCTTTTCTAAAGAAGTGTGCTGCAGTCCAGAGCATTTTGAAAGTTAATCAAAGAGTCTTTTTTTCAAATTTCAAAACATGTATGCAAATGTCAGCTGGCTGTGCATGCACAGACCGTATTTAATAAACACATCGATTTGAAAGCAATGTTCCATGTCCACAGTTAAACAGCTGATGAACAGAAATTTTGCCCTGATAGAAATAACAGCAGTCTATTTGCTTGTGATACGAAATGCAGTCAGAGTTGTCATCTTCCCTGAAAGTTTAACCCAGTCATATAATTTTGCCCCTTAACAAACAATCTGCATGGTTAACTGAGGTAGATGGGGGGAAGAAAAAGGTACCCGTCCATTTATTTCTACTGCTGTGATTTTCTAAAGCCCTGCTCCAGCAGGTCTCTGGAAAACTGCATAGACCAGGAATGTCTGCAAGTGAGATGCACAGATTAAAACATTCAGCACAAGATGTAAGGTAAAGAAGACTGCAACATACCTTCAGCCGTGTGCTCCTTCCTTCCCAGCCAGCCACTTCTCAAGAATGTACACTACTGATGGGACTAGGAAAGTAATTGTAAATGGACTACTAATAAGTAGATTCATGAAACCAGATGTGACAGCAGGGTGTCACTAGGTCCTTTTTAAACTTGCTTCCAGTGCTGTCTCCTAGTTCCTCCAGACAGAATTAGACAGTCGCTGCTAGGATCAGAGCTGAAGAAGCACGGGTGCTTTTTGACTGCAGTTGCTAATGCTCCACTTTCAGGGAAAGCGCAGAAGTATGTGTGTGCCTGCACTAACTGCACACACTCATCAGCCTGCTACAAGCAGGGAGATGTGATATGCATATTGAAAGAGCTGTGCAGGGAGGAGTAGTTCAGAAGCACACCCAAGCCTGTTCCGCTAGTAATTGCACCCTACTGACCTCCCTGGGCTGCATCACTGCTGTATAATTCACCAATAGGTCTGTCAGTCAATAAGCAATGGATCTGAAATAGTGCATAAGGGGAGGGGAGAGGCGGGGACAAACACGTCTTCAAGCCTTCAAACACCAAACTTTCAAGATAGCTGTTTTACATTTCTCTGCCCTTAACGTTCCCACTGCAAATGTCATGGTCCATAGGTGAAGGCAATTGGATTTCATTTTAATTAATAATCTGAAAGAGGATTTCTTTAGCCATGATAAAGCACATTTTTAACAGGAGTCCTTAATGAGAACTATTATTATTCCAGGGGTTATAGAAGTAGCAACAGATCCCAGCTGTGAAGACTGGCCCCACAGAGGAACGTGTTGTACTGACTGACTCTAAAAAACAGAACTTACAGTCAGATTGCATATGACAAAAGCCAGAAATATCAGTAACTTTACTTTTCATGGGAGAAAATGAGCTTCACAGAGGGAAGAGGTATACCCAAGGTCACACATGGAATTTGAACCCAGATGCTGATTCTACCTGCTGGAATGAGCTCCAACCTTCTCCTGGAAAACTAAGTTGTCATGTTACCTTTCATACCTCTGTAAACAAAGCTGTAGGTTTAAAATTACTTTTTCTGGTCAAGCTCTACTTTCTCTATAGATAAAGATCCTCTTCTAGATCCCATATTGGGGCGTTGGCTTCAGAATGGGTCAATGGGGAAAAAAACATGTAATGAGTGATCAGCACCAGGGTCTAGCATCCCTGGAGTGGTTCTGGAGATCACTCATCCCAGGACTGACTGTATCCTGCTTTATTTGTGAGGTGTGATAAGATCACAGCTCAAGGTGGTGCGGCTTCAGGCCATAAAGATAAACACTAGGATGTGAAAAATCTTCAGAGGCTCCTCCAGAGTAGCAGCATGTCTGCAGGGAATATTTTCTGAGTAAAGGGAAGAGTTTCTTTTTGGCTATTGTTATTTACAGACTGCTGAACAGAACAAACTGCCTCAAGTCCATTGTGTTTGCAGCCTTAATGAACAAACAATACGAGACAGACACACTGCAGCAGAACTTGCAAAATGCAGTAGTATTTAAAAAACCACTTAAAAATACATTTAAAATCCCTACATCTCTTTTTTATGCATGTATTGTTCTTAAATACTATTATATTATCTCAGTAAAATCACTCAGTATTATCTTAGATCATGTCTACATTAACATTAATTAGGATTTTCCATAAGGGAAAAAAATTTGGTCCCTGGAAAACAGTCTTGGAAATCAAACAGACCAGTTCTGTGGAGTGTTTTCGAGGATACTAAATATGTCTCATTTAATTTGATTCTTTATCACACTTAGCTGCAAGCAAACACTTCAGCTCTTACCCTGTGCCACACCTGGACATTCTGGGAAGATTTTTTTTTTTTTTTTTTTTTTAACTCTAGAAAAGGAAGCACCTAAGATACCTCCAAACCCACAAATATTGAATTAAACAGGCAATACACAAAAACAGTTAGCCCAACAGGACTAATCCTGGGAGCAAAGTCACTGCTTTTAAGGTGTGAGCTTTTATGGATTTCTGAAATGCTGACCTTATATAGAGTTGTCCTTATTTCAAGACTGGCATTTACCAAAGACTCTAGAGATGCAAATAAGTGTTGGAAAGAGGGAAATGGACAATTCCATAGGTGAGGAAAGACCTGTGCAGAAACATTTTGGACACCTGGGAATGATGCAAGGACCTAGTATCATAAAAAATGAGAATATTGTGTGTGGAACAAGAGATCCTTACAACTGCCGTGGCACGTGCTACTTGAATAGCAGTACATCTACACGGAGTACAGCAATAAGATGTGGAGCTCTTTCTCTTGCAGCCTGCCTAGAAGTCACGTGAAGGTTGGAAGTCCTGTCCTCCATGTGAACTGATTGGCATTTCCAGGAAAATCCATTCCCAATTAGTGCTGCTAGTCCTGCCTGAACTCAAGAGCTGACTTAGATTTATGTGGATATCGTCAGCATGGCACCATGCTCAGGGCAGTTAATGCTGCCTCTCAGTAGCGTAGACTCACCCAGGCTCGGTGCCAGGCTAATCACGTCACGGATCATTGTTGTTCTGGTTATTGTTACATCTTTTATTGTTATAGCCTAAATAAATAAATAAATAAAGGAATAAAGGAGAAACAAAATCTGAGAATGGGTTTTATTGCTTGTTAACTTGGGTTCAGAAAGGATTCTAGGAGTTCTGGGATTTTTGCCAAATCTTTAAGAATCTGACAATACTTACAAGTCATAGTAAATAGTAAATAAACTACAGTGATTTGGGGGGGGGGGGGGGGAAGCACTGAACAAATCTAAACATTCACTGAATCAATATCTTTATAGAATAAGCAAATCGTATAAAAAATTATTTTTTTTTCCTGCAAGATAGGCACTTTTTATGAAAAGGAAGAAATATCCTGCTACTCTTGACAAAAACCAAGTATCATGCATATTGCGCTGTGATATGTAAAGCTCTCCATAGAATACTTAGCAAACCAGTGACAACAGCAATTCCCTACAATCGTCCTTCAAAGGACATTGCCTTTTTCCCTGCAAATACATTATCTGAGATGAGTAAAAGAAAAACTATTTGTTCTTGTTGTTTTTAAGTGCAAAAAAATAAACATATCAGAAGGCAAAATCATTTGGTCCAAGTTTTCTTTTTAAAACTTACTTCTTTTGAGTGCTTAATTTTAAATCATGTTTTGAAACATGGTTTTATGGAAACAGCACCTGCCTTGGAAATCAAACTCTTTCAAAATAGTGGTGTTGAAAATCTTACTTTTATACTTGCTATGTTTGACAATTTAAAAAGTCTTTAAGAAGATAAACACCATTCTGTCCTAAATCAACTGTTTGTTCTTAAACATCCTTAATAAATAAGGTCTGGAATTTATCATAGGAAACAGAATAACAAGGTATGTCCACTACTGATTGTTCACTAACATTAGGCTAAATCAATCTTCAAATGAGAGTGTTAGGAAATATACCTAAGCCTAAAATAAATTAATAATTTTCAAAGGGTGGATTAAAGGATACTGTTTAATGCCAACCTACATGTTGGTTAGTCTACAGTGGGAACCCAAGAAAAGACAAAAAATTGTTGTTTAACACTCATTTCATTTGGAAGATTCAAGGCTGAGGTAGACTTGAAAGATCGTATAGCAACAAACCATTTTCAAAAGACTGAAGAAGGAATAAGACAAATCTTTGAAGCCACAGGTAGCGCTCACATAAAATTATTATAAGACTCATATATATTATATATATAGACATATATTATTATATATATTTTTTTATATATTATATATTATAAGACTCATAAAATCCAGAGTCTATTGTTCCCCAAAATTCAGAAAGACAGCAGTGAACATTTCTATTCCTAATGCATTCATTATGTCTGCACATAACTTTCATGCCTTTCATATGCACGGAGCCCCGAGGCCACATACAGATCCACAGAAGTCAACAGCACACTGCCCAAATGGATAGCCTTGCAGCTATCAGGGTCCCAGTATATTCCCAGGGAACAGGCTCTCTAGAAAATGGCACTCAGGGAAGAAATTTCAAAAAAAATGTTTGAAGAAGAAATTAGGAGTTGCCTTTTTTTTTTTTTACAGTTATTCCCTAATTGATTATTCCATGGGCTGTGCTAATACCATCCTCGTATAAATCAAAAGGACTAATGTTTCTAAAAACAATGTGGCAAGTAGGTAATCTCCAGTTTCAAATATTTCATTTTTTTAATGATCGTTACTTTTATGATTCCATAGTATCCAGTCTCTTTTTGTCTGCATTGTAGGTCTTTCTCCCTTTCATTCAAACTGGACGCTTCCGTCTTCTCAACTCCCTTGAAAATCCGAGACATAATGTTTAGTTAGTTCCTATCAGTGGAACCACACGTGTTCAACAAAAAAAAAAAAAAAAAAGGAAAATATTAAAGCCCCCCAGCTACGAATTTCTCCTCCTTCAACAAAAAATATACACATGTCTATACACACAAATTTTACAATATTTGTTAAATATATAATGCATAAAGGAGTGCCCTGACACCTTCCCTAGGTCATACACGGTCATTTTCTGCAAAGATGCAATGATTCCCAGAGCAAACAACCTCAGGACGGAACCCAGAGCAACAGCAGTCACTTTAGGTGGTAAAGCACCTGGAAATCACATCTCCTTTATGGGTGAGAGGAAAACTGTTCTACATAGTACATACACTTTGTATGTTTGTGTGTATAGATACGTGTATGCATAATATTAATGGTCTGTTACAGACATTTTGGAAGATCAGGGATGAGTATGTATAACTATATATCACAGCATCATAGAATGGTTCGGGTTGGAAGGGACCTTAAAGATCATCTAGTCCAAGCCCCTGCCCTGGGCAGGGACACCTCCCACCAGACCAGGCTGCTCAAAGCCCCGTCCAGCCTGGCCTTGAACACCTCCAGGGATGGAGCAATGACAGCTTCCCTGGGCAACCTGTTCCAGTGCCTCACCACCCTCACAATAAAGAATTTCTTCCTGATGTCCAATCTATATCTACCCTCCTTCAGTTTGAGGCCGTTACCCCCTGTCCTATCATTACACTCCCTGATACATACATTCTATGATTCTATGTGTATATATGTAAAATATTTATTTAAGTCGTATATAAACTTCTCATATATGTGTGTGTGTTTTATATATATACACACACATATTATATCTCATATATGCAGGTGCATGTATGTAACACATGAGTGTATGTATTCAAATAAACTCCTGTACTAACGTTTTGATATTTGTTAGCTTGCCTGACAGCGATATGGAAATACTATTGCCTGAGAACAAATGGTATTTAGGAACTTAAAGCCCATATCTTGATACTATATTGCTGTTAGCATTCCACATTTCACATTCTAAAGATATTGACTTTTTTCTCCTCATACTTTCAGAGCGAGGGTATATGAATGTCATTCGAGCGAGGCTGTGTATTTAACCTAGAAGACACATTTTTCTTTAACACTGAACATTAATAATTTACCCTCTAAGATATTAGAATAGCATCAAATTCCACTCATATTTTTACAAGATTTGTGACAGCTAGCCTTCCAGGTTCTTTTTGTGAGCAAAGTTCTTGAATGTGGACTATACATAAGAAACTGTGCTTTCTTAAGTTATGAATAATAAGTGATTTTAATACTATATTTGAGTTTTCAGTAACATTTGTATTTATTAAAATTAGTGCCTGACAAAGACCTGTGAATTGGAATTCACACCAAAAGTCAAACATTAAAAAAAAAAAAGATGTGGAGAGAATGATGTGGAGAGAATGTGATGTGACTGCTTGATTACTTTGTCATTTTTTTCTCTATGCTTATGATCTATTTTGCAGTCTCCATCTTAAAGTCAAGATGAAAGTCAATTCAGACTGAAGTCACAAGGATAAAGAGGCTGTAATTTAGAGGACCGATTCTGATTTCATTCACAACCAGCTTCACAGAGGTATAATTCTTCAGCTTTCCTATATGAAACTGTGTCTTCAACAAGAAGTAGTGAAAGACCAGGTCCCATTGATTACTAATGAAGATAGGCCATAGTCATAAATTGTTAGTCATAGTTGTCCATTTCATAGTTGCCCATTTACAAATGTCTTCTACCATTTACAAATGTCTTCTACATGTTCTTATTCCTGACTTAAAGTCATATGTCTGAAATACCAACTGCAAGGGATTTTGATTTCCCCTTTGCCCTAGATAACATGTGCATCAACATATGTTTTCCTTAGTAAGGCAGCCATTAGAAGCATAAATGTTAGACATGAAGAAGGTACTAGGTCATAAATTCTCCTCAACAGCAATGTGCGCATCCATCTGTCCCTTAAATCTCCCTGTGAACCTGTTACTGTGCTTTTGAGAAGGAAACTGGGCTGCATTACTACTGAAGCATTACTGTATTGTGCTGTGAAATCCCATGTGTCTCTATGTTTAATGAAAAATGTATAGATGGGAAGGATGCGAGGAGTTCTGATGTATGTGCAAACTTTCAAAAAGCTTCATTGGTTTGGGAGCAGAGATCCCACTGATGTGTAAGAATAAGGAGATGTGTTCCTAAGTCATGTGGGCGCAGCTTAATTGCCCATGCTTAGAATCATAGCATCATAGAAACATAGAATCATGCCTAAACTGATTACTAAACGGAGATTAAATTTGGACCCCAGCCAAAGTAAATGATCTTTCAAAAATATTTTCTTCCACGTGAATCATTCAAACAACAAATTTTAAAGCCTTTCTCTAAAATACCTTTGTGAGAAGGAAAATGTAAGTAAAAGTTTAGCTCCTTACCCACAGTAGTCAGAAAACACTATTGTCTCCAGGCACACTAGTTCAGACAAAAGCAAGCAGATTTTAGCAAGCAACAGCCTTTACTGCCAATTTTAACTTCTCACTGGAGGTGTATGTGTGTGTTTGGAGGGGGGAGGTTCTCCTGACCCAATTTAACTTGGAAAAGTTGGATGAGATCACAACCCCAGGCTTTACGTAATTCAATACGCTACAAGCTAAAACCACTTGATCTGTGTCTGCCTTGAACTATAAATAAAAGGTTGACCATACTTATTCTCTAACTTTGTTTCTCAGTAGTGTGCCATGACTCCTTAATCTAATCGGCATTTTCATCCCAAAAGAAAAAGAAAAAAAAAACAACATTAACCAAAGCCTGCTCTTAAAAAGCAATAACCACACTCACGGAAACTGCTGCTGGAACAGAAATATGGAAATCCTGGCATTTAAACTCATGGTATGAAGCCTATCAATCCTCTTGCCACAGTCTGAAAAGCAGCAGTAGAATATTTCATACATTGAGAATTTCACATATCGAGACGGGACAGCATGGCATGCTATTGTAAACTGGGCTATTTCACTGCAATGTAAAGAACAAAAAGCATTTCATATTCACCATCATTTATGTACTCAGACAGCACAAATATGCCCAGCACCAATGGATAACCGTAGGTTGCGCTATTTTATTGCTGGGCATTTTAGATCTGAATTCAACAAAATCTTTTAATGCACTTGTTTTCTTTTAAGTAAGAAAGTATTCCCATCGCCTTCAGTGGATGAGGGGAGTATCAATAGGAAGCATAACCGAGCTGGTGTAAATACTGCTGGGTCAGAGGAAAAAGGCAGCCACAGCATAGTTAGTGATGTGCTAATTGGATAATGTGGTGAGAAACAGAGCTAAGTACAGAGGAAGGGCAGGAGGCTTAGATAACTAGAACAAATGTGAGTGCTGAGCTCGAGGAACACATCTAAGAGGGAAAAAACGGACTCAAAGTTTGTTTGATGTAGTAAATCGTTACACTGGAAGAGTCAAAGAAAATGGAAAAGACTGAGTGCTGCAGAATAGCGCAGCAAGTCACAGGCTGGACTCAGCTGACGACTCTTTTGTTAAAGCCCAGAGAAAAACAACTACATGCCCCTTATGAAAAGAAAGCCAAGAAAACCAAGCCTAGTTTTTTCATGGCCTAAATGTGAGACTCATGTATGAACTGTTTGATGCTTCTTACTGAATAATGCCTTTTTGTTGTGTCATTGATATCGATAGTTGCTATTATAAAGATCCCAGAGCCAGTTCAGCTTAAACATGATGCTTAGCCTCCCTGGCTGGGCTTCAGACTCCCCTCTATCAGGACACTGGGCGGTCAGAGTGCTACCATGCAGAGCACAAAGCCATTCCCAGCGTGCCCATGGCGCACAGCCCAGCAGATGGGAGGCAGGCTTGGGGTAAAATTTTCAGAAGTGGCTCATGGTGGGACTTATACTCCCTGTCACGCAAACATTTTTTCCTTCCTTTTAACTTTGGAATACAAATGCAGATCTCAGGCAAAAGACTTTCAAAAAATAAAGGAAAATATTAGGTAAATGCTTCGGGGTTTGGTTTTGTTTTGGTTTTTTTTTTTTTCCCCTGAAAGTTTGGTAAGAGTGTGGATTGTCTCCAGGGAAGAAACACAGAGGCTTCACTGGTCTGAGACTTTTCAAACAGAGCTGGAAAGGCGTGACCAGGCGTGTTTCTTCAACCCCAGGAGGAGGACTGAGTAAATGGGTAGGTAGTGCTAATCTCCAGTTCCTGTAAGTTTATTTGAAAATATCCCTGTTCACGAAGATTCATGCCCTGTTGCTAAGCAGCAGATCTATGCATTCCTGGTTCACCCTTGTCTCAGGAAGGACCAGAGCGATGCCTTGTTTGCCATCAAGGAACTCCAGAGATCAATTAGCTTTCCGGGCTGCCCTAGGTATAACTTTACAGCACTCAAAGTTACAAGCATATCCATGAAATCAGACACTTGTTCCTATTTGTTTCTACTTGGCAAACAGAGCTCAGCTGAGGAGAAGGAAAAAACAAGTTAGAGAAGTGGTGACAGGGGAGGGTTCTTATTCTTCAGGATGTCACAGTATCTGGCCCTCAGACTATTTTTTTTTCCCTGTGAATTGTAAAAGGAGATTGTTGAAAGCTATTTCATAAATAGGAATAGGTCCCTCGTTCAACGCACTGTGGAGTAGGAGCATAGGCAGTGTAGTGTCGAAAATTTCTTTCTGTCAAGAGAGCAGAAGAGGCAGGCAGGGTCCCATCCCATTTCCACAGGGAGCAGAGGATAAATGCTGACTTTGCCCAACAGAAGCTATCACCGAACTCTCGTATTTCAGGTCCTTACCATTGCATCTCAGACCAAGACTGCGTCTTCAAGGTAAAAGTTTTAAGACTTTCACTCAATAGCTACATGAAAAATGTACAGTGATTTGTACAGAGTTTCTGGAGGTATTGCCAAAACAGTATCCTTACAGTTTCTATTTTATGGTTTTCTTTTTCTGGGAAATGCTAAAAAGAAACTTAAATATTCCCCAACAAGTAAATACTCGTGTGACTCATTCCAAATTCACCTCTGTGTTACCAGGATTTCTTCTCTGCATGGTTCTCCATGAAACTGCCCTCTAAGAGGTTTTTAAATGTCTTTTCCTAAAAATGAAAAGCATTGGCAAGAACTCACTCTATTTGTCTGAGAAAAGGAAAACAGAGAGAGGTACAAAAACAAGGTAGTTTGCAGAAGAAATAAAATAATCCCATAAATTTGCAAATATTGCCAATCCCATCTGAAGCTCCCAGAAAAGCCGTTAGGTCAATGATCACAAACAGCAGCATTTGCATCCCAAAATCTGGCAAAGAGAAAAAGAAGGAGAAATAATTTTTTCCCATAAGAATAGCAACTAATGAAGTCTGGTTTTCCACAACTTGTATCTGGTGGTCAATTGCTAGACCTGAGTGGAGGGTATTTTCCACAGCTGGTCATTTACAGGGACTCTTGCTCATTTTGTTATCTGGTGTTCAGTAACATACGAGCTGATGCTGAAGTCTTTTTTCCCCCAGTCAGGTAGGTACAGGGACCATTTGTAAAATTTCTCTTCCCTATTCATATATCCATCTTTACAAAGCTTGCAATGACTTCATTATCTTTGATTTGTCCCTGCCCAGGGCAAGGGGGTTGGAACTAGATAATCTTTAAGGTCCCTTCCAACCCAAACCATTCTACGATTCCTTCTAAACCACTATCAAATCTGGCTAAAAATAAGCCAATGAATTTACAACCCATGACACATATATATACACAAATACACTATGTGCAGAATAAGAAAATCTTAAGGGAGCATTAGAGAAGGAGGAGGAGGTGACAAAGACTGCATGTCCCCACTTACCCATGCAAGTGAGGATGTCCAGGTCTGAGACTCATCATATGAGAGGCTAAGGATCCATCAGGCTACACAGGGCTTATAAGATACTAATTTCAGAAATACTGGTGGGAATGATAGAAAACACAGCAGCTCTTAAGAACAGTTTCTACCAAACAAGGCAACACAGTCCTGACTCATATATGCACAGTAGCAGTCAATAATGTTGAAAATATATGAAAATATTTCAATCAGACACAGAAATATCACATTACATATGGTGCAAACAGGAGACTCAGACTCATAGAGTACAAATTTGTCTTATAACAAAGTGTATGTCTGAAAAGTTTAAGGGTTCTTTTTTCCATTTTTCTTCCTGAAGAGAAAAATGGACTAGCGCCTCCAATTGGCAAAAATCCCATGTTATACTTCAGCCAGTGGGCTCTTATCACCCAGAGAATAGTCAAAGCTGGAAAAACTATACAGCCATCCACTCCTAGACTTGGATGCTGGGTCACAGCTAGTTGCTGCTTCTCTCTGTGCCTAAAACACTGGAGGAAAGGGGAAAAGAGGCATTTTCCCAGACAGAGGGATAAATCCAATCAGTGGTGTTTGCCTTGTGGGCTACAGGTGTGGGAGGGAGTGTGGAGAAATGTAAGCATCTCCACAGACAGAAGCCCTCCTAGGACGTGGGAGTGATATAATAATAACAAAATTGGAGATATGTTCCATCCAGATTACCAAAAAAGAAGTTTTTGGCTGCTTTATGCCCAGACAGATGCACTGTATGTGCTTTATAACGCTGTGTCCTGCATGGCTGCACCATGTGCTTAGGGCTGAGACTTCTTGCAAGCCCACACTTGCGTGCCTAGGCAGGTGGAATATTCACTATAGAAGACCTTGCAAGTATGGCTTATTGAAAGGATTTTACTAGGCATAAAAAATGTTCATACATATCTATTGTGCATTGTAGCACCATTTCCTTCTGTTAGATGTTATACGCTATATGCTCTGGAGTCCTCGGTACAAGGAGATAGACCTGTTGGAAGGGGTCCAGCGGAGGGCCACGAAGATGATCTGAGGGCTGGAGCACCTCTGCTATGAGGACAGGCTGAGAGAGTTGGGGTTGTTCAGCCTGGAGAAGAGAAGGCTCCGGGGAGACCTTAGAGCAGCCTTCCAGTACCTAAAGGGGGCCTACAGGAAGAATGGGGAGGGACTCTTTATCAGGGAGCGTAATGATAGGACGAGGGGTAATGGTTTTAAACCGAAAGAGGGTAGATTTAGATGAGATATTAGTAAGAAATTCTTTCCTGTGAGGGTGGTGAGATACTGGAACAGGTTGCCCAGAGAAGTTGTGGATGCTTCATCACTGGAAGTGTTCAAGACCTTCAAGTGTTCAAGTCTGCATGGGGCTTTGAGCAGCCTGGTCTGGTGGCAGGTGTCCCTGCCCAGGGCAGGGGGGTTGGAACTAGATGATCTTTAAAGTCCCTTCTAACCCGAACCATTCTGTGATTCTATGATTCTATGTTTGTGTTTGGCCAGGGCTTGAGCTTTACAAGGGAGCCTAGCTTTAAGTTGCTACTACACTAATTCCTAAAGATCTTGGCGATGACGTACAGGTTTTGTAGTGTGGTATTCATATAATTTATTTTACTTAACCAAGGTGCCTAGGAGGTCTCAAAGCTCTGTAGTTTCCCTCTATAGCCAACAGAAAGAGACAGGTTCCTTGAGAGGATGATTCAGAGTGAATAAATCACACATTCATCAGGACCTCAGCTGTAGTGCTCTGAATTCTTCCCTGAGAGAAAAGAATTTTCTGAAAAATTTGGAGTCCTGTCAGAAGAGTTGGGGAACAGCTCAAAACACCACTGCCTGGCGGAAAGGGTTGGATTAAAAAAAAAAAAAAAGTAAAAGAAGACAACAAAAAAACTACAAAAAAAACCCCACCCAAAAAAACCACCTTCCACAAGCATGGAATTTCAATGACAAATCAAACCATTTCTACTCAACCCCCTGAATGTTTTGACTCCAAACAAACCTATTTAGTTCCAAATTATGTATTTGCAGTGTCTTGCAGGAGCTATGGTTCAGGCACTTCACATCCCTAATTTCATTTTTGGGATGAAATCCCTGAGATAATTCATCATAGTTCTCAGTCTTAGTAGGAGGAGGTAATGCATCAAATATGAGCTGAACATCTGTCACGCATTAGGGGAGATGAAGTCCTGGAGATCTTCCTGGCTGTATAATAGAAAGAGACCAAAAGTCACAGGAACTAAAGTTCCTATGAATGATAGGGCTGGATTCATTTAACCTAATTTTAGAGATCTACAGTGTAGATGGTGAACTAGTCATCTAGACTCTATTTATAGCCAATGGGACAGAAAAAAAGCACTTTTAGAATGGGATTCATTTCATTGTAGACATCTATGACTGGTCAGGTGATGCCACTGTTCATTGATTGCAAGGAAAAGTAAGGGAACTTTCAACTAGATTACTACACTGTAGGGACATAATTAGGTATGGGAGTAATTTTGTAAAGGAAAAGCAGAAATTTTCTCTGCAAATAACTTTCTTTTGAGGAAGAAGTGCATTTTGTCATAGACCAACTTTTCCATCAGAAAGGGTTTTAACAGAAAAATTCCAGCCAACTCTATTCCTTAATTTGTACATCTGTAAGTAAAAACATGAGGGTCTGGTTTTGTTTTTTTCTCTAACTGCCAAGTCTACAAGCACACACTCAGGTATGAGAGTCATGCTGTGTTCTTTCCAGATTGTGCATTATTATTATTAGAAATAAAGGGCACTCTATTTATTTTGTAATTTTACCAGATGACCTTTATTAATATTGCATAAGGGGTCAAATATACTTACTGTAGGACAGAATTATCTAGCCTATGCCAACAGTTTGGCAGTTCACTTGTCTGTTTATCCCTAGCCCATGGGAAAGCCTCTTTTCTTTTACATACATAACCACCGCCACACAGTTATCCTCAATATTTCACTAATTTCTGGGACAGCAGATACTTGACAAGCTGTTAAGGGGTTCTGTGATCTTAAATAAGCCATTTATTTTCATTGTGGTGTATGCCTGAAGAGACCTAGCTGTCTGAAGGCTAATTTGAGGATGAATCTAGTGATTTCTATTCTATTCTATTCTATTCTATTCTATTCTATTCTATTCTATTCTAACATTGATTTTGGGTTAAAGCAGTAAACAAATCTTGAAGGAATCACTAAATAAATCTGACAGTAGGCTTATCTTTATTAATATATAAGTCAATAAGCATAGAGGAAGACATTCAATAAGAACAGGAAAAGTGTTATAAAGCAAATACCTTAATTACAACCTCAATTAAAATTATCCTTCAGCTCTGGATGACCTCTTGCATGCAAATCACTAGATTAACTCTATCCTTCTATAACTTAGAAAGAGCACAAGTCCTTAAAATTACTGGTAATGAGACGGGTATTTACCATAGTCTCTCTGACATACTACCTAGAATTGAAGGCCATAGAACTGGAAGGGACATCTGGGCCATTAAGTTCAGCAGCCTGATATTGCAGTAACTGTGCTCTACTAACTTTTCACAAAATTATTAAGATATTTCATAAAACTATCTAGGTTTTGACTGTAT
Organism: Rissa tridactyla; assembly: GCF_028500815.1. NCBI lineage: Eukaryota > Metazoa > Chordata > Aves > Charadriiformes > Laridae > Rissa > Rissa tridactyla. The sequence continues at coordinate 3,998,161 of NC_071466.1, read as the reverse complement.
CAGAAAGGTTTTCAGGCTCTAACTTCTCTGTTTCATGTCAGGCTATGTCTATTTATTTTTGTTTCAGACCAGTATTGAGACCTTGGTCTTAAATCATTTGCCTTCCCTTGTTCTTATTCCTCTCATATATTAAAATTATTTTCCCAACCTGCAATCAGGCAATATAGCTGTTATCAAATACCCGTGTCTTTCTCTTGTGCTATTAATTTTATCATAACAGGGATGTAAGGTCCTGTAAGAACAGGATCTTTCTCTTTGAGACCCTCTCCACAGGGTTTGCTTTCATTCTGTTGATGTTTGTTGGTATCCTCCCATCATTCGTTCACAGCCACGTGCAAAGCTAGTCTAGTCAAGTCTTGGGCTTTTTTGTAGTCTTTCCTTTATTAATTGTTACTAGGAGACTTCTTTGGACATGTTGATCTAGTTGTTGTAATAAACACTTTTTATAGAATACTCACAGTGAATAAATGAAGAGAACGTTGTGGCTACAGGTATTGTAGCGCAGTATTGACCCCACAGATTTAGAACACCAGACAACACCCAGCTCAACCAGCTCTGAAGGCATCTTCCTCATTCCAGAGCTCAAAAATATTCAGTGCACCTGCAGAGTGCCAGGTTAAAAGTAATATGTTGCAGATTTGTGCCACTTAAACTTTATTTCAACTTCGGTAATGAACTGTGTGCATGTGCGTAGGAGATAAGCTAAGCTTCAGAATACAAACTTATATTTTTTATGCATTTATATGCAAGAGTATCTCAGAAGTCCACTGTTTTAGGACTATATGAACTAAGAAAAACAAAGAGACAAAAAACAAGGAGCTTAGACGGAAATATTTCTACATATCTAAGTATGGCAATTGCAAGGAAATGGTAAGGCAAATTCAAGCAGTATGCCAGCCTGTGGGCTCTGCTCATTTGCTCTTTAACAGATCTTAAGTTTGATGAAGACGTCATTCTAAGAAAAGATTGGAGGAGCATAATAAAATTTATTTCATGACCATAATGTGGCATACAGGAGAAAGCACAAGAGTACTTTTGGGGAACCAGAGTAGCATTTCTCTTACCCAGATTTACAGGTCATTTAGGTTGGAAAAGCCATTTAAGATCATCAAGTCCAACCATAAACCTAACACTGCCAAATCCACCACTAAACCATGTCCTCAAGTGCCACATGTACCGTCTTTTGAATACATCCAGGGATGGTGACTCAACCACTTCCCAGGGCAACCTGTTCCAATGCTTGGTAACCCTTTCAGTGAAGAAATTTTTCCTAAGGTCTGAGAGCTGGAATTTGTATCAGTTGGCTCTTTGCGCTGTGCTCATTGCCACATGAAAATCATACACAGACTTGTGTATCACATGCAGTTGTTTAAGCCTTTGAACTGAAAAAGCAACTGTATACATTGTGCAGCCCTATCATTTATTAAAATTATGTCTAGCCCTCTGGGAGCTCATAGCAGTCAGTGCTGTTTGTATTATTATGTAGTCTTCTTTACAAAACTGCTTTTTTCCTTGCTGCTTGACTTTTCTCAGCATTCTTGTAATTAAAATCTCTTTTGATTCCATTTGGCATTTCACCATCTGCACACAAGGAAATACCTTGGAACTGGCCTGCCTGTGACTTCACACTGTCCAGTAATTAAACTGGGTTTTAATCGGAGATTCTTAATCACCGTTAATTTTCTGACTACAAGATGCTTGTGTCTGCACTCATTTCCCCAGTGACTTCTTAAGGGATGGATGTACAAATGAAAACTGACTGTACAAATGAGGTTGCAGGGTTCCATATTTATTCCTTCTCAATGATTCCTGATCACATTTGCTGCATTTACAAGAACAGTCATTATTTTTCTAGCTGCTACTTGGGCAGATTTTATCTGGAATCCAGAATTATAGTGGTGTCCTTTGCATATGCACTTTCCATATAGAAAAGCAGGAAGCAAGAAAAACAAAACAAAACAAAATTCTCTTCAAGAGAGATTGCGGAGGAAAAAAACCCTTTGTTCCAGTTTTTGTGTTAATAAGGAAGTTTTTGACAAAGATGTTCTAGATTTGAGCAGAAACCCCCTGCAAACTTCTCTTGGTCTTTTGGAGACCGGAAACTTTAAAACAAAAAGCAGAAAAGTGACACTGAAAAATGTTGTAATAATAATAAATGGTGCAGCTGGAGCTGAACTTGGCAAGGGACACAAAGAACAATAAGGGCTTCTACAGGTATGTCAACCAGAAAGGGAAGGTCAAAGAAAGCATACCCCACCCGCTGCTCCCTCGATGAGAAAGACTGGCAAACTGGTAACAATGGACAAGGCGAAGGCTGAGGGACTCAACAACATTTTTGCCTCAGTCTTCAGTGGCAACCTCTCTCCCCACACCTCTCGAGTATATGGACTGCAAGACGGAGACAGGGGGAGCAAAGTCCCTCCAACTGTAAGAGAAGATCAGGTTCGTGACCACCTCAGGAACCTGAACATACAGAAGTCTATGGGACCTGATGAGATGCATCCCAGAGTCCTGAGGGAACTGGCTGAGGTAGTTGCCAAGCCACTCACTCTCCAGGCTATTCGAAAAGTCACGGCACTCATGCGAAGTTCCCAGTGACTGGAAAAAGGGAAACATTGCACCCATTTTTAAAATGGGTAGAAAGGAGGACCCTTGGGAACTACTGACCTGTAGTAGTCCTCTGTGCCTGGGAAGACCATGGAACAGGCCTTCCTAGAAGCTTTGCACAAGCACATGAAGGACCGGGAGGTGATTTGAGACAGCCAGTTTGCAAGTCCTGCCTGACCAACCTAGCAGCCTTCTATGATGGAGTGACTACATCAGTGGACAAAGGCAGAGCTATGGATGTCATCTATCTGGACTTCTTTAATGCTGCTGACATGGTCCCCCACAACATCCTTCTCTCTAAACTGGAGAGATATTGATTTGATGGGTGGACTGTTCGGTGGATAAGGAATTGGTTGGATGGTTGCATCATGGTAGTGGTCAACAACGCGATGTCCAGAGGGAGATCAGTGACAAGTGGTGTCCTTCAGGAGTCTGTATTGGGAACAGGACAGTTCAATGTCTTCATCAATGACATAGACAGTGGGATTGACTGCACCCTCAGCAAGTTTACAGATCACACCCAGCTGAGTGTTGCAGTTGACATGCCTGAGGGACGGGATGCCATCCAGAGGGACCTGGACAGGCTCGAGAAGTGGCCGGTACAAACCTCATGAAGTTCAACAAGGCCATGCGCAAGGTCCTGCACTTGTGTTGGGACACTCTTCATTATCAATACAGGCTGGGGGATGATTTAATAGAGAGCAGCCCTGAGGAAAAGGACCTGGGGGTACTGTTGGATGAAAATCTAGACAGGAGCCAGCAATGTGTACTGGCAGCCCAGGCGGCCAACTGTATTCTGGGCTGTATCAAAAGAAGTGTGGCCAGCAGGTCAAGGGAGGTGATTCTGCCCCTCTACTCTGCTCTGGTGAGACCCCACCTGGAGTACTGCGTCCAGCTCTGGAGCCCTCAGCACAGGAGAGACATGGACCTGTTGGAACGAGTCCAGAGGAGGGTCACAAAAATCATCAAAGGGCTGGAGCACCCCTCTATGAAGACAGGCTGAGAGAGTTGGGGTTGTTCAGCCTGGAGAAGAGAAGGCTCCGAGAAGACCTTATGTGACCTTACAGTACTTAAAGAGGGCCTACAGGAAAGATGGGGACAGACTTTCTAGTAGTGCCTGCTGTGATAGGACAAGGGGTAATGGCTTTACACTAAAGGAGGGTGCATTCAGAGTAGATATAAGGAAGAAATTTTTTACAATGAGGGTGGTGAGACACTGGCCCAGGTTGCCCAGAGAAGTGGGAGATGCCCCATCCCTGGAAACATTCCAGGCCAGGTTGGACAGGGCTGTGAGCAACCTGATCTAGTTGAAGATGTCCCTGCTCATGGCAGGGGGATTGGACTAGATGGCTTTTAAAGGTCCCTTCCAACCCAAACTATTCTATGATTCTGTGATTCTCTAAAAAACTTTCTTTTTATCACATTATCACCTGAAAAGACATTTTTCCCCGCTATCTCCTTTTACTCACAAGACTTAGAGTTTAAGCCACTGAAGCGAGGGTAACTTTATATTGTATTAAGAAGGCTCCTTGACAGACAATTTGATCAGGATGGGATCTTACTGTAGCTGCTTTAATGTTACAGACAAGGGAAAATTATAAAAGGAATAGTACATTGGGTATGTTCTTGGTTGAGAGGTATCAGTATCCAGAGAAAACACTGCACACTTGGGTTGTCTTCTCAACTGTGTGATCATGAATAAATAATTTCCAATCCATTCCCAGTCTTTTCCCTCTTTCTGCCCTGCCTTTGTCTTCTGTTGTGGACTGTGAGCTCCTCAATGTGAGTAGTTTCTTTTAGCTTGTTTACACATTTGGTTTATCATAATGAGACACAATTCATTATTTAAGTTGTTAGTAACTGCTGTATGGTAATTCATTATTATTTTCTGTCTCCATTTCTTTATAGAACTACATTTTAAAGGACTGTAAAAAAATAAAATTCAAAGAATGTCTAATACACTCTATAATTGATTATATTGTCCATCTATACTCTTCTGATTTGCTTGTCCATGTAAGAACTCTTGGTATATTTAAAAGTTGTTTCCCATCTCTTTCCAGCACACTGCATGATCAGTGTATAAGCAAATCATATCCCATTTTTTGAAGTATTCTTTGTTTTCATGAGTGATGAGAGTGCATTACAGTCCTCTTTATGAAAGTTTCAGAGATACTGCCCTGAAAAGTCATTATTCAACCTTCCCACCACTTTGTAATGATTGTCTGATGACAGGCATTAGAGAAGTGCATTTCCCTCTCCTGACCTTTAATTCATGCCTGGGATACTGATATTCCAGCTAATTCTTGTTTTCATTCCATCTGCCAGTGGGAAAATGCTGAAATTCACTCCCTCTACATTATACATGATGTGATATTAAAGGCAAAATAAATACCAGCAATCTATTTCTGTGTTTCAGCTTCGCTCTTTCAGTCCCAACGGTCCTGCATTTTAAAGTCTGCTAGCGGTAGTATAAAATCTTTGAGTAATAAATTTGAGCAAGTCAGACTCAAAGGTAAGGGAGAGATAACGTTCATAGGACTTCAGACTTGGATTCAATCTCTTGACATGCCCAAAGCTTCATTTGTGAGACTGTGAGACTCATGGAGAAGAGGTCGGGACAGGCTGCTTGTATCTATGCTGGTTAAATAAGTAATCATAGAATCAGAATCATAAAATCATAGAATAGCCCAGCTTGGAAAGGACCTTGAAAGGTCATCCGGTTGAAACTTTTGTTCTAAAGGGAGCCTAGATGAGATTACCTTTCACCCTTTCCAATCACATCTTGAAAACCTCCTATGATGGGGACTCCACCATGTCCCTGGGAAAGTTATCGCAGTGATTGTTCTTACTGTTCTTTCTGATGTTGAGGTGAAACTTCTCCTAATGCAACTTGTACTCATTGCCCCTTGTCTTCTCCACGTGGTTCTTCATGAAGAGAGAGACTCCATCTTCTTTGTAATGAGGTCCCCCTGAGTCTTCTCCAGGGATAAAAGACCTAACTCCTTGAAAGACCTAACTCCTAACTTGAAATGCTGGAGCGTGTCCAGAGCAAAGCTACCAGGCTGGTGAGGGGTCTGGAGACCAGGTCATATGAGGAGAGGCTGAGGGAGCTGGGCATGTTTAGCTTGGAGAAGAGGAGGCTGAGGGGAGACCTCATTGCCCTCTACAACTCCCTGAAAGGAGGGTGCAGAGAGGTGGCTGTTGGCCTCTTCTCCCAGGTGAATAATGACAGGACCAGAGGAAATGGTCTGAAGTTGCGGCAGGGGAGGTTTAGATTGATATTAGGAAGAATTACTTGACTGCAAGAGTGGTCAGGCACTGGAACAGCCTGCCCAGGGAGGTGGCTGAGTCGCCATCCCTAGAGGTGTTTAAGAAACGTCTAGATGTGTCACTTCAGGGCATGCTCTAGTGGCAGAGATTGTAGGCTATTTATTTGTGGGGGTTTGTGGGTTTTTGGGGTTTTTTTTTGGTTTTGGTTTTGGTTTTGTTTTTTGCTGTGTGTATTGTTGGACTTGATCATCTCAAAAGTCCTTTCCAACCATGAAGATTCTATGATTCTATGATTCCTTCAGTCTTTTCTCATAGGCACTCATCCTGTACCTTCTCTGTACCAGGCAGTTGACGGACTAAATGTGTTCCTAATTACAAAGTGCTTGAATACTACTCTAGAAAGCAGGAGGTGAAAGAATTCATTCAAACACTGGTCCTAGCTGCTGTGTTTGGGAACACACTTGTACCATGCAGCAGCCTGGCACTTCAACTACATCCAAGATACCTCCACCTCAATTTCCCTCCATTCTGCTGTATTCCTTAGGGTTATCAATTATTAACTCTGGATTAACCGTTGGAGGTCAGGACCTTTGTTATATGGGGCATGAACTTTAAGTGCTGCCTCCTGTGGTGCCCTGAGCGGTCAGGGGGGAGGAAGGTGTTTAAGGAATGCTCATTTCATTATCACATTGCCACCACATTGTAGGTGGTACGGTAAAATATCTGTATTGATACAGCCTTGTATCAGCACATTTAATGGGGGACAGATGGGGAAAAAAAAAAAAAAAGAAAGCAAGTTCAAAAACAGTGGGAATTATACAGATGTCAGAAAAAACCTGCCCTCATGCTGTCTGTGCACAGGAGGAGATGTGAAATGTGGGTAACACAGCTTATTGCCCATGTCAGCGGCAGAATTAACACCGAACTGCACATCAGAAAGCCACAGATCATTGGCAGGATACCCAAAGAATACTGTTGACTTTATTGATGTCATTGTTCTCCTCCTCCTATTTCCCCAATGTCTATACCCAGGAATATCTCATTAAACCAAGTCTTTTCAGGGAACGCCGGGGAGTATGAGAGCACAAAAAATTGCTAGTAAAACACGAACTGCCAACTGAAACCATCAAGATCATTATCAGGAAAGGCTTCAAATGCTGCAAGTATAACGGGGACAGTTCTGAGTGCTAATGAGCATCCAGATAGGACAGGCATTTTCTCACCCCCTGAGGAAGGGTCAAAACTAATCTGACAAACTCAGCATGCCTCAGCATTGGAGGAAGAATACTCATGAAAAGGTCCACAGGTGTCAGAGAAAGAAAATCTTTAAAAGTGCGCTGAGAACAGAGGACTTGGATAAAGGCAGGTCCGGGGCAAGAACGCATACACACATGTGCACATATATGTGTGTGTGTATATGCATATAAAAATTCATTATAAATTTGTGCAGATTGTTTTGTGTAATACACATGAAAAAACACCACACTTCAAAATCAAAGATTTTAAGGGGATTATATGAAAAAAGCAAAAATAAAAAATACCTTCCCTCCCACTGCTGACAGCCCACTCATAACTTCTACTTCCATGTTGTCAGTATTTACTGACTGCAATATCATACGATGGGAATCATCTGCCCAAATGTGTCTGTTGACTATATTCATATCAGTTTAGCAGTCCCAGCCGTCAGACCCCCATCTCCCTTGCAGGGTCTTCCCACTGTCTTATTGCAGTGACTTCCCTGTCAGAGGAATCAACTCAGCAAAACAAAACCCCTGTGGAGTCATCTCCCACTACAGCAAAGGCTCCTCGCTCTACTTTATCATCTATTAATGTTCAACGTCCTGCTGCTGTGGCTTTTGCCACCTGACATTCCCACTTGGTGATTAAAGCTGCTGATTGCTGGCCACCTTTTCTCAAGATGGTCCTTACTCATGAAGTCACAAGGCCCGTATGTCTTTGGGAAAATCTTCTTTCCAGTGTCGTGCTCAGAGAAGACTCTTTAGGGCAGTTGTGTCTCAGCACCACCTTCCTTTTACCTTCCTACTTCTCTGCCCCTACACACAAACATACACATCCTCTGATATGGGATGTGTGGTGGAGCAGGGTACACTACGACCTCTCTAAGCATCCTCCACCCTCTTCACCTTGTTCCATCACCCTCCATTTTCCTCTCTGCAGCTTGTTTAAGGCTGGGATCAGCAGTAACTGCTTTACCTGCACTGAAGTCACAGGTACCGTCACTATCTTTGTACCCCAGCCCTCTTAATTAATCCCATCCTAATCATAAAGACATAAAGAAAATGTGTAGACATGATTGAGATAGTACTTCTGCCAGGAACATGTACCACTACCCATAATACTGACAGTGACCCACAGGCTTCTAAGGATCAAACAGTCCTGCTCGAATCAAAAAGGGTTGTTCACACGCTTTGGTTTTCCACAGTTTTTTATAAGCTGTTGTTGATTAGGATCATGTTCCTGATTCTTGTGACTTAAAAAGCAGCTTCTGCCCAAACTTTATGGTATGCTAAAATGATTTGCTTACATGAGGGGAGGGGAGGAAACAAACAAACAAGCAAACAAAAAAAACCCACTACAAAAAGAAAAATAAAATACTGTAAGAAAAAAGAAAGAAAACCAAACAAGGTTTGGGAACTGAATGCAGTGAACTTGTGCTTGAATACATTTATCTAGTATTCACCCAGTCCCATACCAACAGGGAAAAACAGCTACTTCCATTACAAAATGCAGTTTATAAACGCCAGCTCTTCTAGTACTTGAAGAGATTTTATTTGAGAGAATAAAGAAGCTCTGTTAGCATTATCAGCTGTAGTTAAACCTACTTTTCTCAAACACTACTATAGATAAAAGGATAACTTCCAAATAGTATATTCTTCTCTTAGCCAGTATCTTCCCAGCTGATAATTCACACAAATCTGCTTGTCAAAACTACCATAACTTGCCTTCCTCTAAAGTACTGGTGTAAGCCCCAGAAACCCTCAAAACCTTTGCTTTTACCATCCATTTTAAAAACTATTATCATCATCTATAAAGAATAAATGTAATTCCTGTAATTCCTTGTAAGATAGTCTTTCCATTTGCGGGAGAATGTGTGGTGTCTTTGAAAAATTTTCCTATATGTGCTTGTCCAAATATGAAATTATTTTGGAAATGAGCCTCTTTATACTACTCCAATGTGTTTGGCAATTATAACACAGATGCTTTCTACACTTGCCTTATTGAGATGTAAGATTTGGCTATAATGGGTATAATTTCAAGTAGTTCCTTGCTCTTTTGTTAAGTCCAAGCTATTCTTATTGTAAAATAGAAGTCGATTCATGCTTTTATAACAGCAAATTGTGAGTTGAAACCCAGGCATGTTTTTCCAAGAAGTGAGTTTTCTCAGAAGGGTCGCTTTGATCTTATGTCTGATGAATTTGTGTCTCAAAGTAGCCAGGAAAGATGTATTTTCTTTCAATTTTATAATGAAATCACAGACTGAAATGAGCTTCTCATGTTCCTTATGACAGGCAATGCTTAGGTACCATGAACAACAAGGGTACTCACAGATTTGCACAACATGGGTATGGAAAACATCTTAACAAAGCAAAGTTTTCCATTTTTTGACTTGAAAACTGCACTGCAACAGCTGCAGCCGCCAGCCAGAAATCTTGTGCAGCCCGCTCTAAGTGTTCATGTATTATTTGTGCCTGTCATGTTCCATCAGACATTTTATCTGATGTTGTTGATGCACCAAATGTTGTGTACCTAAGATCAGGTTCGTGTCTTTGTATGTCTTCTGCTCTTTTTATTAGTACTTCTTAACACATACAGAACTCCATGAGTCTTCATTTTGTCAACTGCTCGATTTTCACTAAACTCGTCTTCCCACGCAGAAGTTTTGATATATGTTTCCCTCCTGACATTAAGGTGACTGTTTTTCTGCCTTATGATACTGTTGATAACACTTTTTCAAGCATAGCTCTTCTTTCAGTCAAAAAAGACTGACCTCTCTATTTTGACAGCCCCGTTATTGTGTCTAAGAACATCAAAACAGTGAAAGGGTACTCCTGCCAATGAGACTGAATCAGAATATAGTCTTCTAAACCCTAGAAAAGACTGAAAGTGCACAATAAACAGGGACGAAGCGTCCCTCGATGCCATGTCCAAGAGTGCAGTTCACTGGCATCAGTCAGACTTCCCTCAGCCCACAGAGTGGGGTCGGTCTCCCCAAGTAATAGGCAATAGGACAAGAGGTAACTGCCTCAAGTTGTGCCAGGGGACGTTTAGATTGGATGTGAGGAAAAAATTCTTCACTAAAAGGGTTATCAAACATTAGAACAGCCTGCAAAGGGAAGTGGTTGGGCCACCATCCTCGGAGGTATTTAAATGATGGGTAGATGTGGTGCTGAGGGACATGGGTTAGTGGTAGCTTGGCAGTGCTGGGTTAACAGTTGGACTCGATGATCTTAAAGGTCTCTTCCAATGAAAACATTCTATGATCCTATGATTCTAAGATTGTTTTCTTCTCCCACGCAGCAGGATAAAGTGCTATAGCGGACACTAGTCTGCAAGATGAATGCCACATAGAACTAAAAAGACTGGCAGTGAGGTATAAAATTCCTGTCCCAACAACTCAGAGTACTTCTCCACTGTTCTTAGGAGCAGAGGAAGCAGGGAATAACTGGGAGTTTTAGTGTACGGTGCTGACAGCACCTGATAAAGGGGGATGCAATGCTCTGACTTTGGATGCCACTCAAGAGTGGAGCAGTCTCCGTACCAAGTGACAGACAAACTGAAGTGGTGCAAATGTGCCACAGTAATGAAAAGTTGCTTACCTGGTGAGTATCTCAGCAGAAAACACATAGTTGTGCTGTAACAAAAAGGCTGGGATTTCTTAATCTCTCCTGTTTCTCCTTCCTTTCTACCCCTCATCTCCTTTTACCTCAAAAGTCCTTTTTGGCTTTTCTTTTCTACCTCCCTCAAGAAAAAACACATAGAAATGCCAAATTAAGAGAAACTCTGAATCTTAATGAGTGTTCTAGATATAAAATATTTGCTTTCTAATCAGATCTTCACATTTTTTTAAAAAATAAATAGAGTGGAAGCAACACCATTTACCCATAAAGAGTGTTGAAAAATAGGAAGTAAAAACAAAAAACCTACTTGATCTGACTTTTGATGTGTGCAAAACTGCAGATATTCTTGTCCATTGGACAACAGGTACTGTACAGGGAAACAGGCCCCTCATGGAATCATTCCTTACAACATGCTGTTATGATGCCAAAGCCGATGCCCACCTCAGAGAAGACACAAAACTTACCTTAGCTCCTTCCTAAACACAGGAGAGCCACCAGAAGCAATAAAGCATCTTTAAGCCAGGACTGCGTAAACCCAGCTCAGTGTAAAAGGTGTTCAAAGAACACAACAGTCCAAGCAAATTTCACGGAATTAAGAAACTACCAGCCAGATCCAAACTGGTTTGAAGTCAATACAAATCTCTGCAGTGACTTGAAAGTGCTGAGGACAAAGCCCTCAATGTATAATTTCTGATGGAGATATTTGAAGCTTTAGGAGCTCTGTAGGGAAGACAAAGCTGAAAGGGATCTCTTAGGTCATCAGGTCCAGTCACACATTATTTCTGATATCTCATCCTATAGTCGCTTTCATTACTATATCAGTCTCTATCTGTGAATGTCAGAACAAAGGTCCAACAGCTCGATATTTCTCTGATGAAGAGAAAAAGGCACAATAGATAATGCAATCGGTTTCTTTAAAACCTGAAGTTAAATGTTTAACCTACGGTGAAACTGAAAACAAGATGCTTGTCATCATGTGATCACTCCTATAAGTCTCATTGTATTCATATTAAGCCCCTAGTGACAGCTGGGAAACCTGGAAAAGGAAGACATTTGCACTGCATTTACTGATTGAAACTTAGTAAATAATTATACAACTCAGGATGCGAAAGACAGAAGACACATCAATCTTTCTTAGATATGTCAGTGCTGCACAGTTATAAGACATGAAAAGCAAGGGAAAATGTGTCCAAAGCCAGCTGATTTGACTCTGAACTCAGAAAAGGGAATAGGACTGCTGAGTAAGAAGGAGATATTTTTGCAGTCTTTTTTTCACTGTAGAACCGTAGGTTAAAGGACTTCAGCTAGGGCATATAAGGTAGGTTAGGCATAGGTTAGAGGCATATAAGTGTTATTTTCAGCATAGTATCTTCTCATTAAAAAAAATACTAACCAATGGCTAATTTATGTTACTTGATGTATTTATTAGTTGAGAAATCTAATCCCCATTCTAAGAAGAAAGGCATAATTTAACACATTTTACTTCAAAAAGAATATATTCTGTATGGAGTTGTTTGTTTTGTTTTTTTTTTTTTAAAAACCACTCTCTTTCTCCAGAAGCTTTCCTTTTTCTATAACTCTCATCTGTTCTTTGGATAGATATTACTATCCTAAAAGAAGGCAAATGAAATATTCATAATGGATCGTTTATAGTACAAAATTTTCTTCTTCTTCTCTTTGCAGTTATATATGAAACTTCATTTTCTCAATTTTCATGGAAAATTCTTGGGAAGATATTTTGTTTGTTTACCAGCTTTATCATGCAGATATCTGGCACTTAAAATTCATGTTCTGATGATAAGTTACAAGACCGTATCCTGTCACTGAAGCAATGAAGGTCTGAGACTTAGATTTTCAGTGCATAACTACTAATTCAAAATTTGCCCATTACCAGTATATTTCTTTTATCCAGGCATTTTGGCAAATGTTCTTGTAACATTTTGGGGAGTCACCAGATGGCACTAAAACATTGTAAGGTGCCAAAAATCATTACATTTCTTGCCAACAAATGCATTAGTTTGCAATAATATCATTTTCTCTCTACTTCAGCTGCAACTTGGACTAATATCTCCTTTGAATTCCACTGAACTAGAGGTACTGACACATGCTCATTGAGCTAGAGAGAAGCAGGATGAGCTTAAAGACATAGGTATATTATCCAAAGCCATTAAACCACCAAGAATATTATTATCATAATTTTTGTCTTGAGATTGTTCCTTTTCTGTAAATCTGAGTCTATCAAAGTACATTTTACAGGGCCTTCTTACTACATCAGTACAGATTCAACCTGTTCCTGAGAAAGCTCTAGCCCTCCCTTGTTGACACCACTTTCAAATCTATTTTTCCTTCTCATCTCCGCTGTGCAAAGGAAACACTGAATACTTGAGATGCTGCTATCATATTTAACATGAAGCTGTATTCTGCTTTTTATGCATAGTTGTCCCTGACTGACTAAAAATGTCTTTTTCCCAGTTTCCTTTATTCAACAGTGAACAAAATCCCCTACTTAAAGATGGATATAAGAAAAATTAAATCAATTTAACTTCTACTTAGAGATCTTAGAATATTCCAAAAGTCTTTGGCAAAACATTAAATTTTAACTTATCTAATGTAATTTGGTATAAATATCCTATGCTATAATTTATTTACTGTTTTGCAAACCCTTTCAATGGCATATAATATTAAATCTTTTCCTATCTGGATTCATATCCTCCCCATATTAAGAAAACAAAATATTTATATCATTTTCTTATTCTCCGAATTGGTCATAGTCTTTTTTTAACCAGTGACTGCAACCCTGACAAATGAGTTTTACAAATATTGAAAGAATCTGTCCAGGTCTACTTCAGAGGAAAATACTCAGGTTGAGGAACTATATCATGTGTATACAGTCACCCTATGGTAACTCAGAGAACAAATGCAGTAGCATAAATCATATTAAAAATTAGAAAAAAAAAAATTAAAACCCTAAAAATCTTTACCAAATTACAGACCCAACCAAATCACCATGATGCCTGGAAGGAAGAATGTCCTATTCATCTATTCAGTTTTGTTTGGTTTGGTTTTGTTTTAATAGGCAGTTAAAAATATGAACAGCTTTCATGGAAATTTTGACAAAATAAAAGATTTTTTGAAAGCTACGGGCAGACTAGATCAGCTGCACTTGGCATGCTGAAATCTCCCAGCCAAGTGACATTAATTTTGATAAAATACTTGCTTTACCCTCTCTCCCCTTCTGAGCATGGGAAGGACACAGAAGAGAGTAGAACAAGCGCAGCAGTAGACTCTAAAGTGGGGAGAAGAAGGTTTTTTGAGTTAATAACATTTTTTCACTGAAACCTGCCTAAAAACAATTTCTATGTGGAGATTTTTCAAAAGACAAAGAGAGTAGTCGGAATAGTATTGCTGCAATCAACTGTTTTTGACTCTGTGTGAGTCAAAGTACTCCAAAGGTTTAAGGGCCATGCTTGAAATAATGGCCTAGGGATAGTAACAATGCCTCTGAAACAACTGTAGCGGGCAATGAGTGGCTACCTATAGAGAAATTTCATCTTTATGATTCATGCCAGCATGGTCCCTGCCCTGGAGCTCGCAGCTACACTTGCTTAGAAACTGTGCCATAAAGCTGAAGTGTCCCAGAGCCTTTCCCTGATCCCCCTGTTCTCATCTCAGGGTGAATGCAAGGCCATAATCTGGCCACACTCTGATATCCATTCATCACATTCTGAGTTTCTGCATTACCTTATGAGCAAAGTAAGGAGGCAATATATTTTTCTCCAGAGAAAATCCACTGTGTGATAGATGAAGCTTCACAAATACACGCTCCAGAAAGCATCCAATCATTTAAATAACTCCCACGACCAACCACGGTAACCTTGAAATATTTTGGAATATTTGATAAATCTCTCTCCCACCCTAAGCTTATTTCTTTTTCATGAAAAATCACAACTAAACACTTTGGTTAAAGTCAGGTAAATCCTTTTCAGACCTTCCATCATGTACTTCAAAGTTTCTGTTAGCCTGGATTTCTCTAGAGCAGAGATTGTCTTTGAAGGGCTGTCACCTCCAGCGATGTTTTTGCAGTGGGGAAAAAAAGCTCCTTGCGGTCCTCTGTTTCATCTTCCCATTTGTGCTTTCTATTGCAGGTGGAATTACTGATTGCTGTTTTGCTCCTACAGATGCAACCCTAACAGTCTAAATATGGCAGCACTGAAGCAGTTCATAAACATTAATTAATGTATCCTCATTACATCCCTCTGAGGAGAGTGATGATAGAGCAGAGAAGGTGTCTTGGTATGGATCCAGAGGTGTGAGTTCATAGCTCTCCCTGGACTCATTCCAAGCATCACTCCCAGTCAGCTCGGCTATAAATGAGTACCACTGCACTGGGGCTGAGGAAATCGAAGGCATCTGGATGGGATATTAGCCACATCACTCCCCTGTGGGAGGTTAGCAACAAAAACTGTTGTCCTTCCCCAGATGAGCACAATTAGCCCTTGTGAAGGTTTGTTTCCACTACGTCCAGAGGTGCTGCTATCACCCCTCTGATGAGAACAACTGGGGCAGAGAGGGAGGAAGACCCAGATCTTCAAAGACGTGTGAAGCTCTGAATCCCTGTAAACTCAGTGGGCGTTAGTCACATGAACACTTTGGCTGTTTGAGTCGAAGTGATTTGTCTCAGTTCTGCGGCAGAACAGAAAATTGACCCTGACTCGTAAGTCCAGTCAGTTAGGATATTTGTTTTCTCTTCTGCAAATCTTTGCTGGTAAAAGTAATAATTACTCAAGAGATTCATCCCACTGTGTTAAAGGAGAATGTCTTGAAAATACATATGCATTGTCACACAACTGGGAATAAAGTCTGTTTAGTCATATGAGATGAAAGCTAATAAATACTGCTTTGCATTCATTGCCTGTCATACTCATTATTCTTATTAAAAGATCCAACATTGTTTTCAGCATGGGACAAGACAATCACTGCCTTGAAGAGCTTATATAAAACTTTTCATTCAAGAAACTCACAAGACGTTTATAAACAGTAATTAATTAAATCATTGGAAATTATAATGTCTTTATAGATGGGAAACTGAGGTACAGAACTCACTGTACCACCCAGAGTATCACTTAACTGATGCCCAAATGGAAATACAAAGCAGTATTACTGATTTCTTGTCCTGCACTCTAATCACCGAACCTATTTCCTCCTAATAAATAATTTAAATGTTAATGAACTATAATGAAATAAAAATTTGTTTAGATTGCCCCAAGGTGAATGAAGATAAAAAGGCAATGCAGATACATGACTTCCTGCTTTTCTTCTAAGTGTTTCATTGTATTGTACAAAGAGTACAATGAAAATTTTGAAAATTAAATGCTCCATCATTAGCTAAATAGGCAGAAGTAACCATCTAAGTGATAAATAACAGGTTCCTGCAGCATCATTTAAAGACCAAACTACACTGAAAAGTATCCCCTTTTATCAGATATTTTTTGGACTCTGCTAGATGCACTGGAACCAGTGAAGCAATAAATACATCAAAATATGGAGGTAAACAAAATCATAAAACATCCAACGCGACAACTGAAACACCCACGAATACATAAATATTTATGAAGCAAGAGGTACTTCTGAAACACCCAGCAGGTTTGATTGGATTGAACAGTCCAATCAAAGCACCGTGTGTTCACATGATGGAGGAAATAGGAATTATATGGCAGTGAAAGGAAACAGTGCATTTGCAATGTATTTCAAGTAGCTTTATTGTTTCAAACTCCCCAGTGCCAAAAAAAAGATGTCCTTCAGTGTGATTTGAATATGGAACTATCAGTTTGCAGATACAGAGTATTCCAAAGGAAATTTCAAGCAGCCCTATACACTGCTGAATGTGTCATCCAAAATGTTTATCCTCATTCATATTTTTTTTCTAGCTTACATTCCCTAGACAAATCTGTGTTTTGAGGCTCTGAACATGATATTTTTCAATGGCAGCAGCAGAAGCCCTCAAGAAATTAATCCTTTTGAGGCCATCCGTTTTTAGCTTTGACTCGAAAAAGAGCCATCCACAGCACTTGTTTGACATCCATAGTTTAGTGGATGGAGATCCTCAATCCCTCCTCACTTACTAGACATTTGTCTAGGTAGTCCAAAGATGTGGAGCTGGGAACTCTTTCCCTTGTTGTATATAAAATAAGACAACAGCAGTAGTTTGTAAACTTTTAAATGCTTTATATAATCGGATTCCTATTGGATAGATGTGAATGCTGACCAGAATAGGATAGGCCTATAAGCTTTCTTTCATCGTTTTCTGAACATTTTCTTTTTTTTTTCTAATTAAAAGACCATAGAGTTCACTAAATCAGGCTATGTAGTGGGATCTTGTATGTATTATATATACAAGATATAATACATCCTCTCTCTGGTGACCAGTGATAGGACATGAGGAAATGGAATGAAGCTGCATCAGGGGAAGGTCAGATTGGACACTAGGAGAAAGTTCTTCACCGAGAGGGTGGTCAGTCGCTGAACAGGCTCCCCAGGGATGTGGTCATAGAACCAAGCCTGTCAGAGTTCAAGGAGCGTCTGGATGACATCATATGATTTAGTTCTAGGTAGTCCTGCGAGGAGTGGGGAGTTGGGCTTGATGTTATGGCTTTCTTCCAACTTGAGATATTCTATGATTCTATCATACACCGTGTCTTGTAAAGACCCCAGCAACTTGTGTCTAAAGCACATTTTTCAGAAAGTTACCTAGCCTTATTCAAAGATACTAAAGGATGAAGAATTCAGTACTTTCCCTTGTAGCTTGATGTAATCAAACTAAAATTAGTCATCTCTTTCAGTGCCCCCTCAGAAGCAGGAACAATGCTGTTAAGGGCTGCCTAAGGAACTGAACAAAGTACAATAAAACAGTGAAAAATGGATATGGCTCCTGTATTTCTGCACTTTCAACTTAGCCTTCCTAAAATCTACTGCTTAGTGTGAATTCTAATGTTCTTTCTTAGGAGCTAAACCCCTTTTGCTAAGAGTATGAGCCCAGATATTTTGTTGTAGACCTATAGGTTCAGGGCTGGAGCAGATTTTACATGTAATAGGTATTACAATAAAAGCATGAAAAGCTAGGAGGGCTACACAGGTTGAGATCTACTCATCTTTCCCCCTCCTCAAAACTATCATGACCTGGCATTGTGATTCGATATTTCTAAATCCTGTATCCATGTATGTAACCAAGATATTTTTTACGTATCCTGTTCCAGCCGAGGATCTCAAAGGAAGCATCACTTCTAAAATTAGCTGTAATCAATGCACATCGTGGCATTGTGTAAACATCTAATGCTTTCTTGCCAATGTGGAATGCATTCAGTTAGACACACAGCTCTAATTCAGAATTTCTATCATAGGAATCAGCTGAAGTACAGTGATTTCCTTGTGTAAAATGACTACTTGTACTTATTTTATTGATGAACAACTTGTACTAATGTTTTTAATGAACTTGAAACTTTTGATGAACTTTGATGACATTAATTCCTTTTCTAGACAAAATGCACAACAGATAGCTTTTGCCTGAATGGACAAATTACTTGATAAATAACAGTAAGACTTGTGGATTAGTTTTCTCTGATATTCAACCAGCTCTTAAGTGTGAGATCTGAATATAAATATAGGGACAAAGTCTGCAGCCCTAATTTTAACCATGTAGCCTTTGCAGGACTAGTATTGGCACTGTGTCTATCTGTGATATCCCAATGGCCTTATCTGTACACTCATGTCAGTACAATTTGGGCATCATTTCAATAGAGAACACCATGAGTAAATGTCTGCAGATTCTAGTACTTTTAATAGACTTCAGAATTTGTACCAAAATTATGAATCCAACTGAGCCATCACATGAAATTAACCCTTCTCCAGGCCTTTTTGTCTCAGCAGGTCGGTTCTGAGCCTTTATTCTCTCCACACACTCTGCAGGATGCTTCACCTTGGGTCATTCTGTTTTGAAGAGCTCTAGTTACTGTATCACCATGGGTTTAGCTAAACACTATCTTTACCCCTGTAGATCACTTGCAGCAGCAGGAGACTTCCATGCTCCCCAGCCTGGCTGAATATAGTATTTTTAACATTTCAGCAAGCACTTCAAGGAGACTACCAAAGGCAAACAAACTAGTGTGGGAGATGAGAGCACTAAATGCAAGTGTCTGTAGTAATAAACTATGCTTCCATGGGACTGATCCTGCCTGGCACCAAGTACCTGAAAATAAATTTTAGGGTGTTCAAGCAGGTCATAGTGTGTCTGTGTACAGAAGCTAAGAAGCAAACTACTGATGTGTGTGACTCCCATTATAATTAGAATCATATAATCATAGAATTGCTGAGGTTGGAAGGGACCTTTAAGATCATCAAGTCCAACCGCTAACCTACCCTGACAAAAGCCACTTATAAACCATGTCCCTAAGTGCCACATCTACCCTTTTTTAAACACCTCCAGGGATGGTGAATCCACCACCTCCCTGGGCAGCCTATTCCAACGTTTAATAACCCTTTCAGTGAAAAAATGTTTCCTAATATCCAATCTAAACCTCCCCTGACATAACTTGAACCCGTTTCGTCTTGTCCTATCACTTGTCACCAGGGAGAAGAGGTCAGCCCACATCTCTCTACAACCTCCTTTCAGGTAGTTGTAGAGGGTGATAAGGTCTCCCCTCAGCCTCCTCTTCTCCAAGCTAAACAACCTCAGCTCCCTCAGTCGTTCTTCATAAGGTTTGTCCTCCAGACCCCTCACCAGCTTTGTAGCCCTTCTCTGGACACGCTCCAACACCTCAATGTCCCTCTTGTAGCGAGGGGCCCAAAACTGAATGCAGTACTCGAGGTGGGGCCTCACCAGTGCCGAGTACAGGGGGATGATCACTTCCCTAGTCCGGCTCACCACACTCTTCCTGATACAGGCTAGGATGCTGTTGGCCTTCTTGGCCACCTGGGCACACTGCTGGCTCATATTCAGCCGGCTGTCCACCAACACCCCCAGGTCCTTTTCTGTCGGGCTGCTTTCGAGCCACTCTGCCCCAATCCTGTATTGCTGCATGGGGTTGTTGTTCCTTTAAGTATTGTCTAAGA
Organism: Rissa tridactyla; assembly: GCF_028500815.1. Taxonomy (NCBI): domain Eukaryota; kingdom Metazoa; phylum Chordata; class Aves; order Charadriiformes; family Laridae; genus Rissa; species Rissa tridactyla. Next base: position 3,978,320 of record NC_071466.1, on the reverse strand, counting down.
GACTCACCATGCCTGTCAGCTCCTGTGAACTTCACTAAACGAAGGACTGCAGAAGAAGGTTAGATTCAGCACCTCCACGTGTAGATTTAGTGTTGGATAAATCACATGGCCAAATGTTGCTGGTCTCTTTCTAGGGTGTGTAGCCGTCAAGAAAAAATAACTTGCTTCTATAGCCGCAATCGTGTATATCAGCAGAGCTGCAGGTGTTGTTGACCTGACCTTGGCTGGCACAATGGCAGGCACTAAATTCCATGAAAGGGCTGTGAATGGAGGATGGAGGGAACAGCCTCCATCCCACACGCCTGCAATGCACAGCAAGTTTGCCTGGGCTACAGGGAGAAGAGGTCTGCACACCAGGGACTGCTCATGGGCTGCACTTCCCAAAAAGAGTATCAGTGGAATCAAATCTCTGGAGACACAATGATGTTTAGACTAGGATAGGATAGGATAGGATGGAATGGAATGGAATGGAATGGAATGGAATGGAATGGAATGGAATGGAATGGAAGAATAGAATAGAATAGAACAGAAATAGAATAGAAAAGTCTGACATATCAAGGTCCTGCACTGGCCTAAATAAATCTTCACTAAAAACGCTGGCCCATATCTTTCTGGAAGAATATATACTCTTCAAATCTTTTTTCTTTTTTTCCTAGAGAAAACCACCAGAACATCATCTTCCTTTCCAGATATAAAAATGAAATCTGTCAATCCACTAAAAACTGTCTGCCCTACCACAGCTCCTGTCTTACACATTTACAGCTCTGATCACCTCCCTCTGAACAGCAGCCCTTCTATGTGAGGCTCAGGATGCTTGGCTTGTGAGAGTGGGGTTATAAAAAAGAAAGCAGTGCTCTTTGTATTTATTTCCGCTGCTTTCTTTTTCTGGGGGGGGGGCGAGCAGTGACATAAATGACATCCGGCAAAATATCAAACAAAACATCCAGAGATACAAATTGTTTGCAAGTGAAATCTTAGGGGGAGGGAGGAAAAGGGGTCCAGAGAGACCTGTTTGTTTATATAAGCAGTGACTCCTCTAAGTCAGTGTCATCTCAGACGTGGAAGTTAAAATGGAAGTGCTGCTTCATGTTTATATATACTGCATAAATGTCACCTTATATTCGTCATGCTTATTTTACATCTAAACTAGTACTAGGTATTCTGAATAAAGGGGAAAAAAACAGTTAAAAAAGGAAAGTTTGGGACTACATGTTGACAGATTACATGGAGAATGAGTAAATATTCTTCACCAGAGTATGCACTTGATCTTACCAGAATCTTATAGCAATAAAACACTTCTATTCTAGGAGCTCCTTAAACATCCTTTATCTAGAAAGAAGGTTAAATTATAGTACACTGGAGCTACATCTGAGAAGGTAAGATGAATGTACAGTTGCTTCAGGATTAATGCAGCTTTTAAAACAATTTACAGTCCAAGAAACTATTAACACACTCTAAAGATTCTATTGAAAACTAAACAAGACGGTAATGTCATACAGACTACAAAGGAAAACAAGAACTTTGAAGAGAAAAGCAGGTTTTGGGTTTTAATAAAAAATTATTTGATGTTTTGAAGCACTGATTTCCAGACTGTTGAACTTCTGCAAGATCTTGATAGTTTATACAGTCATGCTTACGACCTTCTTGGTTTCCTGGGTCATCAGTATAGCAATAATTTTGTAATGTAGTAGCTTTCTTCACACCATTTGGGACCTCTGCTGGACTGTAGAAGACCTCAAACAGTACATTTTGGTCCATATTACACTTAGGAGTAGTGGTCTATTGACCTTAAAATAAAAAAAAAATCCTGTTGTCCTAGATGATGACATAAAATGAAGGTGACAGTTACAAAATGTGATGTAGTCTTTACTTAATAGGTATATTCTGTTCAACATTTGAAGAAGACGGAACTTGCAGGGGGGTCCGTATCACCTAAATACGAGATTCGTGCAGTGTAGACAACCAGATGTGACTCAATCAGTCTCACCTCCCTTTGCATTCAGAGGAAAGAAACATGCACAAATGAAATTGCTCACTTGAATGTCAGTTTTAGGATGAGATCCAAAAGTGTGTTAGAGGTCCTCCATGGACTACATTGGGAATCTAGACAGTTAACCCTGTTGTACAGCTATGACTTCCAACCTAAGTGCATCTACAATGTATCTAAAGAAATTTTTCTAAGCCTTCTACCATAAATCTAGCCAACCACCCTGCTAACCTGATATTTATATCTGCCTATGAGACATAAAGTTTTTTTATGGTACCGCAAAGAAAATAGGTCAGCCAGCCTCTATCCCCTGTGATATTAGAATTACCTCAAACACTTTATTCCTAATATTCAAGTTAGTCATTTCAGATGACAGTAAATAGAGGGGGAAATTCCATGGAACTGAAGGAATTCTACTAAAATATTACATAATATGAAACATTTTGTATTCTCCTAGATAGAAATTTTATCTGTATTTACAAAAAAAAAAAATTATTTACTATTTAATTAAATAAGTCACTGATCATTTTTCAGACAAGCTGGAATTCACTGCTCATGCTTCTCAATTATAAACTAGTTTAGACCGGTCAATCTGTAACAGTCACCACTCAGAAGTCAAGAAAAATCAAACCTATGGCTGAACAAACAGTCGATACGTGTAATGATTCAAGACCCAGGTCATTATTGCTGCTTTAGCTTTAGGTCCTATTACACAGATGGTTAATTGGATAACAAGAAGGGAATGGAGTGGGAGTGAGCAAATGTTTTTCTACATGATTCACAATCCCATCTGAGCAAGGCTATCATCAATGCACTGATTTATCTAGGAGATCTGGCTGCCAGTGTCCACACATCTGAAGGGCTCTCCTTCTGCCCACAGATTTCGTTTCCCCTTACAGTAGGTTGGGTCAAGGCCAACACAACTAGGAAGTGCTCCACAGCTGGTATCTCTGCCTAATACTGGTGACATGAAAGCACTAAAAGGACAGATGGGTTACACCATCACTGCAGGGCTGGTCACGTCATGCCTGACGCATCCTTATTGCTGGTAGGTGCATGCGAGGGTCCTCATTCAGAGGTTGTATGGATCCAGATGTTCTCTGCTGGTGTGCTGTTCAGCTAACCTCAAGGTTGCACCTCAATATGACCTTGTCTTCACACTATGTACTCATGAAAGGAGTATTTGGGATGCAGTGTAGGCCCAGGAAAACTTTTTATAATGAACACATATCTATTGAAAATGCCAAACAACTACACTACATTACCTAGGGTGAAAAATTAATATTAACAACCATCTCATTGTTTCGGTGGGGAGTACAAGGTATTTCACTTGTGGGACAGTAAATCCATTATGAAATAGCTTCCAATTTCCTCAAAAACTTGTGGTGTTGACCATTGTGTGAGAGAAAATGCTAGGACAGATACTGCCTGTTATGACAACTCCAACGGTCTTAATGTGTAGGACATGACTGTGTATTGTTTCTCAAATGAAGACTGCACCAAATTTTTCACACCCTCTGATAAGACTGATTTTCATTGTTGATACTTCTTTACATGGCAGATCAGAAACATTTCACTCAGTTAAATTTAGGACTAAAGGCTGAAGGATTTGGGTCTCTTCAGTCTGGAAAAAGAAGACTGAGGGGGGATCTTACCAACACTTATAAATACTTCAAGGGTGGGTGTCAGGAGGATGGGGCCAGGCTCTTCTCAGTGGTGCCCGGGGACAGGACAAAAGGTAACAAGCACAAACTTGAGCATAGGAAGTTCCACCTAAACATGAGGAGGAACTTCTTTCCTGTGAGGGTGGCAGAGCCCTGGCACAGGCTGCCCAGAGAGGTGGGGGAGTCTCCGTCTCTGGAGACATTCCAAACCCGCCTGGACGCGTTCCTGTGCCACCTGCTCTGGGTGACCCCGCTCTGGCAGGGGGTTGGACTAGATGATCTCCAGAGGTCCCTTCCAACCCCTGCCATTCTGTGATTCTGTGATTGTGTGACTGGTTTCATATTGCTTCTGCTGTCTTTGTTACACATAGAAAACATCGTGCACATTTTTCTTTTTAGTGTGGGTTTCTCTGAATTTCATTGGCACCATGGTCCAGTATATGAGAATTGGCTCAGACATTTATTTGATAAAGTCTTTTCTCACCAAGGTATTTAATTCAATAAATTCATCGGCACCTTCATGCAACACATTTATTAGGATTTTTTTCCCCCCAAGAACACAGTCTCTTCTCTAAGCAGTAATTTGTTGCTGTAGTAGTTTATCAGAGAGGTATGCCCGAAGATTTCTGTTAACAGTGTATATTTAGTATGACAGTTCCATGCAGAGACTCACTAACGAGAATCGAAGAGAAAGCGAGGAGATTTTACTCATCTCTACACGAGCAAAATAAGTGGATTAATAAAAAAGACTTACAACTGCTGGATTTCAACCCACTCTTTGTAGCTTAATGGAAAGGTTTAATGAGAAATGAGGAATGTGGGGAACCTGCACCCTGTCTAATATTTCATTTGGGCTGGTTCAAGTTTCCAAGTGGAGCTTGGAGTTATTGGTTAATAGTTGATGGTTACCAGAGGGAGTCAACCTTAACAGTTTATGTAGCCATGTTATAAATATGGTTTTCTTCAAAATCAAAATTCTCCCAATTCTGAGGATAATTTTAGGATCTATTTTCTTCTTAGACTCCTCACCACAAGTATTTTCTCTGTATGTGTCTTTTCTTTACCTGTACCTCTGTGGATTTTTTTTTCAAAATTTTATGCATTAGTTTTTAAACCTTGCAAGCTTCAACATGCTGTAGCAAGGATTTCCACAGCTTGGTTCCAAGCTATGCAAGGAGATACTTGATTTTATTAATTTTAAACCTCCCACTTCCTACCTTATATGATGTCCTAAGTTCTTATAGTGGAAGAGACAATGAGCAATCATTTTCCTGTTACCTTTTCTTGACCATGTTGACATCTGTCATATTGCGTCTCAAAGATCTCTTTTCCAAGAGCCCAAGTGTACTTGGCCACCCCTCATACAGAAGTCATTTAAATCCTTTGATTATCTGAGAAGGAAACCCTTTCTTAAAATCTTTTTCAGCTTTACCATATCCTTGGCAAATAATTTTTCATTTATCTTTTTGAAAATGAAGAGGGGGAAAGGGGAAATAATTTTACGTGGTGTTTTCACACACAAATGCATCATGGATTTCTGCATTTGCCTTGTTTCCTGTTCCTTTCCTAGGGTTTGATTTGATGGTTAACAGCTGATATTTGCATGGAAATACTTGTCTATTATAACTCCAAGATCTCACTCCTGTATGATAATCACCAGCTTGTAGCCAATTATAATGAGTATAAAGTTAGAATTATTTTCACTGGTTGATTTATTTTACATCTACCCACATTGAAATTTATCTACCGCATCACTATTCTTGCAACACCTAACAGTTGGCCCTGAATAATTTAGGATTGCCAGCAACCTTTATGACCTCACTCTTCACCCTTTTCCAAATCACTCACTAATTTGTTAAACAGCAGGGTCCCTGCACAGTTTCTTTTGGTCATGCAATCATCTGCTTGTCCCTTTCCATGCCCATCTTCCTTGTTCTGTTAACCATTTCTTTATTCATGCAAGGGCCTTCTCTCTCTCCCTGGTTTCTCTGAACCCCTCTGGCAAGGGACCTTGTTGACAAGTCATCTGGAAATCCATCTAAGCTGCAGACAGCTACTAGTGCATGTCAAGCCTATTAGTAGGATTTAATAGATGTGTAGGACTTCAAATGATTCCTATTCTAGGGGATGCTGAGCTCACAGCCCCTACATGTACAGTATAAACATTCATATCACACTGTGCTCTAAGAATACGTGGTGTTTATTAGCGCCTTGAAATTATATTTATGTTGAGGAAGACAAAGCAATAATTTCAATGAAGTAATTCCTAATACGGGTGCTGATCCTGCACAGATACTGACAAGGAAGTCTTCATTTACTTTGTAGAGCATTCTTAAGCTACAGTATTCGTAAAATACAGCACTTATAAAAGTCCGTATGCATAAAATTTTGACTAAAGCTCACCTTATATGAAATCAGTCCCTGCTGTGGGTATGCCCCAGTAGGATATGCAGAGCTGTATGCCTTCAACAGTAAAATAGGAGGTTGCTGGCCCCAGGAATAGAAAGCAGAGATAAAAAGGGGAAAAATCAAGGTTTTCGACATACTGCTGAAGAGATCTTCATCTCTTTACACCCCAGCAACAACTCGTGCAGTAAAGGGCTAGCTCACCTCTGCCAGGATGAGTCCTCATCACACCACCCTGGTCTGTGAATATGATCTTTGGGTCATCATGTGCATATGATCCATATGGTCCCAGCCAGCTGGGAAAGAAGAAGGTGCTGGCCTCAGGACATCCACCAGGACATCCACCTAGCTGTTAAGGTCCTTCTCTTCACTATAAGGCATCTACCCCACTCCCTTTTGGACTGCTAAAAAACAAAATAAATATGCTTCAGTACTATGTAAAAGCCAAGGTTCTGCAATCTGTATTCTTCTGACAGCCTAGAATAAACGTTTTGATCAAAAATTTTTTTTCAATTCTTACACTTAAAAATTCCATCGGTTTCAGAAATGCAGAATGTACATGAGACAGCGATCAGTAAACTTAAATGCAATAAACATAAAATGACAGATCCCACAATACAAACATCCTTTCAAGTGTATAGATTTTACAGCAACAGAAAAAAGGTGAGGCATTTTCTGGGCTAGATTCAGAATACTGGAACTGGACAACCCCCGTCTCTCTCCTTTCCCAATTTTATCCACTTCTGTGCTGACCATTACTGTGAGCTCTTTTTCTTTGCCACTGTTTTACCCAGATGATCAACATGTATTCTGTTCTTTCACAGTAGAAAGAGCTTCATGAGAGAAGAGAACGCTCAATGTTATGTACAAAACAAGAGCAACTCTTCTCATCTCTTTCAACATTCTCCCATCATCAAAAGAAACAGTAAGATAAATAACATAAATCTCTTTTTAGGTGTTGTTGTTTTTTTTTTTCTCCTTCCAAAATGTAGGAGTAAAATATATTCTTTGGGTTTCTTTTTCTGTTTCATTGTAAAGAGGAATTACCCATGGTTCAAACTGTGGTGCAGATAAGTTTGGATAAGAACGCAAACCTCAGAGAAATGAATTAGAAATTAAAATGAATTAGAGGTAAGCTAACATATGTTATTCTCCCAGTACAGTTTAAAATGGCAACAAATTTTCTTGTGATCACTTTGGAGGTGTAACTTGTCATTCACGTCTGTTTTCAGCACACTGTAACTGGATTATGAAATCACTCCTGGCTGATACAGATTTATAAAGTGTATATATTCCAGACTGGTGGAGCATGATTGGCTTTTTTTGAAGGCTCATGAATATGGATTAGCCCTAAATGCTCTGGAGTCTAGGAGTTCAGTGGATTCTTTGTCCACCATATTAAGCAAAAAGTGATTAGATTTCATATGAAAAGGTAGGCAATAAACAGAGATTTGATGGTAACCTCACAGGAAAAGGACAGAATCTAAAGAGGAAGGAACAGGTCAGAAGAACATTTAGAGGGTGAATTTTAACTGGGGGGAATTTTAGTAGGAGAAGACAGTATGAGACGAACAGAAGGTCTACAATCCTCTTGGTGCATGCTACTAGAAAAACTTGGATTTATGCCCAGGAATCCTGAATCTTTCCCACATTCTCATTAAAAAAAAAAAAAAAAAAAAAAAGAGAGAGAGAGAAAGGTCCTGGACAAGAATACAATATGTGATCGGGAAATTAAAACTGTATCAGAACATATACGCGTATAAGTTTGCAATGTGTGTTTATGGATTTTGTTTATATTTCAGCTTTTTTGAGAGGAAACGAGGAAAGACACAAAAAAAAATTAGAAAAATGGTTTACAGAAGTTTCTGTTCTCTATGATCAATGCAATAACAAGGGGATACCTGATTATAATACTGTGAGAAAATATCTAGAAAATATCTATTCACCATGATCCTAGAGTGCAGAAATTGTTTCTACAGAACATTGCTGAGTGTTTAGTACTCAGCAATGTTCTGTACTTTAGTACAAGGCTTTAGTACCTCCCAAAGGCGGCTGTATTTTTCAATAGGTTTTGGAAGAATTCTCACGCACTACAAGAATGCACAAGTATTCTTCAAACAATCCCTCCAGATCTTAGCTCTTGCTATGTAATTAATGTCGTATTTACTTCCTGTGGAACTCCATCTTTCCTTCTTTCTTCCCCTGGATGCTGGCCACTACTAATGGGAAGAAGTTTACTTTCTTATAAATAATTAGACAAATTATTTTTCTATTCGGCCAGTTGGTACAACTGGAAAATTGTACCAAAATTGGTGCAATAAGTCAAATCTCAAAACTTTCCTTTCAGAGGAATTGCATACGTTTCTCTTTTTTATTGATATTTTGAGTTATAACCAGTTATAAAAAAATCTTATGGAAAAATATCAAGAAACAGAGTAACTTGGTTTGATTCTTATTGCAAATTTTACCTTATTTTGTAATGTATGAAAGATGTAAAAATGTTAATGTTTTTACTATTATATCACTGCAAGGTTTGCATAATTGGATATGACATATCATACCCACTGTACTAGTAATTGTTGCTTTAAATGCTAATTAGTTTTGAAATTCATATTCTAGTGGATAAATTGGTGATCTAACTGGCCATTTGTCATTAATATTAGTATCCATTTAGTTCCTTATCATGAGCAGTATAAAAAACATTCCACAAGAAAATAACATTTTTAAACCAAAGAATTAAACCTTTTAACTTACTTTTGTCGTAACTAATTTATTTAAAATAAAATTTTAGCAAAAATAATCTGTTAGTGTTGATGAATCAACAATATCTATTTAGAAAATTGTTCCACAGTCCAGTTCAGCTTCAGCTGCAAAGTTACAAATATAATATAGTGAAATAATTTCTGCTGTTGCAAAAATGGTATTGAAGATAATTTTTTATTGGAAATTTTTAATTAATTATAGGAGTAATAACAGTCCACATTCTCAATAAAATTGTATAACAGAGCCATGTAAGTCCAGGATAACTTTGCTGATTGTTTTTCCAGCCCTTTTTCTTCTATAAGCAAAGTTATTTGCTTTATGTGGACTGATAACTGCCAGAATACAAATTGTAGGGTCACAGTTAACAAAACTAGTATGACTATACACATGTATTAGTGAAGGTTTTATTGCCGCTGGCACTGCAATCGTCAGCTTAGAATATATTTGTGCAAATGAGCAACAGTTATCCATCGTGTCAAATGACAGATAACCAAATAACCCTTTGTCATAAGTTTTCCAACTGTAACTTTGAATAATGAGTATTTATAGAGAAACTGGAGGGGAAAAAATGGAACCTGAAAAACATGAGAGGCACAGAGTTATCACAGCAAAAGGGATAACCATGGTAGCTACAGTGCTCATTAGTTTAAATGAATGTTCTAATTTAGATGGCAGAGCACCTAAGATAGAGATAGATAGATGATAAAGTATAACAAAGGAAATGCTTCAGTATTGTTACATACAGGGTATCACAGTCACATTTTATGAGAACAAATGTGAGTGGTTAGTGATATGGGAATTTGGGAAAGGAAATCCCTGAAATTAATGCCAATTTTTGCTGTCTCGACTACTCTCATCTTCCCAAAAGAGATCATGTAAATCCTTCAAGCTTTCTGTTGTTTCTCTGCCTTTTGTCAAATCAAGAATTTTGTTGTTTTGCATGGCTTTGAAATAAATTAAAAAATTATAAAGTTTTATTATCAAGGTTTTTATTGATGTAATAACATCTGCTACAAACCATAATAAGAAAGCTGAACCTAGTAGACCACAGCTTATTAATTCTAGTATGTTGCCTAATTAATGCATGTCAGATTAGACTGCACAAACACAGGTTTTTTTGTTTAAATAGAGTCATCATGGCTTATAAAAAAATGCTTATTCTTCATCCTAGTTTAGTAAGGTCCAATCCACTTATAAAGATATTAAAAAGACATTTGATGTCATATACTAGCAATTCTCTCATCCTCCACCACCCAAAATAGATACAACAGAAACTCTCTCACACCAACATTCAACAGTACGAATCCCCAGATGTGTGTATCATCCCATCAGAGATTCATTCAGTTATTACCTGCCAGGAATATATTCATTCTGTATTATCTACTAGCATTAACATAAATAGAGCTCCTCCTGATGTATATCAAGCCACAGACTATTCATCTCTCCATTCCTTTCTTTCTCTTTCTTTTCCCAGTGATCTGCTACTTAATGCATCTAGTTCTTCATCCACTCTGCCAAGCTTAGCTTTTTTCCCAGATGTTAGTATTTTACAAGGCAGAAATTGCTCTCTAACCCACTTCATATATTTGTTTGAGAAATCTCATACTATTCATCTTTCCCACAATTGCAATAATATTCCAACATATACCCATATTCCCAAATATAACATTTAGGAATGAACTGGGGCTGATTTTGCATCTCCTGTGGAAACCATATAGACCTGAGGTGATTCTTATACCACTGTGTAGGTTCACTGACCTCAGTGCAGATACATGAAGTTTTACATCATTGCTAGATCTCTGGGTCCCATAAAGAAGCAAGGCCAAGGGATTAATTACAGGGACGAAGTAGACTGTTAATAAACACGGGGTTAAGCAAGCTTATGTTGTTAAGACTCAGGTGAGTCAATCTCCTTGAGCAAAAAGGTTAAAAGGAATTAATGTGATTCCTCTCCTTTTGAGTTAGAAACTCTATCTCTGAACAAGTAATAGAAAATAAGATCACAGAATCACAGAATCACAGAATCTTAGTGGTTGGAAGGGTCCTTTGAGATCATCGAGTCCAACCACATAAAAAAAAAAAAACAAAAAAAAAAAAAACCAACACCCACCTACTAAACTCCACACCCACAACCCCACACATAACACCCCACCACAAACAATAATCTTGGGCACTAGAGCATGCCCTGAAGAGCCATGTCTACACGTTTCTTAAATACCTCCAGGGATGGTGACTCCACCACCTCCCTGGGCAGGCTGTTCCAGTGCCTGACCACTCTTGCAGTAAAGTAATTCTTCCTAATATCTAGTCTAAATCTCCCTTGCCGCAGCTTCATACCATTTCCTCTGGTCCTGTCGTTATTCCCTTGGGAGAAGAGGCCAACCCCTGCCTCTCTACAGTTTCCTTTCAGGGATGTTGCAACCTCCTCCTTTTTTTTGTTCACACATACTTGTTTCTCCCATTTCTCACATTCTCCATTTCATTTTTTTTAAAACACAACAAAGAAAAAGCAAAACCAAGTAGAAGCCCTCAAATTTCCTCTGTTATGTACACACTTTGTATCTGCTTGTCCTCTTATGCCTTCCTGTATTGCCCACGACTTCTCTGGACAGCCATCTTTTCTTTCCATTTTACTTATTTCCCAGTTTCTCCAGCTGAATTAAGCCACCAGCTCAGACCAACAACCAGCATTCAAAATAAATGTGCATTCATAGGCAGCTTACGGTATGTCACGTTATGTTAGTCACCCACAAACTCAATCGTGAGGCACCGTTGTAAGAGCCTGGCGTGTTGCCTGTTAAGCATTTTCCCTTTTGTGCTAGGAAAGGGGCCCCAGTGATAAGAAGAGAAATTAATCCTTTGCATAATTCTGCCTGTCAATGACCTTTTGCATTCTTTACATTTTCTTTCTCTTTGTAGCTGTTTCGCTGTCTTACACAGTTTTTTTACTTGATTTTTAACTCCCACGTGGGATGGATCTTAGTTCTATGCTAAAAATTGGAAGTTGTGGTCTTAAAGAGGGTGAAGCCTGCATGGCTAAGGCAGAAAGAGATTCCTCATGACAGGCTGAATAAACCACTTTCCATTTTTTATTTTATGTCTCTGCTATTTAATTTTATCAACCAATTAACCTTAAAGAAAAGGGGATACTTTGCTAAAGATGCACATGCCTTATTATTGCAAATAATGAGAGCAATTAGCTACAGTGCTTTGATATCTAAGAAATATACTACACAAGTAATAAGGTTCACATTTTTAGAGGCATTTAGACCTCTAAACATGCACAGTTTTCATTCAGGAGGATAGTTTGTAAGTGCTGAGGCAGTTAACTTTCTTTGATTTAAGTGTCAGTTAAGCACTTTCTGAAACCTTAATTTCCAATTTAGCAGTCAAATGAAAAATTCCATGGGAAAACACCTTCAAATCAAGCTGAATTTTAGGAAAAAGAATTGATTTCAACAAATGTTTTTAAATTACCTTTGTATTTGTGGCACTTGGAGGAAAGGGAGAGAAGAGAGAACAGAAGGCGCCCCTTTCTATGTAAAATCCCAATGGTCTGAGCATTATTCAGAGTGTGAAAGGCTTAATCACAGTTCCCACATCTGGGTGAGGTGTTTGTGCACACATCTCCACAGCAGCCCAAATTTCCCATCACTCTAAATCTTTCAATAATTGGTTTTCCTTAATCCCTCCCTTTGGATCATTTACAGTTTACGTGGAAAATGTTAAATTACTGGAGCCAAAGATCAAGACAATTCACCAGCTCGGAGATCAAGGCTCTCGCCTGGGGAGAGAAATGCCTGGATTCTCATCCCTTCTTGGTGATAATTTGTGCAAAGAACTGCATCAACCAGAGGCTGAAATTTTTCACCCTTCTCTCTATTCAAACACTAGCCTGCTTCTCCAGACCCATCTTCTGGGATGCTGGGGATAGAGATTTCTCAGATCTCTACATAAAGAGGTAGAAACAGATTTGAGGTTTTCGACAGCCCAGGCCAGTCTGTCAATCATGAAATGTCAGAATAGACTGTTAGTACCTCCTCTGCTGCATTTGGTAAATCTACCCTGCCATTTAAAATAAATAAATAAGTAAAATAAAATAGAAAATAAAAATAAAAATAAAATAAAATAAAATAAAATAAAATAAAATAAAATAAAATAAAATAAAATAAAATAAAATAAAATAAAATACAAATATAAATAAATCCAATCCTGTTTGAGTCCCAAAGCAGACTTAAGTAGTTTGGCTGATAAAAACCATTTCTCTCTGGAGGTAAGGTAAAGGCATTCTTTCTCTGTCTCTAAAGGTAGAAGGATCACAAATGCCACTGCAAAGCAAAAAATCAAGTCAGTACAAAATTTGAAAGCACTGCATTCAGCTGCTTTGCCTGTAGCTCAGCTCACATCTCCCACAGCAGGACTCGGGAGCAAAGCAAACCCAGAGGAGACCTTGCAAAATCTGCCCTTTGCCTGTTTGGCTTTGAGGTCTAGTTTTTGGTTTCAATAGTCATGAGAAAAATTTACCTCTGATTCCCTCAACTAATTGCTAACAGATAACAGTTGATATTTCCCCAAATCACATAAAGAACTAAGACAAGAGAAAGACTGAAGTTTTCAGGGAACAGGGGAAAAAAAAAAAAAAAAGACAAGACAGGACAAGGCGGGACATGGTAAAGGGAGGCAGGAGGACTTTCCCTGATCCACTTGTATCAAATGCCCTAATTCCCTCATACCACCTGGAGCTTTCTTCTTGCAGAAATCCCTGCAAGAACTGGTGAACCCCAATTCACTATTTTTTTCTTATTTTTAAGCTTTTTACTGTCAGATTAGTTAGGTGCTTAGTATTTCATATTCAGGCACTTTGGCAAAGACTCCCAGGCTTTCACTTGCATCTTCAAGCACCCAACCATCTGTAATAATCAGACTCTGGCAGTCAGGTGGCCAGCAAGTCACTTGGAACCCTGAGCAAAGCCTGGGAGATTATAGATGACATTCTTAATATTTCTGAGGTAGAAAAATAAAAAGAAAATTGTTCTGACTTTTCCTATACATCAGAAGTAAGCAAAAAGAAAAAAATACGATACATATAAATTCTGTGCAGTGGGAAGTTGTTGCCAACAGCACTGAGGGCAAATGACCTAGAAAGGTCAGACATATAATCAGAAAACATCAAAATGAAATGTCATGGGGAAATGTAAGCTAATAAATGCAGAAAGGGAGGAAAGTAATGACAGAACACACAGTCAATAGAGAAAATCCAGAGTAGTAGCACTAAAAGTGACTTAGTGGAGACAGAAATTGGCCAGTAAGACCAGAAGTTGCAATGTGATATGACAGCAAAAAGTCAATACAATTTTGGCTCTCTGATGTACGGCTACTTTTTAATGGGGCACAGATGTGATAATGCAGCTCCGTACAATGCTGTAAAAACTGCATGGGCAGCCTTTACCTCAAAAAAAATGGAAGGGAAAAGAAAGATTTTTTTAAAAAAGAATATTTTTAAAGCAGGTTTGATATATGTTATAAGGACAGATATGCAGAATGACTAGGAATAACCTATTGTCCCTGAAGAATGGCACAGAACAATGCAAAAGTTTTTGGGGACAGCAAAACATAAGAGACTGCTAGTCCAAACTCTCAGGCAGCTACAAGTATTTTGTTTCAGTTCATATTGCCAATGGACCACGTACATTTAGAGTAAACTGGAAGATGAGCCTTAGTTTCAAGAAATTCTTTGGTGTTCCTGATGCTCCAGAAAGCAGCATGAGTGATCATACACTGCTCTGAAATATCATCTCGGAATCACTTTGGGGAATTCCCTTTCTTGAATTTTGTGAATTGTGTGAATAATCTGTACCCCACTGGCTCAATTTCGTGGGTCCTAGTTATCGTGCCGGAGGACAGAGCAAACAGATGATCCTTACACATGATCTTTGTACCATTCATAGCATTGTAGAGCTCAATGGAGCTCCCTGAATTGTGTCCTTTTGATGATGAAGAGTGCCAGATCACCAAGGCATTGCTTGTATCACCATGAAACCTTTGATCACCTTTGCTTCCCTTCTCTGAACCTTTTCCAGTTCTAATATATCATTTTTTGATGTGAAGGAACCATAACATCCAACATAACAGTGGGTCAAACCACGGTTTTATGCAACTAGCTTCTGTTTTGTTCTGTATTCCTTCCTCTGTGAGTCGTTTCTGTTTATTTTTACTGACGTTGAATGGATGCATTCAAGGAATTATTTATCTCAGCTCCAAGGTCTCATTCCTGAGTGGCTGGAGTGAGTTCAGAGTCTATAATTTTGTATGTGAAGCTTGTGGAGAATTGTTTATTCTCACCAAACATACATTGTTCTACATTTATCTACGTTTACTTTTATCTGCCTTTTTCTTACCCAACCACTGAATCTTGTAGGGATGTTCTGCAATTCGTCTCAATGGATTTCATCCTTTTTACCTTGAAGAACTCTGTACCATCAGCAAACTTTGTCACAACACATCCCCTTTTCCAGGTCATTTATGAATATTTTAAATAGCAGGTCCAGGATCTGCACCCTGTGCGACTTCACTGCTGACCTTCCTCCACAAAGAAGGCTGATCACTTACTTATCCCTGTTTAGTCTCCCTGAGCTGATGATCCTTTACATTTTCCTCATTTCATTTGGATATAACTGTCAGGTTTTTTTATTAATACCTGCTAATTCTGAAAAGATCTCTTTTAACTTTGTTTTTTAGACATCCCTACTTTTTCTCAAGTCCATCACAATAGGTGGCACAGACTGGCACTGTGCTTTCCATACAGTGTCCCTCAAAAGTCTCCATGTCACCTAGTAAATTTTAATTGTCTTACCTACCTTTTTAGCTTCTTTTTAACAAACTTTCTTATTTTTATATAGATCCTCTTTTTGAAGCTTAGCACAACTGCAGTGATTATTTTTTTGGCCTTTGTGGTTTATTTGGGGAATCCTGGCTGTCCTGAAATACATTTTCACATTTTACTTTTTTTTTTATTTTTATGGGGGAAAAAAAAGGTTTTAATGATCTGCCTGCAAGAGCTCAGGGAGAAATGGCAATGACAGACCTCGGCAAGCTAACTAGGAAAGGGAAGGAATGAAAGAGGACACAAACATACGCAGCAGGCAAAGACAAGAGCAGATGGATGCAACACCCCATGGATCAGAGGATGAGTGGAACAGGAGTTCCTACCCTTCAAATATCAAGGCTGGAAACAAAACTATTATGTGAGCATTGCATGTAAAAAAGAGATGAAAAAGTCCCATTGAAACATTGAAATGAGTCCCCAAGAGCTCTGTTGCCCCACAGAAGTCACCCTTTTTCCATTTAATCCTATCTTTGCCGCAGAGAAGCAACCCATTTTTCAACATGCCAAGTCCACATCCTTTTAATGTTGATCAATATCCATCTGTTGTCTCTCTTATCCTTAGATTGTCAACCCTTTTATCAGAGATTGTTGTTCTTTTTAATTATTTTATTATTATTTGTTAATTTTATACTTCCCTTGTAAGTGTGCAGGTCATGACTGAGGTTAGCAGGCCCTACTGTAATAATATAAATATACTTAAAATGGGCCAGACATGTGGGTCTCTAGAGGTGTGGGCCCCAAATATTCTCTGGAACATTCTTTGGAATATACATTTTTGCTTTTATTCTTTCTTCAAAGAAGAGGACCAATACAGAGCCCTGGCACAGTGCCCAGAGAGGTGGTGGAGTCTCTGTCTCTGGAGACCTTCCAAACCCGCCGGGATGCGTTCCTGTGCAACCTGTTCTGGGTGATCCTGCTCTGGCAGGGGGTTGGCCTGGATGATCTCCAGAGGTCCCTTCCAACCCTACAATTCTGTGATTCTGTGTGATTCTGTGATAATGCAAGTCAATTTTTTACTATAGGGAAAAACTTGACTCTATACCACTTGTATGTCCCTACAAAGTCCCGAGTAACAGCTTCCACTTGAACAAAAGGAGAACAAATGTAATTAAAAGCTGTATTACTATAATACACAATCGTGGCACTAAGTATTATTCCTTACAGTTTTGGTAAGCCAAAATTGTTTATGCTCCAGATGTGTTCCCTTTCAGAAAAAATGTAAAGGACTCCAATTCCATCTGTTCCTGCTACTGTGGATGTAAAACCCATTTTAGTGATGAAAACATAGCCCGAAATAAAAAGCAAAATACAGAGTACAAAAAAAAAAATGGTTTGCCCTTAAAGGAACTGTCTCTTTTTTGAAAACCTCATACTGAGCAAACAAAAGCAAAAGTATCTGTTTATGTAATATTTATCACTAAAATCAGTAATGTTGCAATGATCAAAGAAAATATATTTACCAGTAGGGTGCTGGGTATAGATGTTGTTGGAGTTTGAAAGCAGGAACAGTAAAATATTGAATCCTGAATACAATTTTAATATATTAGGCTCTTTTGAAAACAGCTCTGCCCTCTTATAATTCTAGTGGAAGTGAAAATATTAACGTAAGGACCAAAAGAATAACTTCTGAAAGAATATTCTGTTCTAAAAAAAAGAGAAGATAAGGCTTTGCAATATTATGCTTTCATGAAAATTCAGCAATTCCTGTGCTGTGACAAAACAACAAAAAAGAAATATCTTTTCTTTGAACTTTTGCTTTCATTTTATGCAATCAAAATGTATCAACATTTAGTAAAGAACAAGGAACTCTTTCTGAAGGACACATTCAGTTCCTGAATCACCATGGCAGATAAGCCTCAACCAACTCTTGATTTAGTTTTTTCTCTGCTTCAAACAACTTTTCCAGAGAGGGTAGGTGAACATTCATTTATAGCAACGTTTACATCGTTGGATATGAAGGCTTGATGGTAAAGAAAACTTGAGCTGTGAAGGGGAAATAGCAGGTTGGCATCTATTTGTCTTGAAGTATTTACCACAAAGATTTCTCCAAACCTTCAGTTCTGGGTTTGTTTTTTTCAGATAAGTTGTTAATAACCTTAAAGCTGGTACCGGCTGAGAGTAGAATCACAGAACCATAGAATGTGTTGGGTTGGAAGGGTCCTCTAAAGGCCATCTAGTCCAACCAACCTGCAGTGAGCAGGGACATCTTCAACTAGATCAGGTTGCTCAGAGCCTCATCGAGCCTGGCCTTGAATGTCTCCAGTAGGAGTAGGAGAGGCAGAAGCTGTGAATGAGAATGTGAACGTGCTCTGAGTAATAGTCATTGCTCTTTTTTCCCCACTAATAAATAGATTTTGTAGGGAATCTGACAATTTTGACTATCTTCACCTCTACTTGAACCCAAATAATAAACTGAGAATGTTTCTTCTGGATCATTATTTTCAAGCTGACACTGCCCGTCTTTCCAGCTTCGTGTCATGCAGTCATTGTGCTTTGTCTTTTCAGAGGTTTTAACTTCATAAATGCAGGAGGATTTTCTTGTTTCAGCCTTCAAGTTGCCATTGTTCCGTTTCTCTGAGTTTGATCACTGAATGGGACAAGAATTGCATTCATTTGATAGAGATCGATTAAATTTTTTTCACAGTACACTGATGTCCTAGAATCATAACCTTACAGAGCAAATTTGGGGAAAGACTTGACCCTCAGGGTCTAGGCCACAAATTGAAAATATTGAGGCAGCTGCAGTGGAAATACCCAGGGGTCCTAACTGTGAACGGATTGTACTTTTTGCAGTTCCAGCAGGAATTACAGGTGCTTACCAGTTGCAAGGCTGAATGACCCAGTGTCTCCTCTTCACGCTTGTGTTTACAGATGTTGTAGCGAAGCCAGACATTGGTTCAGTGCTGCAAAGACCACAACCTAGACCTCAGGATTTTTTGAATCAGAGAACAACCTATGATTATGACACATCTCTTGGTTTGTTTGGTTTTTTTTTTCCGAGTTCCAGTAAGTCAATAACTTACTGCTGAATTTCATTAGCAGGAAAATATGATCTAGTTTTATTATTACTACCATTCATGCCACTGAATCAAGACAGCTGGAGCCAGGGATTTGGCCATACTTTTTCTCTTCTCATTCTTATTTCAGATAAATAATAAGGATGCTGGTACACTTGCCATAAAGGACCCAAAATATGTGTAGGATTTTTACAAAGAGTTCTTGTTCCCTCTGTTGTCCTTGACAGAGTCACAAACAAGCCTGGAGTATCCAAGTTTCAGTGCAACTTTCCCATAATTCGTTGATTCCATCATAACTGAGAAAGTCGTATGACTTCCCTTCAAAATGCCATCACAATCCTAGGATTTGAAACAATTTAATCTCCCTCTAGAGCAGAAATTCAATTAATTTATCCTGGTTTTACATGTTTAATATAACTTTCTCTTTTACCCTAATAATTGTATGTAGATTGTGACACCTCTCTTTGGATGAATCAGAGCCTTTTTTTCAATTTTTTGAAAGTACTGCTGTGTCTTATAATTGTTCCTAAATCTTAATCCTTCTATTCTTTTCATCTGCCTTCCAGATAATTCCAGAAAATAGTGTTTGACCACGCATTGATTGTACAAAGAAGATTCATTTCCTTACACAGTGAGAGTAAAATATTCTAATTTCAGTTAATTTCACACCCATTGTTCTTTGGTCAGAAAATCTGTCATTGACTTCATCCACTCTAATTACATGAAAATAACAGTAACAGCCATAGTACTATACCCATTTTATATCTTTTATTTTTCTTTACAGGACTCTTGAGCAACAGCACTGACTTCGTTTTATGGAGACACCACTACTGAAAAGCTAAATGCTCTCCCAACATTGCCCAGGAAACCTGTGGTATAGCAAGTACGTTATCCCTTAAAACCTAAGCCTGAATTAGAAACCTAACCACCCTTTTTATCATAGCATATATAACATGGTTAAGGGAAACGGTCTCTCTTGATATTTCCAAGCTTACAGCAAACAATGTTATTGTTAAATATATGTACGTGTGTGTGTATAATTTCAATTTGTTCCTTAAGACCAAGATCGTGAAACTCTCAACCTTACTGTAACTAAGGAATGGATAAGTAGATGAGCCACAAAATGTGAAAGACAGAGAAAAGCACTATTGGGTCACTCAAGGAGCACGGTCTTACCCCTTCATAGTGATGGATAGGCAGAGCCAAGCCTATTTGTTCCTCTTTAGCATTTGATGACATCACATCCACTATAATTGCGGTGGATGGCAGGAACTTATGGGGAATTCCTTATAGCTGTCATCAATTCCCTTATAGTTTATTGCCTTCTTATGAGAAGGCTTCCCGTTGTCCAAGCAAACAAAACCCTTGCACTCAGTTTTAAGGGATCTTGGATGTCATTGCGTCTCTAGGAAAGGCACTTAAAACAAAGATACCTCTGTCTGAATGCTTCTTAATGTCACAGCACTCACACTGGAGACATGATTACATGTCTTCTGTTTTCCTCCCCCGGGGCTGGTAGGAAGTCTCCCACTGTCTCCTCATCACAGCAACCACGGCATTTTTTCCACAATGCACAGTAGATGCTGCCTTGCCCAGCACCGAGGTGGTGTGATTGCTGTTTAATATGGCAGCCTACTGTGGACCACACCCACCATTGCCTTGGCTAAAGTCTATGAAGGATGCATTTTGCCAAAGTTAAAGAAAGTGGCAATCTCAGTCTCACAGACAGGGCTCTGTTATCTCCAATCTCTGTCACAGCAGCTAACCTAACTATAAGATTTCCTTTTTTTTTTCTTTAAACAAAAAAAAATATTAAGAGTATCATGCTGTTAGACTGAACACAAAAGTTCAATGAAATGTTCAGAGGCAGAGTACACAATTTGCTCTTCCTGCTCTTGCTGTTTCAAAAATAAAATGTGTTCTCAGGTATAACTTATGTTTAATGTTACGTTAAACCTAACACTGCTTCTAAGTGTCAGCTTGGCAAAACCATACAAACTTTTAAAATAAAATAAGGGTGGAAATAAGCAGGACCATAATCAAAAGGCTTAACGTATTTATATGTAAATACACTCTTTTTGTATGATTTTCCATGGCTAGACAGTAGCCATTTCAATCATCAAGATGGAACAGCACTTGTTATTCCGTTACGTTGTTATTTCATGTTATTCTGTAATGTTCCAAGTCTAATGAAGAGTCGTGAGCATCCTTGAGCAGTTTGGTTTCCACATTTCCACACTGTACTCACAGCAGGTCTTCAAAAGCCTGTGGCCATCACTGGCTTGTCTACAGCTCCCGCTGATGTTATTGCTCACCTAGCTGGAACCGCAGGTTTTGGGAAAAGCTGCAGCCAAACAAAACAAATGCAGACTTTGCATGGAGATACCCGGAAGGGCAATGCCTGATGTGTTACCAGTTCACAGCGTCTGCTGAGGTACCAGAGAACAGCTATCTGCATTTGTCCAGGATGCAGGAACACAGTAATAGGTATTATTGTACAATTTGGTATATTGCTTACATAGAACTTATTTAACATAACTTGCTTAGCATTAATAGCTAAATTTGCTGAAGCCTTAGAATCATAGAATCATAGAATCTTCATGGTTGGGAAGGACCTTTGAGATCGTCGAGTCCAACTAAACAACCTACAATCTCTGCCACTAGAGCATGCCCTGAAGTGACACATCTAGACGTTTCTTAAACACCTCTCGGGATGGCGACTCAACCCCCTCCCTGGGCAGGCTGTTCCAGTGCCTGACCACTCTTGCAGTCAAGTAATTCTTCCTAATATCTAACCTAAACCTCCCCTGCCGCAGCTTCAGACCATTTCCTCTGGTCCTGTCATTATTCACCTGGGAAAAGAGGCCAACCCCCACCTCTCTCCAGCCTCCTTTCAGGGAGTTGTAGAGGGCAATGAGGTCTCCCCTCAGCCTCCTCTTCTCCAAGCTAAACATGCCTTAAGCCACAAGCTGTGGACTTACACCTAGATATGTTGAACTTTTACCTAGTCAAGTAAAAGGAGGCCCCAGAGACGCTTCAAACCAGAAGGTGAGGAAGCTACATTCATTACCAGAAGCAGCCTAATATTACTACTGGTCTGAACTGTCTCATAAGGGGTGGGGAATTTAGATTGTAAGGGTATAATTGCCCAAAGATTTCTTTGTTCGAGGTCTCTTTCCAGAGGCACCCAGCTTGAGATGTAGCATTATTAATAAAAATAATTCTTTGTAGAAGACTCTCTCTTCAGCTTATTGATTCAGCGGAAACCCAGAGTTGAACCCTGTTATGGTGGCTGGCATGTATAATTTCCATAACAGTATCATACTAAGCGTAGATACACTGTTATGCAGCTGCCTTTTTGAAAAACACAGACACAGTGATGGGTTTTGCTTTTTAACTCCTTAGTTTTTTTTAACTCCTTAGTTTTTTATTAGAGCTTGCTTTTTCATCTAGTTATTGATGGTTTCAGTTTATTTATTTCTTCTCCTATACCATGTTCAACATGTAAAATCCCATTCCTAACATGTTGTTAAATGAAAGAACTGGCAGTCTAAGAAGGCTGTGAGTCTGAAGAGCGCAAGCACAGCCAGTAGCATTTAGCTAATGTCTTCAAAAGAGAAGCACAAGGCAATGAAGAAAGAATCTACTTACTGGACTATTCTTTGAAAGGGACCTCAGTACCCCCTTTCTCAGCCAGCAAGTTCTGCCAGCGCACGGAAGAGAGTTTTAAGAATGTATCATACTGAATATATACAAAGGGATAAGTACACGTTTAATGACCTATGGTAGTGACAAAATACTTCATCCTCCTGCCTAAGCTCCAACTCAGCTTTAGCAGTCGCCACATTGGAGAGTATCATCAAAGCTTCAGGCATTTGATGATGCACATTTCACTGCTGAGGAAGCAGTGGCCTTTTGAAAACCATATTCCCTCTTGATCTTTGATATCCGAAAAGGGAACATTTTATAAATCCCTGAACAGGGATTAGAATAAGGCATGGAGAAAAAAGAAAAAAAAAAGAAGGCTTCTCTCTTTATCCTGCAAAAATGCAAGTTAAGATTGAATAGAACTTGTCACGAGTCACAAATTTTAATGATGTGATGTGAAATTTTTACAATTTACACACTTCAATGTCTTTTTTAAAAGATAATTTTATTTTAAAACTGAGTTCTTTCAGTGTATATGATACAAAAAGCATTAAAAGAAAAGGAAAAAGGGATTATTTGTGTTTTGATGAGTTAAATGGGAAAAAAATTGTTTGGGGTCAGCTATAAATAAATTTTAATATTTTGGTGTGTTTCCCATCTCTATCTCTTATAAACACAAAAAACTAGCGAGCTCACTAATTTTTTTACTGTATAGGTTATGCCCTCAGCTTCTTTTCTCTCCCTTTTTTTATTTCCTTCCATTTTACTGCATTTCTTCCAGATTTGTCCCTTTCGCTACTTTTTCTGCCTCCCCAAACATACTCTTTCTGCTTTTTCTATGCAAATAGAAACTAATCAATGCCTCACTCCAATTTTTTGAACTCCCAGCTCAATCTAGGCTAGATACCAGAAGAAATAATCCCTCCACCCCATCCCTCTCCAAGCACGGCATTAATGCCGCAGTACAATTACATTATGTGACTGAGGATGGTGAAAAGCAGTTAATACTGGAAAAGATGTTTCTGAATAATACCGCAGACATAATAACATTGTGCTGACAGATCCTGATTGACAGAAAGAGACAGGTCTTCCCATTAAGAGAAAACATGAAAGCTAGCGAGGATGACAGTGGTAATAATACTGTAAAGCTCAGCTTCCGGCCCTTTGCATTTTAGAGATGATAAAGTTCTGTGACTTTTTTTTATATATATTATATATTTCAGAGTTGAAACACTTAATCTAATTAACTGCTTACCCTCAAAAAACTCACTTAGCATTTGTATTAAAGCTTTTTCATTCCATTTTCACCTGCTTTTCTGGAGTACCAGAAGATTCTGGGAAAAAGCAAGGGAGAAGAAAGCCAGTTAATCCCTTGCTAGTCCTCCAGCATCAAAGCAGGATTCCCTACGTGGCCGCGAAAGAAACCTAACAGGACAAATATCAAGAAGCCCAAACCTAGACCATTGCAAAATGCTTAAGAAGACATATAGACATGTATATACACATATAGATAAATGAGGATCACGTCTCTCATCAGTTATATGCTTACATTTGCATGTAAATTGTTGTCTTCGTGTACTCATATCTACCGATGATAGGCAGAAACGGTTAGCTGCTGGAAAGATGCCATTTTTCCACTTCCTAAATGAAACATTTTGATTTTTTGTGTTGAAGCAACACTTCATTCCTAAATTGAGCTAATTTTAGATAACCAATTGACAAATCAGGTTCCCTCTGCACTCTATTGATAAATCACATTCACACCTGCCCACATTTTATGCACAGTATTATATTTGTCAAGGCATGGAGGCGTTGTGTTATATTAGATAGTGTCTTTAGGCTGGTTGTAGGCACGCTGGGATCCACTCATCAGTCTACCCACACCAGAACCAGCACATTATTCCTTTCTGCCTCAGTTTCCCCTTTCCTATTCAGAGCATGCTCCTGAGAGCATAGATTATCTCCCAATATGTTTCTGAATAACACCTGTCACCAAAATGGCTCACTTTCAGCTGACCTACTACTTCCTGATATCCTCAGTATATTCTGGTATCTTTGAATATTCTGAATCTCAAAATACAGCTACTGACAACTGGGCTTCAAATACTTATTGCATAAATCAAAATCATAACATAAGCAAAGGGCTTGCCATAAATATACTCATCTCTGCTTCCCTCCTTCCTCAACAAAAGATGAGGGGAGAAAAGATTGTCTTTGCAGTATGCTCAGAGTGCCAATAAATCTAGGTTAGGCAGTTCCAGCTGGGGTCTGAATTACAAACCTGAAAATGCCCCTTCAACAGCTGCATCTTGTTATTACTGATGGAGCACCAACATTCCCTTGATCTTAGCTGGCCCCTCATGTAACCGCAGCTGAGTATCTCTCCTGCTGTGATGCTTTAATTGCGCTTGCAGAACTCACTCGCGAGGTCCAGTCCTCCAGTTTTCTACAGAGGACCTAAAGAATTAGAAAGATTAGTTTGAAACCTGGCTTACAGAGTGGGATCTGGTGCTCTGTGTTAATGCTTGGTAATTCACACCACCCAAGTTTTGCCCTCAAATTGTTTCTGAGCATATTTTAAGCTTAGCCCCTCTCCTGGCAGATTTAATGGCACACAAGAAGGTATCCAGGAAACAGCCTAAAGGCCAAAATCAGGAGCTCCTCTCTCCAGTGACGCTGTAGGTCACCTAAGCACATCGCTTAGGTGTTTGTGTGGCAGCACAGCCACTCTGTCCCTGAGACAGGACGTGGGCTCTGGGCCTGATCCTTCCAACATCCCATGACAGGGCCTAAGAGGGGAGCACGTGGGGCAATACAGACTTTCAAAGCTCTTTGCACACTTTTCATTAGCAAAGCTTTACACATTTTTATTATTCATAAGATTAAACTAGAAGAAAACAAAGCCAGGAGCAGAACATCAGCTAGAGTCTTTTATCTCCTGTGCTTCTGCATCCCAGAGTCTCTCATTGCTAGCTGCAATTCTTTAACATAAAATATTATAAAGTGTGTCTCAAATAAAACCCCATGATTAGGAAATGCTCTTGGGATATGGAGCCCTTGATTCTAATTCCCCTCACTGTGAAGGGCCTACTCCACCTTCTTCCTGGGCCAAAGCCCAGGGGTATCGTCATATGTGAGGGGCAAACAGCCGGCTAGGTATCTGGATAATTTCAGTATTCCCTGGGAAGAGATAAGCAGAGATTGAGCACAGGACAATATAAAGGCTTTCTCAATGTGCTAGATGTGCACTTCAGGCCAGAGGATTTATGACACTTTGTTTAGGACTGAGGGGACTGAACTCCAAGCAAAGAATATATTCATCATTAAAGAATAAGTGATATTGGAAATGTTTTCTAAGACGTAAATATGTCACAGACAAATAGGGCTCACATTTGCTTTTCAACTGTGGCTAGAGTCACCAGAGCTATAAGACCTTCATAGCTGGTATTCACCTGGAGATAAATCCAGACACCGAGAGGACCTTGGACCTCTCTTTCCATCACTGAATGAAGACTTCCCATGTAGAGAGACAAAGGGTAGAGACAAGATCTGTCCCTAAAAAGCACAGAGAGTTTGAAAAATACACATGGCACAGCCATATGCATCTGCATTGGAATATCTGAGGTACTCCTCTTTGAGGCAATGCAGCAGTGCTGTTAAAGAATTCATTTATTTTGCTTAAATATTACCAAAGATTATCCCTCAGATCTCCACCTTGGAGTGCAAAGAAGTGCTTGTCACTCACAAGAGCCTTCCGAGCCTGATCTACTAGATAATTTTCTCTCTATTTTTCAATTCGGCCAGTATCAACTTAAAGGAGGGGAAAAAAAACCCAAAAAAACCCTTAATTAGTCACGTCCTCCTTGTTGCAACAGGCGTTACCAAACATAAAGAACACATTTTTGCTCCCTCCCTTGTGGATATTTCAGAGCTGAATTGGCAACAAATAATTGATAGCTACTGGTATGAGTAGAGCTACTGCTTCTATTCAGGAACTTGAAGTTCCTCCAGGAACTTGTGCTGGATTCCTGGCAATGAATTTGTTATTCAGTGACAAATTTAGGAGAAAGGAGAAATGAGCATACAAAATGTTTTTGGAATTTACCTCATTCTGCTCTCCATTGTCATCAAAATGTTACTTCACCTCATCGCTCTCTACAACTACTTGAAAGGACATGGTAGAGAGGTTGGTGCTGGTCTCTTCTCACAGATAATTAGCGATAGAACAAGAGGGAGTGGGTTCAAGCTGCAGCAGGGTAGGTTTAGGCTGGACATTAGGAAAAATTTCTTCACAGAAAGAGTGGTTAGACACTGGAATAGGCTGCCCAGGGAGGTGGTGGAGTCGCCATCCCCGAATGTGTTTAAGACTCGTTTAGATGTGGTGTTAGGGGATATGGTGTAAGGGAGAACTTTGTAGAGTGGAGTTGATGGTTGGACTCGATGATCCCAAGAGTCTTTTCCAACCTAAATGATTCTATGATTCTATGATTCATCTGTTCAGGTTCATATACTTCTCTTTTTGGGGGGGTTGAAGAACTGTAGTGCTAGCTCCCAAATTCAGAGGGTTAAATGTATCAGAATCTTTCAGGGAGGTTGAACATCTTGACTATGAAACACAGTTCAGTATGTTTCACAAGATTAATATGAATTTAATTGAACCAGCAGAAGATATGGCAAAAGACTAATGCACAGAACGGCACAGCTGGTAATTTTTACTCTTCTGTGCCTGATCCAATTCTCACTCGAAAGGAGTCTTTCCAATTAGTTTAACAGAAGATGGATTAGGCCCACAGGGTTGATCCAAATTACAATGAAGTGCCCAGAAAACCTTTGCTAATTTCTGTAAGCAGTAAGCAAGCTCCTTATTTAGTATAAATAAAATTGATAGTGAAATGGGTTGAAGTGGTGGACAGGCTTTCTGTTGGTGTTTGGAGAAAAATTAATTTTATTCTACATTTCTCTTTCCAGATTGATGAGAGTTACATGAAAACAAGCATCATTATTCAGAGGTCAATGCATTCTGCAGCAAAACCTAGGAAAGATTACATTTTTGTCAGAAAGAAAATCCACTTTCCAAGTTTAAGAGAGCAAAATATTCCAATAATTACACAGATTGATGAAAATATAAATGAAAATTTCTCAATGAAACCTCCCTTACATATCCATCAGTCTAAAATTAATTAGAGAAACTATGTTTTGCCTCCCTACGTTTTACCTGGGATAACCTAGAATAACAGAAGCAAAAAGAGGATTATGCCAGTTGGAAGGATCAGTCAGTGGATGGAAAGCTGGACGCTGACCTCATCTGTGTCTTTGATTGCTAAAGCCTTTAGCAAGAGTCAGTCTGTAACAGACTTAAATGGCTACAGATGTCTCTGTGTGTCATCATGGGTCTACTTGCCTAGATTCTTTTTATAGGCAGTGGAAAGACAGGGGAGTTTGTGTAACATTGGTCATTTGACCTATTTTTTACCTTTATCTTAGAAAGAGCTGAGTCATATCTCCAAAGTGTCTAATTACTTCTAATGACCATAAAGACTTTCTAGACAAGCAGCTTAGGTGCAGACATTCATACCTGCATGTGTAAACCCTACTCAGGGTAGACCGCTACACCTTTTTTTTGTTCAACTGTTCAAGACAAGAATATACTTAGCTGAAAAGAAACTTTGTCTTGCTGAACATTGCAGAGGCAATATTCATATACTCCGTGCTTTAAAACGGCTACAGAGAGATTCAGTGGAAGTGTTATTTCTTTCTTCAAGGGACATTCCACAGTTTTTCCAGTTGTGTCACTTGGATACAGCTACTGCTAGATTTTAGGCTTTCCTCTAACTTTACTATGATCAGAGAATTATGCTGCTTTTCCTCAGGACTATCATATTGGGGTTGTCCATCTTAGCTCTATTTCCCTCCTGGAATTGTACATCTGAGCTCTGCCCCTAAATTATCTACAAGCTATTGCGAAATATATAACCTCTCATGGTCAGTGCATTTGTCTTTTTGGTCCCTTTTCCAGAGTGTTCACATCATCTCAGCTCCTCTGCTGGTGGAAAGATACTGTGCCACCCAACTCCTCAGCTACCTCTGCCTCGGTTGCCCTGCATTGCACTTGGTTTTGCTTTCCCAAGCGTTTGTCAGAGTAGTTCCAGCAATCCCTCCAAAGCACAAGAATGTGAATATATATGAAGAATGCCTCATTAAAGATTAGCTGTGTACAGTACAAAGCCACATATGGGAGCATGTACCTCCTGAAGTATTCTTATTTCTTAGCTCTGGGTGGTTGCAGCATGCTAAGTACCCTATACTGTGTCACAAAAAGGTATGGATCACCCCTGCACCATTAAGGTTTGCTTGCTTCCTTCCAGCAAAAGCAACTAAATTCTTGGTCCCTCTGGCTTTCTACCCATACTCATCTTTACCTTAAGTTTTACGGTAAAAGTCTTCTTCGTTGATCATTAAGGCTGAATCAGTGATATGGCCTATAAGTTAGAGATGGCAACGACGTAGATTGTGCATCTGCTTGTGTTGTATATGTGATTAACTGTTATGGTGAGGAAAGAGTTATTCTTATATCTCCTTCCCTATCAAACCATTTTATAGGAACAGAATCTATTTCTTCAGCCTCTTTCACACCACATCAACTTAAGCCTTCCCTGACCACATAATAGATCTTTTCCACCTCTAATTTCTGAGATTTATTTGCTGATGCCTATGGTAAAGGAGGAGCAAAGCAGTAAGAACAATATATGACTGTTAAATAGCTGCATTTCGATGCTAGTCATGTTTGAGCATTTTATTGCTGGATAGTAATAACTTTTTTATGAATGTTTGGAGATAACATATGTCTCATCCCCCTGCTCCTCACGGGGTGGAACTGTAAACAAAATATTTTATATGAGTGCTAGCTGTAAAATTTAAAATAAATCAAGTTCCTCTCTTACCCTGGTTAAACATACCCTCGCTACAGGTTCGTTTCAGTGCCCCAGGATGAAGATCCAAGAACAACTGCCAGTTCCATAGACTTCACACCCAGTCCTAGCTCTTATATTGCAAAAAGCATGTGGCCTTAAAGTTGCTGAGAGTTGTCTGGGGAAGTAGAGCTTATTAATGCAGGCACAGAAATGTACTAATATATAATTCTTGCAGTGTAGATGGATTAGAGCATGAGCAAAGGAGCTCTTATCTGTTTGCACCTGCCTGAGTAGCCATCTGTGATCAGAATTCATTTTCTGGCCTGGTCATCAGGCGGTGGAGCAAAGCAAATGCCATCTCAAGGCAATTACAAGATGCCAGTGTAGCCAAAAGATCCTGACCCAAAGCTCTTTGAAGTACAAATTCAGCCTTCCTTGGTTTTGATGGCATCTTAATCAAAGCTCTATTTCACTGCTTTTACTTATCCTGAGTTCCCTTGGATCCTGAATTTAACTCTGTGAAAATACAGACATAGACAAGAGCATGATTCACTCTACCAGTTCAAATTCTGTTTAGTTCCTGCTTAGAAACACATCTAAATGATTTTGACTGACCTCTTTCAGTTGGGAAGGTAAAAGTTAACTTTGAGGGCTGCCGTGCTGGCCCCAAGTCCAAGAGGGACAGATGTATCTTAATGTCGTTTGGTGCAAAGTCGATACTTGAAAGTTCTTAAAGTTTTTGCTGGCTCAGATTCAACCCACTTAACTTTAGGCATGTATCTAAGGAGCCTAATTGCAATTGGTTCCACATATAACCAACTGATAGAGCCAAGTCTGTGTAGAGGGCAATGAAGACCTGTTAAGATACTAGTTGCCTACTGAAGGTCTGTGTACATTAATCTGTCTACGTTAAAAATGTGAGGTTAGTAGAATGATGACACTTCTTATGTCAGCTCTTCAAGCTGATGGTCAAATTTTTGTGGGACAGTCCTGGCTGGCATTTTAGACTTGTTATCAGCAGACGTTGGTCAGGATTCAAGCTGCTTCTGTTCTGAGGGAGCAGCAACAAGGGGCTGGACTGAAAAAACCCTACAAAATCAAGTAACATTTGAGATATTCCTTCAGAATGCTAGACAAAAGTTTCAGGCTAAATATCTTCTATCCTCAAAACAACCCACCAGGGAGATCCACAACCAGGGGCTGCCACACAGAATCCTGAACTGTCAATAGTGGAAGAAAAGGTAGAGAGTCATAGCATACGTATGATCTGAGAATAAGGCCTGCAGAGAAGGGTAGGGCAAGACATGCCAGCTGCAACTTATAGGAAGCTCAGTAGGACAATTTAACATTGATTATTTTTTTTCAATTTTTATATCTTGTATTGTGCTATTTGTCTTCAATGTGAAATACTCTGCCACTTTTTCATTTTATTTTCATTCTTGCCATGAGCTGTGTGTCTATGCTGAGAGAATCCTTGCTGTCGATTTCCTCAAAAGGATTTCTGTAGCAAAAGAAGCATTTCTGTTGTTCCTTACTCCCACTCAGAGTATTAACAAGATCAGGATAATGGATTCTTATGTACGTGCAATGCCATTCTTCCTATAAAAATGCATATACAGTACAGTGCTTCTAGCTTGGTAACAGATACAAACTGCTTTTATATTGATATCCTAATACATCCTTAGCATTTTTCATCAATTCTCAACAACAAGCTGTGTCCTACACTGATGTTGTTATGTTTCACCCTCCACTGGGAGCAGAGTAATGTGATGTGCAAAGAAGATGTAAGGCCTCTGCTATGTCCCTTTTTACATTAAAATCCCATTCCAATACTGCTAAAAATCTAAGAAAATTGTGGGATGCTATATATTGAAAGACTGAAAATTCGAGGGAAGGGAGGCAGAGGGAGAGAAACTGTATGTTTCCTGCAGTTCATTCTTAGCTCTTTTCCTTAATCATACCTAGAATTCTGGTATTTGTGACGTTTTGATGTTGCATGTAAGTTAATTGTAGGAAATTCAGGACCAAATCTATCAGGGTAAGAACATGTGAATAGGCTACTTATTTAAGCCCCAGCTGTGCTACTTGGAACCAATAACACATTCAAGAATACCTATCAAAATTAATATCAGTAAATGTTCACTAGTGCGAAATAAAGACAGCAAAATCTGCATCTCATTTTGTTTTCTTACTAGATACAGAATCATAAAACCAAGGAACTTGGAGTGAGGAAACACCGAATTGGTTTTCCTAGTCGTTTCCTACAGCATCCCACGCTCTGTTTGCTAAAGGTTTCAAAAGCCACCATGTTCTATATATCTGAAAGAAGAAACTTATAACCCTCTCAGATAGACTAATCTGCTAGAAAACAAAACCTCTCCCTGTGGCTGGTAACCCTGTCCTGGGTGACACCTGAGGTACTCTAAGGAGCTTTGCATTGTCCCCACTGAATTCTTCCATTTGCCCAAAGTTTCCCTGTTTTTACACCCATCTAATTTTTAGAATGAGACTACCTGAAGTGGAAGGAAGAAACAATCCCCTAATGTGTTTGCCTAAGATATCTGCTCTGTTTTTCTCCAAAGTTTGATGCCTAGCGTGAATTTGAAACTGTATGCAGTATGTTTGAGTCACAAGTTGCTGATGATTCAGCTCGGGTTTTCTACTTCTATTACCACTGCAAAAGGAATGAGAGAAAATTCAACAGAGCTTATTTCCGAAGGAAACAGAAATATCTTTACTGCTTACTAAACTGTGCTTATATGAACTGTCTGGTATGACAGTGAAGCTTATAACTGATCATAATAAGCAACCTTTGTTGCTAGAATTCTGCACCAAAGTCAAAGAATAGAACTCATGAAGCTAACAGTTTTCAGATCACTCCATCCGCTCTTGGATGAATGGTATAAATGACCTTTCAAGGAGACTCCTGTGACTCCGTGACAGTCACACCAGCCAGAGAACATTTCTCCTGTATTTGAGTTGAGCAATATCAGGTTACCGCCTAATCCTGACCTATCATTAATCACCGCAGAGCCAGCCGCAGAAAAAAATATTAGCAATCGGATAGAAAAGTCTGGAAGGAAAGTGGCTCCATTCCCTGACAGAAGGAGAAGTAAGTGCTCTGGCAGGCTGTTCAGATTTGGAAAGCCCTCTTTGTCTAGCCATGCTCTCACAGCAAAGAGGATCAATAGAAAAAAATCAAATGCATTATCTTTGTTTACATCCTAGGCACAACAGTGTGAAAATCCTCACCAGGCTAAGGAGTCTGATGGCATGTGATGGATGCCCTGTTTAAATGATGCCTTTGAAAGCTTTCACAGTGCTCTGACAGAGGACTCACTGGAGAATAAATGACTTTCCTTTAAATTACAAGAGCCTGGGCTGAGAAGACAGACAGTGTGAATGTTGCGCTATAAATTCAATATATTCAACTGCTTCTGGTGCTAAAGAGCAATTGTTAGTGGTGAAAACATGTCCAAGATTGTCTTTGACCCAAGGAAGTTTTGGTTATCAGTAATGAGAAAGCTACAACATTTTATTTTGAATTATTTTTTCTACTTACAGAATATGCTTGCAATAAAAAAATAGAAATGTGCTTCAGGCTTGAATTTGCTATGCTGGCAATCCATATAAAAAAAATACATAAAAATCCAATGGAAGCACTCAAGTGTGCATTGTGTATTATTCTTAAGTGCATACTGAGAGTGTACCAGTATAGCTATTTGGTATATTAAGTGTGTTATGAAGCTTTGGAATAATAGGTGAAATATCTGGAGATGGCAATATTACATAAACACAGCCTTTCCTTAGATAAAGTAGCTATATTTCATGCAAAGTATGTGGGGTTATTGGTAAAGAAAAGTTTAATCTTTTTGTAAAATGCGCGCATTCATGCTCTTCCCCATATATCACCAAGTTAAGAGTAAAGAAAAACTCTTTGGAACAAAGTGGATCAACTGGCACAAAGAGTCACTCTTGTGGCTCTCTGTTGGATAAGCAAATTCACGCTAAGCAAGCAAAGCTCATTCACCTCCAGGCTGGACCTAGATACACCTGCATTCAGATTACCAGATACCCCACCCGGGTAACGAATTTCAAGAGATTTCAGCCACCGTGTTCACACCACAATAAAAAGCCTATTTAGGAGATGAACCCTAAATATAAAACATTTTGTCAACATATTTATGCTCCCTGCTGAGGTGGGGATGCAATACTGAACAACCACAGTGGAAACAATGCCTCATGCTATAGGCGCTTTCAAAGGCCAGACTCAGTAAGGGACTGTGAAGGACCTCATTATGGAGAAGACAAGTCAGATGGAAATTACTTACTTTCAGGACTCCCTAAGATCTCTAGGAGCTCTTACTTTTTTTTTTTTTTTTTTTTAACCAATAAACCAATCCATATTTTCAAATTCCTACAGCTTTTTGCTAAAGGTAGCTTGCCTGACTGAAAGATCTATAAGTTCTTCTAGAGCACCATAACCTGTGCAAAAAATATCCATATGCCATATCTACCATGTATCACTCTGATTGCCATTTTGTAATAAGGGAAACTGAGGAAGAAAGACATTGAGAACTTGCAGGCATTACACAAAATCAGAAAATACTAGTTCAAAATGTGAAAGAAAAAGAAATTAGACCCGTAAGGAGGTCATTCAGCACTAAGGTGACCTTATGCCTTTGTAACCTGCCGGCACAAGGAACAAACTACAATGACCTGAAGTTGCTTTAATGACAAATTATAATGTGCAAATGCAGGTTTCTGTGTTTGCTCCTTGTTCGATTTTCACGGATCGTCCAAATAAGTTGCTCAGAGTCACCACACGAAGATGTCATAATAGGAAACCCAAAAGGGCAGGGGAGTGTCAAGTGTCTTTTCTTTTTTCTTTTTTTTCTTTTTTCTTTTTTTTTTCCCCTCCACTCAGTGTCATGGAGTTTAATAAAAAAAAATGAAAAGGAATAGTAGGTACCCAGGAAAGATGGAGATTCAGTCTTTCCCTTGACCTGTCCTTTATTGCCCTCCTCTTACTCTTTGGGAGACTTCCAGGTGTCTGCTCTCTGAGCAATCTCCCTCTCTGCATGGAGAAGTGCTCTGGGTAGCCTGGGTGAGATTCACAGAGCTCCTGCTGCTGTACTGATTTTTGTAATCCATAACTTTGAATAATGGCTGGTATAAACGAAGTGATTTTAATTCTGTTTGCACGCTCTTTGGCCAGTAATCAATTTTGCCCTGAGAAAAAGACTTAGTAAAAGAGACTTTTTTTTTTCCTAATCACTTTGTACCTTGCCTGAAACCACACAAGCAAGAATAAAAACGTTTAGTGGGTTTTGGAGATAGCATGAATATATCAAAAAATCTCTGATTCTTTTTGAAAATATCTATCTAAGCGTGTAAAACCTCAGTTCATCATAAAGCTCACACAATGGTCAATCATTAACTTTATATATGATAATAATCTTATTTTTGTTCAGTTATGCATGTCAGGGTGCACTTTAATTCAGTTCAGAAACTCATCTCAGCCAAACACATGCCCTGAAGACCGGAAATGTTTTCCTGAACTTCAATTTTAACTTAGGTCACAGGATGGACCAGAACCCTAATGCCAAATTTTAAATTCTCTGTTGGACCTCACTGCCCACTTTAGAGTTGACATCAGCATCCTCAGCCTACATATGAGCAAGTCTAACTAAATGATGTGCTGACTCTGGCAACCCTTTATACCTTGCTATTCCGATGGAGTTATTGAAAATGGAATTGGGTTGTCTCCACTTTAATCAAGGGTGAATGCAAGACAAGTTGGAAAGGAGTGGGAATGAGCTGTGCAATTTGTTGACTACTGCAAATCCTGCTCCATAATTATATTTCTTTCTATGGTAGTTATTTGAATTCACTTAGTAGTCAGAGCACATAATTTCTAAAAAAAAAAGAAATTTACAATTGAAGGTAATGGGGTGTTAATAAAATATAAATCTGCTGGCTGTTGAGGCTCGTGGATAGTAAAATAGACAATTATTGCTCTGAAGGTTCCACTGAAAAATAAAATGCTGTTGTCTTTGGAAGTATTTGCTTAAACCATATTATTTGGTTTGCTCAAAATTTGCAGAGCTGTGTTATTGGAAAAGGGTTTTGTTTTGGTTTTTTTTATTCAGCAGAGAACTGAAAAGATTTGAGTCTTCAATTATGGAAGAGGAAAAAAAAATCCCCATCAAGTAATGTAGTTTAATGATCTTAGATGATGGTCTGCCTAGATAGTATGTCTTCTCTAGCTCTCTGTGATGTTGTGATCATAGTTGTGCTAGACAGTAAATGCCTTTGCAAACTGGTTTGTCAAAATTTAAGTGTAGGATTAATGAAAAAGTGAGGAAATTAAGGTTACCAATAAGGTGTTTGGTCTCAGGTTGTTTTTCTCATCAAACCAGGACAACTGAACAAAGCAATGTCAGCAAGGCATGTGGTACTTAGGGTTGAGAAGCTGAGTGATAATTGCATCTGAGGATGTTGCCCATGACTTTCTCTCCTAGCCATCAGGGAGCCCTTGTAAGATCTTAAGCAATTCTTCAGTCCCTCACTCTATTTGTACCACGTTGGCAATTTGATTTTTCACTCAGATTTGTTTCAAAGTGTGTGAAAGCCACCGCAAACTGAAAAAGCAGATGTATTTCTTCATATGCAATTGGTAGCTCCAGTTTGCTTAAAAAACCTTTCTACAAATACTCTTTTCACATTTGATGTTTGAGAATGGGGAGCCATGCCAAGGGTATTTCCACCCTGAGAATTCTTGTATACTGCTGTTTCTGTGTATATTAACGAGTATAACAGGAAGGATTTATCATAAGAGTGTGCAAAAGTGCTACACTGTCAAATGTTTTATGGAGTATGAAATTGCAAGTGTCAACTTAATAATAGTAAGATGGGGATTGTAGTACACTTAAGAGTGATCAAAATCAATAAATACACACAACTGTCTGGATGCGTCATAAAAGCAGGGAGTTCATAATGGTTGCCTCTGCATGCCAAAATGAAAATAAACCAAAGAACAGAAGACGAACAGCTAAGATATTTTAGGGTCTAGCATCAACATCCAGGCGATGTACTTTGGTATTGGAGAATTGCCTACAGCAAAGCCCAGGCTGAAATCTCTTTAAAGACAATGGGATTCATTCTTCTGGCCTATGTGATTAAAAAGAGAAACAAAATATGAGGCAGTTCTACACCAATTTGAGTCTCAAGTCAGTCTTAAAATTAGAAGTCTCATTCTGATGACGTATTTACAAGCCTAGAGAAACAGCGGAGCCAAAACAGGTCTCTGTTTCCTTCCCAATTAAATAGTAGTTGTGTCTGTGACACCACAGTTCATTGTTGCAGCACAGAGCATTAACATTGCAAAGTGCAGAGGAACTATTCAAAAGCTTTTCATGATTAGCCTTTATTAATTGCACAATGTGGGTCTTTAAGAAAAGTGATTTAGAGTTCCATGAAGCTAATTTTGCAAAAATTTTATTCTAGGTCTCTGCAACTGATAAGTAAATGTTAAAAAGCCCCCACAAGCACGTGACAGTATAAGTACTATTTTTTTTAATATGTGTAATTTTTACATATGCAATATAAGTTTTATATATTGCCCTGATTTGAGTGACACAGGATTAATTTCTCTTTCAGTAATTTTCAGTATGGTCTTTTCTAATGCTAGGGAAAACTGCAATTTTAAAAGACTCCAGTCTCTGAATTGGTGAAAATATTAACTTTATAGCCAGCTATGCTATGCAGGTTTCAAGGTCTCAGTGTTTTTGAGATCTCCCGGTGCAGGGACGAGGAGCGAGACCCAGGCACTTGACCCAAGCTGGCCAACAGGACTGTTTCATACCATGAACATCACGTTCAATATAAATTAGAAAGTTTGCAGAGGAGTTCTCTCTCTTCCTTGATGGCTGCGGTCCTGAGAACTTCTTGCCCCGGTGCCGGACCCATGAGCCCTTCCCTTCCTCCCGAAGCCGCAGCGCTCACAGTGTCCCACATTTGCTGTCCCCTGCTGGGAGTGCACGGCTTCCTGCTGATGGAATGGGCTGGGTATAATCCTCATATATTTTATATTGGTATTAGGATCAATACTGGTTCTTTAGTGTTATTAATGTTAATTATTTAGTCTTATTCTATTAAATCTGTTTATATTTCAACCCTTGGGCTTCCTTGTTTTTGCCCACTTCCCCTTCCCGTGTGGGCAGAGGTCATCGGGTGACAGAATAATTGTCTAAACAACAATAAATTGTTGCGTGTTCCTCAAAGCATAACATATATATTTGTAACATATGTAATATGTGATATTTTTTGAAACAAAAGGTGACATCCCATGCTTCCATTTTTACGTGCTCACCTTCAAATGGCCCAAGTACAGGTCTTCAAATGTAATGACTTCTTGTGAAAATGCTGCTTGTTGGGACCCCTACCAGTAACACTTTTTAGAGCAAATTTAATTCAAATGCAGGACCAATGCCACTGTTTGCTGACTCAAGTTGGATATACGCACAAATATTTTGCTGAATATGTGCCACATTCTTCAGTTCTCCACTAGGAATCTAATACACACTCAGAGGACAGAATAACCTGAGGTGTGTAGTGGTCCAAACTAACTTTCATTTCACCTGGGTATATTCATGCACTTCAAACAAATCTCACCCCGTGAGTGAGTCCTTACAGAAAAAACACTTCAATGGGTTAAATTTGGAATAATAGGAGAGAAAGATATCCTCACTGTGCAGGGGCCCATTTCTTAATGCGGGGTGGTTATAATTAAAGTTCCATAGGCAATTGTTTCATTCCATTTCCTCCATCTCACTACTGCCCTTAGATAATTTAAGGTCTCTTTGCGTATGAGTTTAGAATTCAAACATATTGTGAGTTGAGAAATCTTCTTTCCCCTCTGGTGCATAAAAGTGGAAGAATGATATTCACCCATTGCGTTCAACAGAATACATTTTAGGATGAATTTAAAACACAGAAACTCAAATCTATTTTTCCATATACGCCACATTCTGTTTTCCTAAAATCTGTGCAGAAAAATTCTTCTTATGCAGAACTGTTGCAAAGATTCACATTCACAGCTATTCCATTTATAGTGCCAAAATAAATAACAAATATTTTCCTCGCTAAAGGGCTCAAAGAAGAATTGCAAATACCCTGTACAGAACTGTACAGACGAAACTGCTCAGTTCAGAGTCTACCACTAGTGATTTCTGTCTTTGCATCTGGGCAGGAGCTGTTAAGGTTTGTTTAATTATTACTTACACTATAATACAGTCCACAGAGAAAAATTAATTGCAAAATGTATCCATCTTACAGGGAAAGTAATATCAGCTAGAATAAAAGCCGAAGCTTTTCCAATTAAAGCTGCTGTCAGTAAAGTGCAGAATGTGATTGCAAATGCAAAAAAGCAGTTTAACTTTAGCTCTCCTGCAAATACACCATGGATTGGGTATGCGAACACCATCTGTCCAAATACTGGCCAAACTGATCTTTTTAATAACTATATAGATTCAAACACAGCCACCATGACATGCAGTGTAATCTTGCTTCAAGGTTCTTTGAAGACAAGCAAAATCTCTGTTTACCCGTGGAGGACTGAGTCATGAGTCACTTTCTGAGTATTTTTTCAGCCCACTTGCATTGCACTCATTGGTTGCATGGCTGAATATGAACTCAATAGAGCTGAGGTCAGAAGAGGAGCAGAGTTATATCCGCAATCCTGTTAAGCAGTAATCCCATTTTAGCCCCACGAAAAAAAACAGGCTCCGTGCTCAACTGGTATTAATTGCCCTAGCTCCCATGTTGCCATTTTTACATTATAAATATGGCATGATTAATCAGTTAGCATATTTATTAGTTTTTCATCAATTTTCTCCTAAAGAAAGCAAGCTACTGGACCCAATGGCTATTATTGGCTATTTTAATCCAAAAATTATTCAGAATGGTCATGAAAAGTAGTGCCTGGCTTTTTTAGAAAAGTAACAAGCTGATTGTTTCTACTAGTTTTCAAAATCTTCAGATTTTGGTTAAGAAAAGGGTTTTAAACACATTCTGGAGATAACATAGGCATGTGTTTAATTGCTTTTCTGAATACAGACCTCATTGAGGCTAAACAACCCGACTTTTAGTTGTGTAGGTGTATGCTGTAATTCATGGATGTTAGTAGGTGAGCATTTCTAGATGGGAAAGCTTGGTCCTGTGTAAGTTTTGCTGACCTGGGATTTCATCCAACATTTTGAAGTATGGAGCTACAGATGAATCAGATAGTACATGACAAACAATATTTTAAGCCATAGTTGAAAGTTTTATAGAAAAAATTGAGGAATTCCAGATTGCATCCTCTACTGCAAACCTCATTCCTCTATCAAGCAAAATATTGTCAAGCACAGATCACAAAGAACATGCTTTCATTCACGTGCTTTCATTCATACACAGTTGTTGTGTCAATTCACCTCTTAAGCAGAGTTTTACCTTTTGCAAAAAATATGAGTTTGAGTTTAGTGTTATACACTTTGTGCTATTCCATTTCATTTCAAACCACAGCAGTATCTAAATAATCCGGAGTTACTTTGTACCAGCTGAGGATCTACACTACCTGGTTTGTAAAAACTTTAGTTTGTGAAAACAAAGCCTAGTTTTACTGACATTTTACCAATGCAAAAGCTGGGACTCAAAAGATGCGTTGCAATGCTCTCAGGAGTCATTTCCATATCATACTAGATTCACGCTTCATTGGAATTAAGTTAATGTAATCACAAAGAAAGTGAGAGTAATGCCAGAGTCAATCTTGATATAAACCCCATATCGACCTCTCCCACAGAGTTACAGTGTCTAAGACTAGAAAGCCTGCCATAGCAGGTAGGAACCAAAGACCCCTCTAGCCCAAAGCCATCTTTGCAACAATGGCCAAAAGCAGCAACTGTTGTTATGGAGAGGATGCAATAAAAAAAGGTATAAGAACACTCTTGCAAATCCAACAAACTGTGGCTCAGGGAAGTCCTGAGCCAGAGGTATTATCTCTCTACTCAATACCACGTGACAGATTTTTCTTCCATGAGTTTTTCCAGTGACTTTTTGAATTCATATAAACTTAATACCCACAGACATGAATTTCACAGCCTATCTACCTGCTGCATAAATATTATTTTATGAACTTGCCAGCTACTATTGATAACAAATTCTGGAAGCTCAATACTATAGCTTCCCTTATCTATTAGGTTTCTTCAAGAAGTCAGTACTTAAAAGATGTAGAAGCAGCAGAGATCTCTTCCTAGAACTCCTTTATTATTTACCAGCAGTCTGTAGATTCCCCATTCCAATTAAAAGACACCTGCACAATACCTCAGTCTTCTCTACAAACTCAATGGTATGAACTTCAAAACAAATGCATTTCAATGAAAGGGAGACACTTGAGGCACAGCTCTCATTTGTGTACAATTGTAAATGGGCAACTAGGGCAAAAGATGATTGGCATCACTCTCGAAGGTGGAGGCAGCAACTTTGGATTAAGACAGTCCTTATTGAAAGGAACATTTTTAAATAGAAAAATGAGGAAAAAGGAGAGTGAAAACTTGAACCTGCTGCCTTAACCCACCTGCTGCCTTCATATATCCTTTAATGAGAAAACTCTAAAGCTGTTGTGTTAAGAAACGTTCTTTTGCTAATGCTGTAAATCCAGGAAATGCACCTGTTAAAAGAGTATTCTTTTGTATAAAATCAAGGAAGTGTAAGTAACCTGACATCATCACTTGCCTGGTGAGGCCATTATCCAGGCCATTATACTGTAGAATAAGAAAAGAAAAGTTTTCCAAAGGACTTCACGTCATTTACGACTTGCTGTTCATCCGTTATCTTGATTACATTATGAAAATAAACATGATCTAATGCTGAGATTACTTTTAGTTCACCAACACTTTAAGGCTTACGGTGTATATACATTGCTCTTCTGTATTATCATGGTGTTTAAGTAGTATTGCATATCTTCCTTCCCAATACCACCATGCTATTTTGTGGAAATAAATTAACAAAATGGCCTGGGCATAACCTCCATTCTTATGCATAATTTATATGGCTCCATAATTAATAGCTGTGTCTGAGACACAAATTAGTCATTCCAAGTAACGAGACTTTTCTTAAGAAAGAATGTTCTTAAGAGTGTGTTTCATCTCACACCAATGCATGGGTTATTTGGAGGTATTTATTCCGTTTAAATTACCGGTATGTAAAATGTAAAAATATTTCATAAGCACCATCATTTCTTTATCTTTTTAATATTATTTTTATATACTTGTTTTCATGTGTGATGGTTCCATTTTTCTTTTGTTGGTTGTGTTCTCTTTTATTGCATATAAAAATATGTTTGGATAAATTGCACATAAAGTTGTTTATTGCTGCTTAAATCTGCTGGAGGTTTACAAAGAACATACCCTGCAGCAATTCTCATTCAAATTGGGAGAAGATCCCACCTCTTGTTAAATTCCGTGCTTTATTTCTTCCACACCAGCATCCTGCAACACAGACAATAACCAGAATGACCCTGGAACTCTAGAGAGTTTTTGCTGTATTGTAGCTGCTGTTCATTGACATAGATCCAGCAAGCATGAAACTTGTTTGTTTACAGGTCATGAAGGCTGAAGACACTGATGAATATTTTATTTTCAGCTCCTTTTTTCATTTACAATTCCTGATATGAAAATGTCCCCTGGAATTGTACATGCCTGAAGAACAGGGGAAATACATAGACTAGTAATTAGAGCAAGGTGCAGACAGCCCTTTGACCTGAGGCCACTTGTTGTGGTATAATTTATGCAGATTTATCTAAAAACAGGGAGACCTCTTTCCTTGCTTTTGGGAAAAGTTGTTGCCCCTGGACTGTGCTTGAAGAAGTGGTGAGAGACTATTAGCCATCATCAGCAAAAACCATGCCAGAGAACATGCTAATAATTAAACAGTATGGACAATCACACGCCAGTGCTCACACCCCACTCATGTTTTATTAATTAGTACAGAATTTAATCAAAGATTTTGGGTTAGGAACCTGACTGACATGCTAGGGTAGCAACAACAGCGATTCCTGCCCCAAAGAGCATAAGGCTGAATGTGAATGCAGTTGGTTTCCCAGATCCTTCTTTGCTTTCAGGAGTGAGAAAAGGCAGGAATGCATCTGCTCTCCTCTGAGGAAGTTTAAACCCTGTGTCTCCAGAGGGAGGTAATTACATATATTCTTGAACAGAACAGTTCAGTTAGTGCAAATTTTGTTTTCTGAGAAGTGAAGTATACACATGTTCTATATTTTTTCATCTCCAAAGGCACGTCTGAGAAAACTCTGCTTGGAAACAAGTATAACTAGAGTTACAGTGGATCGATCTCTGGTCTCTGCCACCACTTACAAAATACTATTTTAGCTCACGCAAAATGGCAAAATGTAATGACTAGTGATTTGGGTTAGTTTCAGGCTGCTCACCACAAATACATGAACACTTAAGCACTTTCTGAAAAGTGAATCATGCCCATGGGAAGTGGCTGAGCTGGGTCACTGAAATCACCAATCGCTTTGGAAAATGTCAGACAATAAGTAGAGCTAACTAACAGTAAATACTTGTACTTAACTATTTGGTGACCCACCACCTTCTAAATACCTTATTCTGCAACTGCTGACTGGTAAAAAGTCAGCAATGCCAAACAAATAAAATACCTTCTTTCAAGCGTTTTTTCCATCGTGCCTGATTTTTTGCCCATTTAAATCAATGGCAAAATTATCTTGGATTTAAAGGGCACAGGATTAGGTCATTAGTGTCTCCTAATCCATTTGTCCTAAACCTCCTAGAGAGAGACAAGCGCTGTAACTGTAGAAGAGAAGACATTTGTTTTAATTTTGCTTATTTGAGGTAACAAAATCTGGCACCAAATGCATTTGTGTGTCTGGGTGTAATTATTCTCCTTTCAAAGAACTGCTATTTCTCTCTCGCCTCAGGACCATTAAGGTGTTAAGTACAAAGACACTGCTTGATGGAAGTAGGCTCCAGACAGTCTGAGATGTGAAGAATCAGCTTGGTGAGAGTTACCACATCAAACTGTTGATTAAACAAAGGTAACTCAGTACCGTATCACCAACAGGGAGTGCGAGGAGGGGTGGGAGGCAGACAAAAAAAAAATATGGTAAGAGTGGAAAGAGACAGAAAATCCTACCCCTCCTGTTGTTCACAAAATTGTTTCCCATTCATTTTCTTCTCCCTTAGCCTCTCTCAGGTCTGAAGTTTAATATTTCTATTGAATGTAATCACAGCTTTGTTGGCTACAACAATTTATAAGGTAGAGATAGGCAAAGACAGAAGCTGGCTGTAAAGGTTTCCATATCAATAGCTGCTTTGTAAGTATGATCACGGGTTCGCAGCACTGCCACCCACTCCCTTCACCTACACTCCCATTAGTCGACAAGGGCAATCAGTCGCCTCATCACAGAAACAGACTCAAGAAAGGTGCCTTTATCTTCACAATAAATTGACCTGGATATTAAAATGCAAATCTGTCATCATAAACCTCTGAAAATCCACTTGGATAATAACAACAAATGTGAAACTAGCTTAAGGTGTTGAATAATGACTTTGAAAATAATTCAGAAAAAGAAGGGGTTTTTTCCCCTTTGTTTACCTGCTTTCCATTAATCTTATCAACCCAAAGTTTTTCTGTATTCTCCAACATTTGCAGACTAACCTGTGGCAAGTGAGAGGGAAGAAAAAAAGACACAGTCAGATGAGGCTGTAAATCAGCATATCACAATCACAGAATGGCTGGGGTTGGAAGGGACCTCTGGAGATCATCTAGTCCGAACCCCCGCCAGAACAGGGTCACCCAGAGCAGGTTGCACAGGAACGCGTCCAGGCGGATTTGGAATGTCTCCAGAGACGGAGACTCCACCATCATATTACCAGATGGGTGTGATTGGAGTGGTGTAACTTGACCCTGCCCACTCATACTGGACATCTGCACTGTCACCTCCAGTGGTATCTTACCTGGGGTATTTTTCTGGCTTGAACATGGCAGTATGCGCAGCTGGACATGTATGATGCCTGATGCAGCCCAGCTATCAGCTCTAGAAAGTCTCAGTAACTTTGTGCAGAAGGTCTAAAAGGAAACGTTTAAGATATATTGAACAGAAAGGAAAATGTAAAATTTCCCTGTGGGCTTTGGCTTTAGAAAGAAAATTCCATAATTTGAAAAG
The DNA here is from genome assembly GCF_028500815.1 of Rissa tridactyla. Lineage (NCBI taxonomy): Eukaryota > Metazoa > Chordata > Aves > Charadriiformes > Laridae > Rissa > Rissa tridactyla. The sequence continues at coordinate 3,933,794 of NC_071466.1, read as the reverse complement.
ACAGGCTTTTTACTTATATACATCAGCGATGATACCGGTTTTGAGACTGGTAAAGACTAATAAAGCTTTGCCTTAGATACACACTCAGAGGGGATTCGGTCATCTTTCATGCTGAAGCTTATTTGCCATTTGTGTGTGTGTGTGTGTGTGGACACAAAAGGTGATTTTTGGCTTAAGAATGGCTGTGGTTGTGAGGGGTTGGTGGTAAGCAGCTATGTGTCTTCTTTTACAGGGACCTGATAAAAGAGAAAACACATGTTGGTGGAGATCGAAAGGCTATTGCCAAGATCACGTTAGATCTTCCATTACAAAGTTTATAACCCAGATAAAATCTATTTTTACCATGATAAAACCCAGATAGACAGATCTCATACCTACAGCTCCTTTCTGATAACTGTTGGAAACAGCTGTCCATCTGGCATATTTTTAGCAGGCATGGGATGCTGCAAGAATCCATATCCATGGAGTTGTTTTTGGGATCTGTCTGTAAATCAGTCAAGTTCTTTTGATTCTTTCTCGCTTTTACTGGAAACTGTATTACAGGCAACAATGCAACAAATTCTGAAGTCATATCAGGAGATAAGTAACGCCTTTCTGGTTGTTTTTCACTTCATTGTTGCAGATCTGCAATTTCTTATTAATTGTGATATGTAGAAGGCCCATCAGTAATGGTAGAAGATACCACGTAAACAAAACCTCTGCATTCTAACAATATAAAAGAATATATCATTCACTGTAGCAACTACCACCTTTACTTCATCAGATTATAATTTCTCTCAATTCAGGGACATTCTTAAAAGTAAGCAAATAAAAGAATGGACCAGGCATGACAGAGTACGTGTGAAATGTCCACTGTGAGAATGGAAGCAGGAAGCATCGTCCAGTGTCAGATGGGCAAACTGTCAGTCACCACCTTTCCAATTGACCCCACTGAGCCTCCAAAAATGTCTAAGGTCTTCCTTGCAGTTACAAAGTTGGTTTGCCAAAGGAAGTGAAGTGGGGATTTATGGGAAAAATATGGACCTGAAGAAAATTGAGATCAGGATGGGAGAGAGCGAGGAAGTGAAGAATAAGGCAGGGAGGGACCTCAGGCATGTAAATGTTTTTTAAGAAATTGGGGCCTTGACTGTCATTGGCAGCAATGAATATTACCGTTCTCAACCAGCAGCTCCCTGTCCTTCTTAACAGCAAGCTTAGAATAAGGAAAACAATAAAGGTTTTACTTACAAAATTTTATCCTCCTTGATTCATCACGAAAGCAAATCTACAAACAGTTTTCATGGTTTCCCAGGTGAAAATAGGTCTCTGTAGGTTTTTATCAAGTAAAAGTCATCTTTTCTCCTTATCACCCTACATCATTAAATCATCAGCCCATCATAGCAAGGACAATGCGAAGTGCTGAAATGATGGAATGCAGGCTAGGATCCCACAAACAAGAAGTGTATTCACAACGTGCCATTGAATGAACCAGTGGAGCAAAGACTGGCAGCGTACCTGTCCTGCTGAAAGCTGATTGATAACAGGGGTACATTATTTATAGCAAGCTTTATGATATGACTTTTTATAGAACTTGATGCAGGAGAGTACGAACTCAGCTCATTATTTTTGCTCATCTTGAACCAAGGCTCCACATCTAAAATGCTATTGTTAGTGAGGATAAAGATCCTATTCTGAAGAAGCAAACCTGTTTCTCCCTCTGCAGGTGAGATCTTATTTCATTTGACTTGGGAAGAGTCACCAGTGCCCAACCTGATATTTTAAAGTTGATAAGAAGACACAGATCTGCCAACCAGCAAATGTACATAGTCTGACCCAGTATAAATACAATAGCTGCAATCCTAGCTGACATCCTGGAGACTTAAGGATCGGAGAAAAGGTGAATTGCTGTAGCCTATGTTTAGCAAAACATAACTAGGTGAAGTTTGACAAGGGTTGGAAAGAGTAGTCACGAGGCTATTTTATAATTCCCTGATTGCTAATAGGATCTTCTGAGTTGTGCATGAAAATATTTGAAGAGATTTAAAAAATTGTTGCTGGATGAGATTGTTATGAATCTAAGAAAATTTTTTTCAGAAGCTTGGAAACTGGGCAGGAGTGAATTGAAGTACCAAGGGCCTGGCTAAAGTTGTCTGGCTAGTAGAGAGGAGTAGAAGTAATACCCTTTATGTGTAAATTACCAGGTTAGGTAACTAAATTAAGCCCCAGACTTCTAAATATAACTTGCTTAACTCAGGCATTTGCTTTCAGTGCTCGCTACAGTATAACCTGATGTGTATGGCTCACATCTAGAGCAATGCAAAACCGTCCTCATAAAGACAACTTTCCAAACAATTACAACAAGCAAAGCTACGGAATATCTTAATTCTTATGGGCATATCAGCTAGGTTATCCCTTTTTCTTCGTCCTGGTATAAGCACAGCTATACACACAGGTTTAAGAAATCTAGTCCTCCTTTCCCTTTTCTCTACTAATCCACTGCCTGTCTCCAGAAATAAAAAGAAAAAAAAACCCAAAAACCATATTTCAGTGTAAAAAGGATGTGATTAGTAAAAGTCATGAGAAAAAGAAGCAAGAATCTGATATCAGATGTTATGTTTTGTATTTCCTTTCAAGCAGTGCGAGTTTTATGAACTTTGCAGTACATGGAGATGGGGTCATTTCCAGTAAGCTGTTCTGCCATTCAGCCTTCCTGGGTGCATTGCCATAGAGGATTCCAAATAGTCTCACTGTCCTCATTAACAAAGCAAAGAAATCTTTCTAAGAGGGAGCTACACTTGCTTATACGTACAGCTGTAGGATAATATTGTGCCCTTTGTTGTTTCTGTTTTTCTTTTTCCCCTTATACTTTTTATTTAAGAGATTCTGCAATTCTATAGATTATGAAAAGAGTAAAATCTTATCATACTCCTCCTAAACTATGTGTATCTATGCATGTAGAATTTATAAAGAATAAGTGCTACCAGTATTCTTGCTGTATGAATTACAGTGGGGTCATTCTGCTCCCAAAACGTGATGGTGCCAGGCAGCGTACAATGTCATGAAGGACTCATCTGAAGACAGGTAGATAACAGAAAGCCTTGGAGAAAGAAAGTAGCATATTTAAGAGTCAGGGATGAAGCCATGAGGAGGGTAACATGATTTGGTCAAGTTTACCCAGGGAATCTAGGGTACAGCTGGGAGCCAAATCCTCAATCTGAGACCTGTATCTAGATCCTGAGCTTGGGAAATGCTTTAATCTTAAAGTCCGTCTCTGTTTCTCTCATGTCTGGCTAAACTTCTGTACCATTGGTTAGTCTATGTGAAAAGAGCTAATTAAGTTTTGAAAGGTGTCTTGCCTACTGAGCTGGCACCACTCCAATAATTAGGCTGATGCCAGAGGCCATCAGTTTGACTTTCAGAACATTGTTATGTTACGGTTGTAACTATTGTTAGATAAAGCATAATTAGACGGGAATTATTTAAACAAACAAACAAACAAGCAAACAAAACCAACTGAAATCCTCAACACTAAGAAAATAACCCTAAGAATAAAACCTTAAAATACCCTAAACCCAAAAACACAACTGGCAGAAATAGGACTAAATTGGTACAAGAATACTTGTCCAGTGATTCCAAGAAAGATGGAGAGAGACTCTTTACAAGGATATGTAGTGATAGGACAAGGGGTAATGGCTTCAAACTGAAAGAGGGTAGATTTAGATTGGATATCAGGAAGAAATTCTTTACTCTGAGGGTGGTGAGACACTGGAACAGGTTGCCCAGAGAAGTTGTGGGTGCCCCATCCCTGGCAGTGTTCAAGGCCAGGTTCCACTGATATAATCACTCTATGTTTTATAGAACCTCCTCTCTAGCACTCACAAATCTAAAGTATTTTTTCCAATATTTTGTCCAATATTGACCAAGTTTTTATGTAACGACATTTGGCAATCTAGAGAAAGCTTGTTTTTTTTTTATTAGTAAATAGCCTTACTTTCGTGAGTGAAACACTGCATAAGAGACAACAGCAAGAAGTTATCTCTGCAAGGAGGCCTCAGTTTGAATAAACCTGGATAATGAATCAACCTTTTTCCCGTCAGGAGATTCTTCTCTGCAAGCTGCCTGTCCAAACACGGTACCTTCTGATTCATCAGGGAGACGTTCTTTATACTCACATGAAGAGCTCAGAGCACATAAATCATCCAAGACTGAAATTTCACCTAACTTCAACTACTTAAGAGTTCAGCACTAAGTCTAAGACAATGAGCCAAGCTCTTCCAAAACTCAGTAGCAAGGCCCCCTGCTAAAATAGGTATGCAGCTCTGGAAGTACTTTCATTGACTAAGGACTAGCCTATGGACCTATCTAGGTAGTAAACCTATGGCTGAAGTCGGGTCTAACAATCCTACCCTTCAAATGGTTTAAAAATCCTACCCACAGACCTCTACTGCTGGGGATGATTCTCAGGATCTCTGCTGGTGTCTGCAGAGCTGGCATTTGGAAAACGAACAAGCGTCTTTTACTTGAAACTTGAATGTGTTTGATATGTAAATTATTGACAATGGACTTTCTCATTGCCATTTTTCCAGAGTAACATTTTCAAAGCTGACTGTGCTTTAGCATTATTTTTTCCAAGTAAATAGATTACAGGCTGAAATTAAAGGTGCTGCAGATATTTTTGTACATGATAAGCCTGATAAACCAAAAGATACAGGGTTAGGGGCCTGCAGGTATTTTGATAAGTACGTCTTTGCCTTCACAAAACAGTATCAACTGGCTTTTCTAGTTAATTCCTTCAAATATTGCCTCTCCTGTTTAGAAACAGTATTATGTCAGTACCACAGTAGCCTTATTAAAAGAACTGCAAACAAAAGAATTCTTATTATGAGGAAATCAGCCCAAATGACACCGAGTTGTGAATCATCAGTCAACTGCTTCAGCAGTCCGCAAAAACTGAAGGCACTTCGAAGAGGTTAAATTCTTTTTACAAGCAAAAAACTTCACCACTGTCATGAATCCAACTGCTTCAATGTGGATAACTGCCATTTGCACAACCGTTTCCGAAGGCCACCATTAGCTCAAGGCTTTTTAGAGAGGCGGGTAAAGGCACTTTTGCTGCCCTAAGAATAAAGGGCTGAGGTAAAGCTACCTTTGTCAGCAGAAGTAAGAAAGGGCAAAGTTGGGGTAGGAAGACAGGGGAAAAACCATCCCAAACGAGTCTTGCTTAGAGCACGTCGTCACTGCCAGGGCGATGAAGAGGATAGTGGAGGGAAAGGTGAGGGACACAACAGGTGTGAGGAGATTTAGGCAAATGTCCTTGTTTATAGTGTTTAGACATCTTCTAACTAGCCTCTGATACTGAATCTTCTCAAAAGTAGGAGAAAGTGGATGCCTTCTGGAAGGTTTCGGGGCATGGAGAATGTGTTCTTGGACTCTCTGGAGTCCTGTCTCTCCTGATTCCTCCACAACTTTTAACATTAAATTAGCATGGATGGACACCACACATTAAAAAATTGTGTAGATAGAAAGCAGAATGCTGTCCAAAAGCTAATTCCAGGAAAATAGCTATATTTCAGTGGATCAGTAAATGTATCAGTCTGCTGGGATTGTGTGCTAATTAAGATCCCTTTTAAATATATGGCCCTTTTAAATACACAGCTATAAGAGATAGCTGATGTTCAGTAATCTTTTTATAAAGATAATGTTGTAGGATTTATAAGAAAATTTAGATCAGTTATTGATATTTTTAGGCATGATTAAAAGTTTGAGATTACAAACATCTTTATAAATTTAACAGATTTCACTCCCAGGTTTAACACAATTGCAAGTCTTAATCCCCAAACACCTACTGAAATCCCTCCCCTAGGTTAGGACAAAATGAGTGTAAATAAAAGTAACTAAATAGAATTTTAGCATAAAGTCTGCACAAGCACTAAAATTGATGCTAGAGCTTCAATATTAATTATGTTGGTAGAAATGAAAATGTACCGGTCACAAATATAACTGAAGGAGTTTACATCATTTCGCTGGCTGCATACATATTTCAAAAGTGCTCTGTATATAAAGCTGGATGATACACGGTGCTAAATCTAACAGCACCATCTCATTTTTCATAACCAATTTGGAGGTAATGTGATAAGTAATATGTACATCTGCGAATCAGAACTCTTATAAATGAAAAAATACACAATAATCTTTCCTTAAATAAGTTAAAAATACCCCACCTCGTGCCGTTTTCCTAATGTAATATTTTGCTGCGAGTAAAATTAGACAAATAAGATGTTTCCACTAGAACTGCATTTTACAGATAATTTATTTTCCAAGCTTTAGTGCCAAGCCCCAGCAAGATCTCTTATCCGATAAGTGTTATCCATTTCTATTTTCTCTCACTGCAATTGTCTTAATCATGAATGTTTTTTTTCACCCTGAATTATTATTGAATTTGTATATAAATGTTTCAAAGTATTTAGTTAATCACATATGAGCTGCCATTTTAATAAGTTGACAACAGTTCCATGTCCTTATTGATCTCTTATAATACTAACAATGTAAATAAATCTTTTATTTCCTCAGTATTCACAGTAGATACTCATTACCTAACTTACTCTGGAATATCAGATCAAGACACACGTCAAATGATGACAAAGCATACTAAGAAATAAAAATACTAGAAAGTGTCACTGAGATGAAGTAGTAAAGCTTTCCAGTCATTTTTCAATTAAACAATCTTAAAAAAAAAAAAAAGTCCACGTGCTGAACCTCAACCTGAAACATGTGATTTCATTTGACATGTCTAGGTTTTGTCAGACTTTCACTGAGTTCAAAACAGGGTATGGAGGAACTTCTTTCTGCCTTCCTGGTGTCTCTGTTCCAGCACTTGAAAACCTTGAAACTCTTTAATATTGATATTCTTGTCAATTGCTGAAGCTGTGAAATTTGTGATGAAAAAAAACAATTTTCCTGAAGAGCTGCAGGATCCAGGAAGTTTCTCATTCAGTAGAAATTTAAAAAATATTCTAATCTAGACTGAAACTGAACCAAAACCAAATATAGATTTTTGGCAAACTAGAAATCTAGATCCTCATCCCATTCTCATTTCAGAAGAAAAAGAATTACACAATAGTGTTCAGCTGAAGAAACTTTGGAAATCTTACTATAGCTTTTGGAACTGTAGCATTTGATAGAGGCCACAGAGAAATAAATAGGAAGACAGGATTAGATGAAAAGCAAGATGTTTTTCATTGATTTTAACTAAGAGATCTTCCCACAGCCTTTAAATAGAAAGAAAAGCAGAACTACTAACTGCCATGACACACAGTCTACTAGATTATACAAGAGGAAAAGGCTGTAGATACAAAATTTGGGTCTGGCATAAAAAAGTAAAAGGTGGGACTGATGTAAATGATTAAAGTCTTTAAAGGCAAAGACAAAAGACATAGTAGAGTAAGTAGAGTATGGTGATGATGACAAGAACATACCCTGTACTGACAACTTGAGGGAGGAAATGTTGAAAGGGACAAATTAAGGTAGGTGATACATTCATACAAAAGTAGATCATCCAGCAACAGCAGTCGGATAAGAAAGGTTTAAATGAAAAAGGTGAAAAGCAGGCATAAAGAAAGAGATTTTATTCCATTTTCAAAACCCGATGACTCTATGAAGAAATCTAACACAAAGTTTCAGAAACACGGCTCTGAAATGTACTTCAAAGCGCAAAAGAACAGTCTCAAAACCAGAATACTTTTACATATGATCAAAGTGAAGCTGCATGTGAGCTAATAGCATCCTTGCAACTAAGAAACAGAGTATCCGAGCTCAGTCAGTCAAAATCCTGACCCGAATTATTCATTCGCATAGACTGGTCGAGCAAGAGGGATGCAATCGGTCGCCCTTTCCAGGCCAGTTATCCATTCTGGTAAACCCTTATAGAAGAGAATAGATGTGAAATGCCTTAAAAGATTCAAGGTACTCCTTCACATCTTTCATACGTGTTCCAATTACATTATCCACTTTAAATATTAATATTGGCAGTGACTAAGAGATATAAAATGCAGGAAAATTGTCTTAATTATAAGACTTTGGAAATATTTTATGAGACAGTCCCATGAACCAACGCTGAAACATTGGCTTCTCTGTATTTAATGAGGTTAGGTTATTTTTCTGGTGTGAGATAGGAAGTGTTGTCTAAGGAAAGAATGAAATATCTCTTGCATATTTTAAATTGAAGACATAAAGATATGGAGAAAATCATTGAGAAATGGTGGTTTCTTAAGTTCACATGTGACATCTGAGCTTCTGTTACTCGCTGCATGTGCTCTCATGGACTGCTCCACTGCTGAGGTAAAAAGGCTTAAGCTTATCTATTTTACCTTGCAACTGAGTTTCATTAAGTATAAAGATAATTAAAATGATTCATCCAATGGAGGATAATTTAGCTGTTTCAGTTTAGACTTCTATATTATTTAATGAGCATTCCTGCAATAAAAACAAAAATAAACACATAAAAGTCATGTTATTCCATTTGTCGTACATCCCTGTTTTTCTAGTTCTAGGGAAGGAACTACAGTGTGAGGTCTTGTATAATAACCCCTAGTGCCTCAACTAATGAACATCTGAAGTGACAGAACCATTTACTTTAATGTGCAGTTGACCATTCTTGAACTTTTGTTGGCTCCATACATAATTTGGGTGTCCCTTTTTCAAAGTCATCTTCGCTAATTTTAAATTCTTCTAGTTAATTCCTCCCTTCCTCTTAATGCTGCCTTCGTATGTTGACGTTAGTAAAGAAATGTGAGCATAAAACTAGGGTAGCAGCGTAGAGAGTTAAAACCCACTGAAGATCAACCGAAGACCAATTATACATGTTTTAGTAGGCTGAAACTTGTGTGAGCCAAAAATGCAAAATCAGTCCATTTCGCTGGAAGACACTTTATTATACACAGTAGATAAGCAGGTTCTGACTATTATGTTTGGATAGGATTTGCACGTACATTTTCCATATACTACTACTCAAAGCTTTATCTAACTGAGGCAAATAATTGTATTCAACAGGCATGTGGAAAATGTATATAGGAGTTAAAGTTTGTCAAAGTGAAAAATTGATTATTCTTCCAGAAGAAGGTTTCATTTTTTTTTTTTTTTCTCTGAGTCTTCATAGTAAAATCTCTCAGGACAGCTGATAAAAAGAACTTGAAGTGTCTAATCTATAGACTTATAAAGAACTGCAAATAACCTGCACAAGAAGTCATAACTCACAGAGGACAAAGAAAATAGTCTACATTTCAAGTAATGAATCAGGCTCTTCTCTTTTTTTATTTGAAGTTTTATTTAAGTTCGGCAGGTTTACAGAGTTTTGAAACATTGTACAATTGATTTTGTCTTTTTATTTCATTTTATTTTATTTTTTAGAAATTGTGATTTATTCTCATATATTGTCATGATCCCCAGCAGAATGATATACATCCCTTACTGCTTCTCCATAACATTCAATAGTGGTGGGTCACTTATTTTCAAAAGATGACAAGCCATGTTGCAGAAAATAATAGAGTTTCTTCCATACCACGCTGATTTTATTCAAGATATCTTTAGGTTTCTTCTCTTCTGTTTAAGGCACTTTCATAGCTCAGAGTGTCAGCTTAGGTCCAGATTTTCCAAGAGACTCACTCAGGCACCATGTACAAGCATTGCAATGCTAGATCTCAGACACTGAGCTCTGGAAATGGAATTCATACTCTCAAGTGGAGAACTCTGTTCCTTATACACAGGAGTGTCAAGGTTTAGGTTGGGCTGGCCACTAAAAAAGTAACAGATGCTCTTTATTAACCCCTCTCCCTTTCCAGAAGGGGAAGGGAGAGAGAATAAGGGAGAGACACTTATAGGTTTGGGAAAAAAAAAAAAAAAAACAACTTTAATGAAATATTAACAATAAAAAGAAAATATAAAAATATTAATAAGAAAATAATGAAATATACACAAATATGTACAAAACCAATATCGACCTCCCAGGGTGACAATCACGTCACCAGCCTGCACTGGGACTAGACTCAGCAGCAGACGGGAACTGGATTTGGGAACTGGGTTCAGGAACACACAAATCAGGATCAAAGGCAGAAGAACAGAGAGAGTCCTCGTCAGATGCCAGTCATTGAAGAAGCAGCAACTTAGAATCATAGAATCATAGAATTGCCTTGGTTGGAAGGGACCTTTCACATCATCGAGTCCACCCATCAACCTAACTGACAAAAACCGTCACTAAACCATATCTCTAAGCACTATGTCTACCCGACTTTTAAATACGTCCAGGGATGGTGCCTCAACCACTTCCCTGGGCAGCCTGTTCCAATGCTTAATAACCCTTTCAGTGTAAATTTTTTCACTAATATCCAATCTAAACCTTGACCCCTTTTATCCCTCAGCTTTTATACTGAGGATGATGCAAATGGGATAGAATAGCCATTGGTCAGTTTTGGGTCACCTGTCCTATCCACTTCTCCCCTCTATGATCTTCCACTTCCAACCCTCCAAAGGGGCACATAACAAAGTTGTCTGACCTTGGTTGTTATAGCAATAAGTATAAGAAAGATGCCATACCACTCCTTGTTATTAACTATAAACATCAGGCCTTATCTTTGCTAGAAGCAGACACTGTTACTGTTAATTTCAGAGATTGCAGTCAGTTAGAAGAGACTTACCTGGAAAGTAAAATTACTGAAAAATAAAATGGGTTTTGTTCTATTTCAAACTAGGACAAGGAGTCGGGTGGAGTTCAGTGCTTAGTTTCACAGTCCCCTGTACGCTGAACTCATAACACCCAACAGCAGACGTCGAAAGGAAAGCTTTGGCAGTCACCACCACTCACAACTTGATGGCTCAGGCAAGAATCATCATTCCATTAATCCACAAAAACACATGACATTTCCTTTTGCACAGATGGCTAACTCATGTCATCATCATCACCTGAGTCCTCTTGAATTCCACACCTGGAGCTGGCAACATAAATCTAGTTCCCTCTGCAGCCTGAGGTGGTTTGAACCTCATATCCTCGCTTCCTACAAGTTTTTTAATCACACTCAGTTAAAGCATATTGGGATAGTGAAATTTCTGTCCTTCTTGACATTCTAAAGCCGTAATAGTCATCTGAAGCAAGTAAGACATTTGACAAGATGGATCCAAATTAGAAATAGGTAGCAAAACATTGACCATCTTAACTTCTAGTAAAACATCTGATACTGAGATGTAGCTCCATCATTTCTTATTTTCATTTGACCTATGCTGCAAAAAACACCAACATAGCCTAATAAGGATCTCTATATTCATAAAGCTTGTATACATACACTTAGAGTTTGAAAATATATATATTCTGAATTTGATCATATGCCCTGCAAATGTGATTTTATATTGACTGTATTTCAAGATCCCAACTATTTACTTTTATGAATACCAGTGCCATAGAAAACAGATCCAGAAAAATTCTGGCATTTGTCTTTCCAACACAAATCATTCTGGTTTTATTGCACTTTTTGGGGAGATTTGCTGGTTAGGATTCCTTTTTGCTTACTTTTGCAATATGACTTTGCCAGCATCCTGCAAGCTCATCTCAAATAGTTAACTCCTAGTCAAATAATATCCTGCTCTGAAAGCCTTTGATATGCTAATACAGCAATGTAAATTTCAGACGTGAATTCAGATTAATGTACAGTAATTACTCACAAACACAGGTGAGGCTTTTTCAGTTTTACTGCCCTTATTTACAGATCAAAGACACGGCTTAGCCCTGACATCAAAGATGTGATTTAACCTTTTGAATTTGATCACAAAGAACAAACCTGAGTTACAATTAAAATCATTTTTGAGTGTCAATAAAAAAAAAAAAAAAGAGAAAAAAGTCATGTTTAACTAGTCAAAGGCAGCAACTCTGTAGATTAGAGGTAGCAACAAGAGTAAATCCTGGCCTACAAGTAGGAAAACACAAGCTAGATTCTTAGCAGAGCTAGTCATAAGCTCCACTACAGGCGATGGACTTAATTCTCTGACCTGTATCATAAAAAGTACTCCAGTAAACAAATCCACTGGCGTAAAGAATACCCACATCAGAGGAAACAACTTTCTATTATAATGCTGGCAGAACCCCATCTAGAATGTATTATTTTAGGGTATGACCTTAAACAGTTTTATGGATACACATTACTATGCTAAAGAGCATTTTCATAGGAATAAATGGAGATTACTCTTATGACTAATATTGTACAATGTGTAAATGCAAGATCAGATACTTAATTCCTCTTTCAAGTTTATAAGAAATTCAAGAACAAGTCCTATGTTCTGTATATATGTTAACCAGTCTTCAGTACTGAGTAAATAGTTTCAAGAAATAGTCCTCTTTGCTTCTCCATCAATCCTTCACTTAAGATGTTTAGCACCTATGTTCATACTGCATATAACCATGCAGCAAAACCTTATTGTTTCTATTCTTCAGTCAGGTCTCAAATGTTTTAAAGAAAAAAACAATGAATTTACAGCAAAAATTATTAATTTGCAACAGGCTTCAAATACATTTGAGTAAGTATTTGAATAAATATTATTCAAGATAAAAACCTATTACCTCAATCATGAACAACAAATAATGCCACAATGGATTTATTCCTGCCTCATACGTCCCTCTGGCTTACAAATTGGGGCATTTTATTCTAGTTTTTACATCTTATTCCTTATATCCACATAACATGTAAGTTTTGCAGATTCTTTCTGCATGGTGTGGGGCCTGGGACTGCAAAAGTGTATGCAAAGCATCTTTTGTCTCCCACCCCACCAGCCAGCAATATCCAGTTCAGCAGGTACACATCAGGTAGAATGGCTGGGTGGAGGTCAGATGTCTGCAACTTCTCTATCCAGCTGTAATTGTGTTTTCCTGCAACATCTTTAGGCCTTGACCTTTCTCTTCCTAATCACACACACAAAAATCCAGCAAGTTATCACCAACTCACATTTTGATCATTGCAAGCTCCTTTTCTCTGGCCCTTGAAGGCTCTCAGCCTTTAAGAAAGCTGAAAAAAGGATTCTTTTCCTTAGCCTGTTTCTTTCCAGAAGTGGCCCCTTTACACAACTCTATCGATTTCCATTTTCCACCACAGGAAACAGGAGCTATTTTCATCCCATTCCAAGTTTCTCATCTTTTAGTCCACCCAGTCTTGAATGAAATTCCTCAGGTGGTATTGCAGTGGCAGCTCGCTTCACAGACTGGCCAATGATGCCAGCCTCTGTCGTTTGCTTTGCATGTCTTTGTCCTTTTCCCCTCTTACACTCATCCATATCTTTCTGACGACTTAATCCTGATCCCTTCAATCTCTTTCCAGATAATTAATCTTTAATTGCATGTGGTATAATAAACAGTCGCACTGCTTTGCATATGCTGCCCCATCTCTGTACACCCCAGTGTTTTCTCCTGCCCTACCCTGTGAGCCAGTTGTGATGAAGAGGACTTAACTGGACTTAGTGTAGTGAGGTCCTGATCAATGACTAAGACCCTGGCATGCTAGCATACTAATTGTAATGCCTTCTAGTAATAACATCTGGAGCTATTAGAGAGCTGTGCTTTATTTTCGAAATGAAAGGACTAAATTCTGCTTACACCACGGTTAGTAGCTTTGAGTATCATATGACAGAGCTGTTTGCTTTATCTGAGTCAGTTTCTTTTCCTGTTTTGGGAATATTTCACACACGGTATGAGAATTTCTTCACAGTTTCATTGCTTTGCAAAAGCTCTAATTTGTTGGCAAGGAAATAGTTTAGAAATCTTTCTTTTCCAGGACAAATGGAGGTTTTATTTCACCCTAGAAACATATAATAAATAACATGCCCAAGTCATCTAGGTAAGGCATTATTTTTACCTTTGTCATTCATCAAGGAACTAGAAAGCCAGTACATATTTCCATTCAGCTTGTGTCAAAGATATTGGCACGGCTACAGAAGATGCCAGCCACTATTTGTTGCTTTGGCATTCAGAGTAATAACATTGGTTGTGATAAACTCCATTTGTGTGTTCATATTATCCTCTGTATGCACTTTACTTAGAAGCTTTGCACAGTAATATTATCTGTCATATTCCCCATTTCTGGCTGCAGTTAATATTGAACACAAGAAGAACACTGCAACTTAAACTCAGCTAGTCAGAAAGACACCGAGATTGTTTAGGTTTATATTTCCAAGTAAAAGAATACCTCCCACTACTGAAAAACGTGCTAGATGAAATTCTATCTTCTATACAAAAGAAATCTCTCAATCCATCAATGGGATTCAACGGGATCTTCATTTACTGAGACACGCATCTTGCGTACAGGACCTCAATCTTCAGAGTGGCACTCTTATCACCTATGGGGACCTTTGTGCATAATCTTTGCATAAGGCAATTACTAAGATCTAGATTTAAGTTTATTTCTGCATCCTAGGGCAAGCTTTTAAATAATGACATGGAGCCCTCTTCTAACATGAGAGTGTTGAGCCTGCACTGCCAAAGTGTGTATCAAACCAGGGAAAACTGATGTAGAACTGAAAACAAAGGGGTAAACTCAGATAATGCAATGCAGAAAATCTGTTCTAGGGCAAGAATCTTTACCAGGATGTCAGTGGGAATTCAACACTGACAAAATTAGAATGTGGATCAACCCTTTTTGTGTGAGGGTCAACTGAACTCCTGGTCACCCAAATCTGTATTCTAAGGAGTCCTCTGAAGCAGCTTTATATAGCTTAGTATGTTTTCCAGAAGGGGATGATTACTACTGATAATTCCAGTATTCCCCTACATCAGTTGTGTCCAGTTCTGGGCACCTCAATATGAGAGAGACATCAAGGTGCTGGAGTGAGTGCAGAGGAGGGCAACGAAGCTGGTGAAGGGCCTGGAGAATAAATCTTATGAGGAGCGACTGAAGGAGCTGGGACTGTTTAATTTGAGGAAGAGGAAGCTGAAGGGAGACCTCATCACTCTCTACAACTACTTGAAAGGCCATGGTAGAGAGGTTGGTGCTGGTCTCTTCTCACAGGTAATTAGCGATAGAACAAGAGGGAATGGCTTCAAGCTGCAGCAGGGTAGGTTTAGGCTGGACATGAGGAAAAAATTCTTCACAGAAAGAGTGGTCAGACACTGGAATAGGCTGCCCAGGGAGGTGGTGGAGTCACCATCCCCGAATGTGTTTAACACTCGTTTAGATGTGGTGTTAAGGGATATGGTGTAAGGGAGAACTTTGTAGAGTGGGGTTGATGGTTGGACTCGATGACCCCAAGGGTCTTTTCCAACCTAAATGATTCTGTGATTCTACGATTCTGTCAGAACATGCTGGCATGACTTAAAAAGCATCAGTCCCTTATTTAATTTTGGATTCTCAGAGGCTGCAAAAGTGCTAAAAGTATGGAGTCTGGTTAACACTCTGCAGCAAACCATAGCAAAGCAACAATTTGGTAAATGCTGAGCTGAAACCCTGAGGGACAATCACACCAGCTCTATGGGTTACTCAGGTCCCGTATGCAAGCTCTGGAAGTTGCCATAAAAAGTAAAAAAAAATAAATTAGTCAAAGTTGGATTTCATTAATCTTGTTTCTAACCCCCCTCCTTCCAAAGAGGGACACAGTCACATAGGCTGGAAATAAGTCTTTCATTGTACTGGCTTTGTAGGCAAGGAAAAAAATAATTACATGTCAATGGGCATAAAATAGAGGCAAAACCTTTTTCTGTAAAGTTGAGAATTTCTGCAAAAGAGATGCCAAATGCTCCTTGGGGACATACTGTAGGATGATTTCTTACCAGGAAGGGGATAAGAGACATGACACATGGATTAATCTGAATAAGAAATTATCTACTGTGCTAAAACAAACAATGAAAGCAAGTACAAGCATGACTGCTTTTGCCATACTTCTTTTGTGGTCCAGTTTTCTTTAATGCAATACGTATATGTTATTAATGCAATACATATATGTTATTAATGCTTATTTTCCTGTCCAGTTGAACTGAAATGGTGACACTATCAGGAACTTGCTAATAAAAATGTCTTCTAACTAGTGCACACTTATGAAAGGTAATCTAATTTGAGAGATTTAGCAATTTAGCAGATCATAAAAATAACCAGATTTCCTTCATGTGCCTCCTAGCCTCTTGAGCACCAAGATTTCATACCCTGATGAGACTTCATAAGAAGAATAATATTTATGATCATTTGAGAACAGCATTTGTAATAAAGTTTAGGTCCAAAACCTTTACTATTTATTTATTTATTTAGAAAAATCTTCTACAAGACAAGATGATAGTACGTATAAAAAAAAAGTGGGGGGGGAGAGAAGATATTAAACCCCCTAATGAACTGGCAAGAAATTTCTCTTCAGAGATACAGGAATACAGGGGACGTGTCAAGTCTGGTTTCTAGTTTTAGGTTACAGTGTCTGTGATTTGTATTTGTCACATGGAGTTTGCATAAAATGTAAAATTCTTCAACATTAAGAAGAATTCACAGCGGAAAAAATAATGTCATCCCACCAAGTATGAAAACTGTCTCCATCATAAAATATGATAGCCCCAACGAGCCATCAAGGAGACACCTACAGCACCAGTTGCTCACAAGTGACTTCGATAGCGTAAACCAGATCTTCAGAGTACATTATTTTTAGACCACATGTCAAATCAACCAGCTCAGATACAGTGGAGACATAGGATTGGGAAGGATCCAAACCTAAATCAATTGCTCAGTGATTAATATCACTTAACTTATGTACCTCTTCTCTCCCAGCTGAATGTAATCCAGCTTATCTTCCTATTTCTGTTTTTAGGCCTGCTCTACCCAGACCCATAGTATGTAGGGTAGTAATAACCCTGTTCACTCCTAATCCATCTCCACCAACTTTGCATGGACTTGCAGCTCCGAGGAAATTGGCTCAACCTTTCCTGTGAGCTACGCTGTGCTACATATGTCCTATATAAACACTTCAACCACAGCAAATGCAAGGTCTTAACATTTGACTTAACCCAGGAGACCCAGGAGACTTATTTAAACTAATTTGGTATGATACAAGATGCATAACGTTAATCAGATATCCATACTGCTGTCACATATGGATTTCTGCGAGATTTAGCACTTATTCCACGGAACGCAAAAGACTGGATTATGTCCAACACCTCTTGGTAGAACAGTGATAAGGGAGATGAAAAAAATTGTTCTGCTTCTTTCCACATATGACTTCAGGTACAATCTAGCACATTTCTAACAGGAAAAATATTTTAAAAAATAAAAAAAATCCATTACTAGAAAGAACTAGAAGAAAAGACTCTTCACTGCATTTCCTACTGTGCTTCCAGTTTCTTGTGTGACCTTCAGCAATTTCAGCCTCCCCCAGTTTCTCCTCAATTTCACCTCAGGTTTCATCCATAAAAACGACGTTAAATCATTTTCTTCTGATGAGCACGGTAAAACTTGAACGCAGATAGAAAGCATTAGATAAAAAGTGCCAGAAACATGCAAATTACTGTTAGCAGAGCTGTTTTCATTTCTAGCTCCCTTCCCCTTCACTGCTTCTGCCATTGTTTTCTGTTTTCCTCATCAGAATGAAACTACGAGCACAAGAAGAAATCTTCCCTCACCAGCTACATCTCATGACTTTGCAATGTTTCATTTGTTTGTTTATTCGCTTGGGCAGAGTCTTTCTGATGGAAATCAAGTCCAGGCTTTTCCTCCTAGACAAGGTAGCTCTGCAGTGCATTTTTTAGTGTCTTTGTTATGCAAGAAATGTGGGCTTGAAAAGAGCTGCCATTGGGCTGATTGAATTGTCTGGAAGAGAGTTAAAATGTGCCCTGAGCTGATTAGGCCAGCCAGTGTCAATGACAGAGTAAGAGCAAAAGATTTAGCATCAGAGAAATTGCAAGGTTTATCTGGGAGGAGAAGTGGAGTGCTCAGCACTATTTGGTTTTAAGCAACAAATATTTTGCTCTAACACTGCTGAGCACATCATACATTTACGGTTGTACTGTGCTGGGGCACGCACATGTATTTTTCATGCTGCACGCTCTGACCGACTTGCAATGTTTGTAATAACCTGAATTTTCTGGCTAGATTGAAACAAAGCCACAAAATTGAAAACTAGACAGCCCAGCAAAAGAATAGCTGATGGAATAGCTGGAATAGCTTCTGTCCACAGAGGTCACCAGTCACAAAGGACACAAACTCAGAGGATCCCGTGGGCAGGACATAGTAAGAAACTTCATGACAGTAAAGAAAACCATATTTATGCCATAATCCAATAATAGTTTAGACAAATGCCCCTGAGTCTGCAGATTTCACTCAAAACTTTAATGCTAAGCAGGAAACAGACACAACAGGGAGTATTCCCGCTGTCTAACTTTAGGTTCCTAGAGTCATGGGGGAAGGTTATGCTCCTTATCTACATGCTCTGAATCATGCTCTGAAGGACAGTACCATCCCCTCTAGAAAGATCATGAAATGTCTTCTTGAGCATTTTGCTAGGACGGAATTTTTAATGGAATTGGTATCCATGAAATGGATGTCAACAACTTACCTCGGAAACGCTTGCTCTTTTGTACACCCAGGAGTTAAGACAGCCACAGGTGTTTCACCTCCACACCATTGCAGGAGGCACTGCAGCAGGCTGCCTGCAAAGATCCACCACCCAGTAACAGGAACCAAGAGGCCTCAATCACATAACATTCAACAGTGGGACAATGACACAGCCACACACAGGGCTTTCATGTTGCTGGTCTCTCTTCTCCCATAGAATCATAGAATCATAGAATGTGTTGGGTTGGAAGGGACCTCTAAAGGTCATCT